>NC_138370.1:158959612-159026075 GCF_054177405.1 Leptonychotes weddellii | reverse complement strand
TACTTGTCTTTCTCTGATTGACTTATTTCACTCAGCATAACACTCTCCAGTTCCATCCATGCCGTTGCAAATGGCAAGATTTTGTTCCTTTTGATGGCTGCATAATATTCCATTGTATACATATACCACATCTTCTTTATCCATTCATCTGTTGATGGACATCTTGGCTCTTTCCATAGTTTGGCTATTGTGGACATTGCTGCTATAAACATCGGGGTGTACGTACTCCTTCGGATCCCTACATTTGTATCTTTGGGGTAAGTACCCAGTAGTGCAATTGCTGGATCGTATGGTAGCTCTATTTTCAACTTTCTGAAGAACCTCCATACTGTTTTCCAGAGTGGCTGCACCAGCTTGTGTTCCCACCAACAGTGTAGGAGGGTTCCCCTTTCTCTGCATCCTCGCCAACATCTGTCGTTTCCTGACTTGTTAATTTTAGCCATTCTGACTGGTGTGAGGTGGTATCTCATTGAGGTTTTGATAATTATTTTACCCACTCTGATAGTTCTAACATCTGGGTTATCTCTGTTTCTGGTTCTGTTGTTTGCTTTATCTCTTGACAATGAGGCTTTTTTTTTTCCTTTTTAAAATGTGACTCATAATTTTTTTTTAAATGGCTCATAATTTTTGATTGAATGATAGCACAGTTGAGTCTGAGATCAATATTGTCTATGTCCAGAAATGGGTGTGCTTCTTCTGTCAGACTATTAGTGTGGTAGGTTGAGTCAGTTTTGTTAATGGTTGAGGTGAGTATGGCTCTGTTGTTAGTGTTGTCCCTTTCAGTGCACCATAGACCAGAAATTTCACCAGTGGTGGACTGCTGTTACTCTGTGTTTTGTATGGCAAGAGTAGAGCTATCAGCAGCATGCCTGCACTGTGGAGAGGCTCTCTCTGTAGAGTAGGTTTGTGGTAGGAGTGGAGGAGTTCTTGGTTTTGATCTACTCTAAGTCTTAGGTAGGGCTTGTGAGTGTGGGCTTTGGGAGTTGAGCTTTCTCACTCTTTTTCCTCTTTCCCCAGCAGCAGCCAAACTCTGCCTAGTATCTGGGGGAGTACTTAGGCTAGAGAGTTTCCTGTTCTTTGCCCACTGGTAGCCTACTTTGTTGGGTGTGGGATCCTGGGCCAAGAGGGGTTCTTGTCCCTCTCTGGAAGTGGTGGGCTCTTACTTCTACCTCTTCCCTAGGACCAGTGGATCTTTGCCTGGGCTCTGGGGTTGTGAGAGTTTCCTAATGCTGTCCTTGTTTCTCTTGGTCTGTGTTTGTCCCTCAGACTGACCAATCATAGTTTTTGGTATAGGTCTCTTTGCCAGTGCTTTCCTTCCAGGCCATGGATTATGTTTTCTTAAGCTCTTACTTGTATTTCCTATCTAGCTCTTGAGTTCCTATTGATAATTCTTTGCTCCTAGACTTCCATGGTCTAACCAAATTCCTAGTCTTGAGTTCCCTTTGCATTGCTAGCAGGTTGAGTCCTCAACCTTATTTACCAATTTACTTACTGAAAAGTCAGTAAGCATTTTGATTACTTTGTGATTCAGAAATTACCAATTATTCTAATTTATCTACATGACTATGTATAATACTGAACCCTCTAGACCTTGGGTTGTTGTGTAATTTATATCAAAAAGTCTAATGAGGATTCAGGGATTTCATAGTTCTTCTTAGTTGATTTCACAATCATAACGGTTGTTAAGTTTTCAGTCTTCATTGCTCACCTGTGGTGAAGAGTGCATGGTTTTATAGAGATTGAGTCAGATGACCTGGGTATAAATTCCTGCTTCATCATTTCTTTTATCTGCCTATTTATCCATAAAATATTTATTGACTACCTTTTCTATTCTGGTGTTGGAGTCATTACTATGACTTCTGGCAGCTTTCATATATTGAGCACAGTCAAAGTGTTTTTCATAGGTTCACATTTAATCTTCCCTTCAACTCTATGAGAGCCATAGGTATTATTTATAGTAATTATTTGAGGGATTATTGAGTAATTATTTTAGTAAACTGGAGGCCTGGATAAGTAGTATCATGTCCATTACCCCATAGATAGTGAGAGATGCAAACCTTTAACAAATATTAGTAATGGATACTAAGAAATATATTTAACTGTGCCTTAGTATTGGAAACACACTTTAAGTTTTAGTTTTGTAAATAATGATTCACTCAGACTCCTAGGAGCTATACTTGATTGTTCTGGGTCCTTATCTCCCACATCCTGACCATCTGTCATAAATGCTGTGGGTTCTAACCACCCACATATATTTTGAGTTTCTCTACTTTTCTGTTTTCATTGCCATCACTATAGTCCAGGCCACTGTTACCTCTCACTGGGATTCCTGCAGTGGCTTCCCAACTTCTTGTTATTGCTCTTAACCTTCTACAGTCTGTTTTCTCAGAAGCTTACTGTAAAAATACACGTAAGATCATTTCCTTCCCCCTTCAGTGGCTTCCCATTTTAATTACAATAAAATAGACATTTCTCCTGGCCTACAAATCCCTGCATGGTCTGGCCCCTGCCTACCTCTCCAGATTTATTTCTTTTTACCATTTTCCCCTACACTGAATTCTTTGCTGCTGCTAGAATATGCCAAACTCTTTTCCTTGTTTCTGAATCTTGGCACTTAAGGTTTCCTATTTTTTTTTTTTTAAGAGTTTATTTATTTATTTGACAGAGACAGCGAGAGAGGGAACACAAGCAGGGGGGAGCTGGAGAGGGAGAAGCGGGGGAGCTTGACATGGGGCTCGATCCCAGGATGCTGGGATCATGACCTGAGCTGAAGGCAGACGCTTAACAACTGAGCCACCCAGGCGCCCCAAGGTTTCCTATGTTTTGACTGTTCCTCTGTTCCTTTTTGCCTAGCTGACTTTAGTTTTTGGTTTTGTATCTTTCTCAGAAAGACTTATTTTGGTGACCACCTATAGGAGCAGTCTCCTTCCTGCCTCTCCCCAACAAACACATAAAACACTTTTAACACTTATATATACTTATAACTAGAAGTTATATTTTGATAGATTTATTAACTTGCTACCTGTACTTACCCATAGAAATCTAAGCTTCTTAAGAATCGGACCCTGACTTGCTCATATGTTACCTAGATAGTGTCTAGTCCGTCATAAGACTAAGGTAATCCATAAAACTTTATGGATAGTAAATGTCTTGATTTATACTTTTTGTGCGTAAACCTTTTTCTATATTTTGATGTTTTTTCCCCTCTGAGAATAAAAAGTCAAAGAATTAAGCTAAGGGAAGTGTCTAATGTTAATTTTTTAACCCTGTATGTTAATTTGAACATTTCAGAAATGATCCTCTTCCTTCCCCCATTTTTTAGATCTTGTGATACTTAAAATGGATGTTGTGCCATCTTAATTTTCATTCTTCTTTTATATAAATAGTTTTTCTTACTATGAACTTTGAATATACAGAAACACGTAGCAAAGAGAATAAAACAAATTTCACTCCTCAGAACTACTTTGCTGTTGTTCTTTTTTATATCCAATAAGTATTATTTTATATAGTTTCAGTCCTCTTTGATGCAGTTTTGCATCTTTTTAAAATCTACATATTCTGGGGCGCCTGGGTGGCTCAGACAGTTAAGCGTCTGCCTTCGGCTCAGGTCATGATCCCAGGGTCCTGGGATCGAGTCCCGCATCGGGCTCCCTGCTCCTTGGGAGCCTGCTTCTCCCTCTGCTTCTCTCTCTCTGTCTGTCATGAATAAATAAATTAAATCTTTAAGAAAAAAAAAAGTTTAAAATCTACATATTCTGAGCTTTTTCTTAACTAGTAAATGAAGTAGAAGATATAAATTATTATTTTATTTTTTTTTAAGATTTTATTTATTTGCGAGAGAGAGAATGAGAAACAGAGAGCATGAGAGGGAGGAGGGTCAGAGGGAGAAGCAGACTCCCCCCCGAGCAGGGAGCCCGACGCGGGACTCAATCCCGGGACTCCAGGATCATGACCTGATCCGAAGGCAGTCGCTTAACCAACTGAGCCACCCAGGCGCCCAGAAGATATAAATTATTTACTTGTTCTTATTTTTGGGTAGATTCCCATTGTCAAATAGATGTTTTCAGTTTTTCTGTTAAAAATATTGTTACAAACTCTTATGCACATAAACCTTTCCTTCATTCTGGATTTTAAGGGTACACTCCCAAGAGCATAGTATTAGAGTAAAAGGTATGAATATTTTAAGGTTAAAAAAATATATTACTGGCAATAATAATAATTGCATTCTGAAAGGATTATATTTTTGAGTGCCCATTGGTATTTTATTTATTTATTTATTTATTTATTTATTTTTTAGAGGTTTTATTTATTTTTTAACAGACAGCAAGAGAGGGAACACAAGCAGGGGGAGTGGGAGAGGGAGAAGCAGGCTTCCTGCAGAGCAGGGAGCCGGATGTGGGACTCGATCCCAGGACCCCGGGATCATGACCTGAGCCGAAGGCAGATGCGTAAGGACTGAGCCACCCAGGCGCCCCCCCATTGATATTTTAATTGAAAAAGAGTCTTTGCTATTTTGGGTGAAATACCATGTTTCATTTCTTTAATTATTAGAGTTTGAATGTTTCCCCCTTTGTGTATTGTTAAACACATTGTCCTTGTGATCAAAGGTTGGAATGGTCCTGATAATAGATCTCTTCTCTCAAACTAATGAGAGGATCAAGACTGATTTTTTCCTGACATTCTATTATGGTGACTCTTACAAAAATGTGGTATCCCTAAAAGGGTTGAGCTTTCCAATTGGTAAATAGTGATTCCTTTTTCTCAATTTTCTTAATTCTGGTTTAATTCAGAAGCCTATTTTCTTGAATTTCTTAATTTGACAACTCAGGTTTCTGAGGAGTAAGTTACCATGAATATTAAAGATGTTGGTTGCCTTTATTTTCTATTGCAAGTTTTTCTGGAATATTGACCCTTTTCTCTAAATGGTGAGGCCTGTGATAGATCCCTGATTGCATAGTGGGTCTGAAATTTGTGTCATTCATCTCTTTAAGGCTGGAACTATATATAGTATGTAAATCCAGGGACTATCATGTGTCTCTTCCACCATGGGGACTGGTGACCAGAGAAAACTGCAGAGTGAGAAAGAGGGAGGTTCAGAAGGAGAAGAGAGCATGGAATAGAGGGAAAACTAGACGAGGTAACATTAACCTGCATTTTAATTGTATACCATTTACTAACTCCCAAGTTTCTGTGCCTCAGTTTCTTCCTTGGGTGAAAGGAGCTAATAATCTCTCTTTTTCTAGGTCATAGTAAGGATTAAATTATATACACATACACATATACCTGTGCTAGATAGTGTATTATTTGGTGTTCAGTGAACTAGGAAATTGTGTTTTTTCCCTAGGGTAATAAAAGGATTGTTGCAATGTCTGGGAATACCATATTGTTAAACACAGGTATGAGTTGTAATAGTATAAGCTGGGACATTGCCTGAGGTACTGAACATATATAGTAAGTTCCATTGTGATGGGCAAAGCAGTTTAACAGATTCGTTCCTTGTGACCAAGCTGTAGTGGAAGTAAAATTGTTTAATTAATACAGAGTATGAACCGACTCTTTGAAGGTTAATTTAAAATGAAAACTTCCTATTACATATACTAATTTCTTCAAAGTAGACTTAATGATATATCAGACAGTGCTCCTTTTGTAATGGAAGACAAAAGCAGCGAGTAAGATATTGGAGTGTTGTAGCACTGAGTGAGTCATGCAGATCTGCAAGATCGTGTCTTTTGATAGGACATTGATAAATTAATTTCCTGTTAGATGCCCATCAAAGGGATTCTCAGCATTTATCTTATTCTTGGAAAAGTTATTGTTAACAACAGGATTATCAAATTGTCACCGGATTAACACCTGGCAAATAGATGAATCTCAGCAAACCAAGAAAATTATCTCAGGTGGGACTGAAATAATGGAATTAGATGCTTGAGTTCTTTACGTTTCTCTGGAAGAGAAGGTACTTGGTCTCCAACTTACTCAAATGCAGTTGGGCTTAAGAGTTATTAATTCCCATCTTTATAATGAATTAGTCCCTGGTGACCATTCCTGAGTCCCTTCTGTGTCCTAGCCCTGGGAATGGGGAGTTGAAGCATTTATAATCTAATGAGGAAGAGCAGGTACAACTACAAAACATTGCAATAAGAATATATAAATAGTTGTGAGAGAATAAGGTAAAGGAGATAGATAAAATGAGCTCAGAAGTAAAATGAACATAGGCCATTTTAGTTAGGGTGAACAATATACCTATTTAATAGGGTTGTTGCAAACAGTAATGATCAGTATAGGAAAAATGTTTAGTGCAATGTTTGCCACATAGTAACTCTTACAAAGGGTTGGCTGTTAGTATTTTATATTCCTGTATTTCTTTCTGTGGTGATGCAGTGCTCTGAATGGTTATTTATTTACTCCTTAAAACAGTCAGCATAAAGAATTGAAAAAGAACCAGAGTGGGATTGGAGTGTGATTTATTTTTTAAAGATTTATTTATTTATTTATTTAGAGAGTATGGGCCAAACGGAGGGAAGGGACAAAGGGAGAGGGAGAATCTGAAGCAGACTCCACACTGAATGTGGAGCCGGACATGGGGCTCAATCTCACAACCCTGAGATTATGAAATCCAGAGTCAGCCGCTTGACTGAGCCACTTAGGCGTCCCTGGAGTGTGATTTATTGCTACTTCAGCAACTGCTTTGGGAAATTAAAATTTGAAGAAAGCTAATAGTTGGTGATCCTGCTTTGTAGAAAAAGTACTATACAAGTTATTTTAGGAAGGGGCTCTGCTGCCTTTCAGTGCCCATCTGTCAGTTGGTTATGGTAAAAACGCTATTTATTTAACATCATCGGGAGATTAAATATCCCACGTGAATGAAGAGCCAACATTTGTTGAGTTCTTACAATGTGTCAGGTGCTGTCCTAAATGCTTTACATGAAATGACTCACTCAGTCCTCACAACAAGCTTATGAGGTAGATCTTCATTTTAGAGGCGAGGTCACAGAGGCCCAGAAAAGTTTGCGGAGGTGGCAAATGGTAGACACGAGATGCTACTGACAGGACTCACATCCTTAACCAGTGTTCTTTTGACTCTTGAATAATTGCAGCTTAAATTGAATTGTATTGAATTGAATTGTAAACTTGTTTTATTTCATACTTATTGGAAGCACATTGTTTTTACAACTTGTTACTTTCCTGCCTGGTACTGAGTGCAGTTTACAGGCACATTGTTATTGTTAGTGCACAGGTATGCTTCAGGGCTGTGGGTTTGTGTAGAGCTGCTCATCCTTACTGTTCGTGGCCTTGAACTGCTATAATATTTGTTTCTTGCTTTTTACTTAAGTATAATAGTACAGAGAAGGGCACCAAGTCAGTAGATAGTTCATCTGTTTTTCACAAAGTGAATCTTTTTTATTTAATTATGTTATGTTAATCACCATACATTACATCATTAGTTTTTGATGTAGTGTTCCATGACTCATTGTTTGCATATAACACCCAGTGCTCCATGCAGAACGTGCCCTCTTTAATACCCATCAACAGGCTAACCCATCCCCCCACCGCCCTCCCCTCTAGAACCCATGGTCTCTCATGGTTCGTCTCCCCCTCCGATTCCCCCCCTTCATTTTTCCCTTCCTGCTATCTTCTTCTTCTTCTTCTTCTTCTTCTTCTTTTTTTAACATATAATGTATTATTTGTTTCAGAGGTACAGTTCTGTGATTCAGCAGTCTTACACAATTCACAGTGCTCACCATAGCACAAAGTGAATCTTTACATATTACTAGCACCCAAATCAAGAAACAATATTGTCTTCACCCCTGAAGTTCCTCATGCCCCCTTATAATCACTGCCTGTCTCTGCCAAAGTTAACCACTGTCCTTACTTCAATGTCATAGAATAGCTTTCCTTTTTTTTTTCTAAAGATTTTATTTATTTATTTGACACCGAGAACACAGGCAGGTGGTGCAGCAGGCAGAGGGAGTGGGAGAAGCGGGCTTCCCGCTAAGCCGGGGTTCAATCCCAGGACCCTGGGATCACGACCTGAGCCAAAGGCAGACATTTAACTGACTCAGCCACCCAGGCACCCCTAGCTTTCCTGTTTTGAATGTAATGTAAATGTGGAATCATCAACATACATAATTATATCACAGTTTATTCATTAGACATCTGTAATTTTAAAAAAATTTTTGTATCTGCTAAGGCTGGAAAATGGTATTAAAGCTTGAGTTGTGCTAACTCTTGGTAGTGTGAAGGATCCTCCTTTGAGTAAAGCATGTAGAGTTTTAGTGTGTGGTATTTGTGACATCTTTTTCATTTCTGAGGGTTTATTTGATTTTTTTTTTTCAGGTTTATCTGTGTTTTGCTTAGGTCAAGTTAGAAGGAGCATTCACATAAATTGTTTCCTGTGCTTATCAGACTAAAGAGTTTAGGAGCAGAGAAACTTAAAATGTAAGGTCCAGTGTTATTTGCATTATGAGAATGAATCTAAACTTAGCCCCTCAGGCTAAGATAGGGTATACACTGCATGTAGTTTATATATACATATACAGCGTTGATTTATCCTGAGTACTGAGAAACCCCATGATGGCTTATTGAAAAGTTTATACTAAACTTTGCTTCAGATCTGATTTTTAAATCCTAGATTTTTAGAAGCTGATTACCATGGGCCAATTTCTCTTATTTGACAAAGGAAGTTGGGACTCTGGCCGCTCATAATTTGTGTTTAAGTGGAAAAGAAGAAAAATAGGTAGAACATTCACTTTCTTTTATGTTTATTGTAAAACTAAATCAAGGAGAAAATAGAAGAACTAGGAAAGTATATCAGTTTTCCTGCTTAAAGCTTTTACTGTTTAATAGCATATTCACATAATTGAGAAGATTGAAATTTTGATTTAAGGCTAATGTATTATTAGTTCAACATATATTTACTGAACACTTACAGACATTGTTCTAGGCACCAGGGCAGTGAATAAAACAACGCAGAACAAGGAGCCTATGTTTAAATGAGTAAGGTAGTAAACGAACAGTAGACAAGGGGCGCATGGATGGCTCAGTCAGTTAAGTGTCCAACTCCTGTTTTCAGCTCAGGGGTCAGGTCATGATCTCGTGAGATTGAGCCCCATGTGGGGCTCTGCACTGAGCCTGGAGCCTGCTTATGATTCTCTCTGCCTCCGCTGGGCTCCCCCCCCCCCCCAAGCTCATGTGTGTGTGCACAAGTTCTCTCTCTCTCTCAAAAAAAAAAAAAAAAAATTAAAAACAAGTAGATGAGTAAATATGTAATAGGTCAGGAGGTAATTAATACTATGGAAGAAAATTATATAGGTGAGGGCAATAGAGAATGTCAGGGCAGAGTGTGTATGCATATTTACTATTTTGTATACGGTTGTCAGAGAAAGGGTAGATGACATTTGAGAAGAGGGAAGGAGGGGACAGAATGATGTGGTACCCCTTAGGTGGAGGCAGCCTGGCCCTGGGCATCATGTACAGCATCATGATAGGGAGCATGCTCGGATTTTGGAGAAACTTGAGACCACTGGGCTGGTATGGAATAAGCAGTAGAGAGGGGAGTAGGGGATTAAGTCAGAGAGGTAGCCAAGGCCAGTGTCCAGGGTCTCATAGACTGATGTAAGGACACTGACATTTCTCTGAGTAAGATGTGGAGCCACTGCAGGGTTTTGAGAAAGTTGTGACATAGTCTGACTTGTGTTTTCAAAGGTCATGTTATTTCATTGAGATTGGATTGTGAAAGGGCTGGTCTCAGGAGGGGATACCAGTTAGGAGGCTTTGAGCCGTGGGAGAGAGAGAGTGGTAGAGCTCAGGTGATACCGAATACAGTGAAAGGCTTTCTGATCTGTTGTCCTGAGAGTTAGGTTTATTGTAATATAAACCTCCCTGTGATGTAAAAACATAAGAGCTTATGCTATATTATGTAATTTAAGGAGTTAAAACATTGGAACAAATTTATTGTAGTTTTCAAATGCTGGATATTTATGGGGTAGCATAAATATCACACCAAATGGTTAAACCTTATTTGCTTCTCTCCATGTCCCCAATCCCTTTAAAACATAGGGTTTACTGGGCGCCTGGGTGGCTCAGTTGGTTAAGCGACTGCCTTCGGCTCAGGTCATGATCCTGGAGTCCCGGGATCGAGTCCCACATCAGGCTCCCTGCTCAGCAGGGGGTCTGCTTCTCCCTCTGCCCTCTTCCCTCTCATGCTCTCTGTCTCTCATTCTCTCTCTCAAATAAATAAATAAAATCTTTAAAAAAAAACCAAAAAACAAAACATAGGGTTTACTTTAGTTTTTTTCTTTTTTCTTACTTTTGGTTGATATTGCTTTCATTTGTCTTAGCTTTTTTTTGTTTTTGATTTTTAGCCTTCCTTTTTTGTGCTGATGTAATCACAAATACCTGATCTGGTTTCTGTCCATACTTTTAATTAATTTTCCTTTAGTATTTTATTAGGTTTTTGACCTTTTTTCCTGATTTTGTATAATCTGTTACATAATTCTCAAACTTACATCATTGTCACTTAACTTCAAGGCATTTTGCGTTATTACATAATTAGAGCTTATTTCATTTTGCAGAGTCAGTAGAGAGAATGAATTATCAGTGTCCAGCAGATAAATACTTAGTAAATGCTTAATATTTTTTTGCTTTATTCACTGTGTATTAATTTCTTATTACTGTATTCACTTATCTGTTGCAAATTATATTCATTATGTCATGTATACATTAAGAAATTCATACATATGCATCTCTCAATTATTATAGTCTGGTACGTATCCCGGTTTTGCAGTCAGACCCATATGAGTTATCATCTTGGTTCTGCTGCTTATTAGATTAGTAGGGTATTCTAGGCCTCTGTTAGCTTCCTATAAAGTGGAAAACACTGCCTGGCTTTTCAGGTTGTGAAGCGCCTCCTGCAGTGTCTGGTGGTAGTAATGCTTGTCCCTCAAATGGTTATTTTCTCTTTTCCCTTAACAAGCGATTTCTGCAGGGTCTGGACTGTTAGTAGTCCTGCCTGATTTAGGTTGTTGTAGTTTTCTATTGACTTTAATCACAAGACCTGGTAGTACTGAGAGTCACCTTAAGATGTCTCAGGTATTTCAGACTTATTCTTTCTTTACTGCCATTGTGTAATGGCAGTCCAATCTCCTCTGGGTAATCAGGTTCAGTCACATGAGTGAGTAAAGTAGCTACCTTCGTTGCCCGTTGGTGCAGAGAGAGGAAGAGCACAGAGTGTCCGGATGGCAGATTGAATTTGCAGTTCGATGGAGTCATTGCTTCTCCCAGTGGAGCATTCCTCCCTTTGGAAGTAAGACCTCTAGACCAGCAGGGTGAAAGGTCATGGGGATAGGAAGCAAACATTTTGCTATTGGGTTGCTAGGGGTAATTTCCACCCTTTGATTTCAGGATCTGTGAATCCTGACTAGGGAAGAAACAATACTATTTCTTGGATGCTGATTTAGAGTATATACAGTCTCCTGGAGAATATTGCCCTAGCCCTGCAAGGTCTTGCCATCTTAATTAGCACTGTAATTGAGTCTTCAAAAGGCCATTCCATTGATCTATGGGCCTGCTCTTTCAGGATGATGGGGAACATAGTAAGACACACTGAATTCCATGAGCATGCATCCGTTGCTGCACTTGATGTGCTGTGAAGTGAGTTCCTTGATTAGAGGCAATGCTGTGTAGAATATCATGATGTTGGATGAGCATTCTGTAAGTTAACAGATGGTAGATTTGGCAGGAATATTGGATTCAGTGAAGGATTCTGGATACTAATCTGTATCTAGAAAGTCTGTCCGTTAAGAACAAAACTTTTTTCCTTCTGTGATGGAAGCATTCCAATGTAATCAGCTTGCTACCACATAGCTGGCTGATCACCCTGAGTAATGGTGCCATATTGGGGACTCAGTGTTCATCTCCACTGCTGGCATATTGGGGACTCAGCGGTGGCTGTAGCCAGGTCAGCCATTATGGGGAGAAGTCCATGTTGCTGAGCTCATGCATAACCTTCCTCCCTCCAGTGACCACTATTGGGCAATGATAGGAGTGGCTGGGGAAAGAGACTGACATATACAGAACTGGTCATCCTGTCCACTTGATTATTAAAATTCTCTGCTGAGGTGACCCTTTGGTAAACATTGACGTGGGACACAGGTATTTTCATATTTTTTGTCCTTTCAGGTATTTTCATATTTTTCATCCACTTTTTTTGTCTGTCTGCATATCTCTTCAGACTACATTGTAACCAGTTTCTCAGTTATGTCCTTCCAAGTTCCTGACCATGTAGATAAAACATTGGCTACATCCTAATGCAGTGGCACCTCTGGCCATTTCTTCTTCCATGCAAAATGAACAACCAGGTGCACTGCTCGAAGTTCTGTCCACTGGAAGGATTTCCTTTACCACTATCCTTTAGGGATGTCCTGGAGAGGGACTGTAGTACTGCCACCATCCACTTTTTTTTTTTTTAAAGATTTTATTTATTAGAGAGAGAATGAAAGAGAGAGCACATGAGAGGGGGGAGGGTCAGAGGGAGAAGCAGACTCCCTGCCGAGCAGGGAGCCCGAAGCGGGACTCGATCCCGGGACTCCAGGATCATGACCTGAGCCGAAGGCAGTCGCTTAACCAACTGAGCCACCCAGGCGCCCTGTCACCATCCACTTTTGGGTGGTTTCTGCATATTGTACAGAATCATCTGTAAATGAGGCACAGTGTTTCTCTTTTTCATTCAGCTGGTGGTAGGGAACTTCCCATGTGGTTGTGAGAGTGGGATGGGCGAGCAAAGATAATGTAGCAGGAATGGAGGCCGTGGTCATTGGGGCACTTCTTCATGCAACTTACTTGTAACTTCAGGGCCTGTGCCATCTCCGACTTGTATGTACACCTTCCATTTCAGGATGGAGTACTAGTGTGCAGGTTCCACATTCATGACTTAGTAGGTCAGACAACCGAGGTCATGACAGGCAGCTCAGTTCACGTGGTAACTTGGTAGCCCATCATTAAGCATCAGTCTCTATTAAGAAAGTCCCAGCAGCAAGCCAAAATCTATTCCTTAAAAAGAGAGTATTCACCACCGAGGGTGGCTGGCTTAGCTTCAGAATTCTAAGGGTCTGTACTATGATTAACCTACGTGGGCATGCCGTAGGCTCCAAGCAGCATCTCTCTCTGTTTGGACACTTCAGGTACCACTGGATATGCTGGATCGTATGGCCCAAGTGGCAGAGCAACTTGCAGGGCAGCCTGACTTGATGCAGAGCCTTCTTTTCTTCTTAGTCGTCCTCAAAACTAGTAGCTTTTTGGATCGTTTGGTGTGATGGGTAAGTTCTGTGTGTCAGCTTGGCTAGGGTATACTGCCCAGTTGTTTGGTCAAACACTAGTGTAGACGTTGGTGTGAAGGTAATTTGTAGATTTGACTCCGTGAAGGATTCCCCAGGTTCCCTGAGGATTATTGTCGATAATGTGGGTAGGCCTCAAGCCAATCTATTGAAGGCCTTAACAGCAAAATGGATTTCCCAGAAAAGTTGTTCTGCCTCAAGATTGTATCTTAGAAATCTTGCTGGAGGGCGCCTGGGTGGCTCAGTCGTTAAGCATCTGCCTTCGGCTCAGGTCATGATCCCAGGGTCCTGGGATCGAGCCCCGCATCGGGCTCCCTGCTCGGCGGGAAGCCTGCTTCTCCCTCTCCCACTCCCCCTGCTTGTGTTCCCTCTCTCGCTGTGTCTCTCTCTGTCAAATAAATAAATAAAATCTTAAAAAAAAAAATCTTGCCGGAGTCTCGAGCATGCTGTCCTGTGCTACAGATTTTGGAGTCAAGACTTCAACGTTCACTTTTGACTGAGTTTCCTGCCTCGTGGCCTATACTACAGATTTCAGACTTGCCAGCCTATACAGCTGTGGGAGCCGGTTCCTTATAATAAATCTCTTACTATGTCTTTCTCTCTCTCTTTTCCTGCTCCACGTGTATGGGTGTGTGTGTGTGTGTGTATTTGGAAATAGCCCACCCAAATGGGGAATATGTTGCCTATAAAATCTAAAGAGGCCCACCAGGTATTGTCTCTTTTTTGTTTGTAGGAGGGGCCAGATGCAACAACTTGTCCTTTGCCTTACAAGAGATATCTTGACATGCCCTACACCACTGGACCCCTAGAAATTTCAGTTACGTGGAAGGCCTCTGAATATTTGTCCAGTTTATTTCCCACCCTCTGACATGCAGATGTTTTACCAGTAAGTCTAGAGTAGTTGCTACTTCTTGCTGACCAGATCCAGTTAGGATAGTATCATGAATGTAATGGACCAGTGTGATATCTTGTGCAAGGGGAAGGCTATCAAGATCCCTGCAAATTAAATTATGACTGGGATCAAAGAGCTGGAGAGTTGATATACCTCTCAGGTGGGACAATGAACGTGTATTGCTGGACTTCCCAGCTGAAAACAAACTGCTTCTGGTAGTTTTTATTAATAGGTATTGAGAAAAAGAGCATTTGCAAGATCTTTATCTTCATACGAGGTATTAGGGGATTTGTTAATATATTCAAGTGATGAAACCACATCTAGTACAGCAGCCTCAGTTGGAGCCATCACCTGGTTAAGTTTGTGATAATCCAGTGTTGTTCTCCAAGATCTATTTTCTGCATGGTCAGATAGCTGAGTTGAATGGTGATGTGGTGGGAATCACCAACCCTGCTTTCATTAAGTCCTAATCTGCATTTTCTCCGTGAATGCAGTACTGCTTTTGGCTTACTCTTTTCCTAGATAGAGGCAGTTCTAATGGCCCCCATATGGCCTTTCTTGTCCTAATAGCCCTTACTCCAAAGATCTGGGAACCAATATGGTGATTCTGTCAGTTGCTGAATATGTCTGGTCCAATGAGGAATCCCGGAATTGGGAAAATAAACCATAGGATGGATTCAGGGGATGCACTGGACCCATTGTGAGAGGGACCTGAGCTAAAACTCCACTGATTACCTGACATTCATAATCCCCTACTCTGACACATGGACCACAGTGACATTTTGGGTCTCCTGAAATTAGTGTTAGTTCAGAACCAGTGTCCAATAATTCCTGAAAAGTCTGTTTCCTTTTCTCAATGCATTCATCAGGGTAAAAGTCTGTAGATCTATTTGGGGAAGGCTGGGAGAAAGATTAACTGTATGAATTTTTTGCTGTATCACAGGGTCCTTCCTCAAGAGGACCCATCCTCTCCTTTATTTCAAGGGGTTTTGAGTCTGTAAACCAGCTCAAGTTTGGGAAGTTTTCAGGGGCCTTGATTTTGTTTTTTTCAGGGTCACTGGACCTACAACTCTTTTACCTATATAGATCAAGTAAGAATTTAATAGACAACCCATATTTTTCTCTTCTAGAGGCACCGTGATCAACTAGTGAATGTCATAGGCCTTTGAGTTAGACTATTCTGATTATTGTTTTCATTCTGCTGTCCATTGTAACCATGTCTACCTTGTATTTGGCGATTAAATACTGCCACTTGGCTCCTGACTCCCCAGGATTCAATTATCCCCATTGCATTTAAGGATCTCACTTCAGTAGTAGCAGTTCCCCACTGTAATTTCTGACTTGCAGGGTAGAGCAACCACAGAGTTCTTCAACAATGCTGAGACTCACCACATATATTTATTTGTCACATGTCTTCTGGACCTTCCTGGGGTTGGGGAGCAGGTTTTACATCAGAAAACCATTTTAATACTCCATTCTACATTCTCCAAACCTTTGGATACTTTCTTCAACATTATACCAAGGCAGTTCTGGCATTTCAGCTTCATGAAATGCAGGCACCTTTTGGTCCATGTTTCAGCCAACCAACCAGTCAAAAAGCCAGACCTACAACCCTTTGAGTTACAGCATTGAATCTGGAATCTCTGTTTAGTGGCCTCATATTAATAAATTTGGCCTCATTGAACTTTATTTTTTCCATATTATCCCACATCTTTAATATCAAATCCCACTTATATTCCCCAGGTTCCTTGTCTGTGTAATATAGAGTAGAAACATTTTCAATTATAGTGTATCTCCTGGAGGATAACACTTTATATCTTATCTTTTGGGACAAGCTGGATCTTGAGTCTAATTGCAGGTCTAAAAGCAAAGGGTGAGAGTGTAGGTCCTGATGAGAATCAGCTGTGTCTGGCAAGGTAACTATCTCAGGTGAGGCTATTACAGATTCTTCCTGCAAAGCAGAGTTCACCTTAGTTAAGTATAGAAGATCTTATTATACTAGCAGAGAAGACCCTGCAGAATTTAGAGGTCCAGTGTCCCCTGCATCATTGAGATCTGCCTACATGTTTCCATTCCAATTTTCAGGATCTCATTTCTCATAGCCAGTACCCTTTCTTTAATGGACAATATCGTGTGAAGTTGAGAATTCAATTTGTGTTGTAATTCAGCCACGCACAGGATGACACTCTGGGTTTGATTTTCAGAAATCAGCTCTGAGGCTTTAGTAGTTAAAGATTTCTGAGAGAGGGCAGACAGAGAAGCTTTCAGGTCATTTATGTGGCATTTGAAGCCCTGAGCTTATCTTTTTATTTCCCACTTTAACACAGTTAGGAGTCACTACTAATGTCATTTTTTGATAAATGTTGTAAAGTATCAATTGCATGTTCACCCAGAACCTTGCTTTTTATAAGTATTTGCTTAGGAGTTTTCCAATGGTTATATTTTCTGTATCTCTCTTACTATGTCATCCCATGTACTGCCAGTGTTTTCTTTACCTTGTTACTGGAAATGGAGTCATTAGTGCCTTTAAATCTAATCAGAGTAGAGAACCAATTGCAGAAACCCCAGAACCAATTCAGAAAACTCATCAAGATTCTGATCCTCTAGAACTATTCTTGGTTTCTAAATCATTGTTAGGGTTCTTAAGAGAGAACAAGTATGTATGTGTACACACACACACACACACACACACACGAGATTTCTTTTAAGAAATTACCTTATGAGATTGTGGGGACTAGCAAGTCTAAAAAAAAAAAATTGTAGGGCAGGCTGCTGAAAGGTCACCTTGACCCACCATCAGGTCAAGAAATAGAATTCCACCTATGTCCATAGAGACTTCCTTCTCCCATGTCCCTTCTAAATTACAACCTGTCTTCCTGCCAAAGGTAATGTTAAATCTTCTGTGGTAATGATTTTCTTTCTTTTTGCTTTTACCATTTGTGTATATACGCTTAAACACTATTATTTTTGTCTTAAACTATATATTAGGCTCATTGTACTTTTTGTCTCTTGCTTTCACTCAAGAAAAGTGGGAGTTTTGTTCATTTTGCTGAATGTAGCTGCAGTTCGTTCATTTTACAATAATATTCCAGTTTTAAATACTTCACAGTTTAATCAGTTTTTCTTTTTTTAAAGTTTATATTTATTTATTTGACAGAGAGAAAGATAGCGAGAGCAGGAACACAAGCAGGGGGAATGGGAGAGGGAGAAGCAGGCTTCTTGCCGAGCAGGGAGCCCGATGTGGGACTCAATCCCAGCACCCTGGGATCATGACCTGAGCCGAAGGCAGACGCTTAACGACTGAGCCACCCAGGTGCCCTAATCAGTTTTTCTAATGGACATTTTGTTTTTCTAGTTTTGACCTTTTATGAACAACTGCTGTGAATGTCCCAGCATTATACATCTGTGTGAGTTTCTCAAGGGTATGTAACCAAGGAGGTTGCTGGGTCAGATGGTATCAGCTTTACTTAGTAATCTTAATTATTTGACAAAGGAGATGTATCAGTTTACTTTCCCAGCATCACCAACATTGGTGTTTATACACTTAAAAAAAAATTCTGCAGTAGATATGTAATGGTATCTTCTTGTGAGTTTAATTTACTCATTACTATTGAAATTGAGCATCATTTCATCCTATTGGTCATTTGGATTTCTTTTGGAGATTGTCTGTTTAAGTCTTCTGTCCATTTTTGTGTGGGGTTGGTCCTTTTTTTCCCTATAGTATTATGGAATTCTTTATATTTCTATCCTTTGGTTATACAGTATTTTTGGAATTCTTTATTTCTGTCCTTTGGTTATAATTGCAATATCTCACCTCAATTTGTGGCTTGAGTTTTTATTTACTTTACGTTGTATTAATGAACAGAAATTCTTAATGTTAGTATTACCAAATTAACCAGGCTTTTCCTTAATAATTAAATGCTTTTTATATCTTAGTTAAGGAATTTTTCCCTGCCCTCATGATCTTTTCCTACATTCTTTTCTCAAATACAAATAAATTTGTATTTCAAATTTAAGTTTTTCATCGATAGGAAATGAATTTTGTGTTTTGTAAGAATTGAGTCTGATTTCCATTTCTTTTTTTTTTTTTTAAAGATTTTATTTATTTGACAGGGACAGCGAGAGAGGGAACACAAGCAGGGGGGAGCTGGAGAGGGAGAAGCACAGGGAGCCTGACATGGGGCTCGATCCCAGGATGCTGGGATCATGACCTGAGCTGAAGGCAGATGCTTAACGACTGAGCCACCCAGGCGCCCCTCCATTTTTTTCTTAAATGTAGATACTCAGCCAATTCCAGAACCATTTATTTTAACAAGTTACAATTTTCCCCACTAATTTGCATTGCTAATTATGTTGTATAGCAAGTGTGTGTATATGTTTGGATCTGTTTCTGAGCTCTTTATTTCTTCCACGGATTTGTCTGTTGCTTTGACAATAGTCACAAAGTTTTTAAGTAACAGATGTCTTCTAAGTCTTGATATTTGGTATAGTAGGTTTTCTTATTGTGTTCTTTTTCAAAACTGTCTGGCTGTTCTTTCCCCTTTGTGTATTCATATACATTTTGCAGTCAGCTTGTCTAGCTCTAGGTGAAAAAGCCTATTGGAAATTTGACTGGAATTGCATAGATTCTTTCATATTGAGTTGGAGACAGTTGACGTCTTTATTTTTTTAATTTTTATTTTTAAAAAGATTTTATTTATTTGAGAGAGAGAGAATGAGAGAGTATGAGAGGGGGGAGGGTCAGAGGGAGAAGCAGACTCCCTTCTGAGCAGGGAGCCTGATGCGGGACTCGATTCTAGGACTCCCGGATCATGACCTGAGCTGAAGGCAGTCGCTTAACCAACTGAGCCACCCAGGTGCCCCAGTTGACATCTTTATAACACTGAATCTTCCAATCTAAAAACTTCGTATAGATCTCTATTTGTTTAAGTCTCTTTCAGTGGATCTCATGAAGTTTTAAAATTTTTTTCCCTAGAGGTCATATATACTGTTTTATTTATTTCTAGGTACTTTATGTTTTGATCCCCTCTTTAAAAAATTCAATCATATTTTTATTTATTTATTTATTTATTTATTTATTTTTTAAAGATTTTATTTATTTATTTGAGACAGAGAGAATGAGAGAGCACATGAGAGGGGGGAGGGTCAGAGGGAGAAGCAGGCTCCCTGCCGAGCAGAGAGCCCGATGCGGGACTCGATCCAGGGACTCGAGGATCATGACCTGAGCCGAAAGCAGTCGCTTAACCAACTGAGCCACCCAGGCGCCCTCAATCATATTTTTAAAATGGGATTGTGTTCTCACTTTTTAGGATAACAAGTATTATCATAGATTCATAACTGAGTTTTTTGGTATCTCAGGAAGCATGAACTTGTAAAAATTCCCTTTCTTTTCCTGCAGATTTTTAGTATGGCTAGGAAAAGGCAAGCATTTGGCCTTAAGTTTTTTGAAAACCCAATGGTGATGAGAAATGTAAAAAAACAGAATTTGACTCTAACTAAATTTAATTAATTTTAAGTCTTCATCTTGCTCTGTCATTAATGAGGGCCAACTAAAGTTGCAATCCCGAAACCATGGCACTCTTTGGATTGTTTGTCCTTACGAAACTTTTAGCCAGAACATGAGGGCCTAAGGCTTAGACAAATTTTGAATTAGTTTCAACCAGTAGTTGAATCTGTTTTTGGTTTTATTTATTACCCCAAAGTCATTCTCTTTGTAAGCATATTTAAGAAATAATCATCAAACTCAGTGTCATTAGATATCTGTATTACTGCATAATAAGTTATTACAAACTCAGCTGCTTAAAACAGTGTACACTTACCATCTTAGGATTTCTGTTGGTCAGTTGTCTTGGCATGGCCTAACTGGGTTCTCTGTGCAGAGTCTCATAAGGCTGAAACCAAGGTGTTGGTTGGGCTGCATTCTCATTTGGAGCTTGGAGTCTTCTTCCAAGCTCATTCAGATTATGTAGCTTTCTGATTTTCACTTAGCATAATGGCCTTAACATCCATTCAGATTGTCGAGTATATCACCAGTTTGTTCCTTTTTACTGTTGAGTAGTATTCCATTCATTGTATGGATGTACCACAGTTTGTTTAGACATTCACGCGTGGAAGGACATTTGGGTTGTTTTCAGTTGGGTCATTACAGATAAAATTCTTACAAACATTCACATTCAGGATTTTGTGTGAACATGTTTCCATTTCTCTAGAATTAATGCCAAGGAACACAATTGATGGACAATATAGTAAGTGTATGTTTAACTTTCTAAGAAACTGCCATACTGATTTTCCAGAGTGGCTGTACCTTTTTTTTTTTTTTTTTTTAAGATTTTATTTATTTATCTGACAGAGAGCACAAGCAAGGGGAGCGGCAGAGGGAAAGGAAGAAGCAGGCTCTCCACTGAGCAGGGAGCCTGATGTGGGGCTTGATCCCAGGAGCCTGGGATCATGACCTGAGCTGAAGGCAGATGCTTAACCAGCTGAGCCACCCAGGCACCCCAAGTCTGTACCATTTTACATTCTCACCAGCAAAATATAAGAGATACAGTTTCTCTGCATCCTTGCCAGTGTTTGGCTGTATTGGTATTTTTTTTTTATTTTGCCCATCTTAATAGATACTGTGGTGGTATCTCATTGTGATTTTATTTAATTTTTATTTTTACTTTTTAAAAAGATTTTATTTATTTATTTGACAGAGAGAGAGAGAGAGAGCACAAGCAGGGGGGAGTGGCAGGCAGAGGCAGAGGCAGAGGGAGAAGCAGGCTCCCACAGAGCAGGGGAAGCCCGATATGGGACTTGATCTGAGGACCCTGGGATCATGACCTGAGCTGAAGGCAGTTGCTTAACCAATTGAGCCACCCAGGTGCCCTCACTGTGATTTTAATTTGCATTTTTTCTAATGGCTAGCAGTGTTGAACATCTTTTCATGTATTTATCTGTCTTCTCACTTCCTTGCCCATTTTTGAATTGAATTTTGATTGATTTTTATGTGGACATTTGTTAATAAATATAAAAGTTGAGACAGTAGCCTAATGAACCCCTATTATGGAGCTTCAGCTGCATATTTAGCCCTTTTTTTCTTTTGAGTATTTCAAAGCAAATCTGATACTTAGATTTCATGACATTTCACTTGTAAATACTTAATTTGTATGAGAGATGCATTTTTCTTACAAGGATTTTTGAAAAATATAACCACCAGGACATTACTATACTTAATTTAACAATAATTCCTTTATATCTAATATTAATAACTGATACTATTAGTGTGTACTTATAAATTAGTAATGATATATATTAGTAACTAATACATACTAAGTATATGTTAGTAATGGGTAATAAACATCTAATGTATAATACTTAGTGTATATTTACTTTTTTTTAATTTCAAAAATTTATTTTTAAAAATGGTATGTTGGAATTAGAAGTCAAACAAGATCATTTAGTTATATACTCTTTTTTGACAATATTCCCTCCTTTTTTTCCCTCAGGCAGTTGATTTGTTGGAGAAATTGTGTTGTTAGAGTAATTTGGATTTGGCTGATTCCTTTCTCTTTGTATCATTTAACTTGTTCTGTCCCATTGTTTTATCCCCTAAACTGATAGGAAGATTTAGTATCTTGGTTAGATTAGGGTTCAGATTTTTAGAAAAGAATCTTCACAGGGGTACCGTGTACTCCTTTTTGCACTGCGTAAAGCACATAATGTTTGCTTGTTCCACTTTTCAGACTACAAAGTGAGATCAGTTGGTTCAGGTATTGTCAGTCCTATCCCTACATTTAATAATTCTCCATTTTTTTACTTAAAGGTTATGGCTTCCATTAATGTGTGTTGCCTACATTCAGATTTTATTTGGGATTGTAGAATGGTGATTTCTCAGTTTAGTTACTCTTGCATTTATTTCCTGGACTTTCTTTTTGTTTACTGAACTTTCAAGAACATTTATCACCGTTTTGGTTTTCATGAAATGCGTTCATACAGGAAGAGCAGGAAAAATGCCCAATTCAGCACTGCCCCTCACCTCTTTATTTATCAGTTCTCAGAGCAGTGACTTCGTGCCCAAGCAATCTACAGAAGACACCAGTGAAATGTTTTGTCCTCCATCATTTTCTTTGTGTATTAATTTGAATTTGTGGATTTTTAAAAAAAGGTTTTTGGTGCTTTTCAATGACATTTTCTTTAAAACTTCACTTTCTGTTTGTAGGTGTTTAGAAATACAACTGAATTTTGTACATTGATCTTTTTAATCCAGCAACCATGCTAAATTCTTGTATATTTAAATTTATTTTCAGATTTTATCATCTGCAGATGAGTTTTTTAATTCTGCTTTTCAAGTCTTTATACCTTTCATTTCTTTTTCTTTCCTCACTGTAGTAGTATAGCACTCCAGTACTATTTTAATAGAAGTGGGATAATGCAACCCCTCTCTTGTCCATTACCTTAAAGGTAACCCTTCAGTATCTCACTATTAACAATGTAGTTTGCTATAGGTTCTCTATCAAAGATATTCCCTTATATTGCTATACATTTTATCATGCATTAATGTCTAATTTTATGGACAGCTTCTCTGCATCTGTTCCCATGATCATTTGAGTTTTCTACCTTTAATCTGTTAATGTGAATTACATTAATTGATTTTCTAATGTTAAACTAGTCTTCGATTCCTAAAATAAATTCAACTTTATCATGATGTAATATTATCCTTTTTTGTAGGTTATGGAATTTAATTTGCTAATTGTGATTTTTACATTTATGTTCACAAGTGAGGCTGGTTTTATAATTTTCATTTCTAATACTATTTTCTTGGTTTTGGTTCTAGTGTTAAGCTATCCTCATAAAGTGAGTTTAGGAGAAGTTTTTTCTTTCTGTTCTCTATATGAGTTAGTTTTAAGAGTGGAATTCCTTT
Source organism: Leptonychotes weddellii (assembly GCF_054177405.1). Lineage (NCBI taxonomy): Eukaryota > Metazoa > Chordata > Mammalia > Carnivora > Phocidae > Leptonychotes > Leptonychotes weddellii. Next base: position 159,002,947 of record NC_138370.1, on the reverse strand, counting down.
TTCTTGATTATTTCTGGAACTTACTCATAAAACCATCTGGGCTAGGAATTTTCTTTGTGGGGAAAATTATTTGTGTTTGCAAAAGGTGTAGTTTTTAGTTCTTTGAAGAATGGTAAGGTAAAAGTAGTATATTCCTGTGGTAACAGGCTAGTAGTTAAAAGTGAAAAATTCAGTTGCTGATTAATATTTTTTACTGACTATTTTGAGTTAAACTGTTTTGTCTTCAGTTTTTGAGGTATAGCCTACATACTTTTTGTTTGTAAATAATTACATTTATTTTGAATATTGTTACATTTTGAAAAATAGGTTACTTTCTTTAATACAGTTTAGATTTGTGTTTTAAGCTTCTTAAGTTTGTAAGATTTCTGAATAACGAATCTTTGAGGACTCTTTAGAGGACTTTCAGCCAGATATCTAAGTTCAACTTCTGCTCAGCCAGATACCTAAGTTCAACTTCTGCTCTGCCAGTTCCTATCTTGAGTATATCTTTTACTTTCTGGACCTCAGATCCCTCATTTGTAAAACAAATAGCTACTTCACATAGTTTTCATGAGGATAAACTGAGAAATGCTTTATAAACCATAAGCTGTATAAATGAAAGGTTTTGAAGATAGTGACTATAAGTGTTCAAAGAAAAGTTTAGGGAGTTGGAGGAACCTTTGAGATCTGTTTAAGTCCCTCCATTTTATAGGAAGTAGAAGTGACAAGTGTATGGGCAGAGCTGAGTGCAAAGTTCAGACTGCCTGTTTCCCAAATCACTAAGCTTTTTCTATTTTGTCTTCCTGCAAATTGAATACTAGGTACTTGAGAGAAACTTGAACTTCTTTAGGTACACAGTTGAGTGTATCATTCTTAAGAGGTTGGGGAGAAAAGTACATGTGACATGAGGGAGAAAAAGGAATTTTAAGATTTTAGTTTAAGTTACCCGTAATTAAAAGTGCTGTCAAAGTAGTTATTGATTTCCGCCCCCCCCACCCCCCCCAGAATTTAGACAAAGAGAGCCTTGTTATACTTCTCAGGGATTAAAATTCATCTAATACAGTAAGAAGTAAGGCCCTGTGTAGTTGCCACATAACTTTGTACTTGAAATTCAGTTGGAATTTTACTTTAAAAACCATTGCTTCAGTATAATTTTAGTAAAATCTTACCTTGCATTTAATGTGAAATCTTTCAAACTAATTGTGTTTGCAAAAGGTGGTTCCTTGAAATCTAATTTATCTACTTGATTCCTTATTCTCTCTCTAGGCTCAAAAAGAAATAGTTTCCTTCAAATTCTTAAGCTAATAATGAGGAGGTTTGTTATTGAGTTTTGAAAATTCAGTATATTATGTAGTATTTGTAGTGTCTCATATCCAGGAGGGGACTTCTTTCCTCCCTTTTTCTCACTGGCAGTATTTTAGAGATGCCAGGCCGCACCACACTCCTCCCCTCCCATGGCCCTCTGTAAGGTTCAGCACACCTTTCACTTGGTGACCCTTACCTCCATTTCTGCTGTCTGCTCTCATTGAAGAATTTCCTCTTTTCTTCCCTTCTTACCCTGCCTCTTCCAGAAAGTCTCTTCCCTGGGAACTGGTGAGACGCTGGGGACATATTGAAGGGAGGATCCCAGGGTTGATGAGGGACTTCTAAAATCCCAAATGTCTTCGTAGAAAATATGTGTCCCATATTTTCACTGAGTTTTTAAATATTTTACTTAAGTCATTTTGATCACATTTGTATTTTTTTTGAGGTAATACCATGAAATACTAAATTTGTCAATAGTTACTTTGAATAAAATGTTTCTGGGAATTGAGGCTGTGTTCTTTTTTTTAAGTACTAATTTCTATGATATTCACTATGCATTTATGTAAAACTAATTATAATTTTGTTGTCTTAAAGTTAGAGGTCAGATTTAATGTTAGTTTAGTTGTTACAGGCATATGACTTTTTTTTTTTTTCCTGAAAAACAGGACATTTTCTTTAAGTAAAACTCATCAGCTATATCCTTATCACAGAGGTAGAACTTACATCTGACATCGAGGAGGTTTAGTTCCTTTATATAATAAATGTTAATTTCTTTTTTAGATTTAATGGATGTTGTTAGCTGTACTATGATTCTACAGGCTTTCTAGAACTATGTTATTCTTTATATTTTTTCATTGCTAGTGAATGAGGGTGAATATTTTATGCTAATTTTGCAACTGAGGTAGCAGAGAACCAAATGTGTTAAGAGGTTTGCTAAAGATTACATAGTTAGGGGCTCCTGGGTGGCTCAGTTGGTTAAGCGACTGCCTTCGGCTCAGGTCATGATCCTGGAGTCCCAGGATGGAGTCCCGCATCGGGCTCCCTGCTCAGCAGGGAGTCTGCTTCTCCCTCTGACCCTCCCCCGTCTCTTGCTCTCTCTCTCTCTCTATCTCATTCTCTCTCTCAAATAAATAAAATCTTAAAAAAAAATGTTTAAAGATTACATAGTTAATAAATAGTGGAATTGCGATTTGAGCTCAGGTCTGACTAGAATTCGTGGTGGTGTGATTATTTAGGGAGAATGCCGGTTGATAAGCAGAGCTCCTTGCTGTTGTAATAGTTATGCATAAACTGCTCTAAGAGTGGAGCACTGGGTGTTAGACACTAATAATGAATCATGGAATCCTACATCAAAAACGAGTGAGGTACTGTATGGTGACTAGCATAACATAATAAAAAAGACTGGAGAATTGGAAATATCTGTTAGGAAGGTCAGGAAGGCTTTACAGAGAGGGTGAATCCCTGGTGAAGTGATTCTTCAGAGATCAGATTGTGTCTTGTGTTTCATGCTCTGGAGATTGGGCTTTATTCTTTGGGGGATTGGGAGGTCCTGAAGGATTTCAGCAGGAGCGGTGACGTGACCATTGTATATTCTAAAAAGATACGGTGGCCGTAAAATAGGGCACATCTGTAGTGTGGTGGTCCTAGAGGTAGGGACACCATTAGAGGAAGGCTGTGGGGAGTGATGAGGTTATCTCTTTTTTTTTTTTTTAAAGATTTTATTTATTTATTTGACAGAGGAACACAAGCAGGGGGAGTGAAAGAGGGAGAAGCAGGCTTCCCTCCGAGCAGGGAGCCCGATGCGGGGCTGGATCCCAGGATTCCAGGATCCCAACCTGAGCCGAAGGCAGACGCTTAACGGCTGAGCCACCCAGGCACCCCTACCGATGAGGTTATCTCTGATGGCAGTGGTGGAGAGATGGACGGGGTGACCTGGATTTGAGCCTTTAATAGACAATATACATATGTTGTTCTCATTCATTTCTCTTCCCTGTCAAAATAGTGAGAGTGAAAAGTCTGTATTTAGAAGATTGACCCAATGCTGGTCTGCAAAGAACTTCGCTCTTGTTAAGAGTATAGCCACATTTAGGATAGAAATCATATCTTTTCGTGACAGAATTGTTTCCTTAGATGGAATCTAAATTTATGCCTGGATTATGGTAATAATATGTAAGACTTTTCAGTATAGGATCTACACTGTGACATCATTTCAGGAAGCAAAGATAGTATTACTTAAAATGATCAGCACCATTTTATGAATGACTTCTTTCATTGCATTCTAGATCATTCTAAATCATTTCTTAGAAATGTCGGATGGACTTCTCTATGCAGAAAGAATGCAGTGATTGTCTGTCTTTTTGACAACATGTCCTTATTGGCCAATTTCTACCTATTTGATGCCACCTGCTTCATGTTTTTTCCTCATATCCTGAGGTGGAAGGGAGCTGTTGCAGTGTTCCAATCTGTCGTGTGGTAGGTGGAGTTTTCTTGGATTATCTGTAAGAACAGTCTTCCTGTTGTTAATGGGGCCAAAAAAATTAATAACAATAAAAGAGCTTATAATAATATGAGTTTAGTTTTCAGTATCTAATCATTTAGAAATGTATGTATCTGGATGTATCTTTCTCTAAAATTATAAAATACAAAGGAAAAATTGTAGTTACCTTTATGCTTGATAACAAATAAGATCTTTTCCTGTTGATGACATCTCTATTTAATGCATATTGTAGTGGAAAGAGTGGAGAGTTCCAGGAATTAGTAAAATCTACTTTGTAATATTTATGCAATCTGCCTCATTCTCTCTCACCTCATTAGTACAGCCTTACAGTTTAGACCTCATTGCTTGAGATAAAATTACTTGATTCCCTGCCTCCAGTCTGCTGTCCTTGAAACCACATTCTGCAGCCACTGCATATATACTGTGCAATACTGCGTAATTATACAAAAGACAAATCTGACTCAGTCCCAGCCATGTCTTCCTGAATCTCTGGCTAATGAATTTTGCTAAATGAGTTGTGACATAAATATAGTGGCTCCTTGAACATTTAATTTTCATGAACTCTTGCTAGCTCACTATTTTACACACATACACCCCTTCCCCCAACACATAGGTGTTTGATTTTTGTAAAATATTTTAATGAGTTTATTTCTTAATATGCTTCAAGTACCATTTTACTTATTTACTTAATTACTTCTAATTAGTATTTATTAAAATACCTGATATAGATAGATGTTAACTAAGACAGGGATATAAAATTATGAAAAGATAGGAGATAAGACATATAAGTGATAGTAAATAAGAAAGTGGCACAGATCTCTGGCAACTGTGTTCATAATTTTAAAGGCCAAGTTTCACTGAGGCTTGGAGAGAGTGCTAAGAATAATAAAAGGCATTTTGGAATATTCTGTTCAGAGAAAAAAAACAAGGCAGCGATTATTTCTGATCCTGTAATGATAATAGATGACAATAGAAAGTCAAATTCTTCACCCCCCATTGTATTCTCTCTTTTGTTAGGAAAATAATTGATTGGAAATGGTAGATACAAGTTATTAAGAGAGAATAGGATGAGAAAGGAACTAACTGTTCTCAGTGGCCAGAATATTTTCATTCTAAGGGTTAAGAACAACTAATTATTTTATTTTCATGATCTCTGAGCAGTCATAGAGACTAGAATGGTATATGAAAACTGACAGGTTTTTTTTAAACATCTTTTTGAGGTATAATCGGCATATAATAAATGGTTCCTATTTAAAGTGTGGTTTGGTGTTAACCTGTGTATACACCTGTATAACCATCACCACAGTCAAAGTAACCATATAACCATTATCCCCCACAATTTCCTCATACGCTTTGGAAGAGAAAACTGAGAAGCAGCAGTGAGTGAGGAGGAGAACAAGAATATTATGTTGTCCTGGAAACTGAATAAAGAGAATGATCAACTGTGGCAGATGATTACTGGTAGGCCAAGAAACAGGAGCGATGTGAATTGACCATTGGATTTAGTAAGGTAGAGATTACTGGTGATTTTGACCAGGGTAGTTCTGGTGGAGTGATGAGTGCTCAAGCCTGATGGGAGCATATTTTAAGACAGAAAGGAAGGAGAGAAATTGGAGATGGTAAGTTAACAATGTTCTCAAGGAGATTTTCTATAAAGGGTAGCAAAGAAATGGAGTAGTAATGCAGTGGAGTTGAGAATGTTTTGCCCCCCCCCCCTTTTCAAGAGTGGGGAGAGGAAGAAACAATATATTCTGATGGTAGTGATTCATTGAGAGCAAAATGTTAAGTGTGAATTTCTGGAGCAGTGCTCTTGAGGGGCCAAATGGGATGAGATTTAGTTCATGAATGTAGGGATTGGCATTATGTAGAAACTTGGATAATTCATCTGTGGCTACAGGCAAGAGACCCAGTTTGAGGTGTAGATATTGGGAGGTTGTTCAGTGCATGATGTGAGTTTACAGAAGTTCCCTTCTGAATGATTTGTGTAATTTTTTTTCTTTTTCTTCTGCTGAAGTAGAGAAAGCAGAGTCTTTGCTGTGAATGAGGATGAGGGGAAGGCACCTAGGGTGAGGATCAAGAAGGTGTGAAATAGAGTAGGAGTGTGAATTGACCTGGGAGTTAGAGTATAATTGCCTGGTCAAGTTAAGGGTGCAGTTGAGGCTTGTTATGGACTTAAGGCACCATGCTCAGCCATGTTTAGATGCATGGGTGTAGGGACAGAGTAGGTGGAGAACTAGATTTTTACCATGGTTATGACTTTGCTAACTAAGTGTAATATAGTGAGAAATGGGCCAGGGACTTGAGTGTGTTGGCGGGGGAGTAATTATAAGTGACCATGGATTTCGCTATGAAAGGAAGGGAGAGAAGACTTTAAAGGGTGAGGAACAGTAGTCTCCACGAGAGGTGATGGTGTCTCTGAATGGGGCAGAGTTTGGATAATGTTTCGAAGGTAGAAGCAACAGATTTTTTGTGGTTGGATATTATGTGTGTGAGGGTTGTAGTCAAGAATGACTTTAGGGGTGCCTGGGTGGCTCAGTTGGTTAAGTGTCCGCTCAGGTCATGATCTCTGGGTCATGAGATTGAGCCCTGCATCAGGCTCGGCGCTCAGCAGGGAGTCTGCTTGAGATTCTTTCCCTCTGTCCCTCCCCCCACTCATGTGCTCTGATGCGCAAGCTCTCTCTCTCTCTCAAATAAATAAATCTTTTTTTAAAAAAAGAATGACCTTAGAGTTTTTTGTCTTGAGCAGTTATAAGAATGGCGTTATTGTCAGCTGAAGTGCTTGGTACTTTGTCACATTCAGTGGTTTGGTTATTTTTTGTTGATTTGATTGTTCTATATAAAAATGAAAATTTTCTAGTATAATTAAGCTAGGCAAATATAAATAAATATAAATCAGCTTAATCCATGATCACTCATTCAGTTTCTATGTTGATTCACTCATCCAGTAAATACGTGAGTGTTTGCTGTTGTTCCCAGGTGGTATTCTAGGTGATGGGAATATGAACAAGACACATAATTAAATCAATTATTTATAATGGTTTTAGTTCAAATTAAGAAATGAAAATTTGGAAAATTTATGAAATAAAGGAATTACCATATCTTAATAAATGAAAATTTATATTATCTTTGTATTGAATTGCTAAATATCTGGCTCAGTTGACTATATTTAGGCCAGTTTTTTTAATCTTTTAATACTCTTCCTCCAGGAACTTACATTATCATGCATTTATTTTTTAGGTTACAATTATTTAAAATAATTTAAGGTATTAATGGCATATTCCAAAAAATATAAAGTAAAAGTAAATTTGAGGGTTAATGAATTGAAATTTGACCATATGAGAAAATCTTTTTCTTTACTGGCACCTGATACATTGTTTGGAGCAGAAATGACATTGTTCCGGTTGATTGCCTGAGCAGTTTCTAAAGTTTAAATCTACACTAAGTGGAAGAAATTATACCATTTTAAAGAATATGCAGAAAACACTGCACATTCTTTGGGGCTAATTCTTTTAGTTGAGTCATGAGTGCCCTGAGTTTTGGACAGTGGCAGCGTTGTTGGAGAAAGTGTACATAAGTGTATGTAAAGGAGAAATCTCTGACTAGGAAGGTCAGTATTAATTTGTGTGCATATATTTTGATATATTGATTAAATAATTTAATTACTTTCAGTGTTATCTTCAGTAAATTCTGGTGTTTAGAGAGAACCGCTGAAAGTTGATTTGTTGATGACAGCACATCATTACTACTGAAGAGCTGAAGTAAAACTTTTAGGAAACAGAGGTTCCTCTGGGAAGTGTTTATGTTTGCCATACTGGTTAGAAACAGTGTTGGCTACATGTGAGGAATCTCCAGTAACCTCTGTAATTCTGAACTCACTGCCTTCTACTTACCTGTTTCTTTCTTTTTTTTTTTTTTTAAGATTTTATTTATTTGAGAGAGAGAATGAGAGAGAGAGAGCATGGGGGGGGAGGGCCAGAGGGAGAAGCAGACTCCCTGCTGAGCAGGGAGCCCCACACGAGCCCCACACGGGACTCCATCCTGGGACTCCAGGATCATGACTTGAGCCGAAGGCAGTTGCTTAACCAACTGAGCCACCCAGGCGCCCCTACTTATGTATTTCAAAGCAGAAATAGATGTTAGAATTATATGGTGTGAAAAATCATGTTAAAGGTAGATAGAAAAGACTATATTGGAGGCTGAAATTAATTAATGACCTTTAGAATTAGCTGCCAATTCACTCATAAACTAATAAACAGATGCTTCGCCTGATTCTGCTTTTTGCATGAGGCCCTTTACAAGCTCCTTAACAAATGCTGACATCTCCAGTTTCTCTCTGCTGCTTTGGATGTCCTTTTTGCGGGGAGGGGGGAGCTTTTGGATGTCTTAAAGAGGCTGTTTTGTCTGTGAATATCTTAGCATTAGAAAATGATCAATGGAATTCTTAGGGTATACAAAAGCAGTGAGTGAAATGAAAGGTATGGGGTATGGGCATCTGACATGAAGGAACAAAAGAAACAAACATTGACAAAAACAAGAACAATTTTTCTGATAAAATTGACATCCCTTGATGTTGGCCTTTTTATTTATTTTTATCTTTTAAAAGATTTTATTTATTTGAGATAGCACACGAGTGGGGGGGAGAGGGAGAGGGAGAAGCAGGCTCTCCACTGAGCAGGGAGCCCGAGGTGGGGCTCGATCCCAGGACCCGAGGATCATGACCTGAGCCAAAGGCAGACACTCAACCCACTGAGCCACCCAGAAGCCTTGTTGTTGGCCTTTTTAATTGAGTAAGTTAGATATAGGTGTATGTAGAAAGATGATATAGATGTAGATCTCTCTCTCTCCAGGGCTTCAGTGGTGAACCAGGAGAGCTGTTACCTTTGGTCTTACAAGTTTTTCGATACCAGGTTTACTTTCTTTTTGAGTTCATACTTAAAATGTTAGTATGTACTCAGTTATTTCAGGATCTCTTTGCACTGATGTGCTTAATCTCCATGGTTCATCCATGTAGAACTGACAGTGCTTATGAATGTTACCCACAACTCTAAGTAGATATGCAGTGCGGGACAACAGTTAGTGGATCTGACCCCATGAATATAAATGTACAATGCAGACTGTCTTTTGGTGACTTAACTATCTCAATCTGTTTGCTTACTTTAAAAATATAGATAGTAATAAATATGTTTCATTTTTAATGTAAAAATTAGAATTAATATGTTAAGAGCAATGACAACAGAATCTGGTATATGGTAGGTGGTCAGTATTTATTAGCAAATAAAAATTCACAAAACCTCAGGGGGGGAAAAAGAGGCTTTAAAAAAATTCTGGGAAGATATTTTCTTCAAAATTCAGAGATGCCTTTATAATATTTTCTGCTTTGATGTTTTAATTACCAATAAAGATTTCGGTAAGCTTTGTAACTACATGTTTTTAATTGGGAACCCTGTGTGTTGGAAGCTGAAGTTGTAAACCTTTAATGTGTGGAGGGTTTTATGAGACTTCCCCTTGCCAAAACAAAACAAAACCAGTGGCCATCTGTTTTTGGAGGTGATTTCCATAAGAGAAGGGGTTGGCTGGTGGTTTCTTTCTACATTGTATAGGCATTTCCCAATTTAGAAATATTTGATTTACGAATATCCTAATTATCAAGTGTCTGGTTGTGGCCTCGTTTCTCTCCTGTGACTACCCTCATGAGTGCACGTATGCCTGGTGCTTAGCTCTTTCATTGAGTGAAATATAACTTATACTTATAGTAAGTACTGCTTTTAATGAACCTGCTTTTAGAATTCTTGTTTTGGAATTTGCTTTCAGAATATCCTTTTGGGGTATTTTTAGAAATAGGAAGTCTTTTTCTTTTGACGTATTATGGGAGATGGGGAAAAATAAAGTTCTTTTTAATTTCAACAAAATAGTTAACCAGCTCTTTGACTTTGGGCATATTGCTTTGCATATGAGAATTTGCAAATTTATTTTATTCATCATGGAAAGAAGAAGCATGATCCCAACATGGCTGTTGAGAGAAGTTGAATTAGATAACCAAGTAAAGCACCTGGCATATGTTACCAAATAAATGCTCTATTCCCTCTTTATCTTCTCTCCTTGTCTTTTAGGGTCTGTTTGATTTTAGAATCAACCAAAAGATATTTAGAGTTAAGTCTAATTTAGAAAAAATGATGTTTTTGATATCTGTTAAGGTGATAGTAATAGCATAGAAAGACTGGACTGCAATTGCAGGAGACTTGGTCTTGTGCCATTGATTAGCTAATGCTGTCACCTTTCTGGATAATAGTAATAGTTATCTACTGAGTGTTGTCTGCTGAGTTCCAGATATGTGCCACACACTGTGTTAGGTGTTTTATCTGTAGATGTCTCATTTAATTCTAACATCAACTTGGCAAAAGTTGCTCTCTATTATTCCTATTCTACAGATCAGGAAGTTAAGGCAAAGAAGTTAAATGACTTTCCTGAGGTTGTACAGTAAGCGGCAGGATGCGAATGAATTTCCTGGGGCCTGGGTGATGAAGTTGGTTGGAAGCTTCTGACTCTTGGTTTCCGCTCAGGTCTGATCTCAGGTTCCTGAGATAGAGCCCCGTGCTGGTCTCTGTGCTCAGTGACGAGTCTGCTTGAGTTCCTCACAACCCCCCGCTTTTCTCTCTCTCTCAAATTAATCTTAAAAAAAAAAAAATTTTTTTTTCCTTGTACAAACTCCTCAACCTTTCTTTCTGTAAAATTGGGATACTAATTTTATTTTCTGTGGTTGTTAAGTTCTTGCTCTGTGAGAGAAGTGAAAGGGCGTCTTGCTGTTGGATCAATGCCAGGCAGTAATAACAATGTTCTCTTTCAAAATGTTGATAGGGTAAGATAGTATTAATGATCTTTGCTCTCTATAGCTTGTGTTTGGCTACAGCTTTTTTTCTTTATTGTGTAAAATATACATATAACGTAAAGTTGTAACCATTTTAAGTACACAATTCAGTGTCATTAGGTACATTCACAGTGTTCTGGTTGTCACATTGAGTTACCATATTCCCTCCAAAACAACACAATTATTGCACTATTCTGTGCACATAATGCTGCTAATTGAAATGCTAGTGTTTGTGGTATCCTGGGAATAAATCAATGCACTTGTTTACTTTTTTTCTTTTTTTGTGCCTACTCAACATTTTCCCACATATGATAGATGTAGCTAATGTTATAAACCGATATATTACTGCTTTCTAGGAACTTATAAAGCACAATGGAAATAGGCAGCTATCAATGAATGCAGAGAGAAATACAGCTGCGTAAATACTCCTCATGTATTTAAATACATTGAAGGAACATATTGGTTAACCATGAATATAAATGTAGATACTTTTTGGATGAGGGATGTGTTGGTAAGTGAATTTCGTATTAAGATAGTTTTAAGGCAGAGGCATTCTCTTTTGTCTTCTACCTTTAAAGAGGCTCTTTGAGATGAGCAGGAACTGAGGTGGCAAGGACAAGATGCTTTTTGTCGGTGGGGGAATAAGTGGAAGTGAAGTAGATGGTAAACTGAAAAATGTTCCTGGAAAGTGCAAAGGGACCTCAGTGAGTGAGTTTGTATCGGATGGTCTATTTAAAACATTTGGAAGGTATATTTGAACTAGGCACCTTTTTTAAAGGAAATTTTTAGCTAACAATCAGGGGAAACTTCCTTCTTTTTATAAGGGTAGAGACTAATTTTAATAGGTACTTTTTTATACAAAGTCAGTGATTAAAGAGATTCAGAGCTCCAAGAGGCAGTCATCAGTCAGGAGGGGTTTAAAGTAAAGGCCCTTTATTTTCTGTTTATTGTAACACTTACGACATAATTAGGTACATCTGCAGTGGTTTCTCAGCCCTCTATTGGTAAGGTTTGTTTCCTTTAACTGGTGAACTTTAATTGTACAAGTAAATATTAGAGATTCTGGAGTCTTCCACCTGCATTTTTATAGCATTCTGGTATATAGCATTTTGTATACCAGTTACAGCTTTTTCTTTCTCATTTGTTGTTCTGGCATGTAATATGCTCTTAATAAATGCTAGCATATTTTGAATATCTACTATATACCAAATAATATAATAGATAATGGGTTGAAACTAACTTCTCTCTAAAAAAGTATACACTGGCCTTTATTATTTATTTATTAGATTTTTTGAGAAACATCCATTAATCCTGCTATATGCTAGGTGTTGGTGGTAGGCTAGACACTGGAAATGTAAGGGACATAAGACAGTCTCGCCCTAAAGAGGATATCAGAAGAGAGAAGACATTATTTACTTTTATTTTGAGTTTGAATCGTATCTTTAGTTTATTGAAAAATGATACCAAGGAATTATCTCTGAAGATTTTAGAGAACATTTAATCTCAAAATATTTAGATTGGAGTATTTAATTTGATAAATGTTTGAACTGTTAATGGAAGTACTAAATACAAACAATATTTATTTAAAGAATTTCTCTCAGTGGTGGTAATTAAGAAAATCCTAATCACGAGATGCATAAATAGTTGCCCGTAAGGTAAGCCAAGTTCTTGGCAGTATATGATGTTGCACATTGTTAACGGGCTAGAGTCATTGGTTTGTGATTAAGAGTCGGCTGGCTCCCTTTCTTAGTTCTTTTCTGCATGAAATTTGCTGACCTTAAGGGTATTATGGGAGGGAAACTATTTCTAAAGACTGGATTTACTTTTTCAGCTTCAGTTATTTCTGAAGCTCTTGTTTTCTGAGGTTTCCAAACCATATTCCCTATATGTATCGATTGAATGGGAGGACAAAATACAGAACATGGCATAAATACTTACTCCTCTTAAATATGGAAGGCTGAATGGAATCCCATTTAACACATTTTGTAACTGTGTTTGGTCGGGCTCAGCCTTATTTTTTTTTAACCTAGACTTGTAGGTCTGAAATGTCAATCATATTTGTCTCCTTTCTTTGACTGCGCTGTTGTCACTTTAGTCTTTCTTCTGTCTTCTATCTTCACTGCCATGATTGTGGCTTATATTCTGTTACTTCCTGCCTAGACTGTTGGAACAGACATTCATTGGTAACAAGCATGTAAACTAAAGCTACAGTTTCTTCTCCAGATTAAAATAAAACCGACTATATGGGAAAGCATATTTTGAACTTGAAAGCACTACACAAAATATAAGTTGTAATTTCTCTCTGTTACATTTGTCATTATGTCACAGTCCTACTTAAAAATCATCAGTTGCTTCTTTCAGAGATTCATTGTCCTTCAGTGGAGGACAGCTCCAGGCTGTCTTTCCAGATTCATATCCCGCTGCTCCTCCATCCAGCAGTTGCTGGTGTTTTCTTCCTCTCTTTGGGGGACTGTTGGCACAGCCGAGGACGAGGCTGTTCTCTGCTGTGTGGGACTGACCCGAGCATTCTATTTGCTTAACATTCTTGGGCTCCACACCCCTCCCCTGCATGTTCATAGCAGCAGTGTGGAGAGAGGTGAGTGTGAGGGAGACGGGCAGAGCACTGAGTGGCACCCTCATGGAGAACCATTCAGTTAGCCAAACGAGGCTTTGTCGGTCCCACAGCTCTCTTAGTTCCTGTTTGAGTTCTTGCTTTTGTCTTTTTTCTAACCCCACTTATTAAAATCCAATTTCTCTTTCCTAATGCCACCAAAAATGTAATGGGTTGCATGTAAAATTCAGGCATCGTTATTTATTAGGTGTCGTTATGTATCATAGTAATATACATATAATATATATATAAGTAATAATATATAGTATAAAACTGGCTTAGTCTTTTCCCCCATGAAGTTTCATCTTTATCATGAGTGTAAAAGCCTCAAGGAAGACCTATTTTAAAGTTTCCCTCGATTATTTTTGCATAATATGTTCTATATTTTGTTCAATAAATATTTAAACAGTAATATTTGACAATGAATAAATAGACTTTTGGTTTTAGGGGGCCACTGAATGGTTTTAACTGGAGAAGTAATGTTAATAGATTTCTAGTAATTAGGTCGATTTAATATTAGTGTCATAAAGAGGTAAGAAGTTTTGTTGTCATTTTCTACATCTTAGTTTTCTCATCAGCCATGTAATTTCTTGAAAAGTTTTTCTCTTTCAAACATTTGTATTGAAAAACCAATTAGGTTAGTGATTCAGTAAACGTTTTTTGAGCACTTGCTGTGAGCCAGACACTGTTCTAGGCACTCAGGAAAGCTCATTGATCAAAACAAAAGCCTGTAATCTCATGATTGCATTACAGTGGGGGAATTGGGCAGTAAGCATATACGTAAATACATAACATAGTGCACTGTGATACAGTGCTATGAAGAACAATACAGCACACGGAGTCAAAGTGAAGCTGTTTTAGATAGGGAAGTAAGATGGCCTTTGAGGAGGAACATTTGAGTTTGAATGAAGGGAGTTACCCAGCTGTGGACGGATTTGGGAGAAAGAGCTTTGCAGGCCAAGGAAACTATAAGTAGGAGCTTTCAGTGAGTAATTTAATATTTATTAAGATTTTTCTCCTTTATGTTCACTTTAGAATAAGTCCTCCATAATCTGGCCCTCACTGATATTGCCAGTCTTTTAGTTATCCAATTAAATGAGAATAATAGTGCCTACTTTCTAGGAAAGCAAAATGTATAATATATAATATAGATATAGTTGGATATAATAGACACTCTATAATTAGTAGTTATTGTCATCATTATTTTGTTAGTATAATAACTATTAGGAGATTATGTCCCTGCGTATGCCTGTCTTCTTAGAGAACACTTGCTCATCTTTTAAGAAGAAACATAAAGAGCACTTCTCCTTGAATTTTTTCTTGCTATTCATGTAGACAGGCCTACTCCCTTAGTTTTGCCACCATTATATATTTATTATATGTCTGTCATCGCACTTGCCATATTTAACTTTATTTACTTGTTTTACTTTTTTGTATACCTGGCTTCTAACCTAGAGTCTGGCATCTATATATTTGCTAGATAAATAACTTGTATTCAGAAGTTCATTTATTTGGCTTCTAATATTTATGTATATTTAAATCATTCAACAAATATATCAGTCACTGTGGTAATAAACTTACTACCAAGGTTTGTTCCCGGGGAGTGTGAATTGAGGTGAAGATGTTATGAAAAAGAAAGGTAATGTAGGAAGTGTAGGTTTATATTCTAGATTCTCAGTATCATTCATGGACTGTCTAGTGATCCCCTTCTGTGGGACACATTTATGCTGCTTGGTGTTCTCAGCTCCTCAGGTCTTGGCAGTATCTGTGGTAGCACTGCTTTATTCTCCTCTGATGTTGGGGACACTGACCTATTTACGTTCATTATATTGACATTGGAGCATGGACTGGAGTCCTGAAGACTTCATTTGAATCCTAGCTCTGCCATTTCTGGGGATGTGATCTTGAGCATGTTACTCATGAATCTCCTTTCCTCATCTGAAAAATGGAGAAAATATGTGTCTCACACCGGGTTGTAAGGATTAAGTTATGTACAGAAAATACCAGTGGTTTCTAGAATGTAATAGATGTTTCTTATTAGGTGAAATTATTTAAAAATTTTTTTTTAAGATTTTATTTATTTTAGAGAGTGGGGAGGTGCAGAGGGAGAGAGAATCTCAGGCAGACTCCACGCGGAGCACAGCCCATCGTGGGGCTTGATTTCATGACCCTGAGATCATGACCTGAGCCGACATCAAGAGTCGGACACTTAACTGACTGAGCCACACAGGCTTCCCTGGGTGAAGTCATTTTAATTCATTCAGCTTTATTTCTGCAGAATCAAACCGAGCATTTGTTTGGCTTTGAGTAGAGGAGAACAAGTTGGAATTTAACAGTGGTGTTGTTTGCTGACTTCGGTTAAGTTTTATTCTGTTTCAGCTGATTTCTTTTTCCTCAGTAGAAAGTGCTCTTCTTGATTCAGAGAAAAGAAAGGAATGCTCAGGGTATAATGCTAAAAAGATTTATCACATCATGCTGCATTTAATACAAAGTGAGGGCACCGAGCAGAGGAAGTTTGTCTTAATTGTTATGTGGATGTCCAGCACCAAGAACAGGGTCTGACACATTACAGGCACTCCATATCATGTTTAATTGAACAAATGAATTCTGTTTCGATATCTAAGAAACATGTTTCTGGCTATGGAATACATGATATGCGCTGGTGCATTTTGGATATAGCTAACGTAGATGTCAATGATATGTTGGCAAAGGAGAACCATTTTGGCATTTTAGCAGTTGCCTTTGAAACCCTTATACCAGATTCATTATATGCACAGATCTTTTGTAACAGTTTGTGTATTTGAAAAGAAATTTAAGTCAGCTAATTTGAGTTAAAATGATCATTTGTGCTGAATTAACCTCGAAGGGAAACAATTGAGAAAGAAATGAAAAAGACTTTAGAACAGGTTATGGGGTTCAGAATTCTCAGCTATTCTAAGTTAGATTTCTAGTCCTTAAGTCACTGTGCCGAAAGGAGATAAAATTTTATGTGGGGAAATGGATCACTCTTGCTATATCCTCAACTCCTGTCTTTCCTTCTGCTGCTCTAGCTTGGCAAAACACCAAAGCCTAGAGCAATGTTCATCATTTCCCTCCTCCATTCCTTGGATGCATGGAGTATTGCAGGCTGCTAGGATTACAGTAGCACTTCCTGACAGCTGTGCCTCCCAGCCTTACCTCCATTCTATTTTCCACTGTCACCAGAATGATCTTTCTGTAATGAATCTGATTGTGTTAGGCTTCTCCTTGAGAATCCCCTGTGCGCTTCTCATGGTTTTCAGGATAAAAATGTAAATTGCTTCGTTTGGAAAACGACTCTTAGAGATCTGGCCTCTTCTTTCCAGTCTCTTAACCTGATCTCTTTTTTTCCCGTATATTCTTTGTATTCCAGACATATGAACTAGTGGCATTTCTTTGAATGTTCGTTTTCTTTTCATGCCACTGAACATATGATGTTTCTTTTTCCAGGCATGCAGTTCTCTCCTTCCCTGTAGTCATCAACTATAGGTCATTTAAAACTTCCCAAGGTTACCTCTAGAAAACATCTGACTTTTCTTTCCCAGTCTGTATTGGTGCCCTTCCTCCATGCTCTCCTTGTACCCTACAAGTAGTGTTTTCAGTGGTCCCTAAGCTAATATAGTAGTCCACATGCTTCCCTTCTCACTAGTCTGTGAGCTTTCTTTGAGTACAGGATACTCGTATTAGGCCTTTAATTCCTCATGCCTGTCACTGGTTTGCACAGTATAGAAGCCTAGAAGTTTATGATTTAGTTAGTTTATGAAGTAACAGAATTTATCAGAGACACAAAATTGCCTAGCTAAGTCCTGGGTATTATGATTGTGAGAAATAGACATGGTTTCTGCCTTGTTCATAAGCTCAGTTGTGTGGGCAAAATGACCCATGAAGCAGTTAGAGATTAATAAAGTACAACATCAAATGAGGACTTAGGTTGAATGATTTGAGAATAAAGTATAATCAAATTTCAAATTCCTTGGCATTTCATATCTGTTCTTTATTCTTTTCCTTAATACTTAACCACTAACATGCTCTGCCTTTTACTTTTTTATCTTGTTATACTCACCTTCCCCACTATGCGGCAAGTTTCATGAGGAATTTTTTTTTTAAAGATTTTTATTTATTTATTTGACAGAGAGAGACACAGCGAGAGAGGGAACACAAGCAGGGGGAGTGGGAGAGGGAAAAGCAAGGCTTCCCGTGGAGCAGGGAGCCTGATGCGGGGCTCCATCGCACGACCCTGGGATCATGACGTGAGCCGAAGGCAGATGCTTAACGACTGAGCCACCCAGGCGCCCCTCATGAGGAATTTTTACTTCTTTTTTCACTATGGTATTTCCAGTGCCTGACACATGGTAGGTAGTTAATAGACATTTGTCGAATGGATGGAATAGTGTTCAGGGAAGGAACTAATCCCTAGAAGATAGTACAGATATAATACAGAAACACTTCCTGGAGAAGTTACATCCTAAAACAGACCTTGAAAGGTAGTGTTTTATTAAATAAGTTAATTTAAGTAAAAAAATACCAATTTTATTTTTACGTGAATTTTTTTCAGATCATATGTTCCTCCTAAGTTTCTTTTAAAGCTTTATAAGGTTTTTAGAGTCCTCCTCATTCACTTTTAGAGTTTGACAGGGTTGACAACAAAGCCTATTTAATCAGTGAGTGATGCTAACTAACCCTTGTATACTTGTTGCAGTAACACTGTCACTTCATATATTTATTAGCAAAATAAAATATGTAAAAAAAAATAGGTCTGCTGGAGGCAATAACACATTGTATTCAGATCCTCTTTATTCCATATGGTAGGATACCTGGTTGCTTATCTTTTACTTCACATCCATTCAAAATAAGTACAAATGAGTTTGAACTTGTAGGCATATCAGGGTTCTGGTTCTTTTGTGAAGTAGGGATCATAATTGACCATTGTGCCTGCAAGTTCTTAGATTTTAGCAAACCTTGATCAGAGTTTTAAATACACACACACACACCCGCACACACACATACACACACGTCACATACCTTAGGATTTCAGTTCCCTTTTTTAAAGTTTCCTTTTCTGTTTGCTTCTCTTCCAAGACTAAAGAAATTAAAATTAGATTTTGAATTAAAACTATTAAAAATGTTAACTCCTCCAAATGAGTTACAACTGGAACGTGGATGTAATACAGATTTGCATTATTCTTTTACCAAAAAAAATATTATTAATTGGTTTCTAGTAGTGGCTTCTTGCAGTTTTTTCCCTAAGCACAGAATCAGATTATTTCTTAGGCCATTATAGCTGCAGTAGATCTTAGTAAACATCTAGACTACTTTATTTTACAGGTGTGGTAACTAAGACACAAAGACAAGTGATTTGTACAAAATCAGACAGTTAATTTATAAAAGGCCAGAATGATAAACTAAATTTTTAACTATTGTTGGGAAGACCAAACTGTGGCTAACCCTTCTATTATGCTAGTAACCACTTTAAACTTTTAGGCCATTTCTAATTCTAGAAATATATGTGGATCTGATGATATTTTAAAAGGGTATTTTAGTGACCTGGCAAAATAGTAGAAGTAAGTCCTTGGACTTTGTCAGTCTGCCAGTCAGCCAGATTGGGCGTGAATGAAGTTTTGGCAGTAGGTTTTCATTTTAGTGTATGGGCTGTTTATTATTTGAGTCAACAAGTAACTTTTACTAATCGATTTTAAACTTTGAAAAGCCTTAAATTGTCTCTAAATTGTTAGATTGTTAGATTCCCATTTTCCATAGGAAGAGGTTTAACCAATACATATATATTAAAGAAAACATGAGGAATAAGATTTTTAAAAATTCAGTCTTTTTTCCCCCCAGTTTTTCCGTGTTAAATTTAGGAAGTGATGTATTTTAAAAGGTATTCATATGGGTGGACTCTGATTCTTAAATATAAAAGTGAAAAAAAAGTTTCTAAGTATGTGACTCTTCTGTATATCCTTTTCTTGTATTCTCTGCTATATTTTCTTGGATTCACATTTTAATTAAACTGAATTCTTCAGAAATAGCACCTTGTATTCTGTGATTTCTAGGTTTGTTTTTTTTTTTCTTTTTTTTTTTTAAGGAGGGGTTTCTATGTTTTAGGGGGAAATAATTAGTAAATATAATGGTTGGATAAGAAGAAAGTGGTTCAAGATGTGGAAGAATATAGACAACCTGAAGTCAGTACTGGTGGTAGTTGCCTAATATCCATTAAATTGAATTATTTATTTTTAGTGAGTTGTGTTCATGTATTATACTTTCGATGACTCTACTAGACTTGTAAAAACTTGTTGGTATGACTTAGTCTGAAATTTAATATGTTGTTTTTCTTTTAAAGTATATTCTCTTAACTATATAGTCTATGTTTTGGTATTGTGAGTTAGTGATTGCCCTTTATTCTCTTTCAGATCCCTGCCTATCACTGAGCCCACCATGCTTCACAGAAGAAGATAGATACAGTCTGGAAGCTCTTCAAACAATACATAAACAAATGGATGATGACAAAGATGGTGGAATTGAAGTAGATGAAAGTGATGAAGTAGGTGGAAAGCTTTCCCTATTATTCTCTTAAATTTTCCCATTATTCATCATGTGACTCAGCTTCATCTTCAGTATCTTTAGTTTTTCTCTTTGCATTCTAATTTTCCCTTTGTATTTACACCTTTTTTCTTTTTTCCTCATGCACATATACAAGTCTTCCCAGTTTTATAAGAATGCTCAGTCTCATGTTCTTGCATTTCTCAAACATACATCCTTTTCTGACTATGTCAGTTTTTATCTATTGCTGCTTTACAAACCACCACAAAGCTTAGTGGCTTAGGACAACGGTTTATCATTTCTCCTGATCCTCTGGGTTGACTGGGCTCAGCTGGGTACGTTTTCTGTTCCCTTTGGTATGGGCTGAGGTCACTGTGGTTGCATTCAGCTGGGAGCTCTGCTGGGGCTGAAATGATGACCTCTTAGCCTTCGCAGTCTCTCTCCACACGGTCTCTCATCATTCAGAATCTAGCTCAGGCTTCCTTACAGCATGGCAGCTGGCTTTCAGGGGACAGTGTTCCAAGAAAACAAGTTCCCGTGTGAAAGTGCTTATCATGCCTCTGCTTGCCTTGATGGTGCCTGTTAATATCAAATTGGCTTAAAGCAAGTTATTTGGCTAAGCTCACAGTCTGTGTGGGAGAGGATTATACAAGGGCATGAATGCCAGGAGTTGTGGTTTATTGGGGGTCACTGATGTAATGATCTACCGTACCCACTGTACAAATAAATCATGTTTTCTTTCTTAAGCATTATCATCTTCCTCCTGGCATCACTCTGGCAGCCCTCTTAGTTTCTCCATAGAAGTTGTTTTCTTTATTTGGTTGGAGTCTTACTCTAGCCAAGTCCCCTGGTTGTTTTTCAGGCCTCTTCAATCTCTTTCTTATATTTGTCATGATTGAGATGCTTCCTTTTAGTTTATACGATACTAAATTACATTTTTTCTGCATTATCATCTAATGTTATATTACAGTGACATTCTCTAATCACATTGTTACCTAATAGTAACATTCTCTAAAGATTAATTCTTGACTTGCTCTGTAACACATTTACCTTGCTAATGCTCATCCTTTTCTAGGCTACACTTGATTCCTCATCTCTAAGCCAATGTCGATTCCTGACCTACATATATTGCTTTATGCCTGACATCTTTTGAGGGCTCGCTCTTTTGCTTTGAAGTTAGTTTGTCTAAAACAGAATCCTAGCTCTCCTCTTTGAAACCCCTCACTGTTCAGTGGCCCTTCTGGACCTACTTCTCCTTAGTTTTAATTCTTCCAAATCAGGTGTTGGCAGACTTTTTTTTGTAAGGGCCCAAGTTACGGGTTGAAATGTGTCCCCCACAAAAAAACATATTTTGAAGTCTTAACTTCCAGTACCTCAGAATGTGACCTTATTTGGAAGTAGGGTAATTTCAGATATACTTAGTTATGACAGGGATATACTGGAGTAGTGTGGGCCCTTAGTCCAATATGACTGGTGTCTGTATAAGAGAGGAGTGCACCACATGGTGACACAGACACTGGGGAAAAGATGACCCTATGACAGTGGAGGCAGAGATTGGAGTTATGGAGCCATAAGTCAAGGAATGACAAGGATTGCTGGTGACTCCAGAAGCTAAGAGAAGGCATGGAACAGATTTCTTTGTTTTTATAGAGCTCAGTTTCCTCAGTGGTCAGGACTGAAAGTCCCATCCCTCTAATTGCCTGGTCTTTCTGCTAACCAGCCCCATTCCAAGTGATCTAGAGGCCCCATTCTAAGTCCTCTCTCAGCATGAATTCAGGTGTTATCAAAAGGGGCAAAATACACTCATATCACTCAGGAAATTCCAAGAGTTTTAAGAGCTCTGTGCCAGGAACCAAGGACAAAGACCAAATATATTTCTTATTATATCACAATTACAGAAACATTTAAATCTGAAAAGAATAGCAAAAATTCACATTTTTCAATCATTAAAAATACCCTCCAAGGAAAGATCTGTTAAACTTGCATATAATATATAGACAGAGAGGGATTAACTAAGCTTACGCAGGTATTTGACAGCCTATTTAAATGTATCTGATTGCATATTTTCTCGAATTACAAGTTATTTTATTTTATTTTATTTTTTATTTTTATTTATTTATTTTTTTAAGATTTTATTTATTTATTTGAGAGAGAGAGAATGAGAGACAGAGAGCATGAGAGGGAGGAGGGTCAGAGGGAGAAGCAGACTCCCTGCCGAGCAGGGAGCCCGATGCGGGACTCGATCCCGAGACTCCAGGATCATGACCTGAGCCGAAGGCAGTCGCTTAACCAACTGAGCCACCCAGGCGCCCGAATTACAAGTTATTTTAATCTTTTTAACCTCATCATCAGATATTAAATGCTCAAATGTGTGAAGTGTTATCATTTATCACTGTGCCAAACAAAGTAAGCATGCATGGCTATATAATTTATACTTCAGTGGAATTCATCTTGAGTCTTTTAAATTTCAGTGGAATTCCAAACACTTTGTAATAAAGGTTAGAATTAAAAACTTTATGTTAAAATGTAAAGCTTATCTTAAAAGATCTTAAAACTCTGTATGATAGGTGAGCTTTAATGTTTAGAAGCAGATGTTATTCTTCTCTTGGTGTTTCTTCTAATATTAATATTCAAAAGCAAATAAGGTATGCGTCTACATTTTGTTAGCACCTTACAGAACCTAGAAATTCACAGTCCAGTATGGTAGCTACTAGCTGCATTTGGCTGTTGGGCACTTAAAATTGAGATGTGTTATAAGTGTAAAATGCACTTCAAATTTTGAATATGAGAAAAATAATGTAAAACATAAACTTTAAAATATTACCTGTTGGAAATGATAATATTATGGGCATATCGGATTACATAAAATGTAATATAAAACTAACACCATGTGTTTCTTTTCACTTTTTAATGTAACTTCTTGAAAACTTAACATCACATGTGTAGATTAATTAACTTGTATTGGAAGCACTGATCTAGAGAGTGGTGTGTGTCGTAGACTTTAAGGAATGAGTTGTTAGTTCCGTGGTTCTTGGACTGTTTCGGGGCCTCCTGATCAGCATAGCTACATCTTGATTTATATTTCTTGTTGAAGTGTCTCTTTTCTAAAGAAGTAAATGGTAATATTAGTATGACTAGCAGTCATCATTAGGAAACTTAATGAGTTTAATAGGAAACCTTAGTCAAAAAAATAAAATACTTAATTTCTTGTGGTTTTGGTTTAAAATGTTAACTTTTTTAAAATTTAGAAAAATATTTAGCATTTGAAAATGCTACTTGAAAACTTAATTTTTTTTCTCTTTAGTGCTTTTGCTTTTGTTTTTTGTTTTTGGTCGTATGAGTAAATGCTTTCTCACAAAACAGACAGAATCGCACATAAATCTTCCAGCCCTTAAGTGGACATTTTGTTGTATGCTTGTGAAAAGGCAGACTAAACAAAAAACGAAATAAGCAGGAAAAAGGGGGATGAGGACAGGTAGATGATGGGTAGCTGTAATTTTAAATAGGGTTCTCTCGGCAGGCCTCATTGGGAAGGTAACATTTAAAGTGTATACTATATGCAGTACTTAGACAAGTAAGAGAGTAAGTATGTGGCAGTTTTTTGGAGCTGTTCTCAAATTGAAAATAGAGGACATGAGTGTTGTAGATTAGGAACAGGATGAAAAGCTTTTGCTCTCCAGGTCATTGTCTTCTGGCCCAAGATCAAAAAGATTAGGTGTCATTGTATGCTCAATCTGTGACCTGTTTAGATTGAGTTTTTGATTACAGTCAAGTTTGTCTATTCTCCCAATATTGAAGATGTTTTGGAAAGTGTAGGTATTTGATTAAGAAATACTTTTTTAAATAAGAGAAATGAATGGTTTTGTTGCCTTGAACACAGGTTAGGAAGCAGTGAGAATTCACATTGTTATTGCCTGCTTTGTGACTGAAACCTTTATTATAGTTTCCAGTGTGCATGAACTTTGGTTTTACTTTTCCTCTTTTTAAAAAAATTTTTTTTTAAATCCTTTTTTTCCCCTAATTTTTCTTCCTTTTTATATCCATGCTTACCTTTTACTGATGTCATTTGGAATAAATAATTTTAGAATTTATGTTCTTATCAGTTGTTTCATTTTTATAATTAACTTTAAAACCAGTTTATATAAAAAAAACTTGTACCTGGTATTTCAGTTTTTCTTACATTTAGCTATTCTGCCTGAAAAGCACCTCTGTCATCATATGTCTCTATACTTCTTAGAAAACTTAGTTAACAGCACAGATGTATGTGTGTCTGAAACAAGGAGAGTCACTATGAAAGTAGGCAAAAGTAGGGTTAGAAAAACCTACTAGAAAATACATTTTAAAATAGGATCAGTAAGTTTTGAATTACGTGGAGTACTGTTTCCAAAGGAATAAATGCATGTATATTTTTACTGAAAATTTTAAGTTAAAATTTTCACTTATGTAGTATTTTTTGCTATGTAACAAATTCCCCCTACCCACTCCCCAAATTTGGTGGCTTACAACAATGTATGTTTATCATCTCACAGTTTCTTTGGGTCCGAAATCTAGGGGTAGCTTATCAGGGTCTTCTGGCTGTGGGTCTTTCATTAAGCTGCTCTTAAAATGTCAGCTGGTATTGTGTCCTCTTAAGGCCTGATGCATGGTGGATCTACTTCGGGGCCTACTCATGTGGCTCTTGGCTCCACAGTTCTTCACTGGTTCTTGGTTGGAGTTAACAGTTAACTGCCACGTGGCTCTCTCCATAGGGCAGCTCGTAATGTGGCAGTGGGCTTCCCTCAGAGAGAGTGGGAGGGAGCTCTGAGAGAGAGAGAGCAAGAGAAGGGCAACAAGATTGTAAGCTAATCTTGGAATTGGAATCCCTTTACTCTTTGGCTAAATTCTGTTTGTTAGAAGGGAGTCAGTAGGTCCAGCTGATACTCAAGGGGAGGCTGTTAGACAAGGTATGGATGTGAGGATGTTGGGGTCATTGGGGGCCATTTTAGAGGCTGATTAGCACAGTTTGTTTCTATACTCTGCTAACTACAGATATTTGATGGGAAATTCTCAAGCCACGGAATTATAAAGTATAAAAATAAAGTTACACAACTTCCTTCAGAAGGCTTCGTATTGGAGGGAACCCACAATAAGACTTTTCATGTTGATTTTAGTAATAGAATATGTTTAGAATTTTAAAGCATTGATATGTATGATTAAAATTATCTATTAAGTAGTATCTTGCTGCTAGTAATTATGTGTAATTATATGCACAAATGGACCAGTACAACTTATTTGACCAAAGGATCACTTGGCATTCACCTGAAAGGACAAGCAGAGCAAAGGTAAGGTGAAGAGAGATTAGGTGCTAAAGAGTCCTTGCTGTCTGTTAAGTTATAATTATTGAGGCACATTCCTGAATACTGGAATTTTTATAGTTTCATAGTTAACGTGTTATCGTAAAAACAGACTTTAATTCTTTGTGGAAAATAATAGCAATAAGCATATAATCAGAGTAGCAGAGATTGTTAATAGGTATTTAATCGAATAAAAGGGTTAAATGGCCAAAATTGGGAAATGATAGATTCTTTCAGTTTTGTTATTGTAGGAATTATCAAACTTACATTTATGGATTTATATACTAAAATAATATAAAACATTTATTGAGTGTTTACCATTTGTTTCACACTCTAATAAGCACTTTGCATGGACTATGGTATGGACTTCTCATAGAAACCCTATGGGCTAAGAGTATACTCTCCATCTTATTTGCAGATGGGGAAACAGGCTTAGGGAGGTGAAACAGTCTGTACCTGGTCACCAGCTTGTGAGTGCTGTGGGTGGGGTTTGAGTCCAGACTGAATCCATGTTCTTGATTTCTAATGTGTGTTGCTTTCTTATGTTAATGTGTATCATCAGTCTCCATTGTTAAGCCCTCCCTAGTATGATTTACAAATAAATAGCTATGTATAAATAGGGTACAGATATAGTAGATATACCTGTATCTATGTACACACACTATTATACTAGACATATTTAATGCATACATTCTATTATACTGTTATGCTTTTTGAAAATGTTCACAAATATAAATGAAAACTGAGATAAAATTAAATATAAATGGAGGTTCTCATATTTTCTCCCTTAAGAGTGGATTAGATTGTATATCCCTCTGGGGTCTGGGCAGTTGAAATTAGAGATGACTACACTAATGAATTTCAAAGCAAGATCTGTTATAAGTCACATAGACTTCATTCCATTTTTATAAGAACAGGTAACTGAGAATTTTTTAAAAATGCAAGTTCCAGGGGCACCTGGGTGGCTCATTCGGTGAAGCGTCTGCCTTCAGCTCAGGTCATGATCCTGGGGTCCTGGGATCGAGTCCTGCATCGGGCTCTCTACTCATTAGGGAGCCTGCTGCTCCCCCTGCCTGTGCACTCTCTTTCTCTCTGTCAAATAAATAAAATGTTAAAAAAAAAAAAAAGGCAAGTTCCAGAGACACTGCTAATGTTAATATTTATTCTTAATTTTCATTGTTCACTATACAGGTCTCTTAACTGTATAGCACATCAGTTCCTGATATACTTATGGTGACCACTCTGCTTTTCAAGATTGAAATTAGCTCTGGTACCTGGAAGAAATGGTACTGTAAGAATGAAGCAAAACTCACGCATTTATACTAATGCAGAAAAAAAGGCAGGGAATGACTGAAGAAGAACATTTAGGTATCATTTTGATAAAGGAAGACATGGTTAAAATCTACACTTTATTTCCTTTGTTTCAAAAATGCTCTTTCTATAAATTTGTCACTATGACCATTGTCGCTACAAATTCTATTTTTAATTTTTATTTGGAGTGTATTTATTGATATGTAGAGATCTTAGAAGAGAAGTAGTGATTTTAAACACCTGTAAATAGGAGTCTATGGAAGAAACACCCTTCTGTTGTTTACAAGGAAGTCCTCTCTCGAAATATGTGTACAGTTTTTTGATATTCTCCAAAGCACCAAAATCTTCTAAGCACCAAATATCTGTTTGTCGTTTGACTTACCTCTTCTCTTTAAACATTTTTTTTCAACTGCCGTTTGGGCAATTCAAAATAATATGGAGGCTGTCTATGTCTTTGGGTAGAAAAGGTTGGGACACTCTTCTTTGCATATAGCTTAGAACGAGGAAGGAAAGGTGATAAATCCAGAGGACAAAGTGGGTCAGTGCAGCCAAATCTTTGGGCCTTAAGGGAGAGAAGTGGATGAAAAGGAGTTGGTATAGTTCTAAAAGATTGCTCTAAAAATCAATCAAAATATGCTCCCTGGACAAAGCAGCAACTTGTAGAAATGAAAATTTTCAGGACCCATCCCAGACCTACTGAATCAGAAATGTGGGAGGGGGGCCCAGGAATCTGTATTTTAACAAGTCCTTTGGTGATTCTGATGCCCACATTATCCTTTAATAAGTCCTATAGTTGTTTTTTGCAATATATACTTTTGTAACAGTTTTTATAATTTCAGGCACAGTATTTATATTTGGCTACTGTGATGGTCTTGAGAAAGATACTGTTTCCTGCCCCTGTGCTTTGTGATTTCACTTTGCCCAAGTTCTACCTTAAAGTTTTCTTTTTTTTTTTTTTTTTAAAGATTTTATTTATTTGACAGAGAGAGACACAGTGAGAGAGGGGACACAAGCAGGGGCAGAGGGAGAGGGAGAACCGGACTCCCCGCTGAGCAAGGAGCCCGATGTGGGGCTCGATCCCAGGACCCTGGGATCATGACCTGAGCCGAAGGCAGACGCTTAACGACTGAGCCACCCAGGCGCCCCTACCTTAAAGTTTTCTTAATATGTTCTACTGGAAGTCCTAAACGTGTAACACAGTAATCGTTATAATAATATATTAATTATTACTGGAAAGCAGGGTGTACATGTATGCATGTATATTGCTGGGGTGAGGGTTCTTTGCTTTTGTGAAAGTAAGACGGCTCTGTAACCTAGGATGGCTAAGAACCATCATATAAATTATTGAGACAGAGCTTAAGAAAGTGTCTTTATTGTTTTATAGTTGTACTTAGGATATTTCTTGAGTTCTAAGTTTGCTGTCTTGCCTCAGCAATTTTTAGTTGAGTACCCTTTTTATGTCTTGTCTTGACAATTGTAGTACCTCTTTCCTGGGTTTTCTTCTCTATCTCTTGCTTTTCCAGTTAACTTACCAGCTGCTGTTATCTTTCTGTTTATGATATTTGATAAGAATGAATTCTCCCAGACTACTGTTTTTATTTATTTATTTATTTAAAAAATTTTTTTTAAGTTGGCTCCATGCCCAGTCTGGAGCCCAACGTGGGGTCTGAACTTGTGATCCTGAGATCAAGACCTGAGCTGAGATCAGCCTAACTGACGGCCATGAAGGCACCCCTCTGTCTTAGACTATTTCTATTCATGTGTCTTCTTGTCCCTCAAAGCAACCACTATAGAAACCAGAAGACTCTCTCTTACCCTACCATGGCTTGCCATCCAGATGATCTTGCTTCTGTCCCCTCTGACTCTGATGTAGTATAATGGCTACCCTCTTCTTGATGTGTCCTTGGTTGCATGTCATTTGAGAAACACTGTTGGTACTATCTAGTTCAGTACATATGGATTAAGTGGGCTTTTGTGCTGCAGTAGGTAGGTACTTAAATATCATAACAGTTTCTGTGGAAAGATGTGTTTCAAATGACAGATACACACTCTTAAATACAACCAGTTTATAAGCTGGGAATGAATGGTCTGTACTATGAGATCTGTCTGTAAAGAGCCAGAAACTTCTGAAATCATTTTATGGCCTTGAAACATTCAACCGAGTACCTTTGGTCTCTTTCTAGGATGTTACCACAACCCCTGCTTCAACTAGTAAATCTTTTAGCCCCCCTCCTCCAAATGATTTCCACTTTCTTTAGTCAGAATATTTGGCAATTACATGTTTTCGTTAAAAAAATCCTTTCCCATTCCTGTTCCATTGGTTTTTCATTTCCCTTAACAGGAGTTTCGTATTAAATACTGTTACACACTGGAAGGGGGCAGGGCAGCAGGGGTGTGAATCAGGATCTGTGTCTGTACTGCTTCAGCTCCAGCCTGACTGTACAGCCAGTCTGGCTCCTCTCCACCTCTCCTCCCCCAGGCATTTTCAGGATCACGGCATGGCATGGCATTTATGTAATATATTTTTTTGAGAGTTTAGCACACTTCACATATCTTGTCTTCTAAAACATCTGAGTTTCAGTGTACAAAGCCTATTCTTGTTTCACAAATGAATTAAATAAAATTGTGCCTTTACTGTAACATTAACTCTGTCTACCTTATCATTGTTTTTGTTATGGATATGGTGACATATAATTCATCATCCAAACTGTTTAGAGAGTAAAAGAGGGTACTATTAATAATTATACCAGGACGACAGGTGCAAATGAGGACTGTCCTAGGCAAATGGGGCCATATAATTAACTCACTATCTGTCTTACAACAATCTGCTTTCCACTGTAATTACCTTTGTCTGTGTCTTGCTCACTTCACTAACTTTTTTTTTTTTTTTAAAGATTTTATTTATTTATTTGAGAGAGAGAGAATGAGAGACAGAGAGCACGAGAGGGAAGAGGGCAGAGGGAGAAGCAGACCCCCCGCTGAGCAGGGAGCCCGATGCGGGACTCGATCCCGGGACTCCAGGATCATGACCTGAGCCAAAGGCAGTCGCTTAACCAACTGAGCCACCCAGGCGCCCTCACTAACTTGTTATTAAATTGATCCAAGTATTGTGTCAAGGTTTGTGCTATTAGTAAGGCTTGGATCTATTTCAGTTCGGTTTATCATGCTAAGTCTTTATGTATGGGCACCTTCTTTTCTAGTAACATGACAGAGACTTTGACATAATTCTAGTTTTCCTAGAGCTAAGTGATTTTTTTTTTTGTCTTTTTATTCTCTAGAAATAAAATAGTTTAACAATATTTTCTATATTAAAATAAAACTCATTGACCCTTTCATTGATTCTAGAATTTGTTTTTAAAATTTATTTATTTAGAGAGAGAGCATGAGTAGGGGGGGCAGAGGGAGAGAGAGAATCTCAAGCAGACTCCACGCTGAGCACCGAGCCTGATGTGGGGCTCGATCCCACAACCCTGAGATCATGACCTGAGCGGAAGTCAAGAGTTGGAGCTTAACTGACTGAGCCACCCAGGTCCCCCTGGGTTTTTTTTTTTTTTTCTTTTTTTGTTGTAAGTTCCTGGCTTTCCCAATTATTCATATCTGAAGAATTGTATATAATAGTCTAAATTGTCCTATTAACCTATCCAGTGTTTGGCCTGCCAGAATTTCTCCCAGAAGTAAGTGCTGCAGTCACTAACCCCATGGTCTTCAGAAGACTATTTTGCTCTAGAAAGTTGTTCTTGAGGCCTTAAAATGGTAAGGTGCTATGCTACAGCAGGGACATAAAAGATAAATTGTTCTTATCCTCCAGATAACCCCACCGTATGTTGACTATAACATCATGGTTCATAAAGCATTTATGGTGTCTCACATTATCTTCAGTAATGTTGTTTTGGGATAGGCAAGATAGGTGGTATCCCTGTTTTATAGATGAGACTGTGGCTTTGATTATGTTCCTTAGGGCACACAGTGTAGGGGACTGGGCTAGAACCCAACCATCCCAAGTCCGGTTCACTCCTGAACACATTTAGGCACAATTCCAAGTTGTTGTTTTTTGAACTTGTGTTCAGTTTTGAGCCCTGGACTCTGAAAGAATGCCCTTGGTTACATTCTTGACCTGTGTTTCTATTAATGACTTCAATTTTAGTTGCAAACCTTTAGGCATTGAGGTCAGCTCTTTCACTGGGACCTTATACCTGCTTGTTCCCTGTATTTGGTCTGAATCATATTGACTTGTGTCTTGAGTGTTATCTTACGTATGGCTGGAGAATCTACCTTACTTCACCCTAAAGACTACTTTTCACCCTGTATTTCCTTAAGCTTTCTATCCTGGCCTTGCTGGGTCTGGCCTGGCTTGGCTTGGCTTTGCTCATGGCATTGACGAAGTACTGGTATTACCAAATGTCGATGACTTGCTTTTTATTATTCCCCCTACCCACTGGCCTTTTTTATAGGGTTATTAGGCCCGGAGGGCTAACGCTATAAGGCTATTAAACTCAGTTGATAAAGAGAACCTTTTTAAGATGAAGGATATTTTGCCTTGATCCTGAAAATGTTTCAAAAATTTGATAAAAAATATTTGAGAGCCCCTCACTTTAATTGCTAATCCTTGCCCACTGACCTTTATTTTTATATCTCCTAAGTTCCTAAAATTTCTTTGAAGTCTTAATTAGGGAAGTGTAGGAATTTTTGTGGAATTTAAAAACTATTTTTAAAATTAACTAGCTGCCTTTTTTGTTTTCATTTTTCTTGGTTCCTTGGTTCCTTCAAGGGCTTGGGAAATATGCCTAGGCTCCTAAGGGCGTTGTTCAGCATTCATTTAAAAACAAAACACACCTAATGTTTTAAAGTTCCTATTTATATATACAGCATTGTACTGAATATGGAGCAGAATGAAAAACAAGCATAGACTTCCATAAGCTTACCATCTACTAGGGCATAAGAGGCTCTGTGTGTCTAATACAAGGCATGTCATGGCATACTATGTACTAGAAATACACATGAATCATTTAAGTGCTCTTGTGTTTTAGAAGAGAGAGTGTACATTTGTTTGAGGAGCATCTAGAAGAGCATGGAGTAGGAGTCCTTGAGATGGACCTTTGGAAGTAGGCATGGTTTTTACAGGTGTAGATGATAGGACACTCCAAGAGGAAGGGTCAGGCGAGGGAAAAAGCATTAAAGCAAGAATATAAGATACTAATTTATGCAATAGCCAGTAATTGCGTCTGACTGGAGTATGGTGGCGTGGGGGATAGCATTGAAAAGAGTTTGCTTGGTTTTTTTTTTCTTCCTGCTTCTCCTCTGATTTCTTCATTGTTCTTACTTTTCTTGCACCCTAAAGTGTATGTATTCCATAAGATTTAAAAAAAATTTTTTTTAAAGCAGTTTGGTTTACAGGATTGAGAAGGCACAGAGATTTCCCATATATTCCTTCCCCCCCACACGGGGTATATTCTCTCTCATTGTTAGCATCACCTACCAGACTGGTACATTTTTTACCAAGGACTAACCTACACTGACATGTCGTAATCACCCAAAGTCCATAGTTGTCATTAGGGTTTGGTCTTGGTGTTGAACATTCTGTGGGTTTGGATGAATATGTAATGACATGCACTCACCATTATAATATCATACAGGGTATCTTCACCGCCCTAGACTTTCTCAGTCTTTGTTGTTTCAGGCCTTTCTTTTCTTTTCTTTTTTTTTTTTTTTTTAAAGATTTTATTTATTTGACAGAGAGAGACAGCAACAGAGGGAATACAAGCAGGGGGAGTGGGAGAGGGAGAAGCAGGCTTCCTGCCAAGCAGGGAGCCTGATGCGGGGCTCGATCCCAGGACCCTGGGATCATGACCTGAGCCGAAGGCAGATGCTTAATGACTGAGCCACCCAGGTGCCCCTGTTTTAGGCATTTCTTCTGTTCCTTTCTCTGTTTCTTCTCCTGGCACTCTATTACACATACGTTACACCTTTTGGGGTTGTCTCACAGTCCTTGGATACTCTGTTCTGGTTTTTTTCAGTCCTCTTTTTGCTTTTTGGTTTTCCAGGTTTCTATTGATACATCTGTCCTCTGGGGCAGAGAGTTTTTCTCAGCTGTGCCCAGTCTTCTAATAGACCCATCAAAGGAATTCTTAATTTGTGTTCCAGTGCTCTTGATCCGTAGCATCTCTTTCTGGTTCTTTCTTAGGATATCCATCTCTGCTTATATTGCTTATCTGTCCTTACATATGGTCTACTTTATCCACTAGAATCCTCAGCGTATTAATCTTGGTTGTTTTAAATCCCTCATCTGATCAGTCCCTACTATGTCTGGTTCTGATGCTTGTTCTGTCTCTTCATATGGTGTTTTTTGCCTTCTGGTATGTCTTGTCATTTTTTCTTGAGAGCTAGACATGGTGTATGGGATAAAAGAAATGGCTGTAAATAGACCTGTAGTAATATGGTGGTAAGGTGTGACAGGGAGGGGAGGTGTTCTGTAGACCCATGATTAGGTCCCAGTCTTTTAGTGAACCAATGATTCTGGACTGCGACCTTCACAAGTGTTTCTCAGTTTTGGTTTTTTCTTTTCCCTTCGGTGGGATAGGATGGCTAGAGTGAGTTGGAGTTGGGTATTTCTCTTCTCCCACCGGAAGGCTAGAGCCTGGTAGGGTTGAATTGAGCCTGGTCAGTTAGGCTCTGATATACCCCTGTAGGTTAGGCTCTGGTTAACTAGTTGCGCCTGAGAGTAGACCTGGTTAAGAGGAACAGAGTGCTCTGGAGTACACATCTTTTTTCTCAGTTTACAAGAGGATTATATCCCAATAAATCCATCATAAGTTGAAAATCTCGTAAGTCAAACATACATTTAATAGACTTAACCTACTTTAAATGCGTCCAGAACACTGACATTAGAGTTGATCACTCTTTGAGAACCACCACTATAGTCTACCATATATAGCCTAGACTTCTTAATTTGGCATTTAAGACCTTTTATAGTCTGGTCATAATCTATCCTTCTAGCCATTATCATTTACTCTGGAGCTTCTTGATGCACTCTTTACTCTCCCCAGACTGAACTGCTGACAGACTGCTCTTTGGACACATCCATATTCTCATGCTGGGAGAGGCCTTTCACTTATGATTTCTCTCATTCTCTTCCTGTTCCATTTTGCGTGTTAAACTGTATCTTATAAGATTAATTTTAAGGTTTAGCTGAAATGGAACTTTATCCATATAAAGCTTCCCTGTTTATTTTTGTGTTTTTCTTCCAATATTCTTCTAAGCCAGGGAAATCCCTTGCATTGCACTGTGGTATTTGTTGCTTTCTAATTTAGCTTGACCCTATTTCCATTTCATTTCCTCTGTCCGCCAACCCTGTGTTTTACCTGTCTCACATTAGTTACATAGCGTATGTGTGTGGTGATAGAGGGAAATTGAACTCCTTCTGTAGGCTATAACTAGGAGACCCAGCAAGCCAGCATTCCTGGGATACCAGTATAGGAATATTTTCAGAGAAATGGGTTACAGGGGTTCCAGCAGCTAGGGGGCAGGAGGAGTGACGGCAGCCAGGCAGTCCAGCTGTGTGAAGGCTTTTGGCACACCAGGGGCTGCATGCACACAGCCCATGCCTGCCCCGCCACCGTGATGCCCCAGAGGAAGGTCAGCTCCGCTGAGGGGGCAGTAAAGGAGGAGCCAAGGGAAGGATCAGCAAGGTTGTCAACTAAACCTGCTTCTGCAGAAGCGGAAATGAATCCAAAAATGGCAGCAGGAAAGGATAAATCTTCAGATTAAAAAAGTGCAAATAAAAGGGAAAAGGGGTGCAAAGGGAAAACAGGCTGAAGTGGCTAACAAAGAAACAAGAGAAGACTTACCTACAGAAAACAGAGAAACTAGAAATGAGAGTTTGCCTCTGATACCACAGGAGAGAGAGGGAGGCCCAGTCTGATTAATATAGTATGCCATGTCTTATCAGTGGTCTCTGTCTCCCTTCTTAAACAATCCAAAGGAATATTTTTATCAAATGTTTTGTAAATGCAAGTTTTTTAGTAGCTCTAGAAACATTTTTAAGGAGAGAATCCACCTTATCCCATTTTTTATGTGTAAATGCTTTTTTTAAGAAGTGAAGTCATTTGCTTGGTATAGCCAGAAAATAGTGGGATATTGAGTATGGGAGGCTTTGGTTGTCTTGGGTGTCAGCCTGACATTCCATAGATGGGGTAGTTTTTATATCCCATAACACAGAGCATCATAAATAGCAATTTGAAGTCCGTCGTGCATTTAATACATCTTGAACATTTTAAATTACTTCTGTTCTTCTGTTGCTTTTGGTAAAATTGTTTCCTCAGGAAAACCACTCCTTGATCTTGGGTCTCCCTGTCATAATTTTGTACACTCCATAACATCTTTAGCTGTAGAAGTCCAGTTTTCCTAGTAACTTTGTTAATGTGCTGTGACAGATTAAAATTTGAGTATGAAGTATATATGATACTAAATTGTGAATTAGTGGGACTTAACTGTGTAACATCGTACAACATTTGAAGATAATAATACTTGATATCCTGTTAAGGAAAATTTACCTCCAGATTTTAAGCTGGAAATTCACTGGAATAACTGCTTAGAAAAGAATCACAAGTACATGATTTTTTAGGTTTTTGGTATATACATGAAGAATTGTTTACAAATTCAAATGTCTGTGTGCTAATCCCTAGAACAACCAATAAAATTCAATTATGACAGAACAAAACAACCAAAAAACACAAATAAAAGGGTTACAGTTACAACCCTGAGTCTCACCAATGGAAGTATTTTAAACTCTTCTACCCTGAAAAACCAAAAAATAAAAAGACATTTACAAAGTATAATATATGGCAAGTTAATGTAATCTCTTAGAGGTTGGCTTAATGATCATGAGAGATGAGCAGTACATTAGGAATAAATAATATCTTTTTTAATGAATAAAATTGTGCCCATAAAAGATAATGAGTTTCTTGAAATTCTTTTTTTACATTTTTTTATTTTATTTTATTAATTTTTTTTTTTTTAAGATTTTATGTATTAGAGAGAGAGAGAGCAAGCACAAGCAGGGGGAGAGACAGAGGGAGAGAGAAAGGGAGAAGCAGACTCTCTGCTGAGCAGGGAGCCCGATGTGGGACTTAATCCCAGGACCTCAGGATCATGACCTGAGCTGAAGACAAGATGCTTAACCGACTGAGCCATCCAGGCGCCCGAGTTTCTTGAAATCTTGATGATTTAAATATTTGAGGTATATTTTACCTTCTGAATTTACAATTCAGTGCAGAAATTTTAGCTATACAGTTTCATGAATTTTAACAAATGTATATACCCATGTATCTACCACCACAATTGTCATATAGAACATTTTGATCCTCAGATTTTGAAACTGTTATTTTCTTTTGTAGAAGACAGTGAAGAGAAATCTTTTGTGTTGCTATACAATCTATTAAGTATAATTGGTCAGTAATTTTCCTTTACCTTTCCATTGCTAGTTTATTTCCCATACTTTGTGGTTGTGTTTAAAATCTTATCCCAATGATGTCATAACTAACCAGAGATCTTAGGATTGGGGTAGGGAAGTTTTTCCTCTCTCCTTGTCAGAGGCCATATAAGGCCACTGGGGTTGCTCATCCACCTTCATTTATGGCTATAAACTATATATTCTCTCCTGTTACTGTCGATTCACTGTTTGTGCCCCTACCAAAAGTGAATTCTTCCACCTGAGCACTCTACCTTCTCTCGTCTCCCCTTGGCAACTCTAGGGCAATGCTTCAGCAATTTTCCATTTTCTACTGGATCTTTCACAACTGATGCAAACCTGCCATTGTTTTCCCACCTCATAAACACAACAATAATGAAAACTTGTCCTGACTCTATTTCTCCCTTTGGTTATTGCCCAATTCCTTTCTCCTTCTCTTCCAATGAGCTCCCTCAAAAGGATTTGTGTACTATTTTTCTTATCTCTTTCTTTCTTGAACTCACTTAAGTTTTTGCCTTTGTTATTCCTTCAAAACTGTTCTTACTATGCTCAGATTTCCATCTGGTATTAGTTTCCTTCTGCTTACAGGGCTTTTAAAAACATTTCTGGCAGTACAGGACTTCCTGTGATAAACTCTTACTGTTTGTATGTCCGAAAAAGTTTTTATTTTGCCTTCATTTTTGGAAGATGTTTTTGCTGGGTAAGAATTGTAGGTTTACAGTTTTTTCTTTCATACTTTAAATATGCTTCCTAAGTGGTCTCTGGATTGTATTTTTTGTCTGACAAAAATTCTGCTGTCCTCCTTATCTCTGTTCCTCTGTACCTATTGTGTCTTTTTTTTTTTTTTAAGATTTTATTTATTTAATTAATTGACAGAGAGAGAGACAGCGAGAGAGGGAACACAAGCAGGGGGAGTGGGAGAGGGAGAGGGAGAAGCAGGCCTCCTGCTGAGCAGGAAGCCCGATGCGGGGCTCGATTCCAGCACCCTGGGATCATGACCCGAGCCGAAGGCAGTCGCTTAACCAACTGAGCCACCCAGGTGCCCCCCTATTGTGTCTTTTATCTCCCCTCCCCTACCCAGTTGCTTTTAGATTACCCTCTTTATCCCTGGTTTTAAGCTATTTGATTATGATGTGTATTGGTGTAGTTTTCTTTGTGTTTCTGGTCTGAGGTATATTGATCTTCTGGGATCTGTGGGTTTATAGTTTTAATAAAATTTGAAAAATTTTGGCCATTATTTTTTCAAGTATATTTTTTTGTCACTCCCTCTTGGCTCCTTATGGACTCCAATTACACTTATGTTAGGCTGCTTGAAGTTGTCCCACAGCTCACTATCTAATTTGGATAGTTTCTCATGCTTATTGTATTTAAGTTTGCTGATATTTTAGTCTGTTATGTTTATTATTAATCTCATTTAGTGTATTTTTCATCTCAGTCATTGTAGTTTTAATGTTTAGAATTTTGATTTGGGTCTTTGAAAAAAATACTTCAGTCTTAAATGTCTCCATTAACATGTTCAGTATTTACTCTGGCTTCTTGAATATATAGAATATAGCTATAATAACTATTTTAATGTCTTTGTTTATAATTCTCTCATCATTGCCATTCTTGGATTGGTTTGATACTGACTTTTCTCCTAGTTGTGGGTTGTTTTTTTCTGTATCTCAGAGTACCTGGTAATTTTTCATTGGATGTCAGACATTGTGGATTTTACCTTGTACTGAGTATTTTGTATACATAGAAGTATTCTTAAGCTTTATTCTAGGGCAGGTTTAAGTTACATGGAAACAGTTTAATCCCCTTGGCTTGTATTTATAAGCTTTTGGGGGGGCAGAATCAATGTAGTTTAGTCTGGGTTAGTATTCCTCAGTACTAGGGCAAACCCTTCGTAGTATTCTACCTGATGACCTACAAATTAGGAGATTTTCCATTTGTCTTGTTGGAACAAGCACTATTCCCTGTCCTTTGTAATCTTCAAAGACTGCTCTAAATTTTTTTTGTGTCTCTTTTCTTTGGCTTGCTGTGGCTTTCTTGCATGCATGGGGTGATAGTAGTCACTAAAGACTCAAGGTACCCTTTCTAGATAATCCAGTCTTCTTTCTCTGTGGCTCACTCTTCTCTGGTACTTAGTACTGTAATCCCTACCCTCCTTAGTTCTCCCCCACTTCTGTCTTTTCAACTCAGGGGACTGTCCTTCTCTGCCTGGGTTCCCTCTTCCTGTGCTTTATCCTGGTAGTTCTCTTCAGGAATTAATTTAGGGCAGTCACAGGGCATACTTTGTTTTTGGTCTTCGGGGATCACTGTACTTTGTTGTCTTGATGTTCAATGTCTTTGGGGGAGGGTGGGTAAGGTAAACCTTGTATCTGTAACCTCTTCTTAGCTGGAAATACAAGTTCTGACTTACTAAATTTTAGCCAGTAAAAAAACAGGAGATTTTTTTGTTACATCTTGAATGCTTAGTTATACTTAAAGTAAAATTCACATATTAATGTTAAATCTGAATGACTCACCTTATATGTTACTGTTGTTATGCTTGATGGATATAATTTTGACCTATGTGATCTAACGAGTATTGATCACCACAAGTTCATGGATGGCCAGAAGACATTTAAGTAGGTGTGTGTGTGTGTTCAGATTTCTGGAAACTGAGACCAAAGCCTAATAGTAGATTTTGGCCAGAAACTAGGGCCAAAACTAGACTTTGGTATATCTCTACTTGCCACAATACCTACTTGTTTTTATAATAATAATAAACAATAAATAACAAATAATAATAATAAATAAAAGCAACAGATGTTCTCCATATGTTTATAGAACTATGTTCTTTTTTATATTTATAATTTTTTAAGATATTTTCTACCTTTTATTTTCCAAATGAGAACACAGAAGATAAGTCATTTGCCTCTGCCTTTGGACTTTTATTGTGGTGTTCTTAAGGACAGTATAGTTGTTTGTTTGTTTCTTTCTTTCTATTTCCTTATTTACTATTGGATAGACTGATGGAATCGTAGGTAATTTTGTTACAGATTTTTGGATTATAATCAGCAATAATCTTGAAGAGTAGTCATGATATAGGTCATGTATTGGTTCCTGTAAAACAAATGACTGGCATACTTCAGCTCATAAATATATTGTGTTTTACAGGTCTTTGTAAACTAGTTGTTTGACTGTCATCTGTCATTTCTATTAACTGATCATTCAATTGAATTAGTGTCATAAATAATGGTTAAGTTCTCCACCTACCTCATAAAAGGCTACAGTCTAGCTTAGATGGTGTTGAGAGTCATTGTGAGGCCACTTGAACTCTGAGCTGTTCTGAGAACAGAACAGAATCCTAAGGAGGTCACTGGTGCACTTATTGTGGGTAAACTGGG
The DNA here is from genome assembly GCF_054177405.1 of Leptonychotes weddellii. Taxonomy (NCBI): domain Eukaryota; kingdom Metazoa; phylum Chordata; class Mammalia; order Carnivora; family Phocidae; genus Leptonychotes; species Leptonychotes weddellii. The sequence goes on along the minus strand of NC_138370.1, from coordinate 158,963,651 downwards.
GATTGACTGATGGGTTTTGATGTTTGGAGGTTTAGGGAATGGGATTAAGGACTGATAACATCCTGTAGCTACTGGGCAAAAGTGTAAAGTTATGCTTGTGTTAAGGTGTAGAGACTGTCCAAATCAGCTTGAAGTTTTCTTTAGTATAGAATTTTAATGTTTGAAAAAATATTTGAATTTAGGATCTGAAGAATTTTTTCTCAGATGTTAAGTGATTTACCTTTTTCATTCTTAATTCCATGAAAACATATTCCCATTTGCCCGTGTTCTCTTACGTTTTTGTGTAGGTGTCATCATCCATCTTAGATGATAAGATCAAAGTTATTAAGACCAATATCTTAGTACTAGCCCGTATCTCTGCACTGTTACAGCATTTTGTGTGGCAGGTATCAAGCAAGATTTGATATTACTACACTTAGATCAGTGATTATCAGTGGTGTTCTGTAGTACCTCAAAGTTACCTTCTGCCACTTCAAGAAATGATGTAAAGTGTGCATAACAAGGCAAAGATTTAACTCGTTATTTTAAAAAATAAATGATTTACATGAAATAGCTGACATTGTTGAGTGTTTACTATATACCAAGCACTGTTTTTTACATTTCATGTGTAATAAGTCACTTTTGATATATGACTGTTATTACCATTTTGCTCATGAGAAAACTGAAGCACAGAGGGGAAAGTAGCTTACTAAGGTCATATAGCAAATAATACATTTGAGATATTCACGGTCTGAAGATTGAATCTGTGCTTTCCCCCACTATGCTCAGTTTTGGGATGAAGATACATGGGCAATTCATGCTTTATTAGCATGGTATCATTTCTAAGAATTTGGGAATCAGTGCATTTTTCAGAACATCCAGGTTAGGATAGCGGTGAAGGACTTAAACTTTGGAATTCTGTAAAATTTACTTCCAGTATTTGGTTTCCTTAAGTAACTTAAGTAACTCTGTCAAATCGAATCAATTGTCAACCCTCCTTTTTCATCTGTACAAGTGTGGGTAACAGTAGTCCTTTCTGGTTATGCATTCTTTCCCCTGAGACATTATACTAAGCTATTTTAGTATTATTTTCAAGACAGGAAGACCCTGCAGTTTTTTTCCAGGAACGTATTTGCTTTAACTGACTCACCTAGCAGACCTTGGACACTGTTGTTTTGATGACAAGTGTCCTTTGGGAAAATCTCTGCTTACATTGTCAGTGAAAAGGTTGTGGTTCTCCTCTTCATTTCTGTGTTATGTATTTTGTTTCAGAATGTCTGAAATGATAGTTTTAAGAGTATTGGGAAATTGTAGCTTTATAAATGTCTGATATTTTCCAAGATGTGTATTAACCTACCAGTCTAGTCAGGGTGAAACTAATTTATTCAGGCTTTAAACTTCAAGAGCAATAACAACTCAAATTATTTTTATTGCCTAACACTTCTGTGTACTAAGCATGAATTTTTAATTTAATCTTTTTCATAACCATATGTAGTGGGTAATTTTATTTTCCTCACTGTACAAAGGAGAAATATGAGGCTAAAAAGAATACAAGTAGTGGAATCAGATTTTGAATATAGTCTGTCACACTCCAGAGTCTGAGTGCTTAACTGTGATGATAAATCACCTCTCCTTGGCTATTGAGATCTTAAAATTGTATAATTAAAAATAAAAGGGGAAATACCTATGTATCATTGTTATGTCATGGAAATCAGGACTAGAATTGTGTGCCCCAGGCCTCCTGAGGAACTGAAACGGGAAGTCCTCAAGAATCGAGGCAGTTCCTGGTGCCATTTCTTTCTCTCTCTGTTCTCTTTCATTATTTTCTTTCTCTGCGTTTTGGCTTCCTCTATACATGGTTTATCTTGTCTGGTCATAAAATGGTACCTTCAACACCATTTTCCTTATTACCTTAACAATCCAGAGCCATCACCAAGTGATCCAGCCTTTTATGGTCTGAATTGCATTTCCTGGTGAAATAGAATCCTTTCATCCTGGTCATTCTCTGGATTGTTTTCTTCTGGGTCAAGTGTCCATCCTTTAGTCACATAGCTGTGGCAGTGGGTGATAGGTTGAGGAGGGATGACTGAACACATTCAGAGAACTACCCTTATGTTGGTAGGGTAGGAGGTATAGGCTGAAAAGAGCCCTCAAATATGTCTGTACTAGCATGTGTCAGATTTCATTAAGCACTGTAATAAAAATAACACAAATACAAAATATAAATGCAAATATAAAAATAAAAAATACATAGCATCAAAAATATAAATACAAAATGCAAATAATATATATGTTAAAGATACAGGGAACTGAAATCAGCTTATCATCTAAAAGCTAACTTCCTGAACTGGATATGTAGATTCCATAATGGTTTTAGAAGAGTGTATTTAAAAGAATCATCTGCATGAATGTTTTTGAGAAGAATATTCAATAGTCATTTATTTGAGTACTTCTGTATTTGTATTATCAATTCAGCCTTTCCTATAGTAGGTATAATTAGGTACATAATTGGACATGTTTACCACGTTATTTGCAGTACATTATTTAAAGATTTACCTTATAGAATTTCAGATTCTATTTTCCGATTTAATTCACAGATTTCAACAAGTAAGAAGTATTTGTCATTTTATCATGCATTTTCAATTGTTGGTGACTGCTTTTAAAATTTCTCTATTAGCCTTGCCTCAGTTTTATAATTTTCAGTTTTCTGTGAAGTTTTAGAAAAGTCTGAACAGTCAAAATGATCTATAGGAAACATACTGGAGAGAGGGTTTAATGGAAGCTGATGAGTTTTAGTGCATTTGGTTCAGTTAAAATTTTTCCAACTTAGTTTCAACATAAAGTAATTCTAGTGATGATCAAAGTGATGACCTAGATCAAAATGTTGAAGATGTAGGAGATACAGAATACACTTCAATGTGGTTTGTTATGAATTGTGTTATCCTGGGGTCATGTTTTAAAACAGAAGCCTGTATTAATTTTTAAATGATAATTTCAGGGAAAATACAATTCTATGCATTTACTCAGTTTTGACCCAACATTTTTGGGAGCCAGATAATTCTTTTACATTAAGTGAACTATAGATAATCTTCCTGAGCTTTTTTTTTTTTTTTTTAAGATTTTATTATTTATTTGACAGAGAGAGACACAGCGAGAGAGGGAACACAAGCAGGGGGAGTGGGAGAGGGAGAAGCAGGCTTCCCGCTGAGCGGAGAGCCCGACGCGGGGCTCGATCCCAGGACCCCGGGATCATGACCTGAGCCGAAGGCAGACGCTTAACGACTGAGCCACCCAGGTGCCCCCCCCTTTTTTTTTTTTTTTTAAATTGCCTTTTTCCGATATCTTAATTCTTTGATTTTGTTCATCACATATTTTGGCAGATATCTATACACTCGTCCTAGGCTTACTAAAATAGTTCAGTAGCTAGAATGCCTCATCTAGCCTATATATGGAAATCAGCTCTCTTTTCTGAAATACATTGATCCTAAAGCCACAGAACTCTACTTTTAGGTTCGTTGTGTTCATGGGGTGAAGAGAATTTCCTAGGACTTTTTTTTTCCCCTCATGTATCACATATATGAAACAGTTGCCATTTGTTCCAACTGACTGGACCATTTCCAAGGCAGGCTTCCTCCCTGCTTTTTTTGTCATCATGCTTTTCATTCTAGAATTTCTCTCTAGCTCTTGAACCTTTTCCAAGCTAGGGGCAATTTCTGAACATCTCAGTGACAGTGATTTTTCCAGGTATATCTACTGCATTCTGAAGGTATCAGGAAGAACAACGAGGAATTGGCAGAAATAGGAAATTAGAAAAATATGAAATAGGAGTTGGAGCAATGAGGCAGGTCCCTTTAAAAATAACTTTTTTTTTTTTAAAGATTTTATTTATTTATTTGAGAGAGAGAATGAGAGAGAGAGAGCAGGAGAGGGGGGAGGGTCAGAGGGAGAAGCAGACTCCCTGCCGAGCAGGGAGCCCGATGCGGGACTCGATCCTGGGACTCCAGGATCATGACCTGAGCCGAAGGCAGTCGCTTAACCAACTGAGCCACCCAGGCGCCCT
>NC_138370.1:158896508-158959112 GCF_054177405.1 Leptonychotes weddellii | reverse complement strand
TTTTTTTTTTTTAAAGATTTTATTTATTTATTTGAGAGAGAGAATGAGAGAGAGAGAGCAGGAGAGGGGGGAGGGTCAGAGGGAGAAGCAGACTCCCTGCCGAGCAGGGAGCCCGATGCGGGACTCGATCCTGGGACTCCAGGATCATGACCTGAGCCGAAGGCAGTCGCTTAACCAACTGAGCCACCCAGGCGCCCTAAAAATAACTTTTAAAAAGGGTACTTAGAAGAACAGAGTGAGGCACTAGTTAGAACAGCAAAATTAATAAGCACTAGAATAGACCTAGGTAATTGCTTTTCAAAGTATCTGTGGTGAAGGACCAGAATTTTCATTTCCAATTCATTATAGATGGGGCCTGCACGGTAAGTACATTTATCACATGCTTGGGTCAGATTCTTTGAAAATGTCTAATTACTATAAAGGTTTCTAAATGGCTTCTCTCCGTTTTTATATGTATTGTAGACAGGTATCAGTTTCCTGACCAACGCCAGTCTCATGACATGTTGAGTAGTGTTGATCCTAAAATGTTTCTTCATTTTGTAGCCGAGGTTATTAAATCGCAGGAAAGTGAAATGATTTCTCAATATTATACTAAATATTAGGTTAAAAACTTCTTTTTTTAGTTTTAGCAGAAAATGACACAAAAACAAAATTTGGCCTTTGTCTGAAAATGATGTTCATTGTCAGTATATAAAAGTCAGAAAAATATGCCTTGGGAGCTATAGGGGATATTCACTTTCTGCATTATGGATTTCTGAAATAATCTTTTGTATGATCTTATATTTTTGAAAAAATCAATAAAGATATCAAGTAAAATAATATTAAAAAAGTATTTCTTTTATATAATTAGAGTAATGAGTTTATATGGGAAAAGTGTCAAAAGATCAGGCTGAAAAGATTGTCGGGGATAGGATTGGAAAATGATATGTAAGCCATAAAAGGAGTTTGCTTCTCCTTCTCCTGAATAAAAAGCAAATGCCTTTTTTTTGGGAGACAGTGGGGAGCAACTGAAGGATTTTCTATAATGAATACAGAGCAGGTTAGTTTTTAGCAAAGAAAATATTAGTGTATTTTCTCTCTATATTTTAAAGTAAGATTAATAGAGATCTACTTCAGTTTTATAAAATGCTTTAGTTCTGAACACTGCAGTCAGATGCCTCTCAACTATAAGTAATAGCTTCACATGTAGGAGAACACAGAAATACGAGGCAGTAATTGAGATTAGTATTTATTATGTTTTGAAACACCCCTGTCACTAAGTATTTGGTAAAAATGCATAATATATATAATATATATGAGGCAGTAATTGAGATTAGTATTTATTATGTTTTGAAACACCCCTGTCACTAAGTGTTTGGTAAAAATGCACTATGTATATAATTTATATATATAATAATATGCTGTTGAGCATAATATACTTAGCTCTGCTATTTGTTATTTTTTCAACCTTGGGCAAATTATTTTACTTCTTTGGGTCTTGGTTTTCTCATCTATAAAATGGGGATACATAATATAGTATTATCATGAAGTTAAATGAGTGTGTATGTGTGTGTGTGTGTGTGTGTGTGAGAGTGAATAGACATACTGTAACGTAGGATAGTACCTGGTAAATAATGAGCATTAAGTAAGGACTTTTGTTGTTGTTATGATTAGTAGTAGAAGACATTTTATTAAATATTTTACAAAAATGTAAGTATAATGTGAGTATAAAATACCAAAAATGTACCAGTTGTTATCTGAAAATTGCCACCTACTGGATTTCAAAATTTTGTTTCTGAGTGTACAGAGATTATAAAATTGTGAATTTAAATTTACTTAATGTTTTCTCTTTTATAGTTTATCAGAGAAGATATGAAATATAAAGATGCTACTAATAAACACAGTCATCTGCACAGAGAAGATAAGCATATAACTGTTGAGGATTTATGGAAACGGTGGAAAACATCAGAAGGTAAGACTATTTCAGTGAACTGAATCCTTCACCTGCTCTTCTGCCCTGCTTAACCATTGTTAACTCACTAATTGCAAATGATTTTATGACAAAAATCAAAATAACATTTTCTGTGAGGATATTTATATTTTCGTAAATAATTTTTCCACTTTTGATTTTGAAAAATGATTTTTATCTTACAATTCATTAAGGGTCAGCCTGTTTTCAGATAATTTGATACCTTATACTAGAATAAATAAGATCATGCATGTCTGAGAGCTTAAAGTTGTGGAATATTGCTTCAGCTGTTAAGTGACATTATTATAAAAGGTTTATCTAATAAACATGGATCCCAAAGTTGTTATTTTAGTTACTGAGAACAGTTCCTAAAGTCTTCAGAAGGCACAGAACTTTTAAGCTTTTCCTGAAATAAATTATGAAGTCTTCTAAGAGTTGCATGATAAAGTTCTGTGATTTATATTTTACTACTTTTCTGCCCTTAGATCCTCAAGCTGTCTCATGGACAGCAATTGTTTAAGGCAGGAAAAATGTATGACCTAAACCTCAACTTGATCTCTAATACTAGAAAGCTACTAAAGTTTAAAAAGAAAAAAAAAAAGGAAGTCCATTAAGCTTATTCTTCTTCTTATTTTTATTTTATTTTTGAGTGACAGAGTCAACCAAAATGTCATTTTCCTAATGTTTTTGTGTTTCTATTCTTTTACCAAACATTTATGTTGTATATATTTTCCTCTGCAAGTTTGAATAATGAAAGGAAAGGAGGAGGAAGGTGGGACAGACTACTGCATAGGAGGATAAAGACATAAAGTTTACTAGACTGGCTGTGGTAACATTTGGAAATGGGAAAATATAGAAAGCTATCCCATCAATGCTCAGTATTTTTATTAGTGTACAAGAAGGTTGATAGTTTGCTTACATTTTTGTTTTCACTTTTTAAAAGAGGCATCTGTTAAAATACACTGGGAAGAAGAAAAAGAAGGAAAAAATATCACTGACTTAAATGAAAGATACATACACTTAAAAATCTATCTCTCCATTTCCCTGCCCCATATGATTTTTAAGTAATAGGAATTTGGGTAGTACTAGGAATGAAAGAATATAAATTTCATGGGGGAGAAATTGCTAGAATGGTGGAAAACTCAGAAAACCTTAATCTGCTTACAGGTATGCCTTAGATACATTGTACACACCACCACAATAAGCCAAATATTACAGTAACGTGAGTCAAATGAGTTTTTTGGTTTCCTGGTGTGTATAAAAGTTATGTTTATGCTATACTGTATTCTATGAAGTGTGCGATAGTATTACGTCTAAAAAAACAATGTACTTGGGATGCCTGGGTGGCTCCGTCGGTTGAGCGTCTGCCTTTGGCTCAGGTCATGATCCCAGGGTCCTGGGATTGAGTCCCGCATCGGGCTCCTTGCTCGGCGGGGAGCCTTCTTCTCCCTCTGCCTCTGCCTCTCTCTCTCTCTGTCTCTCGTGAATAAATAAATTCTTTAAAAAATAAAAAAACAATGTACATACCTTTGTATGCATTTGTAAAATACTTTATTGCTGAAAAGTGCTAATCATCCTCTGAGCTTTCAGCAAGTTGTAATTTTTCTGCTGGTGGAGGTCTTGCCTCAGTGTTGGTGGCTGCTGGCTGAACAGTGTCCTGCTTGCTGAAGGTTGGGGTGGCTATGGCAAGTACTTAAAGTACAACAACAGTGAGGTTTGCCACATTGATTGACTCTTCATTTCATGAACAGTTTAGTTTCTCTGTAGCATGCAATGCTGTTTGATAGCATTTTACATAAAGGAGAACTTTTTTCATAATTGCAAAACCAGGTTTTATGTAATACTCTAAATCCTTTGTTGTCATTTCAACAATCTTTGCAGCGTTTTACCAAGAGTAGATTCCGTCTCAGGAAACCAGTTTCTTTTTGGTCATCCGTAAGAGACGACTCATCATCCGTTCAAGTTTGATCATGAAATTGTAACAATTCAGTCCCATTTTCATGCTGCACATCTCATTCTAGTTCTCTTGCTGTTTACACCACATCTACAGTCACCTTCTCCACTGAAGCCTTGAATCCCTCAACATCATCCATGAGGGTTGGAATCACCTTCTTCCACACTCTTGTGAATGTTGATATCTTGCCTTCTTTCCATGAATCACGAATGTTGTTAATGGCATTTAGAGTAGTGAATCCTTTCCAGAAGGTTTTTAATTTACTTCCCCAGATCCATCAGAGGAATCACTATCTGTGGCAGCTATAGCCTTATAAAATATATTTCTTAAATAATAAAACTTGAAAGGAGAATTATTCCTTGATTCATGGGCCATCAAATGGATGTTGTGTTAGCAGGCATGAAAACAACATTAATCTCGTTGTATGTCTCCATCAGAGCTCTTGGGTGACCAGGTGCATTGCTAGTGAGCAGTAATATTTTGAAAGGAATCTTTTTTTTTTTTTTTTTTTCCTGAGCAGCAGGTCTCAACAGTGGGCTTAAAATATTCAGTAAACTATGTTGTAAACAGATGTGTTGTCATCAGGGCTTTGTTGTTCCCTTTATAGAGTACAGGCATGGTAGATTTAGCATCATTCTTCAGGGCCCTAGGATTTTCATAATGGTAAATGAACATTGCCTTCAACCTCAAGTCACCACCTTCATTAGCCCCTAACGAAAGAGTCAGCCTGTTCTTTGGAGCTTTGAAACCAGGCATTGATTTCTCTTCTCTAGCTGCAAAAGTCCCAGATGGCATCTTCCAACATAAGGCTGTTTTGTCTACATTGAATATCTGTTGTTGAGTGTAGCCACCTTTGTTACTTACCTTCTGGAGAACTTGCTGCAGCTTCGACATCAGCACTTGCTGCTTCACCTTGTACTTTTCTGTTATGGAGATGGCTTCTTTTCTTAAACCTCATGAACCAACCTGTGTAGCTTCTGACTTTCCTTCTGCAGCTTCCTCACCTCAGTCTTCACAGCACTGAAGAGAATTAGGGTCTTACTCTAGATTAGGCTTAAGGGAACATGGTGGCTGGTTTGATATCTGTGAAGTGCAATAAATAGAAGTGCAATCAAACAAGGTATGCCTGTGTATGAAGTCTCTCTGCAGTATGGAGGCATTACTAAAGGAATTAGAGATCCATTAAAGCGTCTGTTGCTACTAGTATATTTTAGATTTTGGATATGAGATAAGTTGAGTGGAACCCACTTAACCCACTGTGCTTGAATGAAGGAAGAAGGACTTTACCACTTGTTACCACCAATGGTGCTTCCACCCTGGTTCAGCTCCCATCTCTTGCCTAGGTAACTGCAGCAGCTGCCTCATGGTCTCACTGTGTCTGCTTGTGCTCTGCTGCATTCTGGACTTCACTTAGCAGAATGATCTGTTTAAAATATAAATCATATTTGCTCCCTGCCCTGTGGTGGCTCAGAGTAAAAGCTAAAGTCTTTACAAAGGCCTGTAAGCCTCTCCATGATCTGTCCTCCCCTCCTGCCTCTTCTGTTCCTGTCATGTGCCACTGGTCTATCTCACTCACGGTGCTCCATCCCAGCTGGACTCCTTGCTGTTCCACAACTGCAGGACCTCAGATGTCCTTATGGACCCTCCGTGAGGCCCACCCTCACTATTCTAGTTCAGATCACAGATCACACTCCTCTCTCTCCGCTTTTACCTTTGTTTTTGTGACACTCCTGTCTCTCTTAGCTTCACATTTTCTTTTTCCCATATCATGTGTCATCTTCTTTTTTTTTTAAAGATTTTATTTATTTATTTGACAGAGAGAGACACAGCGAGAGAGGGAACACAAGCAGGGGGAGTGGGAGAGGGAGAAGCAGACTCCCCGCTGAGCAGGGAGCCCGATGCAGGGCTCGATTCCAGGACGCTGGGATCATGACCTGAGCCGAAGGCAGGCGCTTAATGACTGAGCCACCCAGGCGCCCCCATGTGTCATCTTCTAAGATATCGTATAATTGACTTATTCATTATGTTGATCTCCTTTCTCTCTCCTGCCTCTGAGAAGGTCAGCTTCAGAGAGCAGGGGTTCTTTGTTTATTTTGTTTATTAATGTGTCCTAAATCTGTCGGGACTCTGTCCTTAAACCCGGTTTTGGTTTCTGATCCTAGGAAGTCTGGTGAGATCTTTGTGATCTGTGAGCATGTTTTGTTTTGTTTTATTTTGTGAGTTAAGGCCTTTCCAAGTTGGGTAGCCTCTTAAATCTCTTTTTTTTCTCTGGGCTTTCACCTTAATTTCCACCCCCTAAGATTTTGCCATTATGATGGTAAGATTTCCCCGAGTCACCGAAGAGTTGGCCTAAATTACAAACCATATGCTTCTTTTTCTCCAAACCCCAGTCTCTCACATGTGTACTCCCTCCTAGGGGAGTAGTATGTGGGAGGAGTAGTCTTAAGGCTCCTACTAACACAGCTGCATGGGAAGAGAGAGAAATGAGCCTTGGGCCTCGAGTGAAACCTCCCCTAGATGCTTTATAGTGACCTAATTGATTTTCTCAATACACGTGACACATTTATTAACGGTCATGTAAAGACGGGGTATTGTTGCTAATCAGTGGTTTTTACATCAGAGCCTCACAAACCTCAGGTATCCTGGAGATACCTCAGGGACAGGGCATGCTGGGTGTGCAGGATTCTGCTTTTCTCTGGGTATCGTGTTTCTGTTTAAGAATTTTGTTAGGAAACAAAAAGTGATTCCTCTGAAAAGGTTTGGAAACTGCTGGTATAGAGATCAGAATGTGTCTCTAGCAATAATATGTAATTCAAGGGTATTTAGTTGAATATAACACACACACACACTGGTGTGCGTGCATGTCTGCATACACATACAAACATACACAATCATACTGTGCCCATTGTGTGGCACAGTGACACTGTGTCATTGTGTCTCCAGTGCCTAGAGCAGTGCCCTATTTACTTTGATATTCAGTAAATATTTGTTGAATGAATGAATGTATCATACCTGATGAGCATTGGCTACTCAGTAATTCAGCTCACCCAATACTTTTGAGTACAGGCATTTCTGTGACCATGAGATACATGCATTCTTGAAAAGGTTATGTTTGGAAAATTATGAACTTAAAAATTACAGAGTTGATAAGAAAAATGGGGTTGAAGCAGGCTACTCAGAACCTATGCAACTTTGTAACCAATGCACTAATAGTACTAATAAAAATACTAGCACAAGTTCAAAAGATGTGTTAAATTCCTAATCAGTCAATACAGTAGTGAGTATAGGCCTTTACAAGTAGGCCAAGATAACTGCATGGAAGGAGGTGTTAGGGTTGAGGTTGCTAAATTATGCAAAGGCAGAGCCCACGAATTTGAGAAGTGAGCCACAAGCTTTGCTGACACAGGTGGTGGCCAAATTGGACTGAGAGGAAGGAGCGTGAGCAGACAGTATGTTCAGAGCCTGGACATTTGCCATTCTGTTTTGCCATTCCGGGTACTTTGCATCCGTTTGCTGTTACTTGGAGGTATAAAATGATAACATGTGAGGAAAAGTCACACTTGAAATGATAGACTTTTATATTTTCTCGACATGATTCTTGTTTACCAGTTGCACATAAGCTAATTGGTGACACAGAAACACCTGTAGCAGAACAGGTTGTATCTGTGATGTACTAACTAGGCATTGGATGCCAGGTATTCATGATGAATGAAATGTATCTCTGAGCTATGAGGTGTAAATAGCTGAGTAAGAAAGACAAATAATTGCAATAAATGGTGATGTGTATCGTAATAGGAGTAAGTATAGGATATGGGGGTAGCTCACTGGAAGGAGTAATTAACTCTCTGGTAGGATTATACATGGAAGGTGGTGTTTGTGAAAGGCTGTGAAGGTTGACCAGGAGTTCTGGGAAGGGATGAGGAGGTGGACCATAAATGGTGGCCCCTCGGGCTCTTTCAGGTACCTGAAATTTGCTGGAAGTGGAAGGGCCATGCTATAGGAAGTATGTGGGCTTTAAAGCTATACAAATTTAAATCCCAGTCCTTCTGTTTATGAGCATTAAGACATTGGGCACATTTTAAAATTCACTTATAAAATGCAGTTTTTATGTGATATAAATGAGTAATGTAGTAAAAGTGCTTGGCATAATTTCTGGCATCATCTGGTAGGCACTTAGTAAATGTTGACTTGTCCTTGTAATGATGCTGAGTAAACTAAAATATTCCACTGTACTGAAAGTTTTATAAGGTTTTTGATTGAGTCTCATAATATTCATAAATAAAATGAGCAGATATACTAGGCTAAATACGTTGTAGTATACAATTCTCTGGAGGGTGAAATGGACCTAAGATCTTTATGGAGTTGTCAACTGGGGAAAAGTAAAATTGTATGATGCCAAAATTGATCCTGATCTCACATAGAAAAATTTCAGTGTCACCTGAATGTGCTTTTTTTCCTTGTGTGGAGAATGCCTGGTCAGTTTGTACATGGCAGCAGTCCAATGCAAATGAAAACCATTTTAAAAAACTAGTGTTAGATTTCAGATAGATTTTGATAAACTGGATACGTTGTTAGAATTACTGAATGCAGTTAAAGAGTAGCCAGATACCTGATGAAGGAAAATGTAGGTAGAAAATTATTGGTTATATATAAATTTTAAGCATTATAATAGATAAAAAACTGATTAAGTAATGTACTGTTTTTAAAAATGGTAGCTCATTGGGTTAAATAGTTATTATAACATGTGACAACCATGAGGTAATCTTTCCATCCTGTTCAGCATGGATCTTATCTTACCTAAGGTCAACTGTGTAATTTTGGGCTTTACAAATTGAATAGACACTTGGAAATTTTGCAGAAGGTTTAATTTAATTTAAATTTTTTTTTTTGGATTAGAAATTTAAAGGAACTGAAATTGTCTGAGAGAAGAGAGATGTAGGCATTTAAATAATGGTTGTTTTCAAGTGTATATAAATCCTAGCTAGAGAGAAATGATCAAGAGTATTTTCTTTCTGTTTGGAAAACAAAAATGTAAATGTGACATAAAAGGATTTGTGAAGGAAAAAGATTCCTTACCTTGGATGTTAAAGTTCTAAAAGTAAGGAGGATTATAAATATTTCCTTTACATAGATCCTTGATATTCATAAGGATATTCTTCTGGGTATGGAAGTATACGTGGATCTCTACATGCTGATAAAAATCGACCAGTTTTTTAGGTGTATGTTGTTGGTTACAGTGAGATCGGAATGAAAAAAAATGTAAGGATATCTGTGCATATTGTTTAGCATTATCAGAAGAGTAAAGATACAGACCTTGCACATTAGAAGGTGTCATTATCTTTGTGGCATCCATTTATATAATATTTATTTGTATATTTACAGTATGCATAGGATTCACTGTGGTAGAGCACGAAGTGTAAGAGAAGGCCTTTCTCAAGGGCCTTTCGGTATTGTTACATGTGCACATATGAAATATTAAATAACAATGAAGGCGTGATTAAATACTAGGTAAGTGGTACTATTATAAGAGATTAAGGAAATGGACAGATTTGTTATGAGGAAGTCTTCATTAGGGAGATAACTCTTCAGCAGGATTTTGAAAGACATAAAATGTTCTTAGAAATAATAAAGATAGAGAGCAATATACAAGTTATCACATTAAAATGAGTAAATGAATATGTGTAATTCCAGACTTAAATTCTAAATCCCTCAAATAAGCACAATTTGTAAATCAGAAATATAATAATTTTTTTAGTTTTAGTCTATAAATCACCATTTTAATATTTGTCTTTTGCTGTTAGATGTAATACTTAACCTTTTTGTGTCTTAGTTTTGTCATCTGCTACATGGGGGTAAAAATCGTGTATCACATCAAATTGTTGAGGATGAAATGAATTTGTACATCTACAGTGCTTAGAACAGTGCCTAGCACATAGCAAGTGCTTAATGACCATCCCTTGTTACCACTGATTTTATAAGATGGATGTGAACATGGTGCATGTGGGGATTTGGAGACTGATGCAGTTGGAAGAGGCATCTGAATTAGGGAATAGTAGAAAATAGGTCAGTCAGAGGGAGACCAGACTAGTGAGCCTTGATGTTTAAACCTGATGAGCTGCTCCAGGAGTGGTAAGGAAGATTCTACTCATAAACCAGTGCTTACCAGTTGGTGGTGGTGCCTCTAGCTGTGTATTAAGGAAGCTTGATCTGTGTCTGGTCTCAGTAGCAAAGAAGGATGTTATTGTAGAAATTAGTGGTGAGCACCATTTACTGTGTCTGTGGGAGGTGGTAGTGTATTTTAGCATTTTTATCATTATCGCACTAAATATTAGGAACTATTACAGCTTCTTGTTTTGGAAAGCCTTATAATATAGAACAGTTAAGGAAGATGAATTCACTTAGGAAGACTAGCTTTGAGTTTAATATAATGAGTAATTCTGAGAAGTGTTTTAAAGGAAGACTTGAATCAACTTTTTCCTTTTGTCCAGAATGAATTCCATTTTTTTTTCTTCCTTGTGATTTTAGATCCTTTGGGCTTGAGGAGAATCATTTAACGGATTCGTACAGGGCACATATTTTAGTAAATGTATTTATTATGAGCAAGGCATTGTCCTAGTTATGGAAGATACATAGATGAAGAATATGTTTTCCATCCTCCACCTGTCTGTAGTCTGTTACTGGAGAAAGGTCTGTTAACACGTAATTAAAAGATGTGGTATGATCTAGCGTCAGGGTATGTGTTAGGCACTGTGGGATGGGACAATAGGAAGTATGCTGGTCTGCCAGAGGGCAGGTGAGGCCAGAGGGTTAGTTGCATGAAGGGACATTTATTTACCTCTCATCTCTCCCCACCCCTTCATTGGGAGGCACTCTGCTGGAGTAATTGCTTTCAAGATATTTGTAGTTAATACAGCACATTTTAAAAACACAGGGCTCTTAATATGCTTCAAATGCTGGTGCTATTAACTCAGGTTTTTAGCACTTTTCAGCTTTTATATGATACTTTTGGTTTCAGGAGAAGCTGTTCTTAGCTGTCTATAGAGGTGTACTGGGTTTTCATTGTCTTTGGAAAGCAGTTTATACAAGGGAAGGCCTGTTCTTGAGGTAGAGTCTAGTTTCAAAATGACAAATGTCATTATTTGTACTACTAACAAAAGTCTTTTGTAGTCACAGTTTCTTGTATGTGGAGAATAGGCAACACAGACATACTGCCCATTTACTCTATCAACCAACTTTTAAGTGTGCTTAACATGGATTTTTGTTAGAGGAGTAGCATGAATATTACTTGATCAGTTTGCAAAACACTGTTCTGTATTAATCAGAATTGATTTTTGTACTTTGCATAAAGTGTGTCCTTTTTAGAATAATCAAATAGCTTTCTTTGATAAAATTATCTACATAATTCAGAGCACTCACAATAAGTTTCTGATCTTATTTAATCATTATCTTATGTCAGCATTTCAGTCTCCCTGTTTCCTTCATTTCATATCTATTTATTGGGGTTAACCACTTTGGTGTTTATTATTTTCATTTTCTTCTTTCCTGTTTCTCTTTTATTGTTGACCCTTTTCCTCTTTTACTTCAGGATACTTTTAGAGATTTAGGGTCATTGTGTATACTGATTTGCTAGGATTAGTTACGCCTTTTTAATCTGTGGAAGATACTTCACTTTGAGACAGCTATGTCTTTTATACTTTTTTTGATTTTATTCTGAAATAGCACCTCTCAGAATAGGATGCAGAGACCAGTTGCCTATCACATCCCTCTGTACTTTGGGTTCTAGAAATTTGACAGTTTCTGTTCTTTGGGAACTCATGAAATAGATATGTTGCGAGCCTCATTTTTTTCTCAAATAACATTTTCCAGTATGTAATTCATCATATGATGAAAGTTTTCTTATAATTTAAGGAAGTACAATTCTAAAATTGTTTGTAAATTTGCCTTATTATGGTTTTCTGTGCACCTGAATTATTCTACATTTCTCCTCTGCTATGTTCACAGACTCAAGGGATACCTCAAGTTTGGAGTACAGTAACAGAACCTTCTGCAGAAGGTAAAAATGAGGGCTGTCCACTTTTCGCTGTGATGGACTATTTAGAAAACAGTAGTCTTTCTTAAACATCTTACTGTTCATTCTTCCTTTTCCCCAACAGTTGGGAATCAATTTTATATAGATTTGTGTTAAGTTTTGCTTTACCATTCTTTGTTTTGGGAAGTGGGTGGGTAGGATGGACTCTGGTTACAGTTCTGTATGTTAAAATATATTATTGCAGGAGATTCACTGTATTAAATTCTACTTTAGGTGGACCAAATTTTATTCTTATTCTTTTGGATAAGGGACTTGTTTGTTGATAGTGGTATTCTCTTCGTCAGAGATGGTCAGTTGTACAAACATCTTTTTTCTTTTCAAACAAGTCTGTATTTACTTGGGTCTTTTTTGCTATTCTACTGAATGTTACTTAGCAGTTTAGAAGTAATTATAATAGAAACAATGCAAATTACAAATTCAATGAAAATAAAATTTTCAAGGATATTAAATAACCATTTCAATTGCAATATGAACATGACTTGTTTCTGAAAACTAAACATTTTTGCAATTCTGGATCATATATGTATATATATGTTATATTACATATATAAACATATGGCTCAGAATGAATGATAAAAAAATAGGGTAAATCACATAGTATGTGTGTCATACTTAAATACTTTTCACTTGGTGGATGGTTACTCTGCCTAAATAGAGTACTTAGTACAAATACAGCTTATTTTCCAACTTCTCATCTGGTTAGGGTGCTCTTCAATATGAGATCCTTAATGAGCATTCTTCTAACATCTGGCCAGTCTTCTGTTTCTCTTTCTCTTTCTGTTAGTGTGAATTCTTCCGTATGTTGAAAATGGTGGACCATTTAGATACTTTTGATTTAGAGTGTTTAAAGCTAACTGCTTACTTAAGTTATTAGTTTAAAAGCGGAGTCTAAATCAGTCTGACAAAATGAAATAGTAAATGTCATTTCCATTGAAGTAAATTTCCATTCCATCATCAGTTGTTTTCCTTAGCATGTAATCAGGTAAAAAGAAAGTATAAAACAAATGTTTATCACTAGGAGCTTATGGTTGCTGAAGGGCTGTGTTCTTGAACAAAATTAACAACAGAGAGTTGTTATTCACTCACATAAAGGTATAATACGGTCATATGACTTGAGAGTTCAGTAAGAGTAGGGAAAGAGAATAGTGCCTCTGGGAATACTGCTAATAAGGCAAAAGCAGAGGATTAGCTACTGAAATAAGTAATGGCCATCAGAAACATGGGAGATGAATCAGGAAGGTACATTGTCTTGGAAGTCTAGAGAGGAAAGTTTTCAGGAGATAATGGATGGCTGTATAATTGAGGGCATAGTCTACCATATTGCAAGGTATCTGTTGAAGGCCTTCACAAAGAATGGGTTTTTTTTTAGGTCTCTGTAATAGGAACAGATGTATTCCTAAGAAGATGATTTATGCTTATTTTGTGAACCCTATGACTGATTTTGTTTCCTTTGTCTACTTTTCGTAGCTGTTTTTTAGGATCTCATGTATATTGTGTGCATGTTCTAACTTAGTTTTATTTTATTTCCCTGTTCCATTGCCATCTTTTTTTTTTTTTAAGATTTTATTTATTTATTTGAGAGAGAGAATGAGTGAGAGAGAGAGAGCACATGAGAGGGGGGAGGGTCAGAGGGAGAAGCAGACTCCCTGCTGAGCAGGGAGCCCGATGTGGGACTCGATCCCGGGACTCCAGGATCATGACCTGAGCCGAAGGCAGTCGCTCAACCAGCTGAGCCACCCAGGCGCCGTCCATTGCCATCTTTTATGTTATTCTCTTTATGTTATGTGAATCTTTGTAAATCATTTCTTCTCCCTCCCTCCCTTCCTTAGTTGGGGGATAGAGAGAGAAGAGATGAAAAGTGGCTAGTAGTTCTGATATAGAGAAATACGATGTATTGGGAAAAACTATTAGACTTGGCAAGAAGAAAATCATTAACCCTCAAGAATCAATTTAAACATTGGTATGGGGAATTGAGTGCCACACACACACACACACACACAAAATTAGTGTTAAAAAAGATTTAAGTGGAAGCCACCTGAATGTATACATCAGTGGGTAAATGAATAAATAAAATGTGGCATATACATACAATGGAATATTCTTCAGCCTTAAAAAGAAGGAAATTCTGACACGTGTTACAACATGACTGAACCTTGAGGACGTTATGCTGAGTGAAATAAGCCAGTCACAAAAGGACATATACTGTATGATTCCATTTATATGAGGTACCTAGAGTCGTCAAAATCATAAGGACAGAAAGTAGAATGGTGGTTGCCAGGAGCTAGGGAGAGGTGAATGGGGAGTTACTGGCCAGTGGGTACAGAGTTTCAGTTTTGTAAGATGAAAAGAGTTCTGGAATTGGATGGTAGTGGTGGTTGCATGATAATATGAATACTTAGTACTATTGAACGGTACACTTAAAAATGGTTAAGATGGTAGCTTTTATGTTATATGTATTTTAACCTCAATAAAAAACGATCTAAGAGAGTGAGTAGATAAGAAGTAGAGAAATGGTGGGCAACCCTCTATTTAAGGTAGAGGGAAGAAAATGGAGGGAAATTGAATGGCAGTTACAAACGGCTAGTATGATCAAAGGAATGGTTTTCTTAAGAACTAGTAGATTTGACTGTGCTTAAAGGAACAGGGAAGCACTCTACTGACATTTTTAAAAGTTGAACATATAGAAAAGTTTCAATTCAGGAAGTACTTTGTTCATAAAGTGCTATGTATAAAGGTTGGTAGTTGGGATTATACCTTATTACATCATTTAATGTCAGCATTTGTTTTCTTCACGAATATTTGTGTTGGTTTATGGATTGAAAAGATATCGTTAGCTAATAAAAGATGAATTTAAGCCAAGACAGGCTTGTTGACGGAATTGCTAGCTGGCACTCACAGGCATGTCACTAAACGTTTTCAAATCCGTCATAGAATTTATTTCCTATGAAGAATTTGAATGACAATTTAAAAACAATATCTTAAACTTTTGGGAAGGGGTTGGGGTGGGCTGGGAAAAGGGGAATTGGGAGGTTGAGTACTTAGAGAGGGGAGGCCCCAAGAAAGACCTTACCTTTTAATTTGCTTATGCATTTATTTGGTTTCTGAATTATATGTTGTAAGAATATAGAGTTCTAACATCGTTATTTTCCATGTTTTGACCAGTACCAGATATTTTGTGGCAGGATTTTAATGATAGTGCTACAGCTCTACTACTACAATGAATAATAATAGGTTTCTGTGTACTAGCTGCGTACCCACTGATCCAGAGCCTGTGACCTTAGCAAAGGTAAGCGTGTCCCAGATTGCAGTGTGAGATAGTTGAAGATGGATCTGCTTTGGTAGTTGTCTAAATTTTTCTCATCTGTTTTTAATGAGCATGCTTAGTTGCATGAATCTGACCTTGACATAGACTGCATTCTCTTTTAGATGTGTAATTGGAAGCTTTTGGATGTGTAATTGAAAAAAGGGGAGGCTAAATTTTAAGCTAGTGAATATATGTTTTAGGGCTGTGTCCGGATTCTTTGAATGGTTTTCAGGAATGCCCAAAAAAGTAATCATTCTAGTTTCTAATGGAACCTGCACTATATTAAGTAATGGAGGCTGAATTTATCATAAAACTAAATGCTTAATAAATTCCTGTGCATAACTGATTGTTCAACATGTTTTGTTGAGTGGCTTGAAATCATAGCATACTGTGTTCTTTTTTACTACAGAGCTTTATTTTCAAGTTTGAGCAGTTTATGTGTTTTGGTAAGTCTTACTTTAGTGGCAGGAGATTAATTGGGAAGTTTGTTGTAAAGATACTTTATCACCAATGATTTTATTAATCACAAGTGATAAAAATCACACACATCTCCATTCATTCATTAAGTCATCAAACATGTATTTAGTTCTTCCTGTGAGATGGCATTATTTTGGGTTTTGGGGATAGAACATTGAGCAAATTAAATATCCTACCCTCATGAAGTCAATACTCTTTTAGGGAGAAAGACAGTAAACAAGTTTGCATGTGTGCATGTAGATATATACACTCATAAGAGTGCTGGAACAAATAAGCGATAGGATAAAAGTAAAGCAGGGTAACACATAGTCAGTGACCAGGTAGGGCAAGGGCTTTTTAAGTAATGTCATTTAGGAAGAACTCCCCAGAGAAGTGATATTTGGTTATAGATGAGTGTTGAGAGTAAGCCAAAGGGGGGTCTAGGTGAAGTACATTCCAGGTTTAGGGATCAGCCAGTCTAAGACCCTGAGTCTGGTGTGACCTCAAACTATTGAGAGGATTCTGAGAAGGCTGGTATAGCTAGAAGGTCCTAAGGGGTGGGGTGAGTAGTAGGAGACATATAAGATCCAAGATGGACAGGGGCCAGATCTCGTAGGACCTTGTAGGGCCTAATAAAGAGTTCGGGATTTGTTTTAAGTATAATGTAGTCTATTGTACATCTAACTTCATTCTCTTTTGAAAAGATTACTGTAGTAACTGTGTGGGTATTAGCCTCTTGAAGAAAGGGGGCAGGAGTAGAAGTGGAAGGCCGTGAGGCCTTGAGGCTCCTGTAGTGACCTGGGGAGGTAGCAGAGAAGAAGGTAGCCATTGGATTGGATTTGGGAAGTTGATGGGGGTGAGGACAGGAATTAAGAATGGCTCCTAGGTGTTATGTACCTGTGGTATTAAAATTTCTTCGAGATGGAGGCAATTAGGAGAAAAAAGTCTGAACAGGCCCAATTAGGGGACTAATAATGGGAAAAGAAAGTTGATCAACACTGAGATCAAGATGCAGAGAGGTGAAGGACTGAGTGCCAGGAGGTCAGGAAGCAGAGGTAGGAGCCAGGAAGAGCAGTGAGATGCGATACGAGGAGAACCGAGAACGTGGGGTCCTGGAAGCCTAGGGAGGAAATGTTTTAATAAACAGGGCACAGTCTGTGTCAGATGCTCCAGAAGTTCAAATGAGAAGGTGACAGAGATTGGATTGGCAAAGTGGTAGTTGGTGATCTTGACTTAAAAGCAGTTGCCTGTAGTGGTGAAAGTGAAAGTCTGATTGGAGTGGGTGAAGGGGGGAGTGAAGACGGTAAATACTGTTGACTTTCAAACTAGACTTTGAGAAGAGAAGGTAGCAGAGAAGCTTAGCAGGGGTAGGTGGATGGGGTCTGGCAGCATGTGTCCCATGATATAAAATATAGCTACCCCTTCCAGAAATATCTGGTATGTTCTTGATATTTGCAGTCTAAAACTTGGACTATAAATGGATTTTCTTAGGGGCCTTTTTTGGTCTTAATCTGAATCTTAATGATAATTAAGTGTATCATTTCCCAAATACAAATGCTTTATTAAATCCCATTTTGGTGTTTTAATGAAATTAGCCAATGTAACTCTCAACACTGAGAGTTGTATCTGTAAATTTTACTCCACCTCTCCCCTTTCTAGAATCTTACTGGCTATTACAAATTTTCCCTACTGCACAGTACTTCTTACTTTGACAAGGTGAAACCCTTGTCACTGTGTTTACTTACGATCTCTAGACATGTCTGTACCATGTAGGAGGAAATATAGATGTTTTTAAAAGCATCATTGGAGGATAAGAAAAGTGAATTTGAGGTGGCAGAAACCGGGCGCTGTCCATTCTGAGTTGCTTTGGAAATCTTGAGAAAGGGATGCTCTCCAAATACCTGTAAATTCAGGGAATAGATGATTCTTGGTACAAGACCTAAACACCCCCAAAAGGCAAATACTATTCATCAACTTAAGAAATATATGAGAATATCAACTACTATTCACAACTACTGTTACATTTATAAAGAGGAAGAATGCAGAGGGTTTTTGCAGTATTGTGTCTTCATGATGTCCTGGAGTTCTTACCTAAGTTACTAAGTTACTGAATTTTTGCCAAATGAAGCCTTCTCAGGAGGGAAAAAGAACAAATGTAACATCAGACAGCCAATGAGTATAAAGTTTATTAAGGCATCCAGAGAATTAATTGTCTTGCAGGATATGCCTTTATGAAATTACAAAAAGAGCTTTATTAAATTATAAGTAGTTATAGGTAATATCTTGTTATCAATTCTAGGAAAAGCAATACTTCTTTGTGACTTAGGCTACTATAAGAAATGGTAGTTTTGTAGTTTACAGTGCTGTCTTCATTTTCCATATTTTTTAAATTTAATTTTATTTAAATTCAATTAACATATAGTGTATTATTAGTTTCAGAGGTAGAGTTCGGTGATGATTCATCAGTTGCATATAACACCCAGTGCTCATCACAACAAGTGCCCTCCCTTTTTTTTTTTTTTTTTAAGATTTTATTTATTTATTTGAGATAGAGCAGGAGAGAGAGAGCACACGCAGGGCGGAGAGGCAGAGGGAGAGGGAGAAGCAGGCTCCCCGATGAGCAGGGAGTCTGAGGCGGTGCTCCATCCCAGGACCCTGGGATCATGACCTGAGCTGAAGGCAGATGCTTAACCGACTGAGCCACCCAGGAGCCCCAACAAGTGCCCTTCTTAATGCCCATCACCCAGTTACCCCATCTCCCCACTCACCTCCCCTCCACCAACCCTCAGTTTGTTTCCTATAGGTAAGAGTCCCTTATGGCTTGCCTCCCTTTCTGAATTCAGCTTACTTTATTTTCCCCCCCTTATGATCCATATTTTTTAGTAAAAAATTTGGGTGATATTTTTTCAAAAATGAATTTCATGTCATTGTGAATGTCTTTGCTTTTTCTGCATATTAATAGGAAGCAAGGAGCAGAGATCTCAGCAATATCAAATGGGTGAAATATTTTTATTTTTTAGTATTTGTGTAGATTGAAAGCATGTAGAAACTACAAATAGATATGGGCATTATTGAATAGATGATAGAAAAGGCAAAAAACTCTGAAACAGGTTATTTCAACTCCAGCCCATGAAAGTGGAGAAATAGTAAAGTTTACATGTATTTTTTTTTTTAAGATTTTTTATTTATTTATCTGAGAGAGAGAATGGGAGACAGAGAGCATGAGAGGGGGAGGATCAGAGGGAGAAGCAGACTCCCCGCTGAGCAGGGAGTCCGATGCGGGACTCGATCCCGGGACTCCAGGATCATGACCTGAGCCGAAGGCAGTTGCTTAACCAACTGAGCCACCCAGGTGCCCCAGTTTACATGTATTTTATTTACATGTAATTTAAACAATGTAATTATTCCTAAAAAAAGACTACTAAAATTTCAGATTATTCCTGAATGTAACCTAAGTTAAGGGAATTGGTTTTCCTTTGAAGTCTTGGTTTTCAAAGGGCATCATAAATATTTCTGTAGTGGTTTATTAGTTTTTTGCAGGATAAACGTCCTAAATCCATATTAGAAGCTTTCTAATAGTGTGAATTTAGTATCGTATATCTTTTCAACCTGGTGAACAAGGAGCAACAAGTAAACTTTATGGGTTCTGAGGCTTCATAATTACTGAGGCCTTTCATCTTTTAGACACTAATTTCTTGAGAAACCTCAAAAGTACAGCTATGCTTTTCCTGGAGAGACAGTATCCCAAAGTAATGTGGAGCTCGACTGCCTGTATTCAGTTCTTTACATAACACTTAACTAGATTTGTGATCTTGGGCAAGTGCAAGTACCTTAATCTCTGTGTTCCTAACTTTCCCCATTTGTAAATGTAGCTAATCATAGTACTACCACCTTAGAGGATGATGTGGAGGATTAAATGAGTTACTGAATATGTAGAGTGTAGAGCAATACTTGATAGCTAGTAACGGCCTAGTGTTTGCAGTTATCATTGTTAGGGTTAAGAGATTACTGTATTGAAGAAAAACACAAGCTACAAAGTACTAGAGAAATGAGCAATTATTAGAACTCTACCTACATAATTGAGAAAGAATTAGAAAGATTTCTTTTTAGAATTGTAATGTCTTAACTGAAAACAGTTTTAAATTTCGCGAAAAGTGGCAGGACCAGAACGAAGAGCTCTCACATACACTTTGTCCAGAGACCCTCATTCCAGTTTTGCCATTTGTCCTAATAATGACTTTAATAGCCGAAGGATCCAAGAGTATGCATTATACCCAGTTGTACTGTCTTCTTTAATTCGGAACAATTCCATAGTATTTCCTGGCCTTTCATGTCTTTGGCTTGAAATTTAGAAGAGTGATATTTCACAGATTGTATCTGAATTAGGATTTGTTTGAGGTTTTCATATGATTAGATCCAGGTAATGCATTTTGGGTTGGACTGTTACAGAAATGATCCTTTTCATTACATCTTTTTAAGCGGCAGATGGCATCAGTTTATTTGGTTACCGATGGTATTTGATCACTTAAGATAGTGTCTGCTTTTTTTTTTTTTTAACTGTAAAGTTACTTTTTTCTCCTTTGTAATTAATATTTTTTGTGTAGAGAAACTTGGAGACTTTGTAAAAGCGTATTCCTCACATCACTTGCACCCACTAGTTTTAGCATCTGTGGGTATTTCTTGCCTGAATTAATTATCTCTCATGATTGCCAAATTGTAATTTTTTGAATTACATCATTCCTTCTATTTATTAGTTGCATTCTGCTGTAAGGAAGAGATTTAAACAGTGTATGGTCAACATCTTGTCCTTTGAAGATGGTAGGGGAGATGACAGATGTATCTTGAAAATAGAAATTGGAGAAATAGTGAATCTCAGACTCTTATGATCTGAAGATTAATCTTTTGCACTACTCATGTATATCTTTGTGGACTCTTGGATTTCTCCTTTATTCAGTGGGCTGTAATTTGTTGCTGTCATTATTTTGATACTCAAATCATTCCATGTTTGGCTAGTGGAAAGCCTTTCAAGCTGGCTGACTTCTGTATTCTTTTGTATGTATGTCTCCATCATTGTTTGAGCTCCTCCTTACTTTCTGGCACAAAAAAGATGTGCCAGGCTTATTTTGTTATTTCTCAGCCCTAGCCCCGGAAACAACCATTTCTTCAAAGACTCCTGGTTATGTGTAGTTGAGATTGTATTTAGAAACCGTGATTTGTGCACTAGGTATGCTCATTGCTACTGAGGTGTTGTTGCCAGGTCTTCTCAGTGAACAGGTTAGAAACACATACCTTTATATCTATTTCTCACTCTATATTAAAATGTCTTGAGTATCACTGATGTCTGATACCAGTTAACACTGCTGCTGGTGTAACACTACTGGGTCAATTCTAGCTTAATCCCTTTCCCTGCTTGTACCTGCTTTTACTCATCATGAAAAACCTAGCTCTGTTATCTTCAAAATATTTTCTTATTTGCCAGCCCCCCTGCACATAGCCACTCTTTTGACTCTCTTGGGCTGCTACCTTCCCCAGGAGTCTGCCATGTATAGACCTGTGCCCTCACAGAGCCACCACCCCACCCCGTGTCCTGGTTATGTAGACTCTGATCACCACTAGCCTATCTTCCCATCCTCTTATGGAATCTAGCCACTGCCAAGCCATTGAAAGATTTTGAAATGAATTTGAGAATTAGAAAAAACTTGGGAGAGGAGTTTGAGCGCTCTCCAGTGACACCCTGTCAATGAGTCTGTCTGTATTTTTATTACTGAAGCACATTATTCACTTTTTTCCTTCTTCCTATAACTAGCTATTGACAAGGGTCCCTGTGAATGGGGAAGTTATTTAGTATTTTAATGTTTTAACCATGTGGCAGTACTCAAAAAATGAGAAATTTTCTTAAAGTTGTTTTGCCAGTAATAACTAGTTAAACCACTACTGTATATAGGGCGCCTGGGTGGCTCAGTTGTTTGGGCGACTGCCCTTCGGCTCAGGTCATGATCCTGGAGGCCCGGGATCGAGTGCCGCATCGGGCTCCCTGCCCAGCGAGGAGCCTGCTTCTCCCTCTGACCCTCCCCCCTCTCATGCTCTCTCTCTGTCTCCTTCTCTCTCTCAAATAAATAAATAAAATCTTTAAAAAAAAAAAAAACCCACTACTGTATATAGTAAATGAAACCTAAGTTGGAAAATGTTATCTACCAAGTAAATGCAGCTAATAGTATTTGTGAACTGTTAGATTTCTAAATGCTAAACATACTAGAAAAAGGCATATGTAGTTGCAGATCAAATAGAAACTGCCTGAGTCTTGAAAATGCTTCTGCCATTGAAATTGGTGAATTTTTCTGTCTAGAAGAAACTAGGATTAGAAAGTTTTGAATGTAGTGTCTTTTCCTACCTGGAGATTGTGTGACAAGCTGTGAAAACTCAACTTTTAGCTGGCCTTTAGTTTAATCCCCTTTAGAAAGAAAGTATTAACTGGGCTTTTGCATTCATTTTTGTTGAACTCCCTCTTAAAGTCAGTAAATTTTCTGACTTTGAGCTTTCTAATAGTCTTGGTAATAATTTCTGAATAGTAATTAGTTATACTAATTAGTATTAATTAGTATAACTAATTAATAGTACTAATTAGTATTAGTAAATTAGTATAACTAATTAATAGTACTAATTAGTATTAGTAAATAGTTGCTGAATAAAAGAATCCCAAGTTGCATGTAGAGAAAATCTTTTGAAGAAACTCTCAAATTCCAAGAGAAAAAATAATTGATCATTTTAATAATTTTAATAGCAGAAAATTAAAGCAAACATTTGTAAAGCTGTCATTTAAAAAGTAGAATTTCTGTTGTTGTTAAATATACTCTTTGAAAGGCAGCATCCACTCCATTTTATGAGACTTAGTCATACTTCTGAAAATGTTTGTTGCTTTATCTAGAATGACACTAAAAGGAGTGAATGAAGGTGACATTTTCCTGGCAGCCTTGGTTGTGATAGAATCACTTTGTCATCTATTCACTCATCCAACAAGCATTAATTGAGTTCCTAAGACATACCTGCCATTCCACATTTATTTAGTGCTAGCTATATTTTTGACATTGTACAACATGTTGGGAATATAAAAATGAATAAGAAGTATTGTTTGCTCTTAAAGAACTTACCTCATTTGATGTGAAATGTTCTTTTTATTCTCAGTTCAGTGTTTAAAAGTAAATAAATAAAAGAGGAAGGAGAAGGGCAGCTGAGGGCTGAGTGTAACATGAAAGAATGTATAACCAGAGAGGGCGCCTGGGTGGCTCAGTTGGTTGGGCGACTGCCTTCGGCTCAGGTCATGATCCTGGAGTCCCGGGATCGAGTCCCGCATTGGGCTCCCTGCTCAGCGGGGAGTCTGCTTCTCCCTCTGACCCTCCCCCCTCTCATGAGCTCTCTCTCTCTCAAATAAATAAATGAAATCTTAAAAAGAAAAAATGTATAACCAGAGATACAGCCACTCTGTCCCTAAGGTGATATCTTTAATGACACAATAATGAGGTATTTAGGAAAACTTGATTAAACATTTAGTTTTTTTTATGGCCCCTGAGTCCACTGGTTTGTTGACTCAAGAAAGTGTATTCCTTGCATTTCCTTAATTACAAAAAATTTCTGATCCATTGTTATTTACTGTGATAATTATTTACATTTGTAGAGTAGTTTCACCATTGCTTAGAGTCATTTCCACATGCATTTTGTTAATCTTCAGAACAGTCATATAATTTTGAGACTCAGTGTTTCTCCAGTTTTTATTTTTAAGACATGTTTTTGTTGGGGCGCCTGGGTGGCTCAGTCGGTTAAGCGTCTGCCCTCCACTCAGGTCATGATCCCAGGGTCCTGGGATTGAGCCCCATAGGGCTCCCTGCTCTGCAGGGAACCTGCTTCTCCCTCTTCCTCTGGCTGCTGCTCCTCCTGATTGTACGCTCTCTCTGTCTCAAATAAATAAATAAAATATTAAAAAAAAAGATATATCTTAGTTATTCCTCATCATCTTCATGAAATTAGGGGTTGATACTTCACCCTGTTTAAATTATAATAAGATCACAGTTTCCCTTCGTGTCCATTTGTACCATTCTTGGGAAGCGAACACCCTGGTAATTTTTATGTTCTGAATGTTCAGACATTTGCCAGCATTTATGAAGTGTGCCTAAAAGTTACATGTAATTCTTGCATGTTGAAAGGTAAGGAGCTCATGAGGGAAAGTGTGTGTTTTTATTCGTCTTTGGTACAACTATCAATATCAGGACTTCCCAAGTTCAGGGTGTGGCTTTTAGGTGTCCAGATATAGCATGTTGCAGGAATTTAGTCCATGCTACAGAGACATGCCCTGCCGAGCAGCATGCAAATGAGGAGCTCACATTCTGGCACCATTCTAAAGATAAGCCTGTCTGGACCATGAAGAGCAGCTGATCATCTAGCTTCACTCAGAAGTCACACCACAAAATCTATAAACCGGCTGAGTTAAGATGAAATGTAGAAGGCTTTAAACTTTTTCATCTTCGATATTCTAAAAAGTAATTTTTAAATGTTTCTATTGCATTTAGTTGAAGTTGCTTTTCATCAAAGCCCTGCTGTATTGTACCTTAGATTAACTGCATTTTCCTGTGACAAGTTACTTCTGTCACTGTAAAGAGACTTCTGAGGCTTTAGTTACTTGAAATTTTATAGTGAAATTGAATTTAGAGACATGTCAATACTGGTGTGCACCTATATTTTAGAATACAGTACTTCATATAAATATGCTAATAATTCAGATGTTTTTTAAGCCACAGATAATTTTTAGCTTCTTTATCAGAGAAGCTGCAAAATATAGAACTTCTTTCAGTAACCATTTTATATGGCCAACTTTAAATGTAGTTGCTTTTTTTAATAATGTTTATTCTTTCTCCTCCTTGACCCTTTTACCAAACCTTTTGGTACTTATAAAGATGTTTTCATGCTTTAATAGAAGATAGTGAGTTTGTATTGAACTGTACTGTATTTTTTTTTTTTTTAAAGATTTTATTTATTTGAGAGAGAGAGAATGAGAGAGAGCACATGAGAGGGGGGAGGGTTAGAGGGAGAAGCAGACTCCCTGCTGAGCAGGGAGCCCGATGCCGGACTCGATCCAGGGACTCCAGGATCATGACCTGAGCCGAAGGCAGTCGCTTAACCAACTGAGCCACCCAGGCACCCGAACTGTACTGTATTTAACTCTACTATATTATGGTATCAGAAGTTGATCTTTCTAAAATACATTAGTTTGCCAAAAGAAACTGTTATGCCAGTTGTTTTCTTAACATTAAGAACATTACAAGTGTGTGCATGTTTTGTTTTGTTTTTACAGAGGGAGAATGAGGGGCAGGGGGAGAGGGAGAGAGAATCTTAGGCAGGCTCCATGCCCAGCATGGAGACTGACAGGGGCCTCCATCTTACCAACCTGAGATCATGACCTGAGCCAAAATCAAGAGTCGGACGCTCAACCAACTGAGCCACCCAGGTGCCCCAACAAGTGTGTGTGTGTTTGTTTATTTGTTTATTTGAGTGAGTGAGCGAGCACAAGAGGGAGAGGGAGAAGCAGACTCCCCACTGAGCAGGGAGCCCGACACAGGGCTCAGTCCCAAGACCCTGGGATCATGACCTGAACTGAAGGCAGACGCTTAACCAACTAAGCCCCTGAGGCACCCCTCAACAAATGTTTATTTTTTAATTTTTTAACTTTTTTACCGTAAATTAAGGATATAGCAGTTTTTAAAAAATAGTAGGAGAGCTATTAAGACATGAAATACAGAATAAATGTAATGTGTATATTCAAGTTTTGACGTGGCTGATGGTGACTTGGGCTGTATTTTGAAATGTTTTCGTCATGCAGAGGAGGGAGAGGAGGAAGAGTGTAATGGTTAGAAGTTGGGGCTTTGAAGTCAACAGATGTAGTTTTGAATCCTATCTCCACTACTTGTGTGAATTTAGGCAAGTTACTCATACTCTCTGAGCCTCAGCTTCCGGATCTGTAGGACCAGGATTATAATATTACCTGTAAAACCTACATCATAGGGTTGTTGAAAGAATTTCATGAAATAATTCATGTAAAGCCTTTAGCCTAGTTATCAGCAATTGCCAAGTGCTCACATAATGTTAGCTACTGCTATTATTAGCATGTTCTATGTGCACACTAATGCCTTATAATTAGAAATCAGTTTTTTCTCACAGTATTTAGGTGATTTTACAAATTGTCTTTGAAGGTTTTCAGCATGTACTTAAATATAACAGATGAAAACTTATATGGTGATACTTCACTAAGCTGTTTTGTATTTTTAGGCCTGTAACTTAATACAAGTATATGGCTAAGTACACTGGGTGCATTGGTTTTTAAGATTGCCTTTTATAGATTAAAGGCGCAAGTTAAAATGTATATCTTAATCTTCTAAAGTGAATCTTTCACACTGGTTTGTGAATATCATACTTGCTTAAGGCAGGGGTGGACTGGAAGCACACAAATTCTCATCTCCTACTGTCAAACACACAGGTGTAAAGTGGCACCTTCTAACTTCCAGGATGTTGTAGGTCTCTGTGATTCTGATTTGGAGTCAAGGATTCTCCAGTGCTCCTTTGAAATATGATATCATGAAAACAGTATTTTTTGTCTTTTATACAACTATAGGCATGGTATGGCAGTAGACCCAATTAAAAACAACAGAACAGGTTTGGTTCTCACCTTTAGGGAAGAAAAACATCAGTTACACATACAGCTAATACTTAAATGGCAACTTTATGCTGGACTGCATAGTTCCTGCCTTATGGAAGCTTACAGTATAGTAGGGACATAAGGTGTAGTTAGAAATAAGGCAGCATGTATAATGTGCTCTTTGGTACAAATACTAAGTGTCATAGAAATTGTGGGGGGGGGAGATCACTTTCAGTTGCAGTGTTTCTTCTACTTATAACCAGTTTGTACATGAGGATGTACCTATGCATGATTCATGTGTTTCTTTTAGAAGGCTGCTTCAGCTGGGTGGCCACAGGAATGCTAGCTTCTCTCTCTGTTGCTGGCTATTTCTAGCCCTTCCTATCTCATCATTCTCCCATTACTACAAACTCTCCTGCTGTCTAAAAGCTTTTCTCCCCTTAGGCCCAGTTATCATTTTCACTCTTTTTCAAATGATGGGACTGACACTTGGAAAGAGGAAGGGGAAGAGAGGGCAGCGGTTTTGGTGCAGAATCAGGAACTTCATTCCCTATTGCAGAAATAGCCGTGTTGAGAGCAGCAAGGGGGAGGGATAATGAAGAGGAGAATCCTTATCTTGCCTCTGTTCCTGTGAAAATCCATAAACGTATGCCCCCACACATCCTACATCTCCACACCCACTCATCTCCTGAAGATTTGATTCTACTCACCATCCTGTCCCCGCTCTTCCCTGTTCCCCACCACCTCCTTTGTGCCAGAGCCCTGCCCCAGCTCTGAGTCCCCTGGCTCTTAGAAATCTTATCATTTAGGCTTTAAGTTCCAGGAGTCACCCCATGATGAAGAACTGGCATAGCTCCGTTGAGCTATTGTGTTACTACTTCCAGGCCCTCAGGGGGTCACAAAGTGTCCCTGATGTCTGTAGTGGAATCCCACATCCATTAATGCAGTTACCTATAGCAGATTGCTCATATGTAAGGTATAACTCTTGTAGTACTATTAGTACTATGTGTCTAGAAGGATTGTTTCTAAGAGAAAATGTGTTTTAAGTTTTAAACAGTGAGTTATTCTGAATGAGGAGACCCCTATATTGGCAGTGAACTTGGATTCTGAAAATGAGAGTTCAAATTCTCGCTCTTCCGGTTCATAGGTATGTGTGACCACTTGTGTGATTACTTGGCCTCTTTTGGTCAAGGTTCTCTGTATAGACTGTAGAGAGAACAGCTGTCTCTCAAATGTGGTTATGGGGGGTTTAATGAGAATATAAGTTAAAGGGTATAATAAAATGTAAAATCCTGTATCAAAGGAATGTGGCTTTTTGGTGTTAACAGTCCACTGTGTTAGGTGGGGGAAAAAAAAAAGTTCTTGCCTTCTAGGAGCTCCTCACCCAGGGGGTAAGACAGTCATGGGCAATTCCATGAGAGTATGTGATACGTCTGTGGCAAATATATGTACATGTGATTGGGGGCACAGAGGAGAGCAACTATAATCTGAAAATGGACGGATAGGGGAGACTTCATGGACAAGAGACTTCCTGATCTGAGTCTTAAAGGCCAAGGAAGAAACATGCCCGGCAGAGAAGGAAGAAGAAGGGAAAGCCATTCCAGGTTGAAGGAGTGGCATGGGGGAATATGGTACATTCAGAAAGCTGCAGATACGGCTGGAGGTATGACTGGAGCTTAAACTCTCTACTTGTATTGCTTAGTTTGATTATTGAGACCACTTACCTAACTCTAAAAAGGCAATTTATTGCACAGTGGTTAACAACTCTAGAAATAAACTTGGTCTGAAACCTGGTTTGATCTTTTGCTAATCTGTTATGTCTAATTAAGAATTTCAACTTCACAGACTTTTAAGTTCAGTATGATGATCAAGGTACCTACTTCAATGGGTTGTTGCGATGAGTATTTGAAATAATGTTTGCAAATCTCCTGGTGTTTAATACACACACTATAAACATTAGCAGCAGTTTTTGTTTCTGTCTTGAAAGTTTTTAGAGTTACTTTTCCCCCATCAGTATTTTATAATCTACTTTCTAGGCTAGCTGTTTAGCAGTATTTTAAACACCAACTTTTGTTTGTTATAATGGAATCAGAATTTGATGAATTTTTAAAGATGGTCTAGATCAGTTTTCTGTGTTAAGAAACTGAGTCACAGTTAATCACCTGGCTGTCATGTCCTAGTGAATCTGTGACACAGCTGAGACAAGGATCAGGTCTCTTTCTATTCCAGAGTTCCTTCTATTGGCTTTGGAATAAATGTCAAAAATCACTCAGAGACAGTTTCTAGCAGAAAGAATATAAGTTAGCAGTACAGAAATCGGCATTTCTATAGATTTGCAGATGGGAAATCTAGGTTTTGAAGAAATGCAATATCCTTCTCTGGCTGCCCTCTGGTGGAAGTGCTATTTAGCAACACCACATGTGAAAGAGCCATGAGAGGCAGGTGATGAGGATCCAGGTAATTCTTAAAGGAGTGATTCCTTTGCCATCATTTCTTATATGGATGAATTCCTATTTCTGTTTATTTGGGTCTCCTCACTAAAGTGTGGGAATAGATTTTCATAATACCTGCCAATTAAACATGTTCTACTTCATTTATTCAAGAGGATCCGACAGATAGTTTGTTGAGCGTCTTTTGTGTACCAAATGCTAGGAATAGAAGCAGGAAGCATGTGCATTAGTGAAGTAAACAGATGTTGAAATAATAATCATACAAATAAATAATTATAATTAGTTAAATGCTATGCCTAAAAAGTACAGAGTGATTTATGACCATTAGCAATGTTTGGGAAGCCTCCCTTGAGGAATTAAAGTTTTAACTGAGAAAGGGAGTCTCAGTAAAGTAAATAGACAAAGATGAGTTATAGCAATGGAGAAAAGAATCTCATACTGAGGAAACAACATGTGCAAAGGCCCTGAGGAAGGACACAGTATGATCTCTCCTAAGAAATGAAAGACAACTAGTATATTTGGAGCAGAGAAAGCAAATATAAAATACAAATCTTGGTCATGAGAAGTAGAGGTATTTACTAGGCATCACCAAAGAAACCAAAAGGCACAGGAAGAAGTGAACCTCCTTCCAAAATAAACTGTGTGCTCTTAGTTAAAATTTTGTTGTTCTAAAGAGTCATTGTAAAGAAAATTACTTTAGAACCACTGTAATACTCTATTTGGGCACTTTAAATATGTATTTTTTTCACTTGATTTTTCTTCCTTTCTCTCCTGGCTCATTGGGAATTGAGGGAATATTTTGATGTGCTGGAGTGTTGAGATCAGGGACTTTTGTTGTGGATCAGTTGAACAGCCATAGAAATGACAGAGAGAATCTTATCCTGTTTTCTTGGCTGAGATTTTTGTGTGGGTGTGTGAGGTGCAGCTGCACTGTTGGTTTCTTGGCAATCAAGACAAGCAGTTCTCAGTGCAGTTCATGCTGAATGGGAAGAAACTTAAGAGAAAAAAGGCTACTTTGAATATATTAAATTCAGTGGAAAGCACCGAGGGCCTGAACCTTTGGCTGGTATTCTAAGTTATTTGGCTAAATGGATACAGCAGCCTCAGGCACATGTCCAAGCTTATGGCAGAAACACATGAAGGAGAGAAGATTTTTAAAATAGTCAAAGCTTTGTCTCAATAGAAAATTATCAATTACCATGTGTAATTTTTAAATGAATTTTTGCTAGTTAATTTTTCGTTTGTGATTTAAGCTTTTTCTCTAATGAGCACATAGTGAAAAAGGCAGATTATGAAAAATTAGCTTTGCTTGCAAAAGTGAACTCAGAATTTTCTGTAGTTTATCAGAAAGATGTTTCTCAGATTTATATATACACAGATGGGTTCTTAGGTCTGCTTTTATTGCTCACTTGTTTTCTTCATTCTCCTTTGACCTTTCTGTGGCCTATAAGCACTTTGTGTTCCCAGACCCTCAAATTAAATGCAGACAGTATGGAGCTCTTAATTTTTTAAGGACACTTGCATCCTTCCCTTTGGATAATCTTGTCATTGTCCTTTGTATTCTTCAAGCAGGAATGTCTGAGTCGCTCCCAGTCTTTAACTGTTTATTTCTCTACTGCTATTTAATATTAGTGCTCTCAGAGTAGCATAGTCAGGTCCTACAGTCGGTTGGCCTGGGTTCCTCTCCAGTCCTGCTACTGACTATCTTGGTCCCCTTAACTTTTTAGTTTCTCATCTCCAAAAATGGAGATAATCATGTTAGTGCTTCGTGAGGTTTGTTTGTTTGTTTTTAAATAAGGCCTAAAGGAAAAGATGACTATAACGAGCTTAACTCAAAATAAGTGTCCAAGAGAAGAGATGCTATGACTGGCCATTTTCTTCATGATTAGGGCCAGTCTTCCAGAATCCACTGTCCTGGGTGATCTCATTTAGTGTAAAGACCATCCAAATGCTGATGACTCTCAATTTTTATATCTTTGTTTCTAACCTCACTCTTCCTGAAGCCTCCAGACTTGTATAACTGACTGCTACTATATATCTACACTTAAATATCTAATACATACTTCAAATATAACATGTCTAAAAACAACTTTCCATCTCTGTCACACACTCATCTACTTGCCTCCCTAGTCTGTTCCTCCCCAGTCTTTCCTATCATAGTTAATGGTAACACCCTCTGTACTTTTTTTTTCTTTTTTTACTTTCCTGTAGCTACCAACCTTCATCCATTTCATGAGCACATCTAACAGCATTATCCCCAGAATATATCCTAAATCTGACCACTTGTCACCATATCCTCTGCTAACACCATAGTCCAAGGCAATAACCTCTCATTTGGACAGCTATATAAAGGGATGGCCTCCTTGTTGCTCTTTGTTTTCCTTCTTGTCTCCTGCAATCCATTCTCCACATTGAGGAGTAAACATAGATTTAAACACTTTGATTATTAACCCCCCCTCTCCCCCAAACACGGCTAGTTCATTCCAATTGTAAGGCCTTTACACTAGTTTTTCCTTCTCTTTGGGATATTTTTTCTCCCAGATCATCACAATGTTGGCTCCTTGCAAGTTTTGGTTCTCAATTCAGGTAATAGCTCCTCAGAAGCTATCCTGACATCTTTCCAATTTCTTTCTTAATAGTTGATCACTGTCTGAAATTTCCCCCACTTTCCTTTCTTGTCTTGTGAATTGCCCCCTCCCCTCTCCCATGAGGGCAAGGACTTTATGCATCTTGTTTACTACCATATTCCCAGTGCTTAGTATGGAACCTGATACTCAGAAGGTTTACAGGATTATATGGCTAGATGACGAAATGAAAGAATGAATGATTAGATACGTGTCCTGTAAGTGTTTCTGCAACCAGAGAAATTATGAATTATTTCATCCTGAATGAATTTTACATAGATGCTTATTTTAGAATTAACCATGCTAATATTTTTTTCTTTTTCTTTCATGATTTCTCTGTCATAGATTATAAGCTCTTAAGTGTAGGAGGTATGTCTCCATTGTTTTCAGCTTCTGATAGAATGCCAAATATCATTTTAGTACTTATTGTCAATTGAATTGAATTGAAAATTCAATTAACATCCTCTGAAATTATAGTAATTTTATATATGTGTGAATGTATATACATATAAATATATATGTAAATTATATAAATTTGGAAAGCAGAGGTGTTTAAAATATGCCTTCCCCTTTTATCTCTTGTAGTTCATAATTGGACCCTTGAGGACACGCTTCAGTGGTTGATAGAATTTGTTGAACTACCCCAATATGAGAAGAATTTTAGAGACAATAATGTCAAAGGAACAACGCTTCCCAGGTGAGTATTTATTATCCAAATGTATTTTTTTTCACTCAGGGAGAATCACATACTAGATGTTATTTTCAGTGCCAAATTTATAAGTTAACTTTGTGGCTGGGGGTTCAAAGGAAATATTATAAATATATCCATTTTTTAATTTTTTAAGGTGTGAATTTGCAAGTTTTAGTCAATTTTTCTTGTCTACATAATCAAGCTCTTTTTAAAATTTATTCCCAAAGAAGGTAATTTTGGGAATTAGAAGATAGGCCAACTACATCTTTTTTAGATAACATCAAAGGGCCAACCTCTGAGCATGTGGTAAATGTGACAAAAACATATTCATTTGATATGAATCCACCTTAATGAAAAACCTATTTGAATGGGTTAATGTACAGATCCTTCTTAATTGTATTTTTTAACAACAATAACCACTCCGTATTAGTGGTCATAAGTTAAACCTCAGAAAAAAAAAAAAAAAGTTTAATAAACAAAATGTAAATAATAACAACCATTTTAAAATGTGTATTACATAGAGGAACTCTATATTATCTCATTTAAGCTTCATGGTTAAAGTTAAGTATGTATTATCACCATTTTACAGATAAAAAACAATCATAGAGAAGTTAAATATGTTGCCCAATTCAGCATTTGAACCCAGATAGATCTTATACCAATAAGTCTAGAATGCCAGTTTATCCCTTAAATGTCTGGAATTATTTGTTACTAGTTTTCTAAATTTTATTTTCTAAATCTCCATTAGTTAACTTTAATAGTTTTTAAAGATTTTTTTTTTTTTTAAGATTTTATTTATTTGTGAGACAGAGAAGGTGCGGGGTGGGCGCGGGGGGAGCAGACAGAGATGGAGAAGCAGACTTCCCGCTGAGCAGGTGGCACAAGGGACTCGGGGCTCCGTCCCAGGACCCCGAGATCACGACCTGCGCTGAAGGCAGATGCTCAACCCACTGAGCCACCCAGGCGCCCCGTTAAATGTTAAAATTTGCAATGGTTCTACCAGAATCTGGCCCAGAAAAGGTTGCTTATTTTTTATTCTTCTCTCAAATTTGTTTCTTGAATCAAAAAAGACTAATCCCTTGTTAACCGCCTTACTGTTACATGCGATCAAATGTGCGTATGGCATTTCTGATCAGTTTGCTTACACTGTGTTCAAGGAAGCAGCTGCTGTTGCTTTGGACTTTGGATCCAGTTGGTGATTTTCTACCTCCTGTAAATATCCTCTGAGCATTGACATCAGTATTTCCGAATTTACTGTGTACATGACTATAATGATGAAATGATGGGAGTAAGAGTCAGTTCAACGAGTGTGTGTTGAGTATCTTCTGTGTTGTTCATGGTGTAACTAGATGCTGGCAAGAAGACAAAAATGAGATACAGTTATTGCTTATTTATTTATTTATTTATGAGAGAAAGGGGGAGTGTGAGGAGAGGGGCAGAGAGAGAATCTTAAGCAGGCTCCACGCTCAGCACAGAGCCCCATGCGGGGCTCCATCCCCCAAGCCTGACACCATGACCTGAGATGAAACCAAGAGTCAGACACTTAAC
Organism: Leptonychotes weddellii; assembly: GCF_054177405.1. Taxonomy (NCBI): domain Eukaryota; kingdom Metazoa; phylum Chordata; class Mammalia; order Carnivora; family Phocidae; genus Leptonychotes; species Leptonychotes weddellii. Next base: position 158,925,367 of record NC_138370.1, on the reverse strand, counting down.
CAGCTGAGCCACACAGCACCCCCAGTTTTTGGTTTTAAATAAGACAAATTTCTAAGTTCAAACAGGATAGTAGAGCATTAAAAATAGGATATTAGGGTTTTTTTTTTGTTTTTATTTATTTATTTATTTTTAAAGTTTTTATTTATTTATTTGAGAGAGAGAGAATGAGAGAGAGCACATGAGAGGGGGGAGGGTCAGAGGGAGAAGCAGACTCCCTGCCGAGCAGGGAGCCCGATGCGGGACTCGATGCGGGACTCGATGCGGGACTCGATGCGGGACTCGATCCCGGGACTCGATGCGGGACTCGATCCCGGGACTCCAGGATCATGACCTGAGCCGAAGGCAGTCGCTTAACCAACTGAGCCACCCAGGCGCCCCAGGATATTAGGGGTTTTTATTTTGAGTTCTATGTTACCCTGGTTATGAGGAACTCAGTATTTTTCTTACATTGTCTTGTGGGAAGTTTCTTTGTATGACAACAACACGAAGTAAAGGTTGATTGGTGTTTTGGCAATAAGTATTATAGCTACTTTTTTCTTTTGGTTAAGTAAAGGTTATCAGCGATAACTCAAATTCTAAGAGAATCGTTGAAATAACATCACGGTCAAGATCAATTTTTTAAGTAGTGAACATGTTACTAGGAAAGACAAGTTACAAATACAGAAGTTCAGCTTCCAGGTAAGCCCATTAGAGCCTTTTGGAGTGGAGGAGAAAGGAAAACTTCATCAAGCCCCTTTTATATGGTAATGGCACTTAGATGAGTCCACTTAAAGGAGCAGTATCCATTAACTTAATGATGTGAGTTATAGAACTTTTTGTAGGGTAACTGTAGATACAAGAGCTATTGATAAGAATATATAAGAAAATGTATTACACATTACAGATGTACACGTGCCTACAACAATTCATTATGTTTCCTTTCTGTGACATTAAAATATTGTCATATCTGCAATAGGTAGTGAAAATTATGTTAGTTTTATGTTAGTTATCATGGTCATCCTAAGCTTTTTACTGATTTTCTGTACTTTGAGCTTCATATTAGCAGAGCTTATATTAAGGATCTCTTCACCTGACACATCCTCCTCATTGCTTTCAGACCTGGGTGAACCTCCCTGACATCCTCACCCACTTTCACCTCTGGGTTCATACTGAACTTTGTATAAAACCGTTATCTGGTATCCTTTTTACTACATCTCATTGTCTTTCTTAAATTTAGTCTGTCGATATTGTTGCTGTTAATTCATTCATGCATCCATCCATGCATTCATTCATGTATTACACAGACATTTATCAAGCATCTACTTTTGCCAAGCATAATGCTAGGTGTGGGGATACCGAGACAAGACATAGCTTTGCCTTCAAGCAGTTTGTTCACTGTCACATTAAAGGTGTAACAGGAGCATACACAGAAGGGACCAGCAGAGATGAAGGAAGGCATTTTGTAAAGGGAAAGTTAAGAGTTCTTTACTCCCTGAAGTTTTATAGAAGCCCATAGCAGTTTAGGAGGCTTTGTAATTTCTTCATACTTAGAGGTTTTGATACCTTCCAAAATAAAATGTAGTGGATCAGAGTACAGTTGTTGGAATCACACATACTTGGATTTGAATCCCTGCCCTACCTCTTACTAATTATGCAGCCTTGGGCAAGTTACTCAATCTCTCCCTACCTTAGTTTCCTCATTTATAAAATGAGAATTCTATATATACTAGAGGTTTTCTTGAATTTTGACTAAGCCCTTGATCCAGGACCCAGCATATAGTACATGCTTGTTTTTATTGTCATTGTTACTAACAATTTTATTATTATTAGACTTTGTGTTATAAGATTTTTATTGGCATCATGTTCGGTTGTTAAGAAATCTTAGTTGATGACTGGGCTACTTGGATTTGAATTTCAAAACAAAGTGTGGCTTTTGGCCCCTTATGTGGTTTTTTCATTGCTGGTGAAATGGTTCAGTACTTTTTATTACATAAATCCCTCCTTTTCCTCCCCCCAGCTATGAGGACTTCTTACTCTCACTTATGACTTCAGTGGACTTTGTTTAATTTTTAAACAATTTACATATTAGAATGTAAAAGTATAGGTTTTTTAGATACTTTTAAAGAAAAGTGATATCTAAATTGAGAACTATATTTTAAAGTCTGCTATTGATGTTAAGTAAAATCATTTACAGTATTCTTTTTCTCTGTGAAATGATAGTAAAATGCCAGAGGTAATTAATTAATGGTTGTAAAATACGTTTGCATTTGATAAATTTTTACATCCTAGTAAATTATAGCATAAGGTACCTTAGAAAACAAAAACATCAACATAACAAATAAATAATTGGCATACAGGGGTGTTTGTACGGCTGAGTTTGCACTGGAAGGTTTTTGATACATGTTAATAAAGTATTAAATCACATGGATGAGCTACAGCAGTCATCACTAATATGCAGAATATTAAATGTGTTGTTAAAATATTTACGTTTACATACTAGAAATATTTTCATTTAATGTGTATGTATTTTTTTTAAATAAACAGGATAGCAGTGCATGAGCCTTCATTTATGAGCTCCCAGTTGAAAATCAGCGATCGGAGTCACAGGCAAAAACTTCAGCTCAAGGCACTGGATGTGGTTTTGTTTGGACCTCTGACACGTTAGTATTCTCTCTCAGAATCTGATGCAAAAGAATAATCAGATCATGTATTTGTTATTTAAAAAAGGAGAAAGAAAGAACATTAAGAAAATCATTTATTAGCTATAAAGGAAATGTCATGTATCTTAAAAAGATTTATAGGGTGAGATTTTCTGTCATTGAAATGTGGAGTGTGAAATTTCCAAGCTGGTTACTGATGTAAAAAGTTGTAAAAACTATGTTTGTTGATAATTTAGAATTAAATTTCTAGATTTGGAACTTCAGATCTTTGTAACAGTTTTAATGTTGATACCATTATAGCTGGATATTCACTGAAGGATCCCTTTCAGAAATGGTACAGTGTAACCATCTCCATGGCACAGAGTAATACATCCTAACTTGATTTCGTTTATCACCAGGAAAAGGATTTTCTAGATAGAGATCAAAAGCAGAGATCCACTTGAAATTTTACATGGTAACAGACTATCCTGGCAGAAGCACAAGGTGGAGAATGTTAATTTGGTTGTGCTGAAGAACATTTAAGGAATTATTATGTCATATTTGTAAGGAAAATAAGCCTTGTATTTCTTTACTTTTGACAGGAATACTTCTTTCAGAAAGGAAGTTTAATATATTTAATTTCAAATTCTAAAACGCTTTGGGGGAAAGTGTTTGAAGAGTACACATTTTAGAGGAATTATGTTCTACTTTTTCAGAAGCCAAAAAGGAGTAGCAAAATTAATACAAGAAAGATGGCTTCCACAGATGATAAATTAGGAAACAGATGTTTATTTTACCTCAATTTTTGGAGTTAGGAGACTTGCAGGTTTCTGTGCTATGGTTTTGGGGGTGGCCCTGCTGAGAAAGGGTTCCTGGAGCTGTTGGATAGATTCCATGACTGTACTGGTGGTTCTTTTTGGCTCAGGCTTGAGAGCAGCTGGTGAAACAGCTGGAACACTCCGCTTTGTGAGAGGTGGTGGAAATGCACTGCTGTTGGAAATTACAAACCCTAGGAAGCAGAACCCTCCTGAAATGCCGGGCATTCCACACAGATGACACCCTGAGTTTCCTACTGAATCTCTTGGGGGTTGTCTTCCGTGAGATTCTGATTTTTTCATGGGGATGATTGGTGAAAATAGGAATTAAGCTCTAAAACTTGCCTCTCTGTACAATTTGGTCAGGGATATTTATATTTTATTAATCTGGGAACAAATCATCCTCTAAGCCAAAACAGTATTATATTATCATTTGAAAAGAAACCAAACTAGTCTCAAAGAGTGTTGAAAACAAATGTTTTAATAAACCAGTGAAGAAGTTAATGATGCATTACGTTTTTAATGTGTTTGTCTTAGAATTGTTATTTGAGTGAATGAGCCCTGCAGTTGGAATACGGGCTTTAGATTTATAACAAACTAACGTTATAAAATGAACAGAGACATATTTTAAAGGAGTTTTCACTGAAATCTTTTTCAGTTTGTGGTAATTATTATAGAGTTTGGGACTTGTCCGCCTATTTATTGTCATTTCTGGTGATTCTGTTTTGGCCTGAACAGGGCTCATATTTGAACTAGAACTCGAGCTGAACTTCTCAGTCTGAGGCAGAAATAAAAATAAATCCTTTTGAGACTTTAGCATTCTGCAATGCATCTGTTTCACTGTAGGTGTGCGCTCTGGAAATACGCAGCCCCGAGGGTCTCTGGCCTGGAGCATGCTGTTCATCACACTGTGTAAACATACACGAACCCGAGGAAGCGCAGGAACTTGTCCTGTCTGTAGAGCTCCTTATTTCATCACACATGCAACATATCTTCCTGCTGGAGGCCTGGGCGGTTAGGTCGTTTTCCACTGTAAACTATGTCTCTTTGGAGCAACGAATACATTATATTGTATTAGTTATCTTTGTGTATCCTTCCAGAGAGCCCTCTGAAAATTAGTGTGTATGAAGAGTCAGGGATAAACTAGGAAATTATTTAACTAGTGATTTCTGTGTTTTGTATCACTGAAGACAGTGGGCCCTGGCTCCTTACTCCTTACTTTAGAAACAGTGCTGGAAATTACTGACCTGCCTGGTGGTAAAGAAGGTGATCTGTTCTTTCCTTCTAGTAGCCCAGATTTCTCTGGCAAATAGCCACCTAAAGCATGACTTGTTATGATCATGTAACTCCGGCTTTCTCAACCTTGGCACTTCACGTTTTGGGCTGGATAATTCTGTTACTGGCAGAAGCAGGGCTGGAAAGTGATCGTCTTGTGTGTTATTGGATATTTAGGAACATCCCTAGCCTCTCCCCACTAGACACCAGTAACAACTTCCCCATCCACTTTACACCTTCCCAACTGTGACAAGCAAAAATTGTCAAATGTCCACTGTGGGGGGGATATCACCCGCAGTTGAGAATCATTGACTAATCTTAGTTACATGACTACTTGCTTGGGGAAAATGTTCTTCTGGTGAACGATTAGGCTTCCACTGTATGTATCAAAGCCTGAAAGCTCCCTAACTAGACTGAAGGAAAGCAGTTGCGGTGATAGTAGTGGTACTCTTCTTTATGCCTCCTTTCACCCCACAGAGAACGTGATTGGAGGTGCTGTTGGCTTTTTCACAGCTCCCCAGGACTTTTGTTACTATTTCCTATACCAGCAGGGGTGGGGTACATGCATGTGGGTTTATCTGTGCCCTCTGGTAGTTCTAGTGTATCAGACTGTCATAAGCACTTTGATTAGTTGAAGAAAGAATTTTTAAAAGGCTAGAGCTTGTTTATGGGAGGGACATTTTCACATTTGTTTGTTTTTAGATACCTACTACTTTAAAAAAAAATGCTTCTATGTATTGAGATTCTGTTATCAAAGATTAATTTAATCATCTGTAATTCTCTTCATAGGCCCGCCTCATAACTGGATGAAGGATTTTATTCTCACAGTTTCTATAGTAATTGGTGTTGGAGGGTGCTGGTTTGCTTACACACAGAATAAGACATCAAAAGAACATGTCGCAAAAATGATGAAAGACTTAGAGAGTCTACAAACTGCAGAGCAAAGCCTAATGGACTTACAAGAGAGGTGAATAAGTTTAAAAAGCTACAAGTCTTATTATTTATATAGTCAAATACGGTTTGTGAAAATGTAATATGGGCCTGGGCTTACACACTTTTACTTAGTTTGTTACACACATCAGTAATGTCTGTACACTTCATTTCATATAGTTAGAAAAGTTATATTGTCCTAATTACAGATTTATATTAAAGGTACGCACTAGGGAATAAGCAGATCAGTGGAAATAAATCAGATATAGGTGGAATGATATGTGTAGTTAAGTTTTATTTTTAACATGATTTAGATAATAAAGAATTTCTTAAGAGTCTGTTTGCTGAAGAGTGATTCCCTGCTATCACTGTATTTTCAGCTCAGGATTACCCATATAGATGTATAGTGGGCTGCCTGCTAGTTTTGGTATTCACATGTAAGATTAATAGAAAATACTCTGATTTTGGATGGGAACATGTATCCTGCTGCTTGATACGTATTTATTCGTGAAAAAATGAAACTCTGGAAATTTTGGTGAGGAATTTTCATTTTTATCCTTCTGTAAGGCTTGAAAAGGCACAGGAAGAAAATAGAAATGTTGCTGTAGAAAAGCAAAATCTAGAGCGCAAAATGATGGATGAAATCAATTATGCAAAGGAAGAGGCCTGCCGGCTGAGAGAGCTAAGGGAAGGAGCCGAATGTGAGCTGAGCAGACGGCAATATGCAGAGCAGGAATTGGAGCAGGTATTTACATCCCATGAAAAGTATTTGTTAGGACAGTGGCAGCACCACTCTGAGGAGTTGTTTTTTTGAGTGTTCTTTCTTTCTTTTTTATTTTATTATGTTATGTTAATCACCTTACAGTACGACATTGGTTTTTGATGTGGTGATCCACAATCCACTGTTTTCATATAACACCCAGTGTCCACGCAGAACGTGCCCTCCTTGTCCCCATCACCGGGCTAACCATGCCCCCCCCGCTCCCCTCTAGAACCCTCAGTCTGTTTCTCAGAGCCCATCGTCTCTCATGGTTCGTCACTGAGGGGTTGTTTTGTTTTTGTTTATAGTCTTCTACATTTAGTGGCATTGTATTACTCCTTAGTTAATAAAAGAATTATTCATATTATTAGCATTGATCAAAGCCCATATAGCAAAATGACCAAGTAATAATTTAAAAATAAAGTTACCATCATGTTCACTCACTCATGAAATCTTATCCCATGCCATGTTAATTATCTCCAGTGAATTTAAGGTGTTTAACATCTGTGGTATGTTTCAGTTTGCAGCTATAACCTAGTAAAGTATATCTAATGTTAAACCTCTCTGCAAAGGTAAAGAATCTCTATTATACATTTGAATCCTGTTAAATGGCTTTAGAACATAATCTGCTAAAAATTCTGAAGTTGTCTACAGATGCCTTTCCAGTATCTCCTGCTACCATGTGGTTACTCAAGATGGAATAAAAGCCTTCAGGCATAGCACAGTCCTTCAAGAAGGGGGGGGGGGGCAGAGTTTAATTGTAGGCAGATCTTTTGGTTTTCTATTCTTGCTATAAAAAATTACCACTAACTTCGTAGCTTAAAACAACACACATTTATTATCTTACAGTTCTTAAGGTAGAGTTTAAAATAGGTTCACAGGGCTGCATTCCTCTGGAGGCTCTGGGGAGGATCTGTTTCCTTGCCTTTTTCAGCTTCCAGAGGCTGCCTGCATTTCTTGGCTCGTGGCCCCTTCCTTCATCTTCAAAACACGTCACTCCAACCTCTGTTTCTGTGGTCTCGTCTCCTTCTTCTGACTTCGACCCTTTCTTTTCTGATAAAGAAACTGCGGGCAAGAAGGCTTGCCCAAGATCAGAGTGCCTCAGTTGTAAAGCAGGGCCAAGAACCGTGGTGTTCTGTCTGCCGCTTTGCTTTGCTCACCTGCTGCCTTCTCAGCCAGGTGCTAAATAAGGAGTAAGAATTATGTGAGGAATGCATTTCAGTTTCAGCTCATGAGGAAATGTTCATTGTGCATTACTGTTTCCTTCAGGATGGTCGTTTTTGGTAGGATTTGTCTGCCTGAACGCAGCCATCTCTTCTGTTCATGGCTAGCTGTTGTTTCCCTGATACCCCTGGCATCTGTTTGTTGGATCTTTTCCCTGTAAGGAGTTTGTTCTCTTATGTTAACTCCTACATGTATTTTATGGTCAGGTCCTATTTACCTGACAAACCTTATCTGTACAGAATGTAGTAAGGAACCAGGGAGTTAACAGGAAAAAAAAAAAAAAGAAAGAAAGAAAGAAAAAGGCTTAGCCAAAATTATAGTGTGTCCAAGAATTAGATATTATGCCTTTTATTCCTGTGAGAACTCACTGCCTTTTCCCACCAAGACTTCTGACTCTTGGGTTTGTTCCCAGTACTAAACTAAATAGCTTGTAGCTATTTTTCTGCACTTTATAGGTTAGAAAGAACAAATCAGAAAGCAATAGTGGTAATTTGTCTACAGAGACATAAACTGATAGCAGAATTTTACAGGTGACTGCGTCACAGTGAGGGAGAAGACACCCTACAAAAAGGATTCCCAAATCACAAACATTCTAATTTGAAATTTTTGGCAGAAAGGCATTGCACACCACAGTAGACCTTAGGATCACCACGATATGTCCCAGTACAGATGTAATAATCCTAATGAGATCCTGAGTCAGTAAGGGGTGGTTTAAAGGAGTTAAGTGGGTGTTTAAAAAGAACTCTGTCCAACATGTTTATAGTAATAAGAAACACAGTTTTAACGATTGCGTACTGTGTGCCAGAAGTTTATGCTATGCACATTATGGGTAGTTTGCTCATAAATTTTAATCCTCACGATAAATAGATATTATCCTCATTATAGATGAGATGTGCAGAGAGGTTAAATAAGTTGCCTGAATTCACACAGCTCTTCCATGGCAAAGGCAAGATTTTGTGTGTCTTATTCCAAAGTCCATGATTTCCCATACTGCTATTAAAAGTTTTGTTTCTAGAAGTAAATTTCACTGGGAAGCTAATTTATGTATAATGTCATATAATCTACAGTTCCACGTAGTTTGAAGTATTACTATAGCTTGTCTGAGAGGTAATCAGCTTCTCAGAATTATAAGTCAGGAGTATCTGGCACATATATAGTGGTGCTATTTTTCCCTAAGACAAAAACTTTGGGGTGAATAATAGTACCGCTTCATATTTTGTATGGTTTAAATACTTTTCACATAAATTATTTTGTTCTTAAAGTTTCAGGAAGACCGAAGTCAGGACAAGTCATAGTATATGCCTGTTCTACGTGAGACAATAAACCTCAGCTCAGAAAGTGAAGAAGTGGTGAAGGTCACAAGGGTAATAATCATAAAGTTGGGTCTAGAGCCATGTTTTCAGATATTTAGGGTGTTTTTTTGTATACCATGTTTTTACTTATTGCTGCTTTATTCCTGAGACACAAATATTGTGTAAATAATTATATTTGTAAACAGTTTAATAATTCATCATTTGCAAAAGCTTTTAATTACTCATTTTTTTCTGCATCCATTCCTCTGTAAATAACAGTGTAATTCGAACTAAGGAGTAGAATTTAGGTCAGATGATAAACTTATGAATAATAGCAGAGAAAATAGTTAAAATAGTTGCTGTTATTGGAAGGTCACAATTTCCAAAATTTTGAAACATTATTTGACAGTCAATGAAAACAGTGTTCAGCCTCAGTTAATGGTAGAAATATACCAGTTCTGTGTTAAAGATTTTATTTATTTGACAGAGAGAGACACAGCGAGAGAGGGAACACAAGCAGGGGGAGTGGGAGAGGGAGAGGCAGGCTTCCCGCAGAGCGGGGAGCCCGATGCGGGGCTTGATCCCAGGACCCTGGGATCATGACCTGAGCTGAAGGCAGACGCTTAACAACTGAGCCACCCAGGCGCCCCACCAGTTCTGTGTTAAATGTGTTCATTGAGTTCTTTTAGGGGAAATAAATATATCTACATAATAAGGAAAATCTTTATGATTAAAGAGAAAAACTTGAGTGAAATTTGAAATAGATTCTCGGTTTAGTTCCTTGACAATGAAAATTGTATAGAAATTTTAGCTTTAAGATCTTGTGAGAAAGAGGGCCTGCTGAGCTATACTTTATAGTGTTGTATGGAACTCCATGTCATAGGACCTGACCTCAGATTCTCTCTTCCTGAAAGATTAGCAGGGGTGCCACAAGCTTAGCCAGCCATTTTATTAAACACAGTACTGTCCCAAGCGCTTTGCACAGTTTAATGTGTCAGGCACATGTTGCTTAGGATTTGTTTTTAGTGAGTAAGTAAGTAAGTGAGTAAGTAAGTAAGTAAGCGATCTTACCCTTACTTTTAATGTCTGTACTTAGTGTCCCATTGTGATTTTTTTTTTTCTTCTAATTTTGGAGTTTTAAAAAAATACTTCTCAAACATAATTTTCTTTCTACAGTATCTGACAACTGTTCTATTTCTTATCAGAAGAAACTTGTGTATAGTACTCTTATTAGTTTATTCTGGCACACAATACAGTTTATTTAAATAAGTTGTGTTTGTTCAGATCAAACATTCTTCTGCACGTGAGTTTAAGAGTGGAGTTTTTAGTTACTTTACTTAGCTTGGAGGAAAATAATTTGCAGGTATGGTGCTCCAGAAGCAGGAGGCTCCACAGTGCCTTCGTGACTTTGTCTGGAGGTCTTTTTTTTTTTTTTTTTAAGATTTTATTTATTTGACAGAGAGAGACATAGCGAGAGAGGGAACACAAGCAGTGGGAGTGGGAGAGGGAGAAGCAGGCTTCCCGCTGAGCAGGGAGCCCGATGCGGGGCTCGATTCCAGGACCCTGGGACCGTGACCTGAGCCGAAGGCAGACGCTTAACGACTGAGCCACCCAGGCGCCCCCTGTCTGGAGGTCTTGAGTGTGTGTTCATAATTCCTTATATTCCATCACGTATCTTTACACATCTTTAGCTTGACCTCTTGCTAGTTTTTAAGTGAATCTTACTAGAATGGATTATCTCTTCTTTCTGTGTTCTTTTCTTAGGCTTTCTTTAAGAGTTTTTTCCTTAGCATTTAATACCAGCTGATGCACTAAGCATTTTAGTTTTCTAACTATTTATTGTCTGGCTCCCCTAAAGGGCAGCTCGAAGGAAGACTTTGACATCCTGACACTGAAGCCTATGCATAGTTTCTCATGGAAAAATCAAATAGAGTCTCACTCAGAATCTATTTTCTTGAAATTTACACATGGTCTGCAAATGCTGATTTATCTACTTTCTGGTATGTTAGAAGCAGCGAATTAAGTAGAGTGGGTGAAACAGACTGTAACAGACAGATGTGCTTATAACAGTGAGAAATAACTAACCATAAAGAAGATGTCATAAAAAACTTCAAAAAACACTATCATTACTCTAAAAAGTGAATGTATAGTTAAATGGCTTACAGTAATGTCTCCTGGGAATAGTAGAAGGGGTAGTAGGGCAGATATTCACAATATTTTGGATACTTCTTTATATTCTACTCCATGAACGAAAAAAGACATTATGAGAAGAATGTAATCCGTTTTAGTTTGTATGTGTCTGGAATTTTCTTCTGTCCATCGAGTCTGGCTGTTAAAAACTAAATAATGCAACTTAAGATATATGTAAGCCCCTTCTACCCTTTGGGCTTTACAGCTTTGCTTTGTGGGTTAAGATGCACTTGAAAGCTTCAGCTCTAGTTTTAATGTTAGAAGTATATTTTTATACTTTGTGATTTTAAAATACAAGGAACATAATTAAAATTGCTTTTTCTCTTAATTTTGGTGAAATCTTAATTTCTTAAGATGTATCTTAATTTAAATATCTTTTTTAAAAAAACAAATTTCTCTCTCTTTCTGTCTCCCATCTCCATCTTCCCCCCAACCTTCTCTTCATCCCTTCCGTTCCCTCTCCCCACTCCTCTTTTCCTTCTCCCTCCCTTCCAGGTTCGAATGGCTCTAAAAAAGGCTGAAAAAGAATTTGAACTCCGAAGCAGCTGGTCTGTTCCAGATGCACTTCAAAAATGGCTTCAGTTAACACATGAAGTAGAAGTACAGTACTACAATATTAAAAGACAAAATGCTGAAATGCAATTAGCTATTGCTAAGGATGAGGTACTCTATTATATTTCAAAACCTAATAAATTTCTAAAGAGATTAACCAATTGGGATACAAAGGTCTGAATAAAAATTGTATTATTCTAGCTTCTTTTTGTGAATTGGAACTTACTGCATAAATTGACTCTTGTAGTCATAGGCTGTAGAGTAAAATTACTTTATTTAGAGAAGTGTATACCTTTCAGAATGACCTTAGTGTCATTTAAAAATCATCCCTATTATCATTGTCATAAATGTTTTATACAGAGCTTTTCTCCTTTAGGTTGCTGCTTCATACCTGATTCAGGTTAGTAGTTACTAGAAATTAATGTCTGACTCTTATTAAATTGTGTGAAATGAGATTAAGTTTTAATCTGATTTCTAGCAAAAAAAAAGCTCAGTTCACTCACTAACACCTCATTGCAGTAAGATATGATTGTTATTTTGTTAGTTTTAATAGAAGATTAGGTCTTTCTGAACCATCAAAATAAGAGAAAAATTCTCCAGAACAAAGTTTTGAATTGTATTGATTGGTTTAGGAAAGCATGCTTTCTCCCTCATCTGTTTTCTTTTTTGGAAATTAGGGCTTTATTTTGGCTAATATAATTCTCCTTTGATTTTATGATTATTAATATATTCAAAACAAACTTCATTAGTATGTGTGTGTGTTTTTTTCAAACCTACCCTCATTTTTTCTCTCCTTGGGTTTCTAGGCAGAGAAAATTAAAAAGAAAAGAAGCACGGTCTTTGGGACTCTGCATGTTGCGCATAGCTCCTCCCTAGATGAGGTAGATCACAAAATTCTGGAAGCAAAGTAAGAATGTTATTTTAGCTATCAGTTTATCTGTATTGTATTGAAATGTGTAATTTATAAGCAGTTTATATCTTAATGTGTCATTTAAGCATGTGTAATTACATAACCTATACGAATTTTAAGAATGGGTAATTGCCACGGTCTGTTCATGTAGCTGCCCCGTTTTAGTGCCATATTAAAGATTCTTTGATGCAACAAGTAATTCGTACATTGGCTTTTCCAGGAAAGCGCTCTCTGAGTTGACAACTTGTTTACGAGAACGACTTTTTCGCTGGCAACAGATTGAGAAGATCTGTGGCTTTCAGATAGCCCATAACTCGGGACTCCCCAGCTTGACCTCTTCCCTGTATTCTGATCACAGCTGGGTGGTGATGCCCAGAGTCTCCATTCCCCCCTATCCAATTGCTGGAGGAGTTGATGATTTAGATGAAGACACACCCCCAATAGTGTCACAGTTTCCTGGTAAGTGGTGAGTTCAAAAAAGAGAGTTGGTACAGTTTTTAAAGTAACTTTCTACATGCCTTTTATGAATCATTGACTTTGAAACCTATAATAAAAACTTTGTTCATTCGTTATATTCTCTTTTTTCCATTTGTGGTTAATAATTTGTCTTTACTATGTGAGAAGAATATATCAGGTGTGTGTCTGTATACATACACATAGAGTAACGCATCATACATGCTAGATACTGTATGAATGAAGTGCCAAGCTTTGAGGGTAAATATCCTTTTAAATGGCAGCTTAATCTATAGTAGAGAGTAAAAATGAGGGGAAGATCTTGGTGCCACTGACTGACCAACTATGTGACTATGAGCCAGTCTGTGATTTATTTGAAGTTCAGTTACCATTCCCAATGGGCATGGGGTTTTTGTTTTGCTTTTCCAATTCTCTATCCTTAGAGTTTATCCTGCTGTGTTTTAACTCATGAAGCACTGGCTCAGTTTACTTTTAAACAGAATTAAACTGTGCTTGTGTTTAGAAAAACCTTTTGTTGTTGTTGCTAGAAAGTAGAGCTCCTCCCAAAGGTGGTTTTAAAATGTACAATTTTCTTCTGTTGCCTTGTTTATGCTATAAACATAAAACATAAAATAAGCATACATGTAAAATATGTAAAAACAATATGTAAAAATTAAACATAAAAATTCCTTGAAGTCTTACATTGTAAAGAATATGTTTTGGTAGGAAGGTAAAATTTAAATATTTTAGATTTTGTTAACTGGTTTTAGAATTTATTAATAAGTATGTGGACTTTTTGCAAAGTTAGAAATCATTTGAAAAACTTTTCATCCTTGTTATTGCCTGGCTGATTCGCTTTCCCAATCTTTGTGACCTTTTGGAAACTGTAGATAGAACAAGATTCCAAAGAATGGAAAGCAGAATTTAATAATTGATTGGTTGAAAACTTAGATAGAAATTTTAGTTTTAAGACAAATCGGTCATGATATATAAACATTTTCCAGTTTGAATTTTTTTATCCTGATTACATTTTACATTACATTACATTTTTCCTGATGTTACATTTTTCCTGATGTTATGATTTACAAAGGGTTCTAATTTTTAGAACAGTTTTATGAAATAAAGCCCTAAATTTGCAAATAAATAGTGAATGACTATGCGTTTGTTTATTTCTGTGGCTGTAACTCTCTGGTTTAATGGCAGAGAGATAAGGCAAGTCAGTTGGGGAGGCACTAAACTCTTAACACAGTAGAGAAGACAGGACAGATAATAAATGCATTGAATCCTGGAATGTGTAACCTTGCTCATCTCACTTGTCCTATGCTGCAAGGTAGTTACGATGCAAAGTTATACCTAGATCTAGGCCAGCTCTGCTCTTTGAATATTGTCAGCTTATGTTTATTTGAAATGCATGCTCTTAAGCTTGCCAAATGCAACACTGATTCATAAATAGATGATTTTGTTTGAAAACTGTAGCTTTTTAAAGTCATAGTTCCTCCTTAGAATCCATAATTTTTCAGTGTCCGTATGCATGAAGATATATTCCCTAAGTTAACTAGTTCTTTTCCTTTTTTAAAAGTTCTTTTTGATGGGACAAAATATATGTGAATAATTATCTTAAGTTTTTAGTGATTGTGATATACAGAGAGATTTGAAATATGAAAAAAGTATGAGTTGATTTTAATTTAGTATGATGATTTAGAAGTTCTGTGACCAAATTTATTATCTTTGAAAAAAACTCTTGCCAAAGATGACACTTTGAGAGCTCCACCTCCACCCAGTGGCACAGCCGTGATACTCCACTCGGCTTCGCTACGAAAGCATAATTTCTAGAGCTGATAAATGAGGAACTCCTGGCAGCCAGACTAAAGTCTAGAGTAGGATGAAGGCCTCTTTATTATGTACCCTCTGAGAAGTTTTAAATTTGTACCGTGAGTATGTGTAAATTTTGTAAGTGTGAAATAGTGGCGAGGAAACATGCCTGTGGTACGTTAAGACCCAAGTAAAAGACTGTAAAACTATACAAGGAATAATATTATCTGTGTTTAATTATGTGTGAAGAAAAAGATAGGGAAAATATTATCAAAGTTTAGCTCATTGTGGGTAGGAGAAGAGATGATAGTTTTTTCCTGTTACTTTTGTAGTATCTGCTAAATATTCATAGTGAGAATGTGGTAGCAATTTATTTAAAATTTCTTATTATAAAGTTCTCATATGTACTTAAAAGTACTGAAAATTAAATGCTCACCTACTACAAAGATAAACAGATTTTTTTTTATTCTTATGTTAATCCCCATACATTACATCATTAGTTCTAGATGAAGTGTTCCATGATTCATTGTTTGTGCATAACACCCAGTGCTCCATGCAGAACGTGCCCTCCTCAATACCCACCACCAGGCTAACCCATCCTCCCACCCAAAGATAAGCAGATTTTAACATTTTGATCTATTCATCCCTTTTTCTGAAATAAATTATTATACATATAGCTAAACCACGTGGCCTCGCCTTCTTACTCTTCTGAAGTTGTGTATCGTTCTAAAGCCTGTTGTACTTTTATTACTTGCAGATATATTATAAACAATAGATATAATCGTTATTTAAAAATTTACATAAATGTTATCAAACTCTAGGTAATGTTTTGCAACTCTTTTTGCTCACAAATATGTTATAGAAATTTTCCATGTTCATATACAGCGTCACTAAATTCACTGTGTTTAATATGAGCTAACCACAGTGTATCTATTTACTCATTATAATCATAAACCACAGTTTATTAATCCATTTTTCTACTGAGATAGGCTCTTTGTACTTTCCTGCCTTTACAGACAATACTGCAGTGAGCATCCTTGCCTTACCTTTATCTCTTTGTGCATAACTTTGAGTGTTTCTCTGAGTAGACACCTAGGAAATGGATCACTTTTAGTCCTTGGGAGGGCTGTTCCTAGTCATTGCCAGGTTGCTCTCAAAATGATTGTTCATTTATATACCCACCGTTTATAAGAGTGCTTGTCTGCCCATATCCTTACCAATACTTGAAATGATCTGATTTATTTGTTTTGTAACTTGAATGGGTGTGATATGATACCATAGGGTGATTAAAATTTTTATTTCCTTGATGACTACTGAGATGTTCCAGTTCATTTTTTGGTGTTTGTCATTGAGATTTCTTCCTCTCTGAGTTGCTCATTCCTACTATGGAATCTCTCCCAAGATTCCTTACTGATCTGGGAGAGTTGGTTTTAATATTTTCTGGTTATTTGATGCAGATAGCTTTCAGGCCTTGGCTTTTCTTTTTTACTCTGCTGTGTTACTTTCTTCTTTAATCATCTGGGTTTTTTAAAAAATGTTTCTAATGACAAATTTATGAAACTGATTTGTGCTTTTTATGTCTTTTTCAGAAGATGATAGATTGTTGTTTGCTCTCCTAAAAGTGTTTTAGATTTGCTTTAATCCCTTAGTCTTTTAATCTACCTGGAAGTTATTTTCGTTCATACTGTGAGATAGGAATCTAAATATATCTCCTGATGTATGGACAAACAGTTGCCCAGTCTCACTCCTGCTCTGCCCCTGCTGGTTTGTAACCCCACGTCTCTCTATTGGTGCACACGTGTGCCCAGGCTCTCTGTTCTGTTCCACTGGTTCCATTCTGCTTTAGTTGCTATTTATAGTTTTATAGTAAGTGTTGAGGTTTGATAGGTCTAAACCTTCCCTTATTACTCAAATTCAGAATTGCTGTTCTTGGCCAATATGAATTTTAGGATTAGCTTATGAAATTCCATGAGACGTTCCATTGAGCTTTTATTGGAATTTCTTTGAATTTATTGATATATTTGGGAAAAGTTGTTATTCATGTTTCATTCATTAGGATCTGCTTTTATGTCTTTAAAATTTTAAATTTTCTCTGCACTGTTCTTGCACATCTTTTTAAAAAAGATTAATTTCTGGATACCCTGTAGGTTTTTGTTTTTGTGTTTTTTTGTAGTTACACATTACTTCTCTTAAAAAAATTATACTTCAGATTGCTTGTTGCCGATGTAAAGGGAACTGCTGTTGACTTTGCTAAACTGATCTCACATACAGAAATACTGAATTCTCTCAGGAGTCTTTTGGATTTTTTTGTGTGTGCAATAATAATAAGTTGTTTTTTCCTTTTCAGTCCTAATGCCTTCTTCCCCCCCTTTTTTTCCAGTCTAAGACCTTCAGTAAAATGTTGAGTAAAAGTGGTGATTGCAGGCAATAATGGTTGCCATTTCTGACTTTAAAGAGAAATCTCCCAATATTTCATCGTGAAATGTGATTTTTATTTATTTATTTATTTTTTGCTCTGTGTTTTTGGTAGATTGCTTTTAAGTTAAGGAAATTAATTTTATTCCTATTTTGCTAAGAATGATTTTTCTTTTAAATCAGTGGCTATTAAGTTTTACCAAATTTTTCCTGCCTAGTTTGAGGAGATCACTTATATTATTTTTCTTTATTCTGTTGTATAAAAGCACGGTGTGTGAATGTGCTTAGAGAAGTCAAGGGAAGGACAAAGTAATAATCAATGTCAGGTGCTGGCCAAAGTCAGGGAAGGATTGAGCTATCTGTTGAATTTAGCAACAAGGAAGTAGATTGTGACTTTGTTGAGAACAGTTGCAGCGAAATTGTATGTGAGCACTTTACACTTTCTTTGATGAATGAGTTAAGGTGAAGTAGTGGAGAAAGTAACAGACAAAATTCTTCATAAAAGGGAAGAGAGGTTATGTCAGTTGAAAAACAATCTGAAGACAGAGGAGGGATTTTTGTTGTTGCTGTTGTTTATCGGTTTTTTAGGTTTATTGTTGCAGCATTGATTTTTAAATGCTGTTGGGAAGTAGAAGTTGAATATAAAGGCAACAGAAGGGCTAATCAGTAGAGTTAGGTGCTTGAACTTGGGTAGAGAATAGGACAGACAAGTGGAAGGAGCAGAATGTGTGAACTAGAAAGGTAGAAACGTGGTCAGAATCTCAGTTTTCTGTCTTGATTTGTAATATCAAAAATGGAGCAATGCTGAATGACAGCAAGACAAAGTTGGAGAGTGAGTGGTGGCATAGATGTCTTGAGAAGAGGGGGAACCATGATTGGTTAAGATGTTGGAGGTCTTATTTATAAATGAGATTGCTCAAGTTTGATGATAGGTTGGGTCAATTGGTAAGGGAATGACTGGGAAGTGATGAGTGGAGTAGAGATGGTAGACCCACATGGCTTAATAGTGTGAGCTTCAGAAGGAACACATTTGTATAGAAGGGTGTAGGAATGAGGGTTTACAGAGTGTTGGGGTGTGAGAAGGCCACCAGCGTGATGTTCTGGTGCAGCAGCCGAAGTTTTCTACCGGCATGGGTCTAGACTGAGACTGGTAGCAGAAACAAGATGATCTAAGACTTCTGGTTAGTTCCATAGTAATCAGTGTTCAGGAAACAGGTTTTGGTCTGGTCGTTGCCTAACCGGCTGGGAGACACTATTTCAATGACTTGATTTAAAATTTCTTAGAGGCAGGCAAACCAGAAGAGACCCTTAATGATAGAGAACAAACCGAGGGCTGATGGAGGGAGGTGGGGGGGAGGGATGGGCTAGATGGGTGATGGGTATTAAGGAGCGCACTTGTGATGAGCACTGGGTGTTGTACGTAAGTGATGAATCACTAAATTCTACTCCTGAAACCAATATTACACTATATGTTAACTAACTAGAATTTAAATTGAAACTTGAAACACGAAAAAAATAAAACTTCAAGTTCAGACAAGTCACATTGTCTCAAGAGACATCTGTTGAAAAATTCAGCGTATTTTTTTTTAGTGATAGTTTTCTTCTTTTAATGGCAAAATTCACAAAAAGTTTTGCTAGAATTCCTTAAAACTATGCTATATTGGTTTTTAAATGTAAGGATTTATCATCTTGGGCAAATTTTCAAGGCTTTGTGGTTAGTAATGTCAAATGTGATGTCAGAGCCTCATGGGCTTATGTTCTCTTCTGTTTATTTTCTAGACCTGTTTTCATTTTTATTCCATTTTAATTCTGTATTTCTTCACTTTCCTGGGAAGCAGTCCAGGGGATGGAGGACGGTGACGTGTTCGTAGCGGCAGGTCCCTGACGTGTGTCCCTGCGCTGTGCCTAGGAGCAGCACTGGTCTCACGAGCACGTGTGTGTGTTTCTGCTTGGTTCCAGGGACCGTGGCCAAGCCCGCGGGGCCGCTCGCCCGAAGCAGCAGCCTGTGCCGCTCCCGTCGAAGCATCGTGCCGGCCTCGCCGCAGTGTCCGCGTGCCCAGCTCCCCCCTCACACGCCGCACCAGGCCCATGCCCGGCACCCCCACCACCCCCAGCACCCGCAGCACTCCTTGCCTTCCCCTGACCCCGATATCCTCTCCGTGTCAAGTTGTCCTGTCCTTTATCGAAACGAGGAGGAGGAAGAGGCCATTTACTTCTCTGCTGAAAAACAATGGTATTGGCAGCGAACCAACTGCAGTATAGGCTGGGCTGGCTGGGCGGGAGGTGGGCGTGGGGCGGGGAGGAGCGACACGACACGCTGGATTCGGTTTCGTTCGCTGCAGAACGAGTTACCACAAACTGCGTGGTTTCAAGCAACATGCCTTCATTAGCTCTCAGTTCTCTATGCCAAAGTCCAGGTGTGGTGTGGCCGGGTTTTCTGCACAGGGTCTCACAAGGCTAACATTGAGGTGTTTGCCAGGCTTTGTTCTTCTCTGGAGCTTGAGGGCCACTTCAAGGCCCATTTGGTTGTGAGAGAATTCAGCTCCTGTGGTTATAGCACTGAGGTCGCGGCTTCCACACCGGCTGTCAGCTGGGGGCCCCTCCCAGTTCCTAGTGGCTGCACAATATTCCTTGCCGTACGGGCCTCCATCTTCAAAGCCCACAACAGAAACTGTCCCTTCTGTCAAGTCCCGTCTTTGCTTGAAATCTCTGACTTGCCCCGTCTCTAATCTCTGGACCTAACTTAAAAGGCTCACTTGGATAATAATCTCTGTATATTAAGATAGACTAGTTTGGGGCCCTAAATACATCTGCAGACTGCCTTCAGAGCAGCATCTCTATTAGTATTTGATGGAATAACTGGGGGAATATATGTGTGTACACCAAGGCTAGAAATTGAGGGACCATCTTAGAATTCTGCCTACCACAGTGGAGATATTTTGACATATAACTGTTTAGAGACCACTGCATGCAACTGACTCAAGTCTCAGGACACAGATTTGTCTTATGAATAGTTTTATATGTAAAATACAAAAGCATAACTTAAATACACACAAAGAAACATTAAATATGACCGAGTTTTTACAATATTTGTTGCCACTTAGTGATTTTTTTTTTCTGTTATGTGCTAGTACTTACTAGCAAACAGGAAATATCAAATGCCAAAGATGTAAGAAAATGTAGGAATTTGTATAAAATGGGTATAGCAGCAGCGTGTTCTAGTCCAGCTTGAGGACCACCGTGCTCCGTAAGAGCCATTGCAACTAAGGATCTCTCCTTCCAAACCACATTCCTCTTTAGGAGCAGTGGGGTTTCAAGTGACAGGAAAACCAACGCCGGTTTCTGACTTTGCTTACACATCGTAGCTGTGCAGCCTTGAAGTCTTCCTGTCCTCACATGAGAAACAAAACCAAAGGGAGGGGGCTTGATGCTCTCAGTGAAATTTTGTGGCTCTTCTCTATCATGTGATTCTTTAGTTGGCATCATCATCAAATAATTTTCATACATAATTGTTTTATCTACTAGTGAAAGTAGATTTTACGAATAGCCAAAATCATTAGAGCATATTCCCGAGGAGATAGTCCAGGGTTTGTGTCCTCGTTACAGTTGGAGAATTTGATGCCGCTTTGCTTGGGCAGCACTTTCTGATTAGCTTTTTTGTATAACCTTTGCAATATAACTATAGTCAC
Organism: Leptonychotes weddellii; assembly: GCF_054177405.1. NCBI lineage: Eukaryota > Metazoa > Chordata > Mammalia > Carnivora > Phocidae > Leptonychotes > Leptonychotes weddellii. The sequence continues at coordinate 158,904,432 of NC_138370.1, read as the reverse complement.
CTGTAAGATAGCTTTAGTGACAGAACTAATTTTGTGTGGCTTATGGAAGTTAATAGGAAAACTCAAGAGCTCTGCTGTCCAATAGAATTTTTGCATTTGTGGAAATGTTTAGTCTTCATTTCAAATAAGAGTGTCCGAAATTCACAGCTAGCTCATAAATATGAGAATTTAGATTCAGAAAACTTTTCCTCCTCTTTAGTCTCTTACATGATGAACCACTAGAATCCTTACAAAATAGCAATAGTAATAATATTTACTATTTACTGATCTTTTATGTTCTATGCATTATGTACATTATACACTCATTTAAATCTTACCTTGAGTTGAGTCTTGTTACGTAGGCATTAAACTGACATGAATACACCTGTACCTCACAGTGAGAAAAAAAGAAATAGAAAAATAACATAAATAGTGCACATAATTAACTTTAACATTCCAAAGAATATATGTTCTGGAAAAAAATGGGATATTTATTTAAGAGTCAGAGATTATACTATACCTACACTCCAATCTGACTAGTTCTGTGGAAGAAGCAACACTTCAGATTATTTGTTTTGGAATTAGGATGTTAAAGGAGGAGTAATTTTAGAGATTAATCAAATTCTCTTACTTTGACAGGGAAATTGAGACCTGGTTAATTTAAATGATTTGCCCAAGGTTGTGCGGCTGATTAATGGCAGGACCAGGACAGGAAGATCTAGTTCTCCTGACTTAGATCATTATTCTTTTCACATATTATTTAGATTTTAGAGACCAGTTTTTGAAATATTTTTAACCTAGCTTAGAATTTCACACACTGAGCAGCCAAACCACATAGCAGAGTAGAAAGTAAATTTATAAAATTTTAACTAAATCAGCTTCTGGCTCTGGAAGCTGAACAGCTTCAGGGAACAGTGATATATGCTGTGTAATTAATGGATATCCACTCCAAAAAGAAGCTAACAGGAAAGTCCCTACCAGTGACTGATTTCTGAGTCATTTCTTCTTATCTGAACTTCCTCTTGTTCTCTGTTAGCACTCCCCGTTATCATATTGTAAAAGCACTTAGAAATGATGCAGCACATGTAACTGTATCATATGAAATCATCATTTAAGTCTTTATTTGCCCAGGGGATTTTGTACCTTCTGAGAGCTTATAGTGTAATAGAAACAATCTGCACATACGTGTGTGAGTGAAGTACATAGGAATGATTAAATACGTTGAGTAAGATATAGATCTAAAATGAGGTATTAACATGAAATACATATCAGAAGTAATATGACTACATGAATAATGATAGTAACCACAGGTCATCCAAGGTGAGAGATCATTCAGTTCGTTTATTCTATAAATATGAACTTAGTTCCTCGCTGTATTCTGTGCACTTGCTAATAACTTGAGCTGCCAAGACAAGTGAGACAAGGTTCTGGCCTCGTTCTAGCTGGTGGATTATGATCATATGTGTCCTTGCCTTTCTCTTCTGTCTTCAGCTCTCTTCCTTCTCCCACCTTATTTCTTCTGCCAGTTACTTTTTATCTTGACTCTACTTTTTATTTCTTAATCATTTCTTTTGTAGAGGGAACAATATTTGTATCCCGTGTGGTACATACAAAAATAAGTGAGACATTATCCAAGATCTTTTCTCTTTTTCTTTTCTTTCGTCTGCTTCCCGTTCATTCACTCATTCATTCATTCATCACATATTTATTAAATACCCACCGTGAACTTACCACTCACTATTCACAGTGCAGAGAATACAGAAGTTAGTAAGACTCCCTGTCCTCATTAAGTTTTCTTTCTTCTGGAGAAACTGACTAAAAGAAGTTAATATAAAATATTGTTTTAGGTAGTGGGATGTTCTGGGATACTAACTAAAGTCAGGTAAAAAGAAAGAGAATACTGTTACGGACAGAGTGCTAAGGGAAGTGTCTCTGGAGAGAGAGCAGTTGAGCAGTGACCTGAATGATCGTGCAGTAAGCCCTGTAGAGATGGAGGGAAGGACAGTAGGAGGCAGAGGGAACAGTAAGTGCACAGCCCTGAGGGAGTCACAGGGTTGGCGTGGGGGTGGGGGGCAAAGAGGGCAAAGAGGGGGCCGTGGTGTAATGATGCGGAAAGTGGTGGGGCCTGTGGCTGGAGCCACAGCCGTGGCCCTGATCCGACTGGGTTCCATGGACTTCAGCAAGGTCTTTGGATTTCAGCCTGATGAGGGGAGGAAGCACTGGAAAGTTTTGAGCAAGGAAATGATGTGCTCCAAGTTTTTAAAAACCCCATTGCATCTGTGTAGGGAAGTAGCTTGGAGGGAGGAACAAGAAGGGAGGCAGGGAGATCAGTTAGGAAGCCCTTGCAGTCACTGAGGTGACTTCGCGGTAGTTCAGCAAGAGGGACGGTAGCAGTGGGGGGTGACAAGGGTTGGATGTGAGGGATAGTTTGCAGGAATGGCTGATAGCATCTACTGTTCATGGGCCTTGAGGTTCTGAGCTTTATTTTTCTTATCCTTATCTGTTCTCTCTTTCTTGTGGAGAAAAGGGGAAATCACAAAGGAATAAACCTGTGAGAATTTATTGACTGTCTGCTTCTTAAAAAAATAGCGTGACATCACTGATTTTTGCCTCCCCCCCGCCCCACACCCAATTGTATCTCAGTTTCCTTCTCCTGTTTCTGAACTTGGGAGAACTTACATTTGAGCTTAATATATTTCTTTCTTCCTTCCTGAGGAAGCTAAATTTCATCAATTTAATAACTAAAATAAAGGGAGAGACAGTGACTAAAGCTCATCTTTTAAAAATATGTAATGTCAACTATGTGATTTAGAAAGAAAACTACTCAGTATTGAAACAAAACAAAGTAGCTGAGATGAAAAAAAATCTGTAAACGTTAAACATTTTCATTTCTCTGACAATTGAAGAAAGATGTAACATGATTTATGTTTTTTAGATTGGAAGATTTCATTATTAATAGTGTATGTTAAATATTAAACATTGAGTTTTGATAAGTTATATTATTTAAAATAGTAATCTAATTTTGTCAGAATGTGTGTAGAATTTTAGTATTTCTCCCTTTTACATTTTGATAGGTTAAAAAAATAGAAGTTGTTTTAGTTAGAATTAGTGAGTATGTTTGCTGGTAGTGTTAGAAAATATTGATTTAAAATTTTACCTTTGTCTCTGTCTCATCCAGGGAAGTGCCAGACACGGCCTCCGAGTGTGACTCCTTAAATTCTTCCATTGGAAGGAAACAGTCTCCTCCTTCAAGCCTTGAGATATACCAAACATTGTCTCCTCGAAAAATATCAAGAGATGAGCTCTCTCTAGAGGATTCATCCCGAGGAGATTCACCCATAACTGCAGATATCTCTCGGGGTTCTCCTGATTGTGTAGGTCTGACAGAAACGAAGAGTATGATCTTCAGTCCTGCCAGCAAAGTGTACAATGGCATCTTAGAGAAATCCTGTAGCATGAACCAGCTTTCTAGCGGCATCCCGGTGCCTAAATCTCGCCACACGTCCTGTTCCTCCACCAGCAACGACAGTAAACCCATTCAGGAAGCCCCACATGTTGCCAGGATAAGCAGCATCCCGCACGATCTTTGTCATAATGGAGAGAAAAGCAAAAAGCCATCAAAAATTAAAAGCCTTTTTAAGAAGAAATCTAAGTGAACTGGCTGACATGATGGAATTTATTCAAGTGGCATCTTTGAACTTTTATCTCCTGTCCTCCACTCCCCCTTTTTTGTTTTAATTTTAGGGCTGTAACTCCAGTGGGGCTTCCCAGACTGGGCGCCGTAGTGGAATGTCCCAAGGGCAACTGTCTACTGTCTGCTTATTTAAATGACTAATCATTTCGTCAAGCCAGTTATTACTGAAAAATCATTAAGAGATGAGACAGTTTACAGTCATTTCTGCCTATTTATTTCTGCTTTGTTATTAGTGATGTATATACAACATTTTGTTGAAAGCCACTATGGACTTACAAGCTTTAATGGACTAGTAAGCCAGCATGGGCTTGCAAAAATTTCTTGTTTACCACACCATCTTCTTATCTTTCCACAGAGCTATTTACATCCTGGACTAAATGACTTAAAGTAAAACTAATTGCACTACCGTTTTCCAGACTGGAAAAAAAAAAAAAAATCTCTGCAAGTGAAACTGTATAGAGTTTATAAAATGACTATGGATAGGGGACTGTTTTCACTTTTAGATCAAAAAGGGTTTTTAAGTAGAACCTAGGGTTTCTAATTGACTTGATTTCTGGAAATGAAAACCCACGCTTTTATTATGGGAAGCTTCTTTAAATGCATTTAATATTATAAAGTTTCAAGTCCTGCTGTAAAGATCATGTTGTTTTGTTTTTCCCAGGGCTTTCACTGTGATTTACTGCATTGCAGGCTGTATGATAAAATATAAATAATTTAAGGAGAGAAGGCTCTTGATTCCTTACGCACGTGGAAGAGTTGAAACTTGATTGAAGGACTTACATTCACAAGCTTAAACTGAGGTCGGGGACGTGGGGATTCAGGTTCTTGTTTACAGACTTTGAATAACAGCAAAGAAGTTATGGTTTGTGAAGAATTTGTACTGTGGAAAAGATAATAAATTGGAGACATTATTGTGTGGGCCTCTGTTGACTTTTGTTGATAACACTCCACTAAAAACACTATACGTTTTCTGGAGAGCTAAGTGAGCTGTTTTGTTGCTTAATTGCACTATAAGAAATAGTGATGTTTTGGAAGTTGTCAACAAATTTCTTTCCATTTTATATTGTTTGTCATATTTTTATGTAGTTTGAAATGTTTAAATGTTCTAATATCAAGATTAACAAATATAAATTTATGGTGCATTTAGATTGTGTTGTATTAATTTGTAAAGCTCGGGGTTCGTTAAACCACTAGGTTATTTAAGGGTAGCTTTTACTGTGAAGACTGTCACAGAGCGGCAAAGTACATTAACATCTGGGAGTTTTCGCCTAAACTGCCTCTAAAAATTTAGTCATAAATGATCTGGTTAATGCAGTGTGGATGGACATTTGGATGAACAATGGATACATATTAGCTACAACGGGTTTTCAGCAGTATGGCTAAAACACATAATGTCCGACCCAGTCCTGCTTTGATGAAAATGCTGATTGATAGGAAGTTTATGTGAGATGTGATCCTAAAAAAATACTTTTATCAAGAATTTGAACAGTTTCCTGAAGTCTCCGAAAGTTGTGGTGGTTTATTCTCTTTGTTAAAAACTTTTAAGGTCTTGAATGATACTTATATACACAGATATTTATATAATTACGAGTACTTTAAAGGCAAAAATTGATTAGCTGAAACAAACATAGAGTTTTGGTCTAACCAGAAGGTAAGCTAATCTGAAAGGTCAAGAGTTGAGGAACAATGGCACTGAAGCTGTTTGGGAAGGGGGGGGCGCGGGTAATGGGCATGAAGCATTGAGAAGCGTACTGGAAACTGTCTTCAGAGTGAAGGAAATACCTTTATCTTGTTTCTCCTTCTTAAAACCAGATAGGAGTTCTTCCCTTTGAAAATTGCACAAGGGATGAAAACTTTGTAGTTTGATAGGTAGAAAAGGTAAAAGCCACTAGGGCAGGGAGTGGGGTGAGAGGAGGAAGGGCTCGAGGCCCCCCCCCCCCCCATAAGGCCTGCCGCCTGGTGAGGGTTAGAAGGGAATTTTGGTGACCAGAATTATTGGCTGCTGGCACGTGGGGGCTGGGGTGCACGAGGCCGGCCTACTATGTGCAGTGTGGGCGGTCTTAGGGAATGCATGGTTTGTGCTAAATTTCATGTTCTTGTGTATAAACAAATTCAAACCAAGGGATTATTACCGCTTTCTGTTGCTTGTAGTACTTACTTGGCATTAGTACAGCGCTCTATATTTGTAAATTCAACAGAGAACAACTGAGCTATAGAAAGCCACAATTAATTTCTGTATGACTTCATTTCCATGTGAAGAGGTGGGCATAAATTCAAGTTTTTTAAATTACCCGTTTGTTACCTTACTAATCTTATAAAACTATGGTGTTTTTCTGATTTTAAAAGTAATACCCTCCTTATTGTATAAAACGATTCATGATAGAAAAGTATAAAGAAGAAAAACAACAGCAAGCGGGTTAAATTCTAGTGCCCACAATAATTATTTTTAATATTTTGGTTTGTTTTCTGCCAGATCATTTTCTCTATATTGATATATATTTTACATACTTGAAAACATACTATATATATATTCAATTTTACATCATGCTGTTCTCTTAATATAGGCATTTCTCCAGCATTATTATAAAAACTCTTCATGAACATTTTAGTGACTATAATATGCCATTGTATGGATTTACCATAATCTTTTTAATCATTTTTTATTATTAATCACTAGGCTGTTTCTGATTTCTGATATGTGAAATACTAGGATTTAACATTTATTGAGCACTCTGTACTAGGCACAGTTCTAAACTCAAATATATACTCTCATATAATCTTTACACCCACCTTGTAAGGTAGGTACTGTTTTTGGGTTTTTGTTTTGTTTTGTTTTGTTCTTTAATAGTCATTTTACCGATGAGGAAACTGAGCCCAGAAAATTAATAATTTGCCGAAGGTCACATAGCTAGTAAGTGGTAGTGTCAACTTCTAAGTCATATATACCACATAAAGTCCAATCAACATTTTGATTCCTTAGAATATATATTTTGAGAAGTATATAGGAAAGCCTAAAGGTAATTTATATGTATGTATGTATATGTACATTCTCATAGTTTTACATAGATACCTTGACTCTAACTCTTTTTAAGGTTTCTTATTCATATAGCCATGTTTATAACCCCCCAATACTGGAGTGTTTCACACTGTCACTTCCGAATTACCATTTGGTTAAAACTTTGCTAATTTAATTGGTAAATAATGTCTCGTATGGTTGGAAAGTTTTTTCATGTTATGTATTTTTCATTTTAGTGAATTGTCTGTTCATGTCTTTTGCCCATTAAGTTCCTGGGGTCCTAGTGTTTTTTGTCTTTCAAATGTAGCTATTCTTGTATTGTTCAATTACCAACTAAAACAGTGATTTTTAAAAATCATATTTGTATTTTCCATGTCTATTTTTTGAAAGCAAGCAGAAGAAAACCTACATGTAAGTTTTAGTCTTAACTGATCTCCTGTTTATAGGTCTTGAATGGTTTTTCTCAAAAAATTACAGGTAAGAGACAATATTAGAATCTTACTCAACAAATATTTAATAGCCTGTCATGTACCAAGCATCACGATCATCAGCTCTGCAGTATAAAGACTAATGTGACCAGTAGCTCCCCTAAAGGAACTCCTCAGTATCTAATAGGGGAGACAGTTCCAAAAAAATCCTTGTAATAAGGATTAATAAGTCATAGAACTATAAACCAAATGTTGGGGAGATGGGAGCTAATGGGGAGAGGAGTTCTATGTAGCTCAAAAGTATTAAATCAAGGACAATTTAATGGTGCTAATCTGCAGGTCCAGCAGAACACCTTGTAATAGCTGGGAAGGGGGCGTATTGTGGGATAAGTTGTTTATCAGAAACACAGCATTTGAGCAATCTCATGTAAGCCCTGATAGTATGGATAAGACTTTCTTTCTGCACATCCCAGCCCTAAAACAAGGTAGTCTTTGTTGAAAAGACTCTCTCCTTCAGATTTATCCAGGTGGGCCTGATCCTATCTTGAATCCCTTGGCTTCCCGCCAGCCTTCAGGATTCTACCTCAGTCCCATGATTGAGCTTACTTGAGGTTATCTGCAAGTCTCTGCAGTGGCCCTCATAGGAACCTGTCTCTGGCAATGTGTGTTGTAGGCCCAGATAGGACATGGCAGGGAGGCCTCAGTCCAGATCTTGGTTTCTTACCAGTATGAAGGGAGCGAGACAAGGCCCAGGATCCTTGCCTGAGTTAAAGAGTCTCATCTGCCAGATTCTCCATCGTCCCGATG
>NC_138370.1:158867186-158896008 GCF_054177405.1 Leptonychotes weddellii | reverse complement strand
ATACTAAGAGAGTAGAATTAAACACAATCATATTATTTACTTAATGTGAGGGGTGCCCCGGTGGCTCAGTCATTAAGCGTCTGCCTTTGGCTTGGGTCACAATCCCAGGGTCCTGGAATCGAGCCCCACATCGGGCTCCCTGCTCCGTGGGAAGCCCGCTTCTCCCTCTCCCTCTCCCCCTGCTTGTGTTCCCTCTCTCGCTGTGTCTCTCTCTGCCAAATAAATAAATAAAATCTTTAAAAAAAATTACTTAATGTGAGTTGACTAAACTCTTCATTTAAGAGGCAGAGATTGTCTGGATAAAAATGTAAGACTCAACAATATGCTATTTATAAATGATGAAATTTAAGTGCATGTAAGTATAAGTATATATGTATTTTGAATGAAAGGAGGGAAACTGATGTACAGTGAAATAGTAAGCATAAGAAAGCTGTTGTGCCTCTATCAATTTCACACAAAGTAGACCTCAAGGCAAAGGTTGTTATTGCATATAAATAGGGACATTTCATAATGATGCGTTAATTCACCAAGAAGGCTCAGAAATCCTAATTACATATGGATGCACATGATAACAGGGCTTTAAGATACATGCAACAGGGGGCACCTGGCTGGCTCAGTCACAAGAACATGTAACTCTTGAGCTCAGGATCATGAATTCAAATCCTGTGTTGGGTGTAGACATTACCAAAGGGGGGGAAAAATATATATACGCAGATATATATATATATATATATATATATGTATATACACACACACATACATATACATGTATATATATATGTTTTTAATAAATAAAATTTAAAAATATATAAATAAACCCACAATACATGGAACAAAAACTCACAGAATTAAGAACTAGACAAATCCACAATTCTGATTGATTTTAATACCTTGTTTTCATAAGTTGGTGGAACAAGAAGAAAAAAAACAGATCAGTAAAGCCAGAAAAGTTGGAGAGGGATGCACCTCCTTCACCTACACTGATCACTGGAGCTCCTGGTCTCTTGTACACTTATTTGAGATGTCCTTCCTTTACTTCTCCGTTGATCAAAAGTATGTGAAATCAGTTAAGTAAATTTTGGAACGTATGTCACCATTCTCTTTGTTCTGGGGTAGTGTAGGTCTGCGGTGATTTCATCAAGAGGGAAAGCACAGCACGGTCAGCACCTTGGTACAAGTCAGCTGAAGAGTGCAAATCACGGCAGTGTCCCAACCTGCCTGGTATTGTGCTCGCTACCTGCTGACAGGTGTTTGCTCAAGAGAGACACATGCAGAGCTTGGCATCACTTTGGGGTTTTGTTTGTTTGTTTTACTCTCTTCTGCGATGTGACATTGTGGCTGCATTGCTTATTTTTACCTTGTTTATTGCAATTATTTGAAAACAGTATCAGAACAAAACTCCAGCTTTCTTTGGCAGTTTCTACCCTTGGCACTTTTTTTTTCTCAGCATTCTCCTCCTTCCTTTCTTTCCCATGGTGTCTTCCATTCCCCGGTTCACAATTCCTAGGGGAGATTTCTCAGCTGTAACCCAAGCTAGGAGAAAGAACTGGCCTAACACACTCATGATTCAGCATTACAGACACTTTTATCTGCATGAGGAGGAGGGAATGTAGCTAATTGCATTTGTACATGGAAGACTGTGCTATTTCATGAAGTTCTGTATCACAGAAGTCTAGGAATTACAGAGCTGGAAAGCTAAAGCTAATGTTATGTTAGAATCTTGGCTTCCTACTTGACTGCCTTTTCCGGGTATGGCACAAAACCTCACTTGATACATTTCCAAGCTGATAACAACCCTGCATTCTCTCTCTTCCTTTCTCAATCAGTCAGTCATCACCAACAGTATTTTTTTCTTCCATTCCAAGTGCCACAAACTGGCTGCCCTTTGAGCCAGAGTTGGCCCTCAGACATGTTTTATTCAGACTGCAAGATAATTTTCTAAAAGTTGCCCAAATAAAGTATCTGGAGATCTCACAAACAAATGCAAATTTTCAGCTTTCCTTAAACAAATAAGAACAAAAAGGAAGGGCAGGCATTAATGAGCCCAGGCCTGCTCACTCATTCAGGCTGCCCTCTGAGCCCATGACTCCTCTTCCTGGTCAGCAGTCCCACCCCCTTCGTCACACTCCCCAATACCCTAGGGTTTGGAGAAGTAAAAACAAGTTTGGAGAGCTCTGATTTAAGGCATGGAAGTGAGGGGTTCACAGCAAGTCTCCCCAAGATGTGTTGCTTTGGCACATGCACTATTTTGAACTGAAGGCAACTGAGACCTGGTGAGCTAAAAGAAACTTTTGCCCCTCCTTTATCTACCTAGAAGAATCAAAACTGGGGTCTTTCTCAGAATCAGCGTTATTAGCAGAGATAAATTTTATTTGAGCAACCCATCTGTATGGCAAGTCAAATATGTAATTATGAAGCATCTTCTCTTCGTATTGTCCCATGAATTATCTCCTCCACTTTGAAGCCCCAGACCCCCATCCCATTCTTTAGCTCAGGATGGCATATAGACATCATTTTACCTTTCTATCTTTGAAACTCTCATGTATGTGGGGTTCCTGTATGTACAAAATTAAATTTGATTTTCTTCTGCTCATCTGTCTCATGCCGATTTAATTCTTAGACCAGCCAGAAGAACCTTTGAAGAGTAAAGAAAAATTTCTCCTCTCCAACAGTTTGGCAAACCAGCCAGGACACCTCACTTGGATGCTCACTGCTCACCCCAAAGCTGTTGTGCTAGAAAGATCCTGGGACCTCTGATAAGAGCTGGCTAAAGGTAAGAATTCTTACCATGTCGGACTCTAGAATCTCTACCTGCAGATTACAGTGGCAGCAGTGGTGAAAGTCCTCTTTTTCTTTTCAAAGTTTCAATTAGCAGGAGAAAGTGTTTGTGGAACTACTTCCTTGAGTCTTAGTGACCCTGGCAATCCTTTTTCTCCCAGAGATGGTCACTGTATTTCCTTGTCTCTGTCTCTTGTGTTGTTTGTCATAAGCAAGGAAAGGATAGGGCAGGACACAGGCTTAGGCCCCATAAAACTGCTGTTCTAGCAGGCCTCACGGACTGGTGAGTTCAGGGTCCCCACAAGGACTGGCATCCGTTTAGACAAAATTTGCTACGGGTTAACGTGAACGTGAAGTAAAGGCTGTAGGTAAGGAACATCTTCGAAGCCAAAGCTGCAAAATCGGTGGACACAGGTTTAGAGATATTAGTTTGGTTCTGAGAGACTCAAGGCTCAGTCAAAGCTCTTATGTACATATCAGAAAACGAAAGGAGCTTTTCTTTCATCTTGTTCTATGACTTGGGAGCTTGGTTTTGTGATCAGTGAAAATATTCTCTGTGTTCTCTACAATCCAAAAGGTGTACTTACTGAGGGACAGCTTGGTGGCCAAATTAGACTGGAGTTCCAAGCAGCGTTGTCTTTGGCCATGCCTGTCCTCTGGAGAGTTTGTCGTAAGGGGTCCCAGTCCATGAGGGGCCCTTATTGTTTCAACATTCTTTGCTTTGTTAGTGCTGGAAAAGTCCCATTCCTGTAGCACCTGCTTGGTGTCACAGATTAGTGGGTTTGTGACAGGAGGCATCTCTCGCTGTCATGGGAAACTACACTACACCATCCTTACCACTTGTACAACGAAGGACTTTGTTTTCTTAGACTGTCTTTGAGAGTGAACTTTCTGGATCTAGGGAGGGCTGCGTATTTTGCACTCTCTTATGGGATGCCTCTAGTGTTTTTGGTTAAGCCATCAAAAGGCCTACTGGTTTGAGTTACTGTTGAGAGATCCTACTTATCAATGGCCACAGGATGGATCCTTTGAATTGGCTCTATTTGAGAGGAAAATAAATTTAGAGAACTCTCATCCTAAACGATTTATTGGCACCTCTGGAGAGACCAAATTAAAAAGAGGACACAAGGAAATATAGTGACTAGCCTGAGGGACTCCCAGAAGATGAAAAAAACAAATTAGAATAAAACTTAAATCCAAAGTAAATTCCCCTTCTCAAAATCCAGCCCCATTTGCCTATTTTAACTTCCAGTTTTCCCTATAAGATTTACAAAGACCACTGTAGCCTAATCTCTAGGCCTAGAGTATACGGTTGCCCCTATAAATACTGAAAGTCAGGAAGTGAATTTTGCAGAGAAGCCTGCGATAGGCAATAAAGCTTGCTTTGCTGGGGTCTGTAATTGGGCTCAGCCAGCTACAAGCCTTCCCTTACAATGTCCTTTGCAGACATATCCTAGACCCTCACCAAAGGAATTCATGTCCCCTGGACAGCAGCAGAATCTTTCAGAAGATTCTACCAAATTTAGAGAAGAATTAGAAAGATCAGTGGCCATTGATAAATCAGGCACCATCCTCCCACCCCATAGAGGAAACGGATGACCAGAATTTCTGTGAGGCTCTCCTACAAATGATGAGCTGAAAGCCGATGTTCAGGAACTGTTGGAAAAGGAAAATAAAATTTCATGATACCCTTTCCTTTCCAAATCCAGACTCATTAGGTACTGATCTGTTCTGTCCCGGGATGGCTATGGCCTTCTTGCTGATCTCACTTTGCCTGCCCGGGACATGCAGGCTATCAGTTCTTTCTTTTGGCTATCTTTGGGAGTGACTGGATCTTGGAAAGGTAGTATCCTTTGTACCCTCAGTGAGGACGCCTCTTAAAGGGGGGAGGTGTTATTTAATATTGCCAGAAATATTTAATATTTGTCCTGGCTGAAAACTGAGAAGAAATTTAAAAGAAAAAAAAATTTTTGAGTAGGTCTGTAATCAAAAGTTGACCATATTGGAAGCTAATATTTAGAGCATAATAGAAATATTTAATTTTTTAAAAACATTTTATTTATTTATTTAAGAGAGAGAGCACGAGTGGGAGGGGCAGAGGGACAAGGAGAGAGAATCTCAAGCAGACTCCATGCTGAGTGGAGCCTGACAAGCCTCGATCCCACAACCCTGAGATCATGACCTGAGTTGAAATCAAGAGTTGGACACTTAACTGACTGAGCCACCCAGGCGCCCTGAGCATAACAGAATTTTTAAAAGCCCTTTTCCCCTAAGTTAAAAACTATGTACCCAGAGGGAAAGAAACACATCCCCAATTCCTTGAGGGATTAAAAATAACTGTCCTTATTTTATAAATATTTGCAGAACTGGAAATACGGCCCTGAAAAAATTCCATGCCAATCCCAAAACCTCCCCTCTTTATCTAAACAGGCTAACAAGTATTGTCCTTAGGAAACCAAAGTCCTTCTTGGAGAAACTTGCATATTTTCTCTGTGACTTTGTGATAAAGATTTTCTGTCCCAATCTTCTCTGGGACATAAGAGCTATTATTTGAAATGCAAAGTATAGGGAGAGGTTTCTTATCAGAAGGGGAAAAAAAAAAAAAAAAGGAGAGAGAAAGTATTTGGAATTTGGACTAAAGAAAAATCTTCTCAACAAATATTAGGAACTGTACGATCTCTGCATCTGTTCATGTATGTTTATATATATATCTGTTGTAGACATGTGATACTTTTCTACTTCCAGATGGTATTGCCAAAATTAATTTGTAAAGACTTTTATTTAGTTGGTTTGAAAGCAAGTACTTATAAGGATTGGCTATTCGAAAACTCTCAGAAATATGAAAACTAACCAAAATGTTTTTCAGGTTCATGTAATCTGGGATTAATCTTTGATAAATAAAAGCTAATTGAAGTTTTTGGTTTAATTAAAATAGGCATGTCTTTAGAGTTATCAGCATTAAATCTAATACCTTTATTCTACCTAGGTTTACTAAAAGTCAAATAAGCTCCTGTTATCTCTGTTACAGACTTTGCCAGCAGTAAAGAGAACCTAAGGATGATGGCCAGCTGTCTAAAGCTTATGAAATTTTCATGACTAACCCAAGCATAATTATTAAAAAATGAATGAACTTAGGAGATGTAAGATAAAAGTTTGTAAGTGAACTTTTGGGCAGTATTTATGTCTTATGGATGGTATGTCTACTTAATAATTCCTCAAATCTCTTTGGTAGCTTCTATCCTAAATGATTAAAATTCTTTGTATGTCTAGGTCATTCCCAAATAAGAAAAAATATTGAAACATTAATTGCTAAAGAAATCTAAGTTTGCCAACTTTGTCTTCTTATTACGGAGAAGCTGAAGATAAATTTGGGTCTACTGGTAAATATGTTTTGAGCTTTATTGAAAGTACTATGAGAAAGCACACATTTTTAGAAATTATGAAATGTATTCATTAATTTGCCAGTCTAAAGAATGCTGGTGTAACAGTTCACAATTGCTTACTTGTTAGTTTCCACTAGAAATAAAGCTTTTTAGAAGTTAAGAATTCTAATTAATGTTTGTAATTAAAGCTAATAGAAATAATAAGGGAAACAATCCTGTAGGGTGGAAGAGTAAGTTGTGGGGTTTTTTTGTACAAAAAGAAGTGAAGAATGGAGATGCATTTTTGTTTAGGGAAACAAAAATAATTTTGTCTTAAAGTTGATTGTTTCAAAATGGCAAAGAGAACCAGGGATGAACTAGAGTTGTAGAAGGTTTATGAAAAAGGAGTCTTGGGAAAAGAAGTTGCTGTGTAATCAAACTGGGTAAGAATGAGTGAGTCTGTTATAAGGGTTTTAAAAATAAACTTTAGGGTGCCTGGGTGGCTCAGTTGGTTAAGCGACTGCCTTCGGCTCAGGTCATGATCCTGGAGTCCCCGGATCGAGTCCCGCATCGGGCTCCCTGCTCGGCGGGGAGTCTGCTCCTCCTTCTGACCCTCCCCACTCTCATGCTCTCTCTCTATCTCATTCTCTCTGTCAAATAAATAAATAAAATCTTAAAAAAAAAACAAAAAAAACTTTAGGGGGCGGCTGGGTGGCTCAGTCGTTAAGCGTCTGCCTTCAGCTCGGGTCATGATCCCAGGGTCCTGGAATCGAGCCCCGCATCGGGCTCCCTGCTCCGCGGGAAGCCTGCTTCTCCCTCTCCCACTCCCGCTGCTTGTGTTCCCTCTCTCACTGTCAAATAAATAAAATCTTTAAAAATAAAAATAAAAATAAAAATAAAAATAAACTTTAGTATCAATAGTGTTCTTATGTAAAACCAGGGAGAGTTAATTTTCTTTCTTTTTAAGATTTTATTTACTTGTCAGAGAGAGAGAGAGCACAGAAGGGGGAGCAACAGGCAGAGGGAGAAGCAGGCTCCCCACCGACCAAGGAGCCCAGTGTGGGGCTCGATCCCAGGACCCTGGGATCGTGACCTGAGCCAAAGGCAGATGCTTAACCAACTGAGCCACCCAGGCACCCCAAGAGTTAATTTTCATTCAAAGTTAAAAGGACAAGGTTTTCTTGAACTATTGGTCTGCTCTTGATATGACTGCAAAAGATTTTCTGTCTTTTAAAGTTATCCACCTAAAAAACAAAGATTCTGTGTTTTGCTAAAATGATTTCCTGTGTTTATCAGGTTTTTGTCTACTTGAGAAAATCGAATCCTCTCAATATTAAAAGAGCCAAGTTTTGCTAATAACTATGTAACCTGACTTGCTTTTAAAATCTTTTATTGTTGTTTTGGTTAAATAGATAACTAAGTATTATTTCACAAGGACCTATAATCCTATGTGACCAAGTGCTTTAAAATCTTAAAAAAATTTTTTTTTGGCAAACTTCCCAAAATCTAATTCTAAATAAAGTCTTTTGACCGACAAGAAACATTTGAAATTTTTCCAGAAACTTTCCTGGAACATTCAAAGGATTTGTTAAACTAATTAGTTTTATTTGATATGTTAAATTACATGGGAAACATTGTCAAGTAAGAAATAATACTAAGCCTTCTTTATGTTGTATTTGTGTATATATATATAAAATAAGTATTCTAGAAATTATATAAAATTCTTGAACTTCTGATATGTCCTGGTATTTTATCTATCACTTGTAATTCAAATTATTAAAATGTGTATGTCACAGAAATAACCAAATTTCCTAGTCAGTTCCATTACAATGACTTCTCATCAGATCTCTAACGATGGACATTTTCTCAAACGTCTTTTGTCCTGTACATTATTGTTTTAACTCAGGTGCTTTTACCCAAGTGTCCCTGCAGAAATTCTTCATCTTCAGAGAGATTCATGGAAAGAACTTTTGACAAACACAGCTTCCTGATCACCTTAAGAGCACAAAACTGAACTGGGTAAGAATTTCCAGAATTAGTAAGAAAACTGGATTTAAGCAGAACAAGAATTAATAATAATGTGGGACTGAATTAATTGAGGAAGGTGATTATAATTTTTATGACTCTTGTTTGAAACATTGCTGGTTCTCTAATGTTTGTTTTCCAGATTTAAGGAAACTTCTCTTAAGCTGCCTAAGCTTAGAGCAATTGGTGAAATATACTTTGTAAGCAAATATGAAACATTTATCTTTTTCTTCCGACCTGATCCCTCCAGAATTCAAAAACTCTCAGTGAGTATTCTTATTTTCATGACAGTATAGTTATTTCAATAAGTTCAATAGTTCAATAAGAATCTGTTTTTCTTGTAACAAGGCATAATTAGAAACACTGTTTATGTTACCAAAGCTTTGACTGGAATGTCATATTTCATATTTGAGAGACATGTAGACTCAAAAAAGACCAGTGAGCTTTATTTGTTTTCAAAGATTTTATTTATTTATTTGAGAAAGAGCAAGAGAAGCAGAGAGAGCACAGAGGGAGAAGCAGACTCACCACTGAGCAGGGAGCCCAACGTGGGACTCAATCCCAGGATCCCGAGATCATGACCTGAGCTGAAGGCAGATGCTTAACCAACTGAGCCACCCAGGCATCCCAAGACCAGAGAGCTTTAAAGAATCAAGGTCGACTCTATGGAGCCAGTAGATCCCCTTAGAAAAACAGCCTGGTACCTTGTTAATAGGATTCCCGGCAGCCTATGTAAGAAAAGTTCAGGAATCTCAGGATATTTTGGGGTCCTCAAGAAGAGAGGAATTCACCCAAAATATAGGGTATTGCAGGTGAAATCTGATGGCAACTCCTCAACTTGGCTTTCCTGGCCCCGAGAGGCCTTTAAAAGTTCAATCTCAAATTCCTTATGAAAAATAGTAACAAAGCAGATTCAAAGGAGCCTGTATTCACTTGGCTATCTTCGGTGGAAATGAGAGTGATTTTAGAGAGAAACATTATGTTTTAGTCACACACTTTTGTGGATTCTAGTTCTGATGAATTTTCCTCGAGAATTTGTTGTTTACCTACCCAGGACTGGATCCTGAATTCTTCTGGTTGCCTCAAATACCTGGCTATAGGACTCTCCAAGCTAATGTGTCTTGTTTTCTCCCACCTTTCTGACTTGGAATCACTGAGAACTAAGGCTGTCCTTTTTCCTGAAGCCCTGAAAGCTGAAACTGCACAACTTGATAGAAACTTCACAGAAGTCGCCCCGACAGCCCGTCTCTTGACAGTCTTTGTGCCCATTGCTGTATCAGCCCCTCAGAAAGATCAACCAGATATTCAAACTGCAAATCATGAATCACCACTGTCTGCCCTCACTCTGTCTGAAGGCACTTCAAGCCTCACGTCTAGAAATCTTATTGGCAGCATCCAGGACTTAGACGCTGGGTTTGTAATTTGCTCCAACCATTGACCTTTGTTTTTCTTTTGTTTCCATAAAAATGCCTCTTATTAACGACCTGATTGCTGGCACGACATAGATCTAACTTTGGGAGCTATCTGCAAGACCCCCCTCCTGAAATGAGACAACTCTTTAACTGAACTGACCTCTTCTTGAGACCTGTTCATTGAGATACGGAGCAATCCACCAACATAGTTTCTGGATTGTGAAACCACTTTAAAGCTTCAAAGGCAGGTTGAAAGGGGTTCCGAGTACGTGTTCCCAAAATGTGCCACTTTGGCATGTGACTATGCATGAGCTGAAGGCGATTGAGATCCTACAGTCTCAAAGAGAAGGTGTGCCCCTCCCTTAACTACCTAGAAGAGTCTAAATTGGGTGTCTTTCCCAGAATGAGAGTTATGAGCAGAGATAAATTTTATTTGAGAGACCCATCTGTATGGCAGGACAAATATCTAATTATGAAGCATCTTCTCTTCTTATTGTCCCGTGAATTATCCTCCTCCACTTTGAAGCCCCAGACCCCGATCCCATGGCATATATCTGTCATTTTACCTTTCTGTCTTTGAACAGTCTCCTGTGTGCAGGGTTCTGGTACATACAACATTAAATTTGAATTTCTCCTGTTACTCTGTCTCATGCTAATTTAATTCTTAGACCAGCTGGAAGAACTTAGGAAGGATAAATCAACATTTTTCCTCCCTCATGTAAGAATAGTAGGGATCTCATTATTTAACAAACAGAGTTTCATTTTTCTGTCATTATCAGATAGACCCGCAAACCCCTTTATTTTGTCTATTTTACATGCCTGGAAAAAAATCAGAAAAATAAAAAGGCTGTAGCTTTGCATAGTTTCCTCTAGAGGGCAGTATTGTACTGGTATTGTCGCAGATACTGCTCATTCTCGCCGCCTTCAAAATGTTACTTATATAATTTTTCAGGGGGAATAATTTTTGTTTCTAAATTTGTTACAGTATTTTTTCAATAATGTCAAATTTATCATGAAGCAGGTAGAGTCCAGAATCTGCACTATTTTAAAAGAACAAAACGACAATCTTTTTTTTTTTTTTTTTCCCTCCCCCTTTCCAGAGCTTCCTGACTTGATTATTTGAAACAGAACATATTGCAACGGATAATTGTCACGATTACCCGGGCTGTTCGTTTCGAGTTTGCGTGTGCACATGCATTCAGCTACCACATCTGCAGTGCATGCTGGAAACATAGCCCCTTCTCTGTACACTTTGAAACAGCAAATGTTTCTCATTTGGAGCAATTTCTTTATTTTGTTTTGTGGATAATGAATGTTACCCACAAATATGGGAGGCAAGGGAGCAGAAAATAGTCTGTACTAGAAGGGGAGGCTGTTAGAATACACATATACATAAGTAGACAAATGTGAGCTGTGTGTTGGCCTCATACATAAACAAGGCAAGTACTGCAAAAGAGAAGTTGTGTGTGTTAGATTAATGGTTTGAGAACAAATCCATTTCTGAGAAGCTAATTAAATATTTCATTTTGAGTTATTTTGTGTAATTTGCTTTGGTATGTGACAGACAAATACTAAGCATTCAATTCTACCTTCAGGCACAACCCACTAATATTTTGCTGATATAATTCCTTGGTTTGGGTGCTTTGGGTTTTGAAAGTGCGGCCTTTTTAGTCCTGGTTAATCCACTTGACAACCAGGTCTGAAACAGGGAGCCTGCAGTTCCCTCGCCTACAGTCTTGGTCTGACGTCTTGGAGCAGCCTAAGTAGGATTGAAGCTTTCTGGTTATCACCTTGATTACGTCCTAAAATGTTAGGTGTGGACCAGCTTCAGGAGGACCCCTGTTGCCCAGTGTTCAAGGGGTCCTCCAGTCCCTGTCTGAGCGTCTTGGGGCTGAAATATCGAGGGGGGCGTTGCCTCCATAGTGGTTCTAATAAGGGCAGAGCTAACCGTGCACGTTTCCTCTCACCAGGCCAAGGGGAGCTCAAGGCCAGGGAGGAAGGGCAGGCCGACGGGAGCAGGATTACTGCCTGGAGAGCTCTAGAGGTGACAGCGAGGAGTTGGGGTCCTCAACACAGCCCTCCAGGCAGTTACGTGGAACCCTCTGCCTTTCCAGGCTTATCCAAAGCACAGAATGCAGCATCCTCTGTGACCCGGCCGTGCTACGATGAGAGAGACAGCCTGACTTCTATGGTGCAGACTCCTCCCCACGCCTGAACAGAATGCCTTCCATCTCAGATCCAGGTGATGGATTTTACCAATGGTTTTTACCATTGTTCTGCAACTGGCACCCCCCTTTTCCACATCCTGCTTGGAGTCTGGCCTTTGGGTCAAGCTTCGTAGCACCACGTAAGATGTCTAGAAAAATGTCATCAGTAGCCTTTGCTCTCAGGCGTCTCCCCTGTTCGTACGAGCTGGGTGCTACCCTGCAGAATCAGAGCATCAGCCCAACCACCTCTCGTGCAGCTCTTACCCCCGCCTGACCAGGGATCAGTCCTGATTTATGCTATTCCACGCCCTTCCAAACACGCTTCCTGCCTCCTCTCCACCTCTTCCTTCTGTGTTGGTCAGGACGTACATGAGGACCACACATCTTCCTGGACTCACTTCTGTCTGCACAACAGAATCTTCCCTTTCTAAATGCCTCTAGATCCTCAATCCATCCACTTCGAGGTAATTTGAAAGATTGCCTCAGACAGGCATGGGGCCTGACTATCTTTATGCCACGGTTTTCAGCGGCTCTAACCCCTGGGTAAACGAAATCTGAATTAGGGAGAATAAACAGCCACCCTCTCCGGAGCATCTGAAATTCTGACAATCTTTCTAGTTTCAAGAAAACTTTCAAGACAAGTCACCTTTTATACACAGCATGTATTTTCAACACGAAAGCCTTCAGCTAATGGGACCTTGTTATAGGAAATGTGAGGTCTGCATTTCCACCTTGGGACCAGCTCGTCTCGCCTCGGGTCTGGAAGTCCTGGGTGAAACCCAGCTCTCCTGTCAAAATGCTCAAGGTGTAACTGACAGCATTTGCAGAGGCTGACCGGCTTCAAGGAGCAGGAAGTGAAGAGCTGGGCCGAGGGGCAGCTCCGGCGGGCAGACGCCCTGACTCCTGACTTCAAGCATCTTCAGGGAAGAGCAGGTGTTTTCCGAGCGGATGAAATGCAGAGCGGCATTCCATGCAGAGGGGCGAGTGTCTGCAGACGCATGGAGATCCGAAAGAGCTGTTACATACACCCTTTGCTCCGAGGCTCCGCTAACTTCTTGCCTTCTTCAGAAAGGATGATCTCAGGCCACAGTGCTGGTCACTGTTGTTGCCTGTCTCATCCTTACGGAGCGAGACTGGGAGCCCCAGGAGACCAGTTCCATCATTTTCTACACCCGCCCAGTCCTCAGGACTGGGCTCTGTCCCCGCCCAGAGACTGACATCCTGCAGGGGGAGTCCAGGGTGGATGAAATAAAAACTTCCCGGTTGCCAGCTTCTCACTGATCCTGCAGCCACGGAAAAGATCCTCCTTCCCGGAATGTGAAAGGTGCAAAAAACGCTGGGGTTTCTCTTGGCAGAAACCACAGGACCGTGTATGGAGATGTGACTCTCTGCCTTGGCAGCATGCAAAGTGTTGTTTCTCTGCCAGGTGAAGTTTTTGAGAACCCTGCACAGTAGCAATCGGATTTGGGGCTCAGTTCAAAGGCTTGTAGCAATAGTTCTAAAAGAGAGCCTGTGAGAGCGCCCAGTTTCCCGATTGGTGCGTTCACATGATTTACACATAATCCTTCAGAAGAGTTCCTCTTCTCACTCCACATGCCTCCGGGCCCTCATGCTGCCCTTTTATACACCAGAAATCTGGCCAGCTTGTATTCCTCCAGTAGCAACAACAGTAAAGCCACTCTCGGTCCTGAATAAGATCCGGAACTGTCTCCCCACCGGGCAGTTGGTGCGGATGTTTGTCTTACTCTGTCGTAATCAGTGATGGATGGCAAGGGGGGGAGGGTTTGGGGGACCTTGTCTGGGGATGTCGACCCCGGGCATGAAGAAGAGCTGCGACCAAGCCACCACCTGTCATTTTGGGAACGTGAAGTTCTGCCAACCTGGCCACTCTGTAACCGGACGAGGTTTGCTCAGGTTTCTCCCATGATGCCTTCAGTGCTGAAGACTGGAGAAGTCTGAATTTGCTGAGAAAAATCATAGTTTTTCATTTGTGAACAACTCTTTTTTTAAAGATTTTATTTATTTGAGACAGAGAGAGAGAGAGCACAAGCAGGGGGAGTGGGAGAGAGAAGCAGGCTTCCCACGGAGCAGGGAGCCCGATGTGGGGCTCGATCCCAGGACCCTGGGATCACGACCTGAGCCGAAGGCAGACACTTAACCGACTGAGCCACCCAGGTGCCTCCTGTGGACAATTCTTTAAAGAAAATATTTCTGATGTGTGTGTGTGTGTGTGTGTGTGTGTGTGAAGCCCCGTCGCCTCACCACCGTGGGGATCCTCATCGGGGTTCACACTGTTCCCATGCATGTCACCCGTGGGAGCACATCTTCAGTCTGTTTAGCTCTGTCTCCCTGGTCAAACAGGAACACAGCTCTATAGCTGAACAGCTGCTGCTTTCTGCTCTTTCTGCCTCTTTTTTATATTGGAGAGGAGTCACCTTCCTCTGGTGTGGTGACCTTCTGGCTGGTCTTGCTCGCTGTTCTTCCCCGATTCCTGCTTGGTGAGGAAATGTGCGAGGCCGGGGCTGGCTCAGAATTCTAACATGCTTTCTGTCTCCAGAGTCAGGACTGTCCTTTAATGAAGCTGAACCACATTGCTGAGGGAGGGGAGACAGTGAATCATGATTTCTCTTTGATTTGCCCGCAGTGTACTTTGCTCACAATAGAATGTGGTTGAAGGGGCATTTTCTTTCTCCAAGAGCATGGAATTATGGAAATATTCCGCTGAGCAGGACTCAAAGCAGGGGGATGTTTGAAAACTTGCTTCTGGTTTTGCTCCAGCCAGGCACAGCGATGGGGTGATGGATGCTCTCGGGGCCGGCTCGTCCTTCAGTGGCACGTCTCTGGATTAGGTGCCTGGTGGTGATACAGACCAGGCAATAGACTATTTTGGAAAGAGCTAGAATTTCTCTTCACTTCTTGTAGAATCTTCTCTTTTATCCTTCATTTCCAAATAGGTCAGGAAAAATGGGGCTGTCTCCAGTGCATGTGTTAACTCATTATCTGCCAGTTGCAATTTCTCAGGGGTCTGCCCAACTTTGCACTTTGTGTGGTACGGATTTTATTAATTTACATGTAAACTGAGCTTGGTAGTCACTCAACAATCTACCCAAAGCAGGCAAATCCTTTACCAACATCACACGTTTACTGCCTCGTAGGTATTTTCTTATCATATTTATACTCGCTTTGGTAGAAACTTGTTTCATTGCCATTTATCATCCTTTGATCTCTTTAAATGTAGAGTGAGTTTCTTGTGTGGTAAACTTCTGGAAGAGTACCCTCGAAAATAGGGTTGTGCTGATTTGATAAATGCTTTGTAAATATTTGAAATGATGGGATTTGATCATAAACTGCTGGTCTCTAACTCCCTGGTGAGTGTGCATATGCCAATAATTTATGACTCCTGTCTTATCGTCCACTTCCCTGGGCCCCCAAGGCTGTGCCTCTTATTTCTATCTTTGTTACCTTTGTCAGTCAATATAGATTCTGCTTCTCTCTCTCTCTTCTTTTTAAGTATTCATCATCAGTTTAAAGGGCTAGTTGTCCCCAATTTTTAGACAAAAGCAGCCTATCGCCTACATCAAATATAGTTGTCTGAGCAAGATGGGAACAGAGGGCAGAAAGTCAGAAGGGAGATACAAAGAATTAACATTTACTGGCAGTGGACTCTGTTCTGAGTGTGTTACACAGGTCACTTCATATCTTTTTCACGATGACCCCGTGATAACTGGTGCCAGCGATGAGACTCAGAAGTTAAATTTCTCAGTCAGGGCCATGCAGGGGTAGAGAGGAGATGTGAACCAGCCAAGTAGGGCTTTGGAATGTAATGAAGAGGATTTAGTAGGTGAGGACAGATGGGAGGGAGAAGGATGGGTGGAAGATAATAAATTTCACTCAGTAATGAGCAGTTAGTTAAAACATACGTAAGGACATACATTCACCTGTCATACACAGATATACAAGAGAAATCTCAGGACCCAGGAACAAAAAAAAGGAAGTATTGGAGCCCACAATGCAAGAAAGTACGAAGGCATGCTGTTGTGCTTCTCCAGGAGCCCCTCCATTGGAGCCAGTGGCCTGTGGTCCCCAGGCACAATGCCACACTCCCTCCCCACCGGGCCCCACTCTGCCCCATGACCCAGGCGGCCGAGGCGCTCCCCCAGCGTGCCACGATCTGGACACATGGGGAACGCCACTTCTGTCCCGCAAAAGGCAACTCCACCATCATGGCCTCATTTCTTGGAGACCTGGGCTGAGTCTCCCAGGAAGTCTTATTAGATTGTTCCTGAGGACAGAGTTCTGCTTTGCAGCCTAATCTGCCAGCAAGAGGACTAATACCATACCCAGGCAGAGCCAACATGGCGCACAGGCCTGAAGGGAGAGGAGAGAGTCCTGGAAAATTAATTCATTGGATGTTCTACTGGAGGCTTCCTGCTCTGGGTCCTTCCCTCCAGAGCCTCAGAACAGGGACTACAATGAAGTAAGTGCTCAATAAACTTTGATGAAAGACAGAAGAAGGAAGGAAGGGAGGGAGGGAGGGAGGAAGAAAGGAAGGGAGGGAGGGAGGGAGGGAGGAAGGAAGGGAGGGAGGGAGGGAGGGAGGGAGGGAGGAAGGAAGGGCTCTATCAGTTAGTATAACGTTCACGGTATGATACTCAAAGAGTATTTCTCAAAGTTCCAAACAGTACAAAGCTTTCTTCCATTACATTGACCTTGGAAGTTACCATGCTTAAGCACTCCTTAGTGGCTCCTAGTTTTTTATGTCTTTCAAAGTATCTATTCTCACTCGCCAGCGGCGTCTGCAGCTGGGTTGGTATGGCTCTGAAGGCTGGCCTTCACTCTTGCTGCCTCATGACTGGGATATTTATTTTACAGTTTCAGAGTTTTTAACGTACAATGTGGCTCTTCTTTTGATTTGTCAGGTTGTGGCTTCCCCATACAAAGCCAAACCCACTCTGCTGGGGTGAGTTGGATGTGTGCAAAGACACATACTTAGGGAAGAGACCCTTCTGACAATAAATTGGAAAGGATGCCTGAAAGTAATCTCGAAGACTCTTCTGTCATTTGTAACTTTTTCTGAGAATTTGCTCAGCAGCTAAGGGAAGTGGACTCCAGTTTACTGAGTGTTGGTGTAAGTGCCTTCTGTTTAGAAAAGCAAATCTGCATTTATCTCCTAATTGGATGTTGCTGGGAAAATACAAGTGCTTGGAGAGGTAGCACCCGCTCTCCTCCCACCCGCCCCAGTCCCTGTTCACACTCCGGGAGCGGATCTGGCATCCTCTTTCGGCTGGGAGAGCACACGCACTCCCCGAGTCAGCGACGTGTCTGAACCAAGTGCCAAAGTCATGCGATTAGAACCAACTCTTCTGGGACACGTACGTGCTAGATTCTAAAACTGTGCTCCCAACATCCAAACCGAAAACAGAACAGTAAAAATGGAAACCCCCATGACATGGAACAGCTAGATCCTCACATTTGATCTGAAAAACTCAACCCTTTCTGAAATGGCCGGAGCCCCGGCCCGGGGAGCCCCCAAAGGGCTGTGGGAGAGGCAGGTACCTGGACCCGGAGGCCGGGGGAGCTGGGAATGTGTCCAATGAGTTTGACAACGTGGTGACATTGGGCAGGAGCTTAATGTCACTTTGTCTCCCTTCGCCCACTTCACACATCTGTCAAAGACGCGTAATAACCCAGCCTCATCTCATGGGGGGGCTGAGGATTAATTAATCAGTGATTGTAAATTACTTGGCACTCCTCAGAGGAAAGGTATTCGGGAAGCGCCAAGCGCTGTAATTATGAAGCAATCGGCTGGCTCCGAAGCCGGAATGGCCTCAGGGAGGCTGCTGGGACACACGCGGTGGCCCCTCCAGGGTGGAAAGCAAAGGCGGAGGGGACTGTAGGGCACTTCGTTTCCCCTGTCAGCCCCCAGGGCAATGGCCGCCCCATCGGTGGCATTTCATCCCCTACATGATAAAAACACCTATCTCCCTTGATCCTGGCTGGGAAATCACAACGGGGCAGAGTGGTGTTTGCCAAGGACGATTCCCAGGGCACCTGCCCTGCGTGTTGCCCGAACCCCAAAGGGCTTTGTGGGGGAACACCCCATGTTAAATCCTCCTCCTGGACATGAACAATCCACTTGAATGTGTTGAAGTCCTGCAAGGGGATCTTAAGAACATGTTTAAATTTTATTTGTCTCACTTGTTCCCCAAATTATTTGATGTCTTGTTGATGTTTGTAGAAACTGCACATTCTGCTCTGTGGATGGACCCCTGCTCCCCATTGGAATGTGATTTCATTTACTCCTCTCCTCATAGATGGGTCTCTTTCTTGACGCATTAAATCTGGACAGGCCTTGTGACTTGCTTTGGTCAACAGAAAGTCGCTGGAATGACCCCGTACCAGGTCTGAGCCTGGGCATCAGGAGTTTTGCAGCTTCTGTTCATGCTCTGGGAACCCTGCCAGCCTCTATGTGAACACGCCTGGGCTAATCTGCTGGAGGGTGAGACAAATGTGGATCGAGGTGCCCCACTGCCCAGCCAACCCCCAGCCAGCCTCCCGCTCCCCAAAAGCGCCACCGGACTTGTTGGAAGGAAGTCACCCGCAGAGGCACGCAAGTGACCAGACACATGCGTAGCCCAGATTGTGGACCCAGAGAGTTATGAGCCGCATAAGTGGTTATTGTTTTAAACTAAGTTTTGGGTGGTTTGTTATGCAGCAATAGATTACTAATACAATGATGACATTTATTTAAACAATTCTTTTTAACAGTCCTAGGTATGTAACTTGGGCTTAGAAATTGGCCATGCACCGACTGTTCAGCATTTCGGCCAGCTTGGCTATGGTCCGCTCAGCATCTCTGCTGTGTGTGCGTCCTCTTCTGGACTGCGCAAAGACGCAGGACCTTGCTTACAGGCCCCTCGGTTCCTGTTCTCATATGGTTCGGGCTTCTCTTCAGTCAGAGGCCCTCCAGTGAGATTTGGAAGGCAGAAGAGAAGGCGAAACCCCTGTCCTTCAGGGTAATGGTGGGTGGAAGCGTGGACGGACGCCGGCTTGAGGTCTGGAGCGGCTTCTGGGCGAACTCTTAGAAATCACCCTGCCTGGGGCTGCCCGTAGCTTCCCCACGGCCTTGGCACGCCCTGGGTTTCTGAACCCTTGCCTCCCCAGGCCTTCCAAGGGCATGCAAACCTCTGGTGAGGGCGAGTTCCAACTCTACCAGAAACCAGAATGTGATGCGTGTCATAATAAGGGAGTGTGGCTGCCGGCTCTCAGCGCCAGACTCCAGTTGGGAGCTTTGCTTTGCTACCTTTTTTGGGGGCATGTTTTCTGATGTATCGTAAGGGCTGCTCTCCAGGAACAGCCTAACCGGAGAGATGCGTAAGGGCAGGTATGGGAGCAGGGGCGGGGCTTCCACGCCTTCCCTGGGGGTGGGGCAGCTTCGCAGCACCGGGATGTGCCTACCCACCTGCAAGCCCCACCTGACTACTTTTAAGCTCCGTGGCTTCGGGAGCTCCCTAGCCTCAGTGTGCTCGTGTGTAAGATGGGAACAACAATTCTCACCCCAAGGGGTTGTTGGGAGGAACGGGTGAGCGCCACAAGTACAGAGTTTGTCCCACATCGTCCCTGTATGTGGCATCTGTTAGTTCAGGCTGTGTCTGAATTTCCAGGGCCTGGCATCTGGATCATTGAGTTGTACTCTTTCAACTGGCCCCGCTTTGCTGCCATCGCTTTCTCTCAAATAGGACACATCAGGGCATCTCAAGAAAAGATCAAAAGCTTTCCGAGCTTCCTTGTTTGGTTCCTCTCATCCCCCATCTCCACATCGCGTGCACACCTTGCTCCCGTTGCAAAGGCTGCTTTCTAACGAGCGAAAACATTTTACTCAGGTGAATGTGAACGCAATTGCAGTGGTATTTCCCAGGGATTGTCTTGGAAATCAACAAACAAATCAAAACGTCTCATTCCCCTGTAAGGATCTCAGTAGGATTATGGCAGAATTCAAAAGTGGGGGGAGGGGGGAAACAGGGATGGAAAAAACCCCAATCATCCACCTTCACTCCCAAAGTAGTTGCTGTGTTGAGAGAGTCCCACAAGGAATCAAAGGTGTATTAAAAACAGAAAATCGAAAATCTTTATCTACAGTCTTGCTGTTCTTAGCTTGTTTGCTTATTTGTGGGAAGGCAGGGGGTGGGTGTTGGGCTTCTTGAAAGTTTTTTTTTATGGGGGGATCTTCCACTGGCACCAAGAAGAAGCCCATCTTCCCAGAGATCTTCCCAGACCAAAAGCATGGCCTTCACTTGACTATAACAAGGCATATTCGTTTTTCCTGTCCATATTCATGTTTATTTTAATACGGAAATGATAGCTCCCCCTAAATCTTTCTGGATTACAGGTGCTCCAGGAAGACGTGTGCACAGGTTTAGTCCTTGAATGGTAATATTATAAAGAGAAGGGGCTCAGGACTCAAATTCGGACTTCCCCATTTTATAGCTGTGTGACCTTGGGCCATGAATTAATTTCTCTGAGCTTGTTATCTCATCTGAAAGAAAAACGATAATATTTCCCGGCAGGGTTGTCGTGAAGATGATAATTCAATGAGATAATGTACGTGAAGTGCCTAACAAAGTGATAATATGTACACAGGAAACAGTCGCTGTGATTTATATTGTCCCTTATCCTGAGAAGGAGGAAAGTGAAGGATGCTGGAAGACGACTCCTCTTTGTTCAGTCTCCAGGTGGCCACTGCACATGTGGGATTGAGCGAGGAGCCTGGAATAGCCACAGAGAAGACACATGTGTACAAAGAATGGGCTCCACGTAAGCAGAGACTTTGGTTTTCTTCAGCCAGGGTCTTCCAGTGATCTGTTCCTGAAAGACTTGCTCCCTAATACATTTATGTGGCTCCAAATGTTTACTCAGATGGTCATGTGCTTAGAGCTGCGGCATGTGGAGGGCACATCGCTCTGGCTCTCCTCATTTATCTGGTTCATCTTGTCCGCTTGATTCCTTTCCCCGAACAGATGGATTTCAGATACCCAAAATGCTATGTTGAGTACATATGGGAGGATAAAATTAGAAGGTAATAACCAAGGTTTTTCTTTCTGCTTCTTCTTTTTGTTTGTTTGTTTCTGTTGTGTTTTTTTTACCCCAAAGTAGTCATGGCTTCCCGGGGAGGAGTGAGATGAAAGGGAGCATTGAAGACATCTCTGAACAGTTTTCAAACCAGTTTCGGCACGGAATTTGAGAGAGAGGAGTAGACAGTCTTTTCTCAAGAGCCCAGGCTTTCTCCTGCAAGAGCTTTACTTTTTTGTTTTTGTTTTTGACAAAAGGTATTTTGAGGCCAGAATTTGTCTTAGAGGGATGTGGTGGTTTTAAGACCCCGTCCTTAAATGGAGTACGGCGAATTAGAGACAGTAGAGAAGAATCTGGCAGAGATGATGACGTGTCACTCTGAGAACAGAGAATGGAAACCCCGGCTTTCCTTGTGGGAGCCATCTCTCAGTCTTGGACTGTGGGCCCTGGTGATGCCAGTCACCATGTCAGGAGGCAGCCCTGTGGAGAGGCCCACATGGCGGAGCGGGGAAGTTGGTCTTTTGAGGTCTGCCACATCCACGGGAGGGAGCTTGGAAGCAGATCCGACTGAGATGTCCGCAGTCTGGGAGTCACAGGTGGACTGCAGTCTCAGGAGAGGCCTTGAGGCAGGGTCACCCCGCTAGTGACAGCCAACTCCCACCCCATCGAAACTGAAACAATTAATGTTTGTTTTGCTGAGCTGCTAAGTGTTGGGATAATCTGTTATTCACCAATAGATAACTAACGCATGTGGCCAAGGCACAATGATATCAAATCTGTCCGAAGAGGTGAGAAGGATCTAATGGCCTGTTGGAGATGGAGGACAAGCAGAGAGACCGTCACCAGGGCCAGGACAGTGATGGATCTCCATCTTGGGACATGGACAAATGCCCCAGCTTCCTAGAGCGGTGGATGGGAGCCCCAGGTAAGTTTGGGGGCTTCTGCAAAGTAGGGAGGACTTACACCTTGCATCCTGAAGAGGAAGCAAACTTCCTGAAGAAGAAACTATTTTGCCTGCACTGAAATCACAGGAAGTAGAAGTAAAAGCCAGTTTGTCTAGGCCAGAAGCTGATGACCTTCTGTAAAGAGTTAGGTAAGTATTTTTGTTTGTGGGCCCTACAGTGTCTGTCACAGCTCCTAACTCTGCCATTGTGGAGTGAAAACAACCACGGACAAAATGTAGATGAAAAGCCATGAACGTGTTCCAACAAAACTTAATTTATAAAAACAGGCAGTGGGCCAGATTCGGCTCCTGGGACACAGTTTGTCAATCCCTGGTCTAGGTGCAGAGGACCTGAGTCAAACCCCTGAGTGTCCAGTAGATCCAGGATTGCTGCAGAGGCTGAGGCTGGCTCCTGGACCTGGAAGGGCTTCCTGGTGGGCACAAAGAAGTTGCAGAAGGAGCCGTGTGGACTGAACATTTCAGCTCCATATGTCGGGGTGTAAGGACAGAAGACTGAAGAAAATAGGAGATTTTATGTGTCAATGAGTCGGCATTGCTTCCTGGATTTTAATGCCTCCTGGGGGAATTGTGTGTGTGTGCGTGTGTGTGTGTGAGCGTGCCTGTGGTGGTGGGGGGGCAAGGGAGTTAGCAGGGACAGTATCCTGAATTGACTGAGTTTAAACCCCAAGTCACAGAGTTTTCTTGAATCAGCAAAATTTTTATCCTCCATCAGTGGTAAATGGACTCTTGAGAACTAAGTTTGTATCAGTTCTGGAGTAATGAAAAAGGTGACATTTTTGCAGACCTGGGCACTGTGATTATGTAACATTTGTGTTTGCTATATGCATGTAAATAGTTATAAGAAACAATATCAGGGAGATCCAGATTTTGGAGTTGGGGAAAAGCCAAATATTCAGAGCACCTGAGTAGAAATATCATTTCCTGTGGCTCTTGGCTGATTCTAGAACTGGGCCACCTACATGATTTGCAAGGCCCAGTGCAAAATGCAAATGCAGATCTTTCCTTTTGAAAAAGTAGACAAAAGTGCCGTTAAAGGTAGTACAGTACAAGGCTTTTTCCTTTCTTCCGTGGTCTCTTTATCGACTTGTCATGGAGTTTCTTATTTGCTCTTTAATGTTGTTTTAAGTAAAGAGAAATTGAAAATTTAATTATTAATATGAATTTTACTGTTCATCTTTATATTATGCAAGGCCTCTTTTGAATGCAAACGTAAGAGCATTTAACTCATGTAATCCGCAAACAACGTAACTCCTGTTTTGTAGCTTGTACACACCTTATACACTTTGAGTGGAGCTGCAGAAACGCGGCACGAAACTCCCTCGGCTGTTTTCAGTTTCACCTCTGGATGAGCGCACACCCTACTGACGTGTCTCTCCCTTTGGCTTCTGCTGAGCGCGGAAGGACAGAAAGAAAAGGGAGTATGAGTTGCACCATCTTTCTCTTCCCTCCTCTGTGCTCATTCTGCGTGTGCAGTTGAACAGCAAAGGGAAGCAGTATGGGGGGAGGAGGGATGATGGGCTCCGATGGACTTGCTGGGGCCGCTGGGACACAGCAGAAAGGGATCATCTCATAGTTGTGGACGGGGAAGTCTGAGATCACGGTGTTGGCAGGGCCGTGTGGGCTCTGATGAGGACTCTGGGGCAAAGCCTTCCAGGCCTTTCTCCTGGCTTCCCGGCCTTCCTTGGCTTGAGGCAGCCAGACTACAATTTCCACATGCTGTTCCCTGTGTGCACACTTAGTGTCCAAATTTCCCCTGTTCGTAAAGATACCGGTCCTATTGGATGAGGGGCCCACCCCACTCCAATAGGACCTCATTTTAACTAATTACAACTGCGACAACCCTATTTCCAAAGAAGGTCACAGTCTGAGGTGCTGGGGGTGAGGACTCTAACATATGAATTGGGGGCGGGGGGGGTGCGGAGCACAGCTTAATCCCTAACAGTTTCTTTGATCATGTTGCTTAGAACTCATTGCTTTCTTTCTGTAGTTGAAACGGGTTCTGGTCTGAACAGAAAACATGACCCATTGGGGCTGTCAGTGTCTCCCTATGCAGTTGTAGATGTGAGTCTTGCTAAAGTCCCCACATTGTGGGTCCACCGGCATTGTGTGCTCATGGGGAACCATGAACACTATATGTGACCATGGCAGCGAGGAACAGATGGAACAGAGGTATTGTGTATGTCCCTTCCGCTCATGTGCATGCTCCATTGTCCCATTGGACTTCACTTACAAAACCCAAGTTCAAAGAAAAAATTTTGGGGGCACCTGGGTGGCTCAATCGGTTGAGTGTCTGACTCTTGGTTTCAGCTCAGGTCATGATCTCAGGGTCGGAGAATCGAGCCCTATGTTGGGCTCCTCACTCAGCAGGGAGTCTGCTTGGGATTCTCTCTCCCTTTCCCTCTGTCCCTCCTGCTCATGCTCGCTCTCTCTCTCTAAAAATAAATAAATAAATCTTTAAAAAAAAAAGATAAAATTACAAAGAATATCAAGATGGCAACAGCTGAGCATTAAAGCACACATGGTACTCTTCCGAGCCTGGAGCCCTGTGCAGTGGCCTGGGTCACACACCCACAAGGCGGGGTCTCTCCAGAACTGCAGCCCACCTCTCGTACCTAAGCTTCATACCCTGTGCTACAGATCCCTAGGAACCTACTGGGGATCCAATCCAACCATTGTAGACCAGGAGTCCTGGGAGGTTCAGTGCCTATCCCAAGATTCCCAACGGGAAGAGGCAGGACTGAAGCCCTGGTTGCCAGAGCCCTGGTCCATCCACTGCTTACTGTACCCCAGCACCTTGCCACTGGTTCCCTCAGCTGTCCCATCTCCTAAGAGCTGGCTCAGTGTGAATGCCCACTGCACAGAGACTTCTTTATGGCCAAGTATCCACGAGGTGTTGCAGGACACTCCTTAGATGCGTGTGTGTGTGGGAGACTGACCTGCCTTGCCTTCTCAGATGGCAGTCGTTTCCCATCTAAACTGAATCTTAGGATTAAGTTCCGGGTTATGGGACAACGAGCAAGGCTGTGATGTTAGAAGGATCAGCATTTTCCTGTTCACAACTCAGTGAAAAGATGGGGGTGAGGGCAAGAAAAGGGTTGGAGAAGTCAGAGGTAGCCTTATCACACAGTAGGGCCATGATATCTAGATCTGACCTGAGGCAGAACGTTCCAAGGATGGGATTGGTTTTCAGGGTTCTCTTGACATTTCTGGCCTCCTTCCTGTCTCAGCTAACTTTTGCTTGGTAGCAAACCACTCCAAAACATAGGGGCTTCAAATAACTGTCCATCCTCTGCCCCTTCCACCCTGATTTAGCTCATGATTCTGTGGGTAATGAGGAGTGGGCTCAGTGGGACAGTTCTCCTCTGGCGCATCTTGCCCTGGCACCCGCTGTCCCTGGCTGCAGCTGGCTGGCTTAGGGAGGATTTGAGTAGCGCTCGACTGGGGCTTCTTCCTGTGGTCCCTCATCTACCAGCAGGCTAGCTGGGCTCCTTTTCAGGGTGACAGCAGCATTCCAAGAACAGCAAAAAGGGAAGCTGTCAGGCCCGTGGAGACCTAGGATTAGAACTCGCACACTGTCTCTTCGGCTTCGGTCTATGGATCACCACATGTCACAGGCCAGCTCAGCTTCAAGAGGTGGAGAAAGAGATGCTACCTCTTTGGGGGAAGAGCTACAAAGTACTGTGGCCATTTTGCGATCTGTGACATTACCTCTGCGCGCCGCTCAGCATCTCATGCCTTCCATCCAGCGCTCCTGAAACTTTCCTGTCCTGGTCTCATCCCTTTTCTATCTTCCCCCTGGTTATTCCAGGGCTCTCCATTCGGAATCCATTATGAGAAGGAGCCAGCTTATTTTAGAATAATTTGTGCCAGATGACAGATAACAGATGTGGGAGAGACAACGTAATAATAGGCCACTATTATTAGTGGGTCATTCTGAGAGCTTCCCGGTAGTAGAAGTTCTGGGCTTTTTGAAAAAAACCATGCCTTAAGTCAGGTCTGTTTACACTTTCATGATCAAAAGAATTATCGGGGGAGTTTGTTGAAACTACAGATTCCTGAATCCAGGATGGAAGCGCTAGTTCTGTGTTTTCTGGGAGGAACCTGGGGGTCTGTGCATTGTCAAGCTTCCTGGCTGGTCCTTTTGATTAACTTGATATGGACACCACAACCGTATCTTAAAAGCGTTAAGAAGCATCTTGGCGGGAGGCAGGGAAGGTATTTGAATCCTAGGCCCCTGGAGGGTTAGACTGTGTCTTCTTTCTTTCCTGTGCCCACTGTGCCTGGTGCCCACAGGTATTTGTGATTCTTACCATGTTTAATTGAGTGGAGCCATGGTTCTCTCTTGTGGTTTGTGTTCTACCGGCGTCTCTTTCCTGGGATCACAGTGAGGAATGCAAAATTCCTGGGCCCCATTCCAAACCACCCGGGGCCGTGGGGGGTGGGGGTGACTGTGTCCCAATCAGGCTCAAACCCCACAGCCTTTGGCAGGGTCTTCCTGAGGTTCCTAGCTCTCTGAGCACACTTCTCGCCAGGACTAACCCACTTGCAATTTGTTGCAGTTCTTTCTTCTGCATTTTGGACTGGCAAGGTTTCCAGGCTGATAGCAAAATGATGGTTCCTGCTGGGTGAATCAAGCTTTTAAATTGGTGTCAAGATCTTTCCCCCTTTCCTGAGTGGCTTTTAAAACCCCGTGACTTAGGTGGAGAACTGAGGATTTAGGAATTAAAAAGGAACTGGCATGAGGGGAGTTCCCCATTCCTGCAGAGTTTCAGATGCACACTTAATTATTAAAGTGGGTATACACAGAACACGTGTGGACACACACACACAAACACACACACACACACAGTGGCCAGGGAACCAAGTACCTTGAAGTCATGCTGTGTTTTCGCTGTGATTGCCTGGACAGGGCTGGGCAGGAAGGAGTGTGTAAGTCCTCCTCAGGCACACTGGCCCCGGGAGATTTAGTTTCCTGGGCCAGAAGTCCCCTGAACAAAGAAGGAGACTTAAGAAGCAAGAGGACATTGGCCTAGGTGTCACAAGTCCGGCATTCTAGCCTCAGATACACCACAAATTCTTGGACCCGTTGCTTTGTCTCCCTGAGGCTCAGCTCTTTAGGTGCAAATGGTATATACCTTGAGATGCTTTCCCTTCCCCTAAAACATTTTTGAGGATACTTATGACTGCGTGCAGAACAGCAGTTAGTAAGACATACACAGAAATTGGAATTCCATGGGAGAATTGAACAGAGATTAGTGGAACCTAGAATCCAAGAACCTGAACATTAAATCAGATTCTGAGAGCGTGGAGAGCCAGGGGAGGCCTGGAAGAGGTAGGGTCGAAGGATTTTCTTGCCCTTATCAGGTAAGATAAGGAAGTGGATGGGCATGGGGGGCATGGGGGTGGGCAGGTGGGGCTTGGGGTCGCCCAGGAGACGAGGATGCAGGAGCCAAGCGACAACTCCTTCTCTCCAGCCCCCATCCCTGCTGGCGGTCTGCCTGACATCTGAGGTTGCCTGGAGTCACCTGGCCCATAGCATTCCTTGGCTTTGTGCGACTTGTGTTTATGCGGGGTGTGCAGGAGTTACCTCCGTTTCACACCCTTGTGCTCACTAACGATGTTTAATTACAACTGTGCAATTGTCCTGGGAATGGAATTCTACTAATGGGTGTCTGATTTCAGATGGGGCTTCCAATGGGAAGTGGATCTTTCAGCCTGAAGAAGTACCAAACATCCCACCCCTTGCTGAATATGCAAATGAAAGGGTGAAGGATGCTTTCAGTGGGTCAGAGTAAAACAAGCAGCCAGTGTTGCGTGGACTGGGTGGAAGGAGCCACATGGGAGGGGCGTCTCCACATTGGATGCTTTGCCAATAGACAACTCTGAAGGGGAAAAACCAGGCTGGGGACTCTCCCTACCAGCTTCCAAGACAGACCGTGAAGCTCTAGGAAAGCAAATATGGTACTGACACAGGGAAATAGATACCTGGAAAAGGAGTGAGAACCCAGGCCACTCTACCCATTTTGCTTAGGATGTGAAATAATGGGACTTTTTATCTAGTGCTGTTGGAAATAAAAATAGGTACAACCACTTAGGAGAAAAATTTGATAACATCCAGTAAGATGAAGATACAGATACACTATGACTCAGAATTATACTTCTAGATATATCTCCTAGGTGAATTCATATATACATATATATGCATCCATACCTATATACATATCTACATCTCTATATGCACACACGTATATGTCAGGAGCCATGAACATAGCAATCATAGAAGTATCGCTTATAAGTAAAATATTGGAAACTTCCCGAAGTCCGTTTGGAGGAGAAATGAATTGTTATATCTGTAATGGAATTCCACATAGCAGTGAAAAGAAATCAACTAGAAATACATGAATCAATATGGATGAATTCCACAAATATAATATTGATCAAAAGAAAGCAATTTGCTAATGAGTATTTGCAGTATGGTATCTACATGCAACAATTCTATAAATTAAATAGGGATATATGTGTGGAGAGGAAAAAGAAATGCAAATAAAGGAAAAACCTCTAGGATCAGGACAGAGGTTCCTCCTGGGTAGAAAGAAGGGAGAGGTAGGAGTCTCAGAGGTCCTATAAAGGGGATTTCACCATGTTGGCAATGAACTATTTTTTTTTTTTTAATTTTATTGTTAAGTTAGTCACCATATAATACATCATTAGTTTTTGATGTAGTGATCCACGATCCATTGTTAGTGAACTATTTTTTAAGCTGGCGAGAGTCGTCATTCTTCATGCTGTTTTACGTGTCTCAAATGTTAATAAAAAGAAGTTGCAGCACTCTTAGTTATGGACCGAACCATATGTCTTTCCTCAGGCGACGGATCAGGATTGATCCAATCCAGGTATGGAGGTCCCATTTCCCTTTGCCAGATGATCACTTTCCCCACCTCACTTATAAATGGGATTGGGCATATAACCTGTTTTCCTAAGACCTAAGAGGAAGTCAGCTTGTGG
>NC_138370.1:158846345-158866686 GCF_054177405.1 Leptonychotes weddellii | reverse complement strand
GTAGGTGTTCAGAATGGTTTGATCCCTATCCAGCTGAATTCCTGAGAGGAGACGAAATCCAGGTCTCCTACTCCTCCGCCATCTTGCTCCGCCCCTGTTTTTACTTTTTAAAGTAGGTGGTGTGTGTGTGTGTGTGAATGTGGAGGGGAGTCAGAGATAAATGAAAGACAAGGAGCATCAATATGTAGAATAATGGTGAGAGAGAAATTCATTGAAACATTGGCAGCAGCTCTTTATGTAGTCAATTTGCTGGACCATGAATTGGTGCATATATAGAGGAGGCTTTAGTTGAGAGAAGATTCCACCTGCAACAGGAATAGACTGAGACAGAGAGTTTGAAGCAGATCTTCATTCAGCAGAAGGTCGTTTGAAAAACCTTGTTTATGCAAATGTAAGTGAATGATACTTTACATGTGTTATCTCATTTAATTTCACAAAGTCCTTTGAGGTCATACTATTGTTAATTTTATTTTGCAGAAAACAGACTTAGAAAACCTGTCCAGGGATCACAGAACCAGTAAGGCAAAGAGGTTCCCATTTTCCTGGGAATAGGGTAAAACTGTTGTTCTGTGGGTTTGGCAAATGTTGTCTCTCCCTTCGAGTTCTTGGAGGGTGGGGACCTGTCTGGATTAGGAGCCCAGGAGCATTTAGGGCATAAAAGACCCCATGCCTCAACTTATGAAGTACAGAAGTTGACTTCAGGGCAGGGTGATTCCAATGAATGCCCAGGGCAGTGAGTCCTTGGAAGATTTACCATCAGACTGGAGTTATGGGACAAATGGACTGACCTGGTATATGGTCAGAAAGGAAGAAGTTTGTGTCATGGTCCTGGATTGTGGCTGCTAGAACCTGGCCTAGAGTTTTTATGGCGCTTTCAAGCATCTTCTATTTTCTCATTGGGATAGCAAGAGAGTAATTTTTCCCCCTCTAAAAACAAACTTGGTCACATGCAATCAAGGAGATTGCAAACTATAAAGCTCTTCTGATGCCATCTTCTTTCTCTAGAGTGGGGGCAGCCATAGCCCCACTCACTGGATTTCAGGGAGAACAGAATGAGGAGATGTACGGAAATCAGGCAGCATCAGCTACTGCCATGCTTCCTTTTCACTGAGATGCTGTGCAGATCCCATAGGTTAAGGGCTCAATCTGCCAAGACTGCCTCCCCTCCCTGCCCCGCCCCCAATTTCAGATGCCTCAAGTCTCAAGTCCAGGTTGGCGCTGTGCTTCTGACCCACCGGCTAGAGATTGGAGGTGCCAATGACCCACTCCTTGGATTCAATTAATTTGCTAGAGTGGCTCACAGAATTTAGAGAAACAGTTTACTTAGCAGATTACCAGGTAATCAGATCATTATAAAAGGATGTAAGTCAGGAACAGCCAGATGGAAGAGCTGCACAGGATAAGGTATGGGGAAAGTGTGTGGAGCTTCCATGCCCTCTCCAGGCATGCTACTCTCTGCAATCTCCATGTGTTCACTAACACAGAGGCTTTTTGAACTCCATCTTTTTGTGTTTTTATGGAGGCTTTAGTACCTACGCATGATTGATGAAATCATTGGCTATTGGCAATTGATTCCACTTCCAATTCCTGTCTCCTGACCTCCAGGAAGGGGACTAAAAATTCCAACACTCTAATCACATGGTTGGTTCTCCTGGCCACCAATTCCCACTGCTGGTTCTTCCTAAAGTCACCTCATGATCATAACAAAAACACCTTCATGGTTCTCAGTACTCTTGTTGCCAGGAGTTTTAGGAGCTCTGTACCAGGAATGAGGCAAAGACCAAATATGTATCTCTTATAAATCACAATATCACAGTCACCAAGATTCAAGATTCAGGGTCCCAGGAGGAGGACTTGGGCATTCTTCCCCACTGGCCATCAGAGCTGGAAGACTGGAGACATTGGCAAAGAGATCATAAACTTCCCACAGCAGTTTTGCTAAATCACTGGGCATTCCAGAACTGTATGGGGATTAGAACTAGAAGTCTCATCCTGCTCCCCATGAAGGGTTTGTTCATCTTTGTCTTTATACACAGAATAACACAATTGTTCTGTGAAAGAAGTGATGAGAAAATAGTCTCATGAAATATTCTTGTAACTGGCTGTTGTTCTTTCAAGAGAGACATTACCATTTGTAAATAATGAGTCTTATTTTATACCAGCAATTAGCAATGGTTTAAATGTTATTCCCTGAGCACTTGCTATATTCCAGGCTGGTTTCAGAGGGAATGACTATGTTATTTTTTCATTACTACATTCTGGTTTGTTTGGATGAGTTTGTTTGCCTTTCCCTGGACCTCTGCCTTTTCCTTGACCCTCTGTAATTACCCCCTCTCTTGGTTTTACTTATTTGTGCATGGGGGGGGCAAAATAAGAGCACTGAAGGGGAGCAGAATTTGCCACCCAAAATATGCCTCTTTGGCATATGGATTATTTTAGGCTGATTATTTTTAAGAAATAGACATAGAAAAAACTCTGAAAACAGTGTAAGTTATCGTTTTGTAAGAGATCTTTCTACATATAAGGGAAACCTCCATTTGTAAGAATGTTTCCCTGTCTTTATCAGGAAGACAAGCAAGGACTTAAATCTGCATAGCAACCTTACCCTTGTTTACTGTGCTTTCCCCAGTAACCTCCCATAACTGGCCTCTCCATTCCCACACCATCTTTTGCCTTTAGCTGGAGATATTATTTAAGGTGGTGGTTTAGGTCATTTTGGAGAGTTACTCAGTTTTTCCTGTTCTTTCCCCCCATGTATACAGGAGGTATACATGTTATTAAACTTCTGTTTGTTGTTCTGTCAATCTACCTTTTATTACAGGGGGATCTCAGCCATGAATCTAGAAAGATAGGGGGAAAATTATTTTTCTTCCCCCACAACACTATCAGGGACTTGGGAGAGCTAACTTCTAACCTGGATTTTCTTGCTGGCTGATAGTGAGATGGGGCATCCCCTGAGGCTGGCTTGTCATCAGTCAAGTGATCCTATTGACTTAGATTATTGTTACTGTTGGGGAGGAAAAAAATTTAGTCTCCTTTTCAATATTCTTCTAGCTGGCCAAAGAATTAAATTGACATGAGACAGATTAATAGGGGAAAAACCCAAAGTTTAATTATATGCACATGGAGGCCCTAAAATAAAATTGAAACCTAAAGAAATGACCAAGTCATGCAGCTTTTATACATTTTACACAAAGGGACATAAATCTGTGAGGAATTGGGACAAAGAAAACATGTTCAGGAGCTTTAATTAGTAAGGAATTCTAAACAGAATTTGGGCTGGGGTAGTAAATTAGTCAAAGTAACAAGGTTTGTTCTATAGCCTTCTCAGCTCTGAATTCCCTGTCTCTTGTGATAAGGATGTCTCTTTCCCTCCTGGATTTCTCCAGGCAGAAACAGAGAAAACTGCACCACATGAGAGAAGGAAGAAGCAGCTGTGGGAGCATCTGAGTGTGTGTGCCTGAGATGAGAGGTGGAGCAATGATGCCGATGACTTCCCAGTTCCTCTTCCTGGGCTCTCTGAAGCCTGGCCGTATTTCTGTCCTCCAGACACTGCCACAAAGCTCTGACAAGTTTGCATCACTTTCAAACAAAAGGACAATTTCCAGGAGACTACTTAGGTACAGGCTGAAGGCCTATACTGAAAAATGACATTTCTTCCTATATTACTGTGCACTTCACCACTTGTCTGTTCATTCGTTCATTTGTTCATTCGTTCATTCATTCAATAAGCATATACTGAGCTCTACCATGTGCTGGGCACTATGGTCCACTCTCTGGTAAGACTGGTGAGTAATACAGATGTAGTGCTTGATCTCATGGAGTTTAGAATCTGTTCCTGTGGCTGCCATAACAAATTACCACAAACTTCCTGGCTTGAAACAACAGAAATCTATTCTTTCACAGTTCTGGAGGCCCTACATTTGAAATCAAGGTGTCAGCAGGTTGTATTCTCTCCAAAGGCTCTAGGGGAAACTCCTTTCCTGCTTCTTCCAGCTTGTGGAGGCTCCAGATGTTCCTTGACTTATGGCTGTGTCACTCAGTTCTCCGCCTCTGATTTTCCCATGGCCTTCTCTTC
This sequence comes from Leptonychotes weddellii, assembly GCF_054177405.1. Taxonomy (NCBI): domain Eukaryota; kingdom Metazoa; phylum Chordata; class Mammalia; order Carnivora; family Phocidae; genus Leptonychotes; species Leptonychotes weddellii. Next base: position 158,862,608 of record NC_138370.1, on the reverse strand, counting down.
TTCTCCCTGTGTCTCCTCTGGATGTCTCTTATAAAGACACTTGTCATAGAGTTTGGGGGCCACCTGGGTAATCCAGGCCCTCATCTCAAGTTCCTTAACTTAATTATATCTGCAAAGATCCTTCTTCCAAATAAGGTCCCATCCATAGATTCTGGAGGTTGGCCATATCTTTTTAGGGACCACCATTCAACCTACTACAGATGGTGAGCAATGGTAGAAATGTGGAGAGGGGTTACAAAGGGGACTGGTGGGGTGCTTAAGAAAATAGCTCAACAACCTCTTTTTGGGAGTTAGGGAGGGCTTGTTGGAGGAAGTCACATTATCTGAAACCAGAAGGAAGAGCATTAAGAGGTGGGAGATATTATAAAGGAAGGAAGACCAAGATCTAAGAGAGGAGGCACCAGCCAGGGAAAGATGAAGCAAGCAGGACTGGGACAGCCAGTGTGTGGAGGGAGGGGATAGGCAGAGCATGGAGCAATGGTCTGGAGGGACAGGTGGGTTCCTCTGGCACATCCATGCTGCCTTGTGCTTTTAGGTGGCCTACAGTGATCTGATTTGCATTTTAAAAAGATCTCTAGCTGTCCTTTTCTCCCCACCCAGGCTCCAACTCCATAATTTTCTGATGCTCGCCAACAATATTGTCAGTGGGAAATCCCTGACAATCCCTGGAGGCTTAGGTGAGGGAAGGTACATACCTTGGAACGTGTCAAAAGCCCCCTTATTAGCATCTAATTTGCACTCTTCCCCTCACCCCATCCACATCTGCCTTCATTTTGCTTTTGCAAATTGTAAATCAGTAAAATATTACCTTAAGGCCTTAAGATACTAAAGGCAATTTAATATTTAATATTTAATATTAAATAAGAGGCGTCTTTGCTGTTCTGACATTTATTCTGCCGGGCTCGTTACTTTTCCTAACGAACGTTTCTTTCTCTCCTTCTGCTTATCGGTTTTAACACATGCCATTTACCACCTCCGACCTGCTGATTAGGGGGCTGGGCACGGGCTTACATCACTGTCAGAGAAAGAGAGAAAAAATTGCAAAGTAAATGGCAAGATGTGGCCGCGATAGCGAGCAGGGAAATCTGCAGTGCTCGGGAGAATGCGGGACCCAAATGAAATCCCCCAGCTCCCGGGGTGGGGGTGCGGCTGAGCCACTGGCTGGCGATGGGCACCACGTGACTGATTATTCAAATGGCCCGGTGATTAACCCCGTTTATATAGATGGAAATAATCCTGCCGGAGCCGGCAACGGCTAATGCATTTTGGAACTGTGGCTTTCCATTGATAGCACAAAATAGTGTAGAGGAAAGCCATTTTCATAATATTAATAATGGAATTACAGAATCAGGTCACTTAAAGGAAAGGGCGCTGAGTCAGTGAAGGCAGCGTGGACTTGAATGTGAAGATGAATACCGAGTGAGTGAAGGAAACGCAAACCTTCTGCAGCGATCTCAGGACATAAAACACACACTCCCTTGCTGTTTTCTTTTGAAAAGAGAAGGAGCTTTCAAAATGACTTGAGCTAAGTACGATTCTGGATGAATTTATGGCAGAGGAAAACACTGTCCAGCATGTCAAGAGAGCCCCTCTTCAGGTGTTTCTCCTCTTTTTCTTTGATTAAATATCGGGTTTACCTTCCTTACCTATGCCCTGGTTTAACGTCCAAGTCCTAGAACAGTGTCTGTAAATGCCTTCTGAGCCAATGTGTGGAGATCCACGGGTCTTACGCAACCCCCCCTCCCCCCCCCGCCCCCCGCCCCCAACAAACAAGCCTCCTAGGTAAGTTCCCTTGCTCCTTGCACCTGCCACCTACCACTCTGGAGTGGCTTGCCTCTTTCTTTGGTCTCTCCCTGCCCACTGTGTACAGGGGCCAGTTTCAGATTTTACCCCAAAGTTGCAAACCAAACCAAACATGGAGTGGGCTGCTTTCTCCCCTCTGTGAATGGGGCCATGACACCCATCTTTCTTCACTCAGTCAACAAATCTTCACTGAGTATCTTCTAGAGGCCAGGCCTGGTGCTAGGGGCGGTCCTCCTGGTGCACATGACTGTGGAGAGGAAGTTGTCTTCATGCCTGGCTGGAATTCTCTTGTAAGGACGTGCCTTCCAGCAGAGGACATGGAGAAGCCTATACCCTTCCAGATCGTCTGACGGGCAGAGGGAATGGAGTAGGTGAGGAAACCACTGGAAGGTTAAAAGAGGAGGTTCAACCTCCTGGAAATATTCCTTTTGGTGTTCTACCCAGAGGGACAGTTTTACATGAGGGATGCTTTTATTTTTTTTAAAAACCACCAGTATCCTTCTTCCTCCTTCATTTTCAGGATCTGTGGTTGTTTTGTGTTTGTTAAGGTGCTTATTGGGGGCCCCAAAGAAACATTTCTCCTGGGGGTGCTCCAGGTACACCCTTGGATGCTCCTCGGTCCCCCAGTAGCTTTGCCCACACAAGCCTAACCACCTTCTGGATAATGGGAACACTGGGCTCCTTATTTTTAGCAACCAGAGCGAATGCAGTAAGCAAAGGGTGATGAATCTCCTTTTTTTTTTTTTTTAAAGATTTTATTTATTTTTTGACAGAGAGACAGCGAGAGAGGGAATACAAGCAGGGGCAGTGGGAGAGGGAGAAGCAGGCTTCCTGCGGAGCAGGGAGCCCGATGCGGGGCTCGATCCCAGGACCCTGGGCTCATGACCTGAGCCGAAGGCAGACGCTTAACGACTGAGCCACCCAGGCGCCCCTGAATCTCCTTTTATACCAATGTTTCACAATAATGAAAAAGCAACCTCTGTCTTAAAATGGTCATTGTTTTCACTGTAATTTATTTTCCCCCAGGCAGACGAATTGGCTAAGTTAGGGTGGGCAGACATAGCTTTCATCAGTCCTGGATAGATTTCACGGGGGCTGGCCCAGTGGGGTGTGCAGAATCTCTGGCTGTGGTCTTCCGGACACATTTATCAAGAAGCAGGCGTGGGGAATGTGGCTGGCAGGAAGCAGCTCAGGAGGAGGTATTCACCTTTGTGAGGAAATAATTCCCAGCCCTGGGAACAGGTGGGATGTAAGACCAAAGTCCCCTCCAGTGTATGGGCCTTTAGGGGGAATAGCACCTCTCACTGTGATGCAGGAGGGGCCCCAGGTGAGGATCTCGGGTGGCTCTGCACTGGGGATTTTGCACGCTGGACTGGTGGCCCGGTGACTGGCCATCACACTAGGGCCTGGGAGGATCCTGAGCGGTGGGGTGTGGGGGGGTAGGCACACACATGTGAGTTTGCTTAGGTGGGCTTTTTATTCTTCTGTGCAGGGATGATTGTATTTGCCTGGCTGACATTTTAACTGATTCTTATTCTAATGGGCAAAGCACTGTTTTCATTCCAAGAGAATTTCAGGGTGAGTGCTCCCCCTTTTTTTTAAGTTAATAGACTATTTCTCAGAGCAGTGTTAGATTTATAGAAAAATTGCAAAGAAAGTACAGAGAGTTCTCATAGACTTAACCCCCAACATTTCCCCCGTGATTAACATCTTGCATTAGAGTGGTACATTTGTTGATAAACCGACATTGGTTTGTTATCAGTAACTAACGTTTATAGTCTACGTTGGGGTTCACTGTGTTGTTCTGTTCTATAGGTTTGGCCAAATGCATAATGTCCTTTACCCACCATTAGCGTATCATAGGGGTGTGAGCCCCTTTTTGCAGTGTGGTGGTGCCCTCCCGGGGTGCCCAGCACCCCCTCCAAGCAGTGCCCGGGCTCTGGCTAGAGCCCTCGTGGGCGAGGTGAAGGGGACAGAGTGCCAATCTGCCTGAGAACAGTGTCATTGGTGTCTGTCCAATGGGGAAAGAAGAGCTGGTCTTAGAAAGAAAGGTGTCACTAAGACACTAAGTGACCTAAGACAGGTCACTCAGAGAGGTGTTAGGTTCCTTCTGAAGCAGGGGAGGAGGCTTCCTGCACCCCTGTCTCTCAGGTAGATGTCTCTGCCCTTCAACCTTTGGGTTCACGTTTTCTTGGGCTATTGGGAGGGGTGTGTGTATACACACGGGGCAATTGATGATGTCAAACATCCAATGGCATGGCTAGCTGTCACTTTGGCTGGACAGTTGGTGGAGGAGCTGCTGGCCCTCTCTCTCCTGCACTGGCCAGAACCACAGATCCTATAGACAGTGGTCACTGTGAGTGGTGAGGATGCACCTTCCATGTGGCCACTGGGCCTTTGACACTGGGCCTTCCTCTGCTGTGGTCCTTCTCTGGGTCCCTTCACTCAGTCGGAGGCCCCTCTTCTTGGGCGACGTTCTCAGCATCAGCTGCCAAGGTGTGCTGTCTGCTGGATTGCAGCCACACCCCCCAGAGCTCTCGGGGAGCCTGTCCCTGCGTTTCCTTGTCCCTTTGTCCTTCAGGAAGCTCTATCATCTTTGCTGTCTCAGAGGAGCCCCCAAGAAGGCCAGTGGACTTTGGGAGTGAAGACATTTGATAGTCCCGTTTGAAGCTGTCCTTCTTAATACTGAGACTTCTTGATGTTTAGTTCAGGCCTTCAGTCAAGACTCACCAGACACCATAGCCTGTTATATGACCTATGCTTGGTGCAAAAGTAAGAAGGGCTGTTTCCCGTGCTTGGAGCACTGCAGAAAGGATAGAGGAAAGTGCTTTGAAGAAAGTTACAACAGGACAGCAAGAGGCAAGCAGAAGAGATGCTGACCCGGCGGTCAGAAGTGAGGGCCGACAGGAAGCACTTGTAAAGCTCCCGAATGGCTCTTAGAAAGACGAAGAGACGAGAATCCCATAAATCCCCAGCTTAGAGGCTCAGACTGTTATCGGATCAAAGTGTTATCCCTGAAGTCTACAGAGCACGAACGTGCCCACTTTACTGATGGGAAAACTGGGTTTCAGAGATGCTAAGAAAACAAGTAAGGACACCTACTGGCTAAGGCCAGGGGCTGAGATCTGAACCCAGGTCTATTGACTTCCAAGCCTCTGGTGATACCACTGCATTTTGACGGCTTCTTGTGGCTGGCTGGCTGGAGGAGGCTGCCTGAAGGAGGCTGGATGCTCCTCAGGCTGTAGGCTAATCAAATGAGCCAAGGTACCCGTGCTGGACATAATCAGAAGAGCCAGCATTTGCTGAGCCCTTATGTGCTAGGAGACTTCCAAGAGATGTGCTCTCCTTGAATTGACTCATTTTTTTATTTTTAATTTTTAAAAAAGATTTTATTGATTTATTTGCCAGAGAGAAAGAGAGCACAAGCAGGGGGAGCGGCAGGCAGAGGGAGAAGCAGGCTCCCTGTCGAGCAGGGAGCCCGACGCGGGGCTCGATCCCAGGACCTTGGGATCATGACTTGAGCCGAGGGCAGACACTTAACCGACCTGAGCCACCCAGGCGTCCTGAATTGATTCATTTAGTCATCGACACCACTATATTGTTTATTATTATTATCATCCCTATGTTAAGATGAAATAACTGAACTTCAGAGAAGTTAAGTAGCTTGCCCAAGTGAGCGGCTCAAGAGCCTGGCTCTGAGCTCCTTGAAGTCTGGTCTGGGCTGAAGTTTAACAACACAAGTTAATGTGGGTCGGGCGCTGCCGAACACGGGGCTCTGTGCCAGACACCTGCAAACACTCTGAAAGGTAAGCCTCTCCCCTCCTACGGGAGGGAAGGCAGATGTACTGCAGTTTTGCAGATAAAGAACAGGAGTCTTAGTAGGTCAGAAGGCTCATAGTGGCAGAGCTGGGGCTTGAGGCCAGATCGGTGTGAATCAAAGGCTTGAACTCCTCCTCATGGGTTGGGGGCCGAAGACACATCTGAATAGCCCGGGGGAGCATTTATAAAATACAGCTTCCTGAGTCCCACTCCTGGAGACAGACTCAGAAGCTTGGGGGCAGGCCCGGGAATGTGCATTTTATACAAGCCTTTCTGTGCGGTGCTGCTGCAATCCGCCCCCGCCCCTGCTGTCCCTGGCCACGACTCAGGCGGTCAAATGCAATCCCCTGCGGGGGCGGGGGGGAGACACACTGCCCCCCTCAGTAGCCTTGTGCTCTGGCTGGGATGTGGGCCACCTTGCGCTATTGCTTTGTAGCCCATTTCAGTTTATGGGATTACCCTGATATTTGAGTTGACATGGAGATCTGAATCCCTTCATGAACCACTTACCTGGGAAGCCAATCCAGAATCAGAAGCCATTTATTGCCTTACCACAGGGGGCCCGGGGACAGGGCCTCCTTGACCCCTGTATGCCCATCCCTCCTGTATGGCTAGCGTCTGCTGTCCCCCGCCTGGAGGACCCCGAGGGAACCTGTCACCACGCGGAGGGGGCCTTGTCGGAGCTGGAGTCTGGGCACGGGCCACTCTCTCAATCAGTGTTCCTCAATGCTGGCTGCACATTAGGCTGTTTCGGGGGGACTTTTGAAAGAAGACTAATGCCTGCTCCACTCCGAATCAGTCAGGCAGGGACCTTGGGATGCAGAGAGGAAATGACCACTGAAGACAAGCTCCGTGGCTGATTCTGATGCAGGGGCTGGGTGGCAAACTGCGTGAAGCTGAGGTTTACTTGCCTCTCCTGATATTTATAGTTCCCTTGGGTTTTACCGAATGCTGTGGGTTAAAAAAAATAATTTTATTAATAAACTTCATTTTTTGGTACAGAGAGCTCCCCCTTCCTCCACGCATACCCAGCGTCCCCCATCAAATGCTGTTTTCATACCAGTTTGCATGACTTGAAATGACCAAAGGATGACTCTCAGATTTCCTCTCCTGGAAAGATGCTCCCTAAATGCGCCATGCACAAACCTAGTGCTGGCAAGTTTCCCAGCACCTGCATGATTGACTGGCTGAATCCCTGGCTTCTCTGTGGCCCCAGCTTCTGGCTCTGCTAGGCTGCTCCTTCTGCCTGGTTGCGAGCAGGCTGGCAAGATTTCTCTGGTGTATGCTCTGTGGGTAAAACATTCCTGCCTTGGGGACCAGTCTGCAAGGCACTCGTGTGAGTGAGCATAGAGAGAAGGGCTTAGAAATAGATTTTGGAAGAAGCAAGTTCAAATCCCCTTGAAACCAAGGAACCATCCCCTCCACCCCTAACTCTGTCCCCATTTCTTTCTAAAATTCTCTCCAGCTCTCGAAAAACCTTGTTTTCAACTCTTCTCAGCTTCTTCAATATAGAAACATTTCACTAGAGGGCACTTTAAGACTGAGTAAGAAAAAAACCCCAGCAACTTGGTGACAATAGGTTGCACTTCTTCATTAACTAGGTAAACAGTCCTGCACAAAACAAAGTATAAAAAAATACATAAGGAATTAAATATGTATTTAGCTGAAACTGTGATTCAATTTCCGTGGGTGGTTTTCTTGAAACTGGACACGGGAGGAAAGTAGCATCCTTGGATTTACTGGTAATTTTGACTTGAGATTTAATAATAATAATGATAATAATAATAATAGTAGTCTTTTCATCTGGTTTAAGATGGACACTTTGCTTACTTCAGTGCTTTAGGGCAAGTGGGTGTTTGAAGCTTTTACTAAAATTTATGTTGAAGAAACGTCTCCTTTCGTGACACTGATGACAGGGTTAACGTGGTTGCTAGAAAGTCCCTGCTGTGTGATTAATGGAGGATCATCTAGGGAGGAGAGGAGAGGCTCTGCAGATGCAGCCGGGATCCGAGTTCTAGACCTGGTCTGTTTTTATCTAGTGGCATGACCTTGGCAAGTCACTGTCCCTCTTTGGACCTCAGTATTCTCATTTGTAAAATGATAGTATCGGACTAGGAGACATTTAAGATCTTCTTCCAACCCGACAGGTGATAAGAATCTCTCCAGCTGTCTCCTTGTGGTTGGATTGTTCACATTGCCTCTCTCTTGGACTCTCTTGGCATGAAGAGTTACACCAAAAGCTACTCGGGGGAGAAAGACAGAAAGAGGATGTGAGTGTGAGTCCTGGTTCTGTACTTGCTGGTCACCTTTGGGAGGTGAATGGGTTAAACAGCATTTCTCCAAAAGATGTGGTTGAAGTCCTAACCCCCAGCACCTTATTTGGAAATAGGGTCTATGCAGGGGATCAAGTAAAGATGGGGCCGTTAGGTTGGGTTTTAATCAAACATGACTGTTGTCTTTATGAAAAGGGGAAATCTGAACACGTAGATAGACCCAGACAGGAGAATGCCATGTGAAGACACAGGCAGTGAAAGGGTGACGCTTTTTCCAGACAGGGAGCACCAAAGAATCCTAGCCAACCACCAGAAGCTGTGGGAGAGGCCTCCCTCACAGCCTCAGAAGGAACTGACGGAGTCACCACCTCGATCTTGGATCTCTCCCCTCCAGAGTTGTATTTAATTGCGATACTGTTAAAGTTTATGAACAGTAAATCCATTTCTACTGAAGCCAAACAGTTTATGAACCTTTGTTATGGCAGGAGTCCTAGCAAACTAATACAGAAGGACATGTAATCAGTAAGGACGAGACCAAACGAGATGATGTTTGGGAGAGCTTCTAAAACACAGGGCCTCAAATCTCCTGGGCGCTCCTTAGATGCTAGTTATTATAAAGAAGGCATAAAGGAGGGAGGAAGGGAAGGGTGGCGGGAGGCAGAAGGAAACTCCTGGTGTGAAGCACCTGTTACGTGCTGGGAATTTTACATATTTCTCTTTAGTTCTTGCTAACGGCCATCTTGCCGCTGAAGGAGTGGGGGCTCCCAGAGGTGAAGTCAGTTGCTGATGGCCACAAGCTAGGAAGTGGTAGACAGCACAATCTGTGCTCTTCATGCCATGTTATGCTCGTTGTTAGGACCAGGTGTTACTGATGCCGCCATGGTAAACCCCATTCATTCATTCATTCATTCACTCACTCATCTGCTTACGAGACAGAGAGATGGAGCTGGGTCCATTCCAGTGAGCCGAGGCAAGACTCAGCTCCGGGAAGGCATGTATTTTCTGGAATGATTGAAGTTCATTGCCCAGAAGATTACCCACTGTGGCAGGCCAGAGTGAGGCTGTCTGGGGGGAAAAGCAGATCTCAGGAGCCAAACCATGAGTCCCCGGGAGTGAAGTACTCATATTCACATTCCTTCAGCTTCTTCCCTAAATAAACTTGCCCACACTGTTCTAAAGGGCATTGACAGATGACTCAGAACCAGGCTCACTCCAGACAAAATCCCCGATGAGCCCAAATCCATCCTGATTCCATATTTCCCCTCTCTGGGTCCTCCCCATTCCCATCCTTATCCTTCTCTCCTTGCCCAACCCATTCCATCCCTACCCCAGTTCAGTTAAACACTGACCTGGAATTTATCTTCTGCCAGGCTGTGGGGATATAGAAGCAGATGGAGAAGGGGGCCTCACAGCTATGCTGGTTGTTGCGATATCGGGGATATGCCCAAGATGACAAAGGGTGTGAAGCAAGACACTCGGATGGAGGCTGTCCAGGAAAGCTTCCTAGAGGAGATGACAAGCAGTGTTTTTGGAGAATGACGAAAGGGCAGGTATCCCAGGCTCAGGGAGGTCATGTGCAGAGATCTGGAGGCCTGAAATAGCAAGGCAAGTGGAGACAACTGGAAAGGATTTGGGACAGTTGGTCATTAAATGTGAAGGGAGGGGAGTGAGTGGAAGCTGGAGGGCTGGCAGAGGCCAGGTCACCAAGTCCTCCTGGTGTTTTGGAGCTATCCTAAGAGGTGCTCATTCAGCCCACCATTTCCAGAACACCAATTCCAGAAGTTTCCTCAATCATGTTCCCCATCGCCCCTGATTCCCCTCAGGTTCGCTCTCTGGGATCCAGGTGGGCTCCTCTCTTCCCTCTGCTTCTACTGAAGCATGCACTCCTTTGGTTGTTCAGTCCATCAACAAACATCTATGGCGTTCCTACTCTCTACTGGGCCCTGCTCCAGCCACTGGGATCCAGCGGTAAACAATCAGGCCAGCAATGGGAAGTGCTTTATGTCCTCCTTCTTCTTAGGTGAGGCATTTAAAAAATAAGCCAAGGATTTTGGTAGGCTGGAGGGGGACGGTTTGGGGACAGTCAGCCATCCTCCCCTTGGAGCCGACCACGATGTGGTATGTCTGCCCAGGCACATAGCCGTTCTGCTCCTTCTGCAGACAGTGACTCCCTCTTCTTGTCTTAGTCTCTCTCTTGCCTTGACGAGGCTCTCGAACGTGCCTCATTATAGGCAACACTGCCCAGACATTTCAGAGGGACAGGTGTGCTCTGACCATATCCTGTCCAGGTGAGATTTTCTTGACTTCAGTGCTTCCATGTCTGGAAGCCTCTTTGGGACCAGTTGTGAATATCTCCATCCTTGCCATGGGGCCAGGGCAATGGGATTTCTCTTTCTCATTCCTGAGCTACCCCCTTGTGTCCTTGGATGTGTTCATTTTCGAGGGCTGCTGTACAAATTACTACGAAGTAGGTGAATTAAAACAACAGAAATATATTTTCTCCTAGTTCTGGAGGCTAGAAGTCTGGCCTGCCCTGGTCAAGATGTGGGCAGGGACCTGATTTCTCTAAGTGTCCAGTGGAAAATCTTTCCTTGTCTCTCCTGGCTTCTGGTAGCTTCCACAGTCCCTGGTGTTCTTTGACTGGTGGCAGCATAATGACAACTCTGCTTTGTGCTTCACATGGCCTTTTCCCCCGTGTGTCCGTGCAGCAACAAATCTTTCTGTCCTTATAAGGACACCAGCTCTTGGATTAAGGCCTACGCCAACCGAGGATGATTGTATCTTAACCTGATGACGTCTACAAAGATTCTACTTCCAAATAAGGTCCTGCTCACAAGTACCGGGGGTCAGGACGCCAACATATGTCTTTAGGGGACCCAAGTCAACCCCTAACACTGGGTGTGAGGGTCAGTGAGAGCATAGGAGAGAGCATAAGCAGCAGAACTTCTTCAAATGTCTCCGGGCTTTGATCAAGCTCTGAGTTCTCCCCGGGGATGGGAGTTTAGGCAGGAAAGGAGATGGGCCTGTGGAATTCCAGGAGGCCAGTGGGGGAGAACAGGTCCATCTCTTTCTGTTGCTCGAGCTCCGTGTGTGCAGGTCTCTGCTAAGTTTGCTCGGCAGCTAGTGGGTGAGGTGGACTGCCTGGTGCTGGGTTTAAGTACACCTTCCTGTTAGTTCCTGAGTGTGCGGCTCTGCTCTCTGCACCTGTCCCTCTCATTTCCCCCATTTGTTTTCTTTTCTTTCTTTTTTTTTTTTTTTAAGATTTTATTTATTTATTTGACAGGGAGAGCGAGAGAGCACATGCAGGGAGAGCAGCAGAGGGAGAGCGAGAAGCAGGCTCCCCACTGAGCAGGGAACCCCATGAGGGGCTCGATCCCAGGATCCTGGGATCATGACCTGAGCCGAAGGCAGACGCTCAATGACTGAGCCACCCAGGCGCCCCTCCTGTGTCCCTTTCTTTAAACAGGCCTCCAGTGGTTCTGCATTCAGTTCTGCAAACATCAGCTCTTGAGGGCTGGTCTGAGCGCGGCCAGCCTCTTGCAGGTGAAGGCGGAGAGGGCGGGGAACTTCGACTCGAACTCCCCACTGCAGCCAGGGAGCACGGTTCCTCTTGGTGAAGCGACTTTTGAAGGCGGCCCAGACCTCCCCCCTCCACCTCCCCCGCTGGGGCTCCAAGGCCCCTCCTTCCCAGCGCCCCCGGCTCTCCACCCAGCACTTAGGTTGCGTGCTGAGATGTTAAGTACCCAGGGTTGCAGGACATCTTTGTTGCTGTGCTCCGCCAAGCCGACCGCTTTTTACAAACACATTAAACATTAATATCTACAGAATGGGCAGTTTTATCGTGCACAAGCCCGAGTATCCTGGACACGGATTTATTTACTTTTTATTAATGTAACCTTAGCATGCCACATATTTCTCCCCGAGCTCCTGATCTGAGAGGCCTTGGCTGGGCCCAATGAATACTTTATGATTCCATTTAAGACCAAGGGAGCCAATAAACTCACCCCAATTTACATTTCAGTGGAGTCTTATAAGTAATGCATGCCGCACGCCTCTCCGCCCGCTCCCCTGCTGCCTTGAACACCCCATCACACACGTGGCCTTTTCACGAGGCAGAGAACAGAGAAGTTTCTCTTTGAACTGTTTTCTTTTTCTTTCTTGAGCTCCCTGATCCCCTCTCCGTGTCCACGAATAGATCATGGTGAGGGGCTGGCCGCAGGGGTGTTCTGTGGTCTCTCTTTTCTCTCTGCCTTGGTGTGTTGCCTCTGAGCCGTGCCTTCCAGAACGGTGCGTAGCCCCCAGCCAGCCCGCCAGGGCCTGGCCCTGAGTTTCCCACCCCGTGGATTCAAGGGGGCTGAACGGTTTTCCTTTCAGACCTGACTTTCCTGATCCTGGGAGCTGCGAACTCGGGGCAACCCTTCTTCCATGTACTCCCTCCCGCGGCAGCTAGTGCAGTCTTTACATGGCTCCTGAGTCAGATCACGCAGTCCTGCTCAGAATCTTCCAGTGGTTTCCAGGCTTTTTAACTCCTGCCTGAGTTTCAGGCACCCGGCTGCCCTGTGGATTTCAGACTTGCCACCTCCCCCAACCGCACATGCCAATCCTTGAAAGAAATATCCCTTTGTATGTGTGTTTGTGTGTGTATACATATATGTGTGTGTGTGTGTAGACATGCATATGCATATGCTATAAATATAAATATATATATAAAATATCTTGGTTCTGTTTCTCTGGAGGACTCTGATTTTGGAGTGCCCTTTACTAACCATCAGGGATAGAATGCTGTCCTCCCACGTTACTCCCTGTGATGTTTACACATTCTCTGACATTCCTCCCATAGAAGGGTGGAGACTAATCCCCCTCCCTCCCATGGGGGTGCCTTCCTGGCTCACTTCTGTGACTAGAATGCAGTGGAAGACAGGCCGGTGACCTCTCTCAAGGCTGGATTAGAAAAGGCAATACAGTGTCAGCCTGAATCTCTCTGTCTCCTTCTCTCTCTTGTTCCTTCTCTCTCTTGTACCACTGGCTCTTGCCACAGGGAGAGGCCACATGAAGATGTTGCAGCCAATTGCCCCAGCCAAGGTCCCACCTGCCAGCTAGCATCAACTCCAGATAGGTGACAGGTGGAGCCTCCAGATGATTCCAGCCTCCCAGGGACACTGAGCTGCCCCAGGGACACTGAGTGGAACAGATAACAGGCTGTCCCCATTGCACCTGCCCAAGCTGGAGAGTCATGAGCAAAACCAAATTATTATTATTTAAAGCCACTATTTGGTGGTTGGTTGTTTACAGCAAAATAACTGGAACATTCTCTATCCCCTTATGCTGCTAGCTTTAAATTTTTTCTTTTAAAGATTTTATTTATCCATTTGAGAGAGAAAGAGAGAGAGGGAGAGAGAGTGAGCAAGAGCAGGGGGGAGGGGCAGAGGGAGAGGGAGAAGCAGGCTCCCACTGAGCAAGGAGCCCAACTTGGGGCTCCATCCCAGGACCCCAGGATCATGACCTGAGCTGAAGGCAGTTGCTTAACCAACTGAGCCACCCAAGCGCCCTTAAATTTTTTTTTTTTAATTATTAACTTGTTTATTTTCTGTCTTTTCCATTAAATATGAGTTCCATGAGGAAAAACACTTTTTTTTATTTTACTTATTTTTTTTTTTTTAAGATTTTATTTATTTATTTGAGAGAGAGAGGAAGTGAGAGCGAGTGAGCCTGAGCGGGGTGAGAGGCAGAGGGAGAAGCAGACTCCATGCTGAGCAGGGAGCCCGACGCGGGACTCAATCCCAGGACCCCGGGATCATGACCTGAGCCGAAGGCAGCCGCTTAACCGCTTGAGCCACCCAGGAGCCCCTTACCTATTTTTTTTTTAATCTTAGTGCCTATAAGAGCACATAGTAGCACCCAGTAAATATTTCTTAAATATTTCTGAAGCTACTGAATTATCTTCTTTCCTATTTGCTTCTTTCCCTCTCTTCCTCCGATCCTCTCTACCTTGATCTTTCTCTTTCTTTCATTTTTATTCTTTTTTTCTCTCTCTCTTGCCGCTTCCTTCTTTCCTTCCCTTTGAATAATTTCATTACTTTCCAATCACTCAAGTACCACATAAATACATTTCATTATAAAAAATGAAAACGTCTCAGATAAAGCTCAATTCCCTTTGCTCACCCTCCAGCCCCAAGCCTGGCCAGCAATGTCCCTCACTTCACCTTTGCTTTGCTTTGTCTCTGCACCCCTGATCATTTGGGGAAGACAGGAGGACCTTCTCCCCCACTCCAAATGTTGCAGCTTCCTAGTTCCTCTGCCTTCACAGTCTCCCCCTTCCAGAACATTCCATTGCATTATCAGGGTACTTGTCCCCAATCTCTGCTTTGAAGGGAACTTTGAAGGGAGCTTTCTGAGAGTTCCCTGTTCCCTAGCCGCCAGGGTTCAAACTCTCTAGCCTGGAGCTTAAACTTCCACAATCTGAGCCCTACCTAGGACTTTGGTTCTTCTTCCTTCATGAATCTCCTCCTCCAGCAACAACAGTCTCTCCCCTGCCCTTACCAGTCCCTGGCTTTCCCAGTTTGCTGACTCTGTTCTTTATGTCTTCAACACCTTCCTAATTCTATTCATCTGCTCAGATGCTACCTGTTTTCTAAGTCCTCGGCAAGGGAGTGGGGGGATCGTCCCTGCTCCCGTCTGAAGAGTCTTCTCTCCCATGGGCTTCAAGCTCTCACTGCCTTCTCTCTGCTGTTGTCTTGTAGGGCTGACCCTGGGCTTTCTGTGGTGTCAGTCTCCTCAGCTGGAATTCAGACTCACGGAGAATAAGGACCGTGGTGTGTTCTGTTTCGGAGAGGTGCTGTATTCGGATGTATATGGCCATGTATTCAGAGAGCCAGGATATCTGAGAGCCTTCTAGAAGGCCCTGCTATTGCCTCTGTGGTCACTCAGCTGCCCTAGGGAGGGGACATGTTGGATGTCCACGTGTATGTTTCTGCGACATGGTCACAGTGGCCAGGAGGATTGCGGGAATCATCAAACTGATGGGTTTTTTCTCAGGAGTCCTCTTCTCCCAGCCTCACTTGCCTGAGGTGAAGATCTTTGACCAGCTCTTCCGCTACCTGGAGTCCACCAACAGGGTGTACCATAAGAGTTACTTTTTGTGGGCAGAACCATGGCTGCAGGCTCTATCTGCCTCTTCGGGGAGCAGCGGGAGGGCATGGGACTGAGGAGAGAGAGGACCCATCGGGAGTCATTAGACTGGTAATAAATAGGCTTTGAGTGGTTTTTACAGAGCCTTATTCATTCAGTCATTTATTCAGCACATTCAGCAGATATTTCTTGGGCACCTGCTATGGGACAGGCACTGTATGTGGGGCTAGGGATGGGGCGGTGAATGAAACAGAGGCAGCCTTGTCCCCAGGGTATAGTCTAGCGGGAGTGACCAGCAGAGAAGTGGCAAGTAAATAATTCGAATTCAGCATGATCAGGGAAATCAGCCAGGAAATCATGGTCACATAAAGGGGACAATGATCGGGCCTTGAGAGGCTAGGGGAAGACTCCCCAGAAAACAGAACATGAAAGGTGACATCTAACAGGTAGAGAGGAGCTTGCCAGGTAAGGAGGGGAGGTGGGTAGGAAGGAAGAATGAGGGAGGCCTCGCACAATGGCTCAGAGATGGAAGGAAGGAGAGAGAGAGAGAGAGAGGACGTGACCTCAGGCCAGAAAAACCAGTGGAGTAACAGGAAGTTGGGACCTGTTTACAAGGCCTAGACTTAACAGATGGAATTGTTGTTAAAACTTTGATTTGTTCCCCCAGCGGGCAGGGAGGGGAGGCCAACTGTCTTCACTGTGGCTACCAGCATGATGGTGCCCCACCTGGGCTCCCAGCAGGTGTGGACTCAGGCATGACCTGGGGTCATTTTCACATTTGCGCCTTGGGAACCTAAGCCTGGTGTTTCACCTTTGCTCACATGGTTAGAATCTCCCGCTCTGACTCTGACACAAAATCTCTGCCCTCCTCAGGCTTCTCAAAAAAGGCCACCCCTGTGAGTGAATGGGTATTGCTGTTGTTTTATAAAGGACGCATGGGGTCATGGGGAGGGCTTACACAGCAGAGCCCGGAGCACTTCACCGCATTAAACACGGGTCCATTCTCTTCCCCGGCTTCTTTGGGTATCCCACTGACTTGGAGTCCTTTCTCTCTGCTCTTTCACCTCCCTCCTCCCTTCCCTCCTCCCCTCCTTTTTCTCCCCCTCCCCTTCCCACTCCTTTTCCCTCCTCCCCTCCCTCTTGTTCCCTTCCTCCCCTGACCTCCTCTCTCTCTTCCCCTCCTCTTCTTCTTCCTCTCCCCCTTCCTACTTCCCTCTCTCCTTTCCTGTCTACTCTCCTC
>NC_138370.1:158807148-158845845 GCF_054177405.1 Leptonychotes weddellii | reverse complement strand
GTCTGTTCATGTCTTCTGCCCATTTCTTAACCAGATTGTTTGTTTTTGGGGTGTTGAGTTTGATAAGTTCTTTATAGATATAGATTTTATCAGATACGTCATTTGCAAATATCTTTTCTCATTCTGAAAATTGACTTTTAGTTTTGTTGATTGTTTCCTTTGCTGTGCAGAAACTTTTTATCTTGATGAAGTCCCAGTAGTTCTTTTTTGCTTTTATTTCATCAGTCTTTGTAATCTTGAATCATATATTTTATTTCTGCATTTGAAAAAAATCCCACAAAATGAAGTTATTAATTTTGACTTACACAATCAATAGTTGTAAAAAATAAATTTAAGTACACACATACAGAGTATTTCATATTTATCCCATATTTCTCCTTTCTGATGTTCTTCATTTTTCCCCTTGGATCTAGGCTTGCAACTGGTATCTTTTCCTACCAGACCGAAAAACTTCTTTTAGTATTTCTTTAGTGTAGATCTGATGGATCTTCATATATCTTTCATCATTTTTGGAAAATTCGTAGTCTCTATATTTTAAAAGATTTTGTCTGCTCCAATCTTTCCACTCTCTTTCTTCTTACATTCTGGGCTTCATACCTAGATATTAGACCATTTGATATTGTCTCACAGATCTTGGGTGCTCTCTTTCACTTTTAATTCTTTTTTCTCTATTTCAATTTGAATAATTTCTATTGAAATATTTCAAGTTTATTATTTTTTTCTGTTGTGCATAGTTTGCATCATAGTTTAATTTCTAGTATTTTCCTTTTTTTTTAAATAGCTTCAGTTTATCTGCTGACTTCCCCTTCCATTCATATATTTTAAAATCTTTTTTACTAGTTCCTTTAAAATATTTATTATAGTTATTTAGACATCCTTTTCATTAATTCTGATCTATAAGCCATCTCTGGCTATATTGAAAACCATTCTGTTGAGTATGGATCATATTTTCTTACATCATCATGGGTCTTGCAATTTTTGATTATGTGCTTATCATTGTGTATAAAAGACTATTAGATACCAAAGTAAATTATTTGTCTCTAGAAGAAGGATCACCCTGCTTTCTTTCAGGTTGATAGGGTAATGAGGCTAAGTCAACCTAATTTGTTGTTGAGCTGGGTCTGGACCTTGTTGCAGTTTTAGTTAGATCCTGTCCACTCTGGTTTCAAATGTTGGAGTTTGGGATCAGAACTTTCCCTTCAGCAGCGTTTGGAATCTTAGCACCAGAAATATGGGAATTTTTTAATACTTTACAGCTTAGCCACCAGCGTCTGAACTGTGGGAAAGTTCTCCCTTCTTTACAACTTGGTTGCTAACTTTTTAGGCCACTGGGGAGTTCTCTTTGCTTTCCAGGCCTGCCCTCTGGCTTTATGCATCCAGAAAAATCTCTCTCTACCCTGCCACCCTGTCTCTCAGTCCTTATTAGGCAGCTTCAGTGTACTTGGTGAAGTCCTCGAACCCTGCCTGCAGGCTTCCTTGTATTCCTTGAAGGTTCACTGTAGCTTCAAGGGATTTCTCTTACATCTCCTGATCTGTGACTTTGGTGTGCTACCTCCATGTACTCAGAGAAGGCCCTTGAGGAAGTTTTGGCAAGTGGGTTAGACTCATTCCTTACTGGGGCCCCTCAGGATTTCAATCCATAATGCTGGCTAATGTAAGACCATGACAGAGTTTGTGGAAAGTGCATCTGGTTTCTCCTTATCTCCATCTATTGCCAATTCCCCTCTCTCTCATTGCTCCACTAGGGATGAAGGCAACTGTGGTGTCTTTTCTCTGAAGAAGAGTTTTCCACTTTCTAGAATTTAGTTCATTTAGGTTTCTTTGCATCCTCAGCTCTTACCTTTATCTTTAAACTGTGAATTTGTACATAGCTTATCTTACTTGTTTTTATTTAGTGTGGACATGATACATTCTTGCAACTTTCTACACTCTTGTCAGAGGCAGTAGTCTTTTCAATGAGTTTTATGTGTAAGTATTGCTAATGTGAATTGCCTCGGTATTTCCAAGCTCCCCAGCCTGCTGGGTTTACACACCCTTTATCATTAAGTTAAATTAGTTGGAATCCCAATAGCCTATATGGTGAGAGATCCAGTTTGTCTCCTAATGTCCCAACACTGTCTTGGAAAGCTTCCCTTTTTTTCCCTACTCACCTCTTACTCCCATTTTATGTTTCTGCTGAATTCTCTCTATTGTTTACATCCCACTTCTTGCTACTGTTCCATTTGATTTGGCTCACATCAACCCCATATGGATGAAGGCAGGAGATTTCAATAGGAAGGGGAGTTAAAAGGGTGGAGGAATTAGAGTGAAAGAAAAGGAAATTTGAGGTTATGGAGAAGTCAGCACTCAGCTGGTGTAGTGAATGACCAAGTGGGGGACATTTTGAAAAACAGGTTCAAGACCTTAATGTTCTTTGTCTTTTTAATCACGTAAAAGACATAAATTTAGATTTTCACTGCTGTGTCTCTCTATCCTGAGAACTATGATTTTATTTTGAAAACTTTGAGTAAAGAGCTGCTTGAGCTCTGTGTGTAGTCACTCCTTGAGGGTAACGACGCAAATAGTAATTAGTAAAAAGAATGGTGTGATCCACAGCCAGCACTCGCACCAGTCCATCTTCTACCTATTGGTAGCTGAGTGGACCCACTTGGGAAGAATATCTGATTGGAAAGCCAGCCTGGCTCATTTTCTCTTTTCCCCTTCTTTCTGTCCTGGATAAGTCTATTCCTCAGGCTTCACCATCCATAATGTGTTCTTATAACAAAGAAATTCAAGAGAAAACTTGCAAGAGAATAACTCTCAATGATTCAGAAAAAAACCTTCATCTTAGGTCACAACTGTACTGTCATTTAGATACAAACTCACTGTGGGTTTGAAAACAATGTGACTGGAAGGTAAGATGCAATTTTGGGGGGTAAATTTCACAAGGGCATCTTCATGGGAAAAAAAAATAGAAAGACCAAACCACGATGAAGTAAAACAAGACAAAGAGAAAGGAGCCTGCAAAGGTTTCTCAAGGACAGCTTTTGTCTGCGATTCCTGCATGGGCTTGAAGCTGAAGCTAAGAGAAAGGACTATGTGTGTGGCTGGTGGTTTTGTCACATCACATTCCCACCTCCAGCCTTCAGTTTATTTGTTCTTTGTGCATACAGATGTGATTGCTCCTTGAGTTCCTTTTCTAACAGAAGGGGCAGCTGCAGCACCCAGCTGATGACTTGGGGGCCTCTCAGAGTGGAGTGAGGACAGACATAGTCTTTTCCTTTGTGGCTCTTTGCCAAGGATGCTGCTATTTGCACATTTCCCTCCGGCTACCAGAGAAATAACTCATCTCCTCCGGGATACCACAGCCCCTTTGTTCAGATATTTATCATATCATTGACACTTTGTATTGTATTATCTGTCTCCCTGCTTTGCCTCTCCCACTAAATCTGCTCTTTTTAGAGAAAGGGACTCTGTCTTGTTTGTGTAACATCTCCAGAGCCTAGCACAGTACTTGGCAGGCTGCAGGGGCTAATAAATATTTGCTGAAGGAATGAATGAATAAATGTGTGAATGAAATAATTAATACATATGTAACATGTTGAACATAATTTTGGAATTAAAAATGTTAACAGTCTCTGAACGTCCAAAAAACTAAAACAAAATGTAAAATAAGACTTCGATTTCTAACGTTTTTATAAGTTTGGATTTAAAAATTCCTTAAAGTTAAATAAATCTTAAAAAAAAAAGCAGGGGCAGTGGCTTAGTTGGCTAAGCTTCTGACTCTTGATTTTGGCTCAGGTCATGATCTCAGGGTAGGTGGATGGAGTCTGGCTCTGTACTCAGCAGGGAGTCTGCTTCTCTCCCTCTCTCTCTCTGCCCCTCCTCACTTTCTCTCTCTCAAATAAATAAATAATTCTTTAAAAAAAATTCCTTAAACTAAAAAATTGTCAATTGTATTAGATAGGAATTTTGTTGCATTGCTAGGAACAGAGAGCAGGGAACTGCAGGGGCTTAAACAGATTGTGGTTAGTTTTCCCTGTAAAATAAAATCCAAAGTTAGGGAGTCCATACCAGGTAGAGAAGCTTCATGAAGTTTCCAGGGACCAAGACCTTTTCTCTCTTTCTGCTTTAATTCATCCTTAGTGTGCGGCTTCCATTGTCAAGATTACCAGATGGCTATGGAGACCCAGCTAGTATGTTTGCGTCAAGTCCAAAATCCATCTTGCCAACTTCTTTTTCTTCTCAATTTTAACTAGAGGAGCTTTCAATGCCTGGATGGAGCAGAGTTTTAACCTTATACAGAACCAAGTGCTCAGTAAGACACATTGAATCCCTACAGGACTGTTAGAGCGCTAACTTGCATACTTGTGTTGGAAGTGTGATTGCCCAGCATTCTTGTCTTAGGGCAGGATAGATGCTGTGCTATAATTTACCCTCCAGAAGAGTCCTGAGGATTCAGATTGAGGCTGTGACTTGACCCAAAATTGCACCCTTGCTTGGCTTCTTCCTTCCTCTGATCCTTTATTAGTTTCCACTGCAAGCGCTTTCTTAATAAATTGCTTGCACATGAATCCTTGTGTTAAGGCTTTTCTTCTAGGGAAACTGACTTAAGATAATGCCTGCTTAGGAAAACTGAGGTAAGGTTCAAGTCAAGCACAAGTAACCTGCATCCTAAGGCAGTCTCTATGCCTGGTGAAATTATAGGCATTTGCTGAGAGAAAGGTGGGGTACTCTTTTGCTAAACTCCGTTGTGGCCTGTGCTGGGTAAGGCCCCTTTCCTGGCTGGGGCTCTATGGCTTCTGCTTTGACTGAGGCCCTTAGATCCCAGTCCTTTGATGATGCCCGGCGGCCTTTGCCTTAGACCTTACATGTAGATCCTGCTTTGTGGAAGAAGCTGTTTTGATCTGTGCTGCCAGGATGCTTACTTAATACCTCTTGGCCTGGCCTCGGCAGTTAAAGCTTACTGCACATCTGTAAAAAAAGAGTTGTATGGATCAAAATAAACAGGAACCAACAAGATCAAGAATGTCCTCACACATTCGAGGTCCCAAACTGGGCACCCAGTGTTCCTGGCTCAGGCATCAGAAGTTAACTCTCCCCTGAACTGAATGTCCTTCTCCCCTTCCCCTCCCAGAACAATTGGGCTTTCCAGCAGGAGGTGCTTCCCCTGATGGGTATGGAGTAGGATGGTGAGGAGATTGCATGCCTATCTCATCACATGCTAGGGTTAGGGGAAGGGCTCTTGGGATCTGCTGACCAGTTTATCTTCCCAAACTTACCAGTCAGATACATCATCCCATTCCCCTTCCCATCAACCTGTCTTAAATAAATTTGGAGGTGGGGACCCCCCTAATAAAACTAACATATACTAATATAACTCCCTACAACATGAAAGGAAACATGAAGAATGAGAAACAAATATTCCTCCAGATATTTTAGAACGGGACTTCAATTTTTCAAGTATCTGCTCCCCTCCATGATCATGCACTCTAGGGGATGCTGGTCCTGACCCAGAGTGGAAAATAAGTTTGGTCTAAGCCCATCATGTTGTTACTATTCTAGTGGATGAGGATTGATTTAGATAGATGTCGGCTGGTGAAGATAATCCCCCTCACCATCCATTGCCACTGCGAGGACTGAATCCTTCTTCTAGTCTGGATGTATATTTCTATTGGTGTGTGTTAATTTTCCCATTTCTGTTATTATTATAGTTTTGTTAGCTCATGCTGAACTTGTGTAAAACTAATGCCCCTAGATACTTCTTACGTGAACATTTATTAAAGCAGATTCGTGTCTTCTACTTTAGTGCCTGTGATTTTGTTGAACTAATGCCAAGTGTGATGATCTTTCTCCAACTTCAAAATACATTAAAATGGAATGAAATTTACTTCTATACACCTGTTTGGTAACCACTGGAATTTCAGATTCAGAAAAACAGAATCGCGTGGGTTGTGAGTCACTTTTGCCAGGGATAATTAGAAAGAGAGGAAATTGGGAGTTAGAAATAGGAAGCAGATGGCAGAGGAAGGATAGAAGTTTTTGCAATGAATCTTTGGGGAAGACAAAGGAAGATGAAGCACAGTAAACAGAAGGATATTCAGGTGACATCTGTGAGCAGTAGTTGAGGAGTTGAGAGCCTAGATGTGAGAGGATTTGACAGGCACATGGTCTGGGGATGGAGTAGGAAGCATCTTCCAAGTCATGTAATCAGGAAGGCATTGATCATTTGAATGGAGAACCAGACAAAGGAAAAATAAATGGAATTTACAAGCACTTCTCTACAATTTTAAGAAACTCTCGAAAGTTTTAAGCGAGAAAGTTGAGTAGAAATGAAGATTTTAGTATCCATTTTTACTAATATGAGATCATTATAATGTCTTTATTCTTGTATTTTCATGAACACAAAATATATTTTAAAAAGCTTTCATACGTTCAATTCTGATGTCAGGTCCTCAAATTCTATTTTTTATATTATCTTAAATTCTCAACCTCAAAATCTCTGACAAGGATGATTTTCTGAACTTCATTTCTGAGTTTGATAAGATATGACAATATTTACATTTATCCCTGCTAAATTTCATCTCATTAGAGTCCCTAAAAGACAGATTGATAGATTTGATCACTTAAAGCTACAAACTTTTGTACAGAAAAAATGTATCATAAACAGAATTTACAAATCAAGTAATAGACAAGGAGAGAATATTCACAACACATATGAATGCCAAGGGTTAATATCCCTAATCTACAAAAAGCTCTCTCAAATCAAGGAAACAACATGCAACTCAACTGAAAACTAGGTAAAAAGCATGAACTGATAACTCAGAAAAGTGATGATATGTAGACAGTAAACATGAAAAGCTGCCCAGATTCTTTGGTAATCATGGACATACAAATAAAAGGGATGAGATAGCCATATTGGTCAGCAGATTGGCAAAAGTTTAAAAAGTTGCCAACTGCTGGGGCACCTGGGTGGCTCAGTTGGTTAAGAGTCTGACTCTTGATTTCCGCTCAGGTCATGATCTTAGGGTCGTGAGACTGAGCCCTGCTTTGGACCCTGTGCTGGGCATGGAGCCTGCTTAAGATTCTCTCCCTCTACCTCTGCTCCTCTCCCCACTCTCTCTCTCAAAAAAAAAAAAAAAAAAATAGTTGCCAACTGCTGGTGAGGATGTGGGGGAAATATGACCTTAACTATATTGCTGGTGGGATAATGAATTGCTATATATTATTGAAAAATATTTGATAAAAAAAATGAGCATACCCTTTGGCCCAGAGATCTCCCAAAATCTCTTTGTAATTCATCCCTCAGAAATAAAAGTAAACAGTGATTGAGGATATGTGTACAAAGATGTTTATTGCAACATTTTTGCAGTGGAAAAACATGGAAGCATCCTGGATGCTCATCAGTTAGAGAGTAGATGAATGAATTATGGGACACCCATATAATTGAACTTCAGTGAGTTGTTAAAAATAATGATGTGTTTGTTGAGCATATTTTGCATGTTGTCCCTAGACTGTTCTTTATCCAGATGGTTGCATGGCTCAGTTTCTCACTTCCTTCAAGTCTTTGCTCAATTATAACCTTGTCAGAGTGGCCTTTCTTGATCACTGTATCTAAAATCATTATAGCACTCTATTCCCTAGTCTTGCATTAGATTTTCTTAGTTTCTCTTTTTCTTTATTTTCTTACTAACACTTACAAGTCCCTAACCTTGTGTCATGTTTCTGTGTTTTTTGGTTGTCTTTCTTCCCTAGTAGAAGGAAAAGCTCCATGTGGGCAGGGACCCAGGAGACTTTGGTCACTGTTGTATCATTGATGGCTGGTGCCTGGCACATGGTAGGCTTTCAGTGAATATTCTTTCCATGAATGAATCTGTAATATTGGCCTAGAGAACAATGCTTCCTTCCCTTCCCTTTCTTCAGTGTTGTTCCTGAGAGCACTCTCCAATAAACTTCCTCCACACTAATCTCCATCTCAGTTTGCTTTCCTGGGAAATTAATCTGAAACAACATGTACACACATATATTAAGAATGTCTTAATATAAAAAGGCAATAATATATTTTTCTCCTCCTCTAGTTGTTAGCCTAAAGGACCATCTCAGCTCCAGAGCTCCCTGTGGAGTCATCTGAGACTTTGGTTGAGACTTTATCATAAGCCAACTTTTCCCTCTGCCTATTACTATTGCCTTCTCTTCCTTTCCACAGATGTGGACTTCTCAGGACCAATATATATCTTTATTGCACATCCGTTCTGCCCATTTGCTTTGGAGGAATCAGTAGGAAGATGCTTTCTTCCATTATCAGCTTTCTGGCCTCTACTGACAAGTAATAATCATAAATCACTCACTAGCATCCCTTTTCCCTCATTTCAGCTTAATCCTTGTAAAGAATCCCTTTCTTTCATGGAATTAGGGTCAGAAGCTATGGGAAAATTGAACCTGAGATAGGGTTTATAAAAAGATATCATTGACATTCTACCCTCTCTGATTTTCCTCTTCTTTCTCTATAATGTTGGAGTCCTAGCTCAAATTTGAAACTGTTGGAGTAGAGAGAAAGTAAAATGTGGGGGGAGGACTGGGAGTAGGGAGTTTGCTAAAGGAAGCCCAAGGCCACATGCAGTGTAGGTGGACACAGGTGGGTGGTCATCCATTTTTACAGATGGCTCTATTTTATTTCTCTGTTAATGAGCATGCAAACAGACAAGGAAATGCATTATCTGTATTGTGTATCACATCTAGCTCAACTCTGGATGATGTTTCTGTTCTTAAGGCCTGGTGGAAAGTGAATAATTGATCTTTTAAGTTTTCCTAATTCTATTATATTTTCTTGGCCATACTCTCTCTTTTTTTGGGTGGGTGGGGGTTAAGATACCCTAAGAAGCTGAGCCACATATTCTGCTGGTATTTGACTATCCAGCCAAGACAATGAGGCAGAAAGGTCGAAGGACAGAAAGTTTTAATAGATCAGCGTAGCATCTACTAGCATGAGTGCCTAATAAATGGTCATATTGTTGTCTTGCAAATGGCACAGTGCTGTATTTACACTTACAAGGAGAACACTGCGTCAGCATATTGTTAATTAGGACACTACCCGAGGCTAGTGCAGATTAATCTCCTCAAATATGCTCACTGTATGGAGTGATCATGATTAATTAGCACATAAGATTGGGCCAAAATGAGAGGATTTGAGGGGAATCTTGCTTTGTTTGTCTCCTGTTGGATAAGCAGCTGAAAAGCTTCCAGCTGAGGCAACCTTTAGCACAGAGTCTACTAGCTCATCCTAATAGGTACCATGGTGTTAGGTGATCAAGAGATGATAAATAGACAGCCAGTAATACCCTTTCAATTACCCTTGTAAAGCTGCTACTTAGAGACCTCAAGGGTATTGGATCAAGACACCAGCAGGCTAATGGGCAAGATGCCTATGCAGAGAGCTTGGCGCTCAGGAGTCTAGGGACTTAAATTGGCTCTAATGTCTGATCGCTACTTGGTAGTGCTGATATCTCTCAGTTAATTTTTAGAGTGCTTGACTAAAGGTGACCCACGGTGTGTTTGCTGGGGAGCAGCGGAACTATTGTTAGTACTAGGCTGATTTTATTTTTTAATATTTCTGTAGGCTTGCACATGGTTGTCTTGGGCACTGCTCTAGTGTGAAGGTATGAACTGAACCTGCACTAGGCCCAGTTGTGGGCCTGAGCCTTGGCAAGCTCTGCTTGGCTGTGCCCTTCTCTGTATTACCCATTCATCTCAGGTGGCTGTCAGATGACTAGGAACAAGACTTCTAGACATCGACAGCTCCAAGGGTGACTTTGTGGGGGAGGCTTTATTGGCCCCCTAATTTCCACCCCTCTCAAAGCTATCCAAAAAGTAAACATAGAGTATGTATTAGTCAGGGTTCTCCAGAGAAACAGAACTGGTAGGATATCTGTCTATTTATCATCTATTTGTCTATCTGTCTATCTTTCTATCTATCAATCATCTGTCTAAATATCTATCTATGTACCTACTTACCTGAAAGGAGATTTATTTTGAGGAATTGGTTTATGATTATGGAAGCCAAGACATCCCATGCTTTGTTATCAGCAAGCTGGAGACCAGGACATTTAGCCTGAGTCTGAAGGCCTGAGAAGTAGGGGTACCAATGGTTTAAATCTTAGTCCTGGTGTCTGAGAAGATGAGATAGGATATCCGGCTCAAGCAAGCAGGCAGGAAGTGAAAAGGGGCGAATTCTTCCTTCTCCCACTGTTTGTTCTGTTCAGGCCCTCACTGGATTGGATTATGCCCACCCACCTTGGGGAGGGCAATTGACTTTACTAAGTCCACCAATTCCAATGTTAACTGATCCAGAAATACCCTCACGGACGCACCCGGAAATGTGTTCTATGGGCACTCTGTGGCCAGCCAGGTTGACGTATAAAATTAACCATCATGGAGTAGAAGTAAAAACTGGGGGCTTGCAGTGCAAGCAGCTTCAAGCAACTCCAAATAAACACAAAACCCAAGTGGGACCAGTGTGCTTGCTACACAGTTGGAACTGCAAGGTTAGTCCCCAGCCTCTCTTTCCAATCAGATGATCACCCCCTGACCTCCCTACCTGAATTTCAAGAGCCTCCACTGACCCTTATAGGAATGAGAGTCTAGTGGAAGAGGCAGGCAATTCCCAAACAGCCTCAATCAAAAGCAGAGTACGGAAAGGACTCAAATTTAGGTATGAGGTCAGTGCTGTGAGAGAAGACAGTGAGTAAAGAGTTTGGACTTTTGTAATAGATAATATTCAAGAGTGGGTATACCTATTGATCCACAGTAGACTTTCCTTCCGGAACAAGAAAAGGGATATATAATAGAGGCCGATATTTTGCTGACTCAATAGGAGAGCAACACAGAAACTCACAGAGGTTAGCTTTAACTAAGCCTCGAGGAACCTGAACTGCATTTCATCTTAGAGCACCCAAGGAGGGCTCAGCCATCTGGGTCAAGTTAAACCAGGGGTGAAGAACTTAAGCCTGAGGTTGAGGCCGCAGACTCATTAGTTGGGAACTAAAGCCTGAAAACTAAGCTGTCTGTGTTTGGTCTGAAGCCCTGGCTTTTGACAGCAAGCTAATAGACTCTCCCCATGCCTCAGTCAAGAAGGGTCTTTCCTTCAGTGAAAATGGGGGATTATGTCCCTGGGAGGCTATAGAGCTTCTTTTAGGGCAGGAAGTAAATCAATACTGATCCTGGCAACAGAATCACATAATTCGGCTGACTTGTAGTAGTGTCTCAAATATTATCCTGAGAGCCATGGAGATACCCTATGGAGTGGTGTGTGTGTGTGTGTGTGTGCAGTATGTGAGAGCTCTCTCTTCACCTTTCCTCTGATTTCCAGTGTTTTTTGTGTGTTTGTTACTCCAGTTACCTTTACTGAAGTCATTTGTGACTCTCCAAGCTCTTACTGGACTCTGAGCACCACAGGAGCAAGAAAAGCAAGTTTTCGACTTGCTTTATAATGCTCATAGTGCCAATGAGACCATGCACCGAATAGGCAACCAGGGTTATAATGGCCATTCAATCTCTTCTCTGTTTAAGCATTAAAGTAATAGCGGTGAGAAACAGCAAGAATACCTCTAGGATAGATGGATGTAGATATGGTGTTACAGAGGGATATGGGAATTTTACTAAGCATATATAACCCTGAGTCATCCATGTAAATCCCCTTCGAATTCAGATACGTCCCCATAGCCCTTCCCTGTTCAGTCATTTGTTAAGTCTGTGTTCATTTATGGATGACAGATAGTATTTCACTTTATAAACAAGCTTGTGGCAACATTGTTCTGATCTCTCAGTGTTATGAACTGAATTGTGGTCCCCCCAAATTCATATGTTGCAGCCGTAACCCTCAGCACCTCTGAATGTGACTGTTTTGGAGATAGGGCTTTTAAATAGGTGGTTAGGTTAAAATGAGGTCCTTAGGGTGGGCCTTATCCAATGTGACTGAAGAGAAGAGAAAGAGACAGCAGGGATGCCATGTGAGGATGCAGCAAGAAGGGGGCCATCTGCAAGCCAAGGAGAGAGGCCTCAGAGGAAACCAAACCTTCTGATACCATGGTCTTGGACTTCTAGACTCCAGAACTGTGAGAGAACAGATTTCTGTTGTGTAAGCCCTCCAGTGTGTGATATTTTGTGATGTAAGGCCTAGCAAACAAATACACCACATTTTTTTATTTAATATTATTATAGAAGGAAACAGACATGATTTGGAACGATTAGCATGTAATAATATTTCCTATAGATCACTTTGTCTGTCTATAGATACATAAGAAACTACCTTAAAACTTACTTACCTGAAATAGCAATTTATTATTGTTATTTTTAAAGATTTATTTATTTATTTTAGAGAGGGGGAGGGGCAGTGGGAGAGTGAGAGAGAGAATCTCAAGCAGACTCCCTGCTGAGCGTGGAGCCCAACGTGGGGATTGATCTCACAAGATCATGACCTGAGCCAAAATCAAGAGTTGGAAGTTAACTGACTGAGCACCCAGGTGCCCTGAAATAGAAAGTAATTATTTCCATTGTTGTTTTTTGTGGGCTGACTGGGCTTAGTTGGGCAGTTCTTTTTTTTTTTTTTTTTAAGATTTTATTTATTTATTTGACAGAGAGAGAGCTAGAGAGCACAAATAGAGTCAGTGGCAGAGGGAAAGGGAGAAGCAGGTTCCCCACTGAGTAGGGAGCCCAATGCGGGGCTCGATCCAGGGTCCCGGGATCATGACCTGAGCCGAAGGCAGATGCTTAACTGACTGAGCCACCCAGGTGCCCCTCAGTTGGGCAGTTCTTGATTGGGATCTCTGTTATGGTTACAGCCAGATGTCAGTGGGAACTGCAGTTGTTTACAGAGTCATCTGGGTGAGATGTCCAAGATGACTTCTTCATTCACATGTCTTGGTTACAGTGGCCAGAAAGAACTGGAGGTGGCTGAACATCTCTTTTCATGTGGCCTCTCTGCTTCTCAAAGGGCTTTCTCATGTCAGGGTGGTCTCCAGATAGTCAGGGCTTCTTATACGGTGGTTGACTTTCCCCCAGATGAATGTTCCAACAGACCAATCTAGAAGATGCAAGGTTTCTTCTGACCTAGCCTTAGAACTCACTTCTGCCACAATCTAGTGCTTATGGGTGAGGAAAGGGCCAGTTCAGATTCAAGGGGAGAGGACTATACAGGGCATGAATACTGGGAGGTAAGGTCCATTGGGCACCACCTTTAGATACTAGTTACTGTGTATTCCTGACTGGGCCATTGTAATCACATCCCAACCAGTTAATTTCTAGGCATCCACATAATGAATCTAATCCATTCTTCACTTTGCATTTAGATTGGTCTTCTCAGCACATCACAATGACTACTTCACTCAAAACCCTTTGATCCTTCCCATCTATTCAGATCCTGGATGATCTAGAGCAGCAGTTTCAATCTCCCCTATGACCCACTATGACTGTATATGTTGTGCACAATTTTTCCCTAATAAGAGTCAAAGAATAGGAGTTTGGAATTTTTATTAATTTCAGAATTCAAATGTATTAAAAGATAGTCACAATTTTCTTTTACAACAGTATCACTCTCACTTGTATTCTGACATCCTCCTGGAATCAAGAATAATGAGATGGGGAAGCGGAGAGGACAGAGGACAGTTCACAACCAGCAGGTTTTCTGTGTCCTGCCAGTGTACATGGCCATGACTGATGTAGCATGAATAGCTGTGCTATTAATTATTATGTGGCATTATTCAGGGCTCCATTTTGCCTATGGTGCTCAGAGGAATGCTCTTTAGCAATCCGTTAATAAAATTTCTGCAAATAAAAGACTAATTAAATAAATAAAAGTTTAAATTGATGGTCTGGGGCGCCTGGGGGGCTCAGTTGGTTAAGTGCCTGCCTTCAGCTCAGGTCGTGATCCGGGGTCCTGGGATGGAACCTCGCATCAGACTTCCTGCTCAGTGGGGAGTCTGCTTCTCCCCCAGCTTGCGCTCTCTCTCTCTCTCTCCTGCTCACTCTCTCTCTCTCAAATAAAAAAATAAAAGCTTAAAAATAAATAAATAAAAAATAAAATGATGGTCTGTATTCAAGTAAATATATGATACACTGTGGAAATACTGGTGGTTTGTGACTTTATTGTTAATTCTACTGCTATGTGTTTTGCTCATTGATACATTTTATTTATTTTTTTAAAGATTTTGTTTGTTTATTTGACAGAGAGAGACACAGCGAGAGAGGGAACACAAGCAGGGGGAGAGGGAGAGGGAGAAGTAGGCTTCCCGCTGAGCAGGAAGCCCAATGTGGGGCTCAATCCCAGGACCCTGGGATCATGACCTGAGCCAAAGGCAGATGCTTAATGACTGAGCCACCCAGGCACCCCATATTTTTAAATAAAGAATTAAGTAAAGATGTTTGAAGAAAAACTGAATAGGAGCACCTATAGACTGGAGTTGAGTGATAATGATGCTAGGAACATTTCTAGTTTGCAATGATACATCAATTTGCCAGTCAGCGCAACATGAAAGAGACATTTGAAGGAATAAGGGACTTAACTCTTTGCACCATGAAACATCTGAAAACTGCTGTTATTGTAAACCATAAAATCACATTCATCTGTCGATCATATATTAAAATATTTTGTTCAAAACACAATGTTTGATAAAATAGGTGATTTTGTTTATCTACATAAAAAAGTTTTGCAAGATTTAATAGTCTCTTTTGGTTGTAACATGCTTGTATATAGACCACATAAACAAACAAATTAACATTTTGAACAAAATTCTCTAGGTCCCTTTGCATTATTTCTGTTTCAGCTGTCTATTGTTAAATAGAAAGTCACCCCAAAACTTAGTGGCTTACAGTAAGCCATTCATGAATTTGGGGATTCACTGGGTGGTTCTTCCTCTGATTTCACCAGATGTGACTAAACTCAGTTGATGGGTCTCCTGGGGGCTGGTTGGTCCAGAATGGCCTCATTTCCTTCACCAGTGGGGCCTCCGATGGTTTGTGGGGAAGAGCTGGGATGCTTGGTCCCTCTGCACAGACCCTCTCTCCCCACAGGGCCTCCCATCATGGAGGAGGCTGGTTAGGTTTCCTCATGTGATGAGTGGGTTCCAGGGACAGAAGCTGCAAGCCCTCTGGAGGCCTGAGCTCTTGTCCATCACTCCTGCCACGTTTTGTGGGATTGAGCAAGTCCCAAGGCCAGTCAGATTCAAGGTGGGGGGTGCAAGACTCTTGCTTTTACAGGGGAAAGTGCAAATAACTTGTGGTGATATTCAATCTACCACAGCTTCCCAGGATTTTATTTGTATTAGATTGTTAGGGCTGTGTCTTAGTCCCTTCGGGTTGCTATAACAAAATACTACAGACTGGGTGGCTTATAAACAACAAACATTTATTTTTTACAGTTCTGGAGCCTGGGAAGTCCATGACTGTGAAGTTGGCAGATTTGGTGTCTGGTAAGAACCCTTTTCCTGGTCTATAGATAGCTGCCTTCTTGCTATGTGCTCACACGGGGGAAGGACTGAAGAAGCACTCAGGGGTTGCTTTTATAAGGACACTAATCCCATTCATGAGGGCTCTGCCCTCGGGACTGAATCATCCCCCGACCTGCCCCACTTTCCAATGCTGTCACACGGGGAAGGGGGTTAAGATTTAACAGAGGAATTTGGGGATGACATGAACATTCAGTCTATAGCAGGCCAACAGCAAAATACAGGAGGCTGGGTGGTTTAAACAACAGAAATTTATTTTCTCACAGTTCTGGAGGCTGGAAGTTCAAGATCAAAGTGTCAGCAGGTTTGGTGTCTCCTGAAGCCTCTCTCCTTGGCTTATAGATGGCCACATTCTCACTGTGTCCTCACATGGTTTTTCCTGTGTGTGTGCCCATCTATGGTACCTCTCTGTGTGCCTTTTTTTTTCTTTCTTTTTTTTTAAGGATACCAGTCAGGGGCAGCAGTTAGTTAAATGTCCATCTCTTGGTTTTGGCTCAGGTCAAAGTCTCAGGATCCTGGGATCGAGCCAGTGTCAGGCTCCCTGCTCAGTGGGGAGTCTGCTTCCCCTCCCCCTCCCTCTGCCCCTCCCTAACCAATCCCGCCCCCGCCCCCCGCCCCGCGCTCGTGCAGTCTTTCTCTCTCTCAAATAAAAAATAAATAAATCTTAAAAAATATATATACCAGTCATATTAGATTAGGGGCCACCCTAATGGTCCCATTTTAACTTAATCACCTCTTTGAAGGACTTATCTGCAAATACAGTCACATTCTGAGGTCCTGGGCGTTAGGGCTTCCACATAGGAATTGTGTGTGGGTGGGGGACACAATTCAGCATGTAACATTATTCATTTCCTTTTTTTTTTTTTTTTTTTGGTAAAACCTAGGGACTTCGTGAGTGTGTGGCAGGAGGGAAAAACCTGGGCAAATATAGTGCATGAGCACCTGTTGTTTCTTTCTGTTCTGCAGTGTTAACTCTTCTGATATAAGCAGCTTTCTTGAGGGCATAGCCAATCAGAGTTGGAATGAATGACTCATAGATGGACACGTGTCCCTAGGCATGGGCCCCAATCAGCCCCATATTTGTGTTGGAAATATGTGGGGAGATCATCTCTCTTTCTTCTGGAGTTGCAAAATTGGTAGAGTACAAACTTGGATCTGCAGATGAACACTGTTTAGTTACAATATGGTGAGAAGCAGCTGGTGAATAAAACCAAAGCAGAGGAAAATAGATATGAGTAGAATAGATAAGAGTCTTGATCATGTTATTTAAGGCCCTAGATATGCTGTCACCTTAAAGTCCAGCTCATCTTGAAATTCCCCAATTATGGGAGTCTATAAATTCCTTAAAAACATTCATTCAGCGTCGCCTGAATGGCTCGGTTGGTTAAGCGTTGGACTCTTGGTTTCGGCTCAGGTCATGATCTCAGGGTCGTGGGACTGAGCCCTGTGTTGGGCTCTGCACTCAGCATGGAGTCTGCTTGTCCCTTTCCCTCTGCTCCTCCCTGCTCTTTCTCTCTCTCAGATAAATAAAGAACATCTTTTAAAAACCATTCATTCATTCATCCATTTATTTTGGGTGAGGGAAGAGGGATTGAACCAGGTTTCTGTTACTTGTAAACAAGAATTCTAATATGGGAGCTCTGGCCAGCCTAAATTTCGGGTGTAGCCCATTGAGATTTTAGCAAATAAATTTTACCTAAGTGACTTTCACCCTGGAACAAATTCAGGCCACTTCAGTCTAACCACATGTCCCTTTGATTACTGTATGCCTGACAACGTTCCATTCTGTGTGATCAGGTTGCAACCAAAGGTAAACATCACTTTCTAATATTCGACTGCTGGACTTTAATTCCACTAAAATGATGTCATGGGACACAGGCATTATGAGAGATTATTAACAAAAGAAAATAAATATGTACTGGGTTCACATTTGAATTTCTTTATTTAATAAGGGATACTTTCAACTCATCATGGTTATTTATAAAATTAATGATGCCCTCAGTCCTATGGATTCAGGAACTTGTAAATCCTATTAAAATTTTTGAGTGACCCTAACTCAGGAGATAAGTTGCAAGTTCCATTGTCTGACATTTAAGTTATCTGTAATCTATACCTGACTGTTTTTCTAACTTCTGTTAAAATCCTACATCAAGTAATGCTATAGCTAAACAGGGCTATTTCCCACTTCCAAGAAATGACACTTTTACTTCATTTTAAATCTTATTTATAATTTTTTTCCCAATAAACATTTCCTGCTCCTTTCTTTCTCTTTTTATCTTTTATTTCTATCCACCCCTTAAGACAGATAAAGATCTTCCTAAAAACTTCTCTAAAAGTCTTGTTTGGAGTCATTTTCCAACATCTGGGTTTCTATAACTTGTATCTATCTTGATATCTTGGATTGTGATTCCCCTTACAAATCTGGAAAGGGTAGGTTCTGTATGGTGCAGGAAGCCAGACTTTAGCATCATTTGAGCCTCTGTCTTCTTATCAGCTCTCTGATCTTGCATTCGCTTTCCTCATCTTTGTACCAGTGATAATCATACCTATTGCATAAAGTTTGTGTACACATTTCATGAATTCATTTAAACTGTCAGCCACATAGAAGACATTCAGAGGTCAGATTCCTTATCTTTTGTCTTACCTATAATGCTCAGCATTGTGCTTTGGAAAATATATATTCAACATATATTTGTTGAATGATTAAGGGAGTTATTGGAATATAATTGGCTAAAGGTTTTTCAAATAGGGTAGACTTGAGTCTGCTTTGTCCTTCCCCGATTAATGACTTCCCTACCCGAAGGTAGAGCTAAACCTTCTATCTTTTTGTGAATTAAAAAACCCTACTAAACTATATTAATGTTGAGGACAGTATCTGATATAATTTGTGCTTTAATGAATATTTAGAAACTGCATGAACAACTAGACCATTGAGTCTGAAACCTAACAACAGCTGGATCTGATATGTAGGCTAGTGGCATCATTAAGAAAAACATTTTAAATTCATGACAACTTACTATTTTTTTAAACAGCTTTATTGAGGTGTAATTGATACACAAAGAACCATGCATATTTAATGTGTACAATTTGATGAGTTTGGACATATGCAAACACCCAGGATACCACTACTGCCAACTAGGTTAATAGCCAAATCCAACACCTCCCAATGTTTCCTTGTGTACTTTTTTCCCCCTTGAATCCTCTTATTTTTGGTGGTAAGACTATTTAACATGAATTCTACTCTCTTAAATTTTGGAGTGCACAATACCATAGTGCTAACCACAGGCACTCTATTGTACTGCAGATCTCTAGAACTTACTCCTCTAGCATAACTCAGACTTTAGGTCCATTGAACAACTCACCATATTCCCCACCTTCAGCCCCTGGCAACCCACTACTGTTTTCTTTGCTTCTCTGAGTTTATTTTGGAGACCTTGTATAAGCAGATTCACACAGTATTTATGAAAGTTTATTCTTGATGCTGTAGCATCTGCTAAGCTGTATGATTTCATGCACCGTCCTATTCAGCTTCTGTTTGAAGCGTGCAGCTTGTCAGCCTGACTTCCACTCCTCGTGGAAGCCTCATTGGAGTGCGGGTCCTAGTGAGACTGAGTTGTGTGTGTAGGGGGTTGCAGAGCTGGGAGGAGAGTAGCGGGCTCCGACAAAGGAAGTAAGGGGTATGCTTGATAAAATGTCTGCTTTTGCTACTGTTTTATTTTTCTAAGTTCCTATTTCAGCACCCCACCCTTTCCTGTTGAACATTCTAAACTTATTTTTATCCCATTTCCCAGCCCCCACCAGCCTGTCTCCAGAGATACTACCCATATTCCCACTTGCTCTGAATGCAGTGTAAGGCATAATAACTCACACATATGGTGCTTTCTTTTCTACCTGTGACTTTCATGTGTATTATCCTACTTAGTTATCATGGCTATGTTATCTCTTATAACCCTCTCTGGGTATGTTTTATTATTATTCCCATTTTTCAGATGAAAATACAAAGATATAGAGAGGTAAAGATGATCGGCTGAGGGTCTCAGGCCTGTAGAGAGTGGTGGTATTGGAATTAAATATTTTTGGTTCAGAATTGATTGTAAATTGCATTATTACATTAAGAGTAATGGAGTTGGTGGTCTCTCTCTCTGTCTCCCTTACTTTTTCCCTCCCTTTCTCTCTTTTTCTTCTAGTTCTGGCTCTCTGACCCAATCAGTCCTAGTTGTTATTTTTGATAGGCTGTTTTAGATATTTTTCTTATGGATTTTTCTTATTAGAATATTTTTCAGTTTCTCTCCCAGAACTGGCTAGTTTCTTGGAAGACCGTGTAGGTGACTCACCTTCATTTTTCTCTCTGTGGTTGTTCTGCTCTTCATCTTGGTTAACTGGTACACCATCCAAGTGCTTACCCAAGCCAGAGTCCTCAAAGTCGTATTTAAGTTCACAAGAAGAACTTGATCTGTCATGTTGGAAGATGTTAAACAATTGACAGAGAGTGAACCACATGGGTACCCTCTATGGGACAGGCTCTGCACGAGGTATCGAAGTGACATGATCATGAGCTACTGTGGAACAGATTACCAGCATGGCTGGCTCCTATCCTGGAGGAGGTGGGCATTGGAGATAATCCTGGTAGGAGAATTTAAATAGGTGAAAGGAGAGGTCAGCAAACCAGGAAAAGTGCTCAATAAGGAACTAAGAACCATGTAGCAATTAATGGTTGCATTTCCTGTGTATTCACGATATATGTTTTGTGATTAATTCCTATCTCAGATAGGGTAAGACCAACCTGCTGCAACAGACACCTGATAAAAAAAATGACCTAAGGAACAAAGCAGTTTATTTTCCTTATGAAGCAGTCTTGATGGGAACAGTCCAGGTCGGCAGAGTAACTATTTGCCAACTTACTGGTTTGCCACCCCCTAGGGTGCTGCCATTGTTTTCACAGTTGAAGCTGGATCGATGCCTCATTTGGGTTCCAGCCATCAGGAAGGGATGAGGGCATATGGAGAAGGCACATGTTATATCCTACAACCCAGGTCAACAGGTACAAAATGAGCCTAGGAATGTAGTCTAGCTATAGCCTTGTGCTTACATCCAATCCAATCCAATCCAATCCAATCCAACCCAACCCAACCCAACCCAACCCAACCCAACCCAACCCAGGAGGTTGAAAGAATGGATTTGGTGGGCAACCTGCAATCTTCCTGCATTCTCATGACTTCCTCTACTCCTTTTGGAGTTTGTTGGGAGGGACAGTGGGCTGGATGGGAGCAGGGAGGAGTAGGTGGCACCCAGAGAAGGAAAGTCTGTGGCAGCATCAAGAGTGGTGGCATGAAGCTCACACCATGCTCCCTCTGACCACACTGGACAAAGCTGTTCTCCTTCTAGAATAAAACAGTGAATGGGGACTTTTTCTAATTTGCAGAAACAACACAGTTAGCAATTTGATTGGGAATGTTTACAACTGAAAATTGTCTTCTAGTAAGTTTTCATTAAAACTTTGGCACCTGCTAATGCTTAAATGCAGACAATGTGAAAAGATGAGAAAGGAAATGAACTCATGATACAAATACTGTGTCCAGAGCGTGTTGATGCAAAAACTTTCCCAGAAGCAAGCAGCCCTCTTAGATCAACAGTTCATATTTTATTCCAGGGGCCTGTGTGTTTCTGGTTGTGATTTTACGCTGCATACATTATCATGCAGTCATGTTTCCTGCCAGAGAAAGCATTTCCTATCTTGTAAGATGGGATTAAACACATCATTATTTTGTACATGTGGCCAAACCCCGATGACTCTCAGGCGCTCCTCCACCTGAGCGTGTCTGAGGACTCTTTGTTTAGGAGACGGACAACCTGCTGTTTCATTTGCTTAGCATCATCCCACCATCTGCCTCTGATGGCAGGTGATGTGGGGTGCGAGATGAGGGACCTTCCTTACAAAAATACATCCCTAGAAGCGCAGCTAGAATCTGTTCTCAAGCAGAAGAGACGGGGCGTGTGCACATGGCACATGCGCACACACACACGCTTTAATACTTAACGACACAATCCAAAC
Organism: Leptonychotes weddellii; assembly: GCF_054177405.1. Classification (NCBI taxonomy): domain Eukaryota; kingdom Metazoa; phylum Chordata; class Mammalia; order Carnivora; family Phocidae; genus Leptonychotes; species Leptonychotes weddellii. The sequence continues at coordinate 158,824,317 of NC_138370.1, read as the reverse complement.
GGTGGCTGTAGGGTGAGCCTGGCCACCAGGTGTTTTGCTCCTATTTTCTTCCCTGGAGCCCATGCCAGTTGGTGGCAGTTTGAAAGTTTGTACTTAAGAAGCTTAATTTTTTTTTTTTCCTTTTTCCCAAAGAGCAAGACTCTTCGGGGCTGTCATCTTCTTCAAATGCAGCCTGGTGGGAATGAATCCCTGTAAAAATGAGAACCAGACCATCTCTTATCGCGGCTGAGAGGGTCAGGAAGGGGCACTTGGCTGCTCCGCCTTGTGAAGTTTTCCCTCAGGGTCCCATCTGCCTCATCAAATTGTGCCTCTGACTCACGGATACCAGCCCCCTGGGAGTTATTCTCAAAATCCAAAATCAATAAACAGAGCTGTCAATCACACCAGGCTTCCTCAGCTGCCTCTCTGGACTGGGGATTTGGGGAGAGGCCCAGAGCTCCGTCTTCAGAGCAGCTCACTTGGTTCCCAGTGAAGTTGGATAATTCTCACGATTAATTGCCTCATTAATGGAGGAGATTCTCACAGTATATATGCTTTTAGCCAGGTTGTCAGATAGCTTTGAAAGGGTTTAATGTCAATAAAAGTTTCAACGCTGCCATTAGTTTAGTTAAGTAAGCATTTAACAACTCCACTTGGGTGATTATGGCTCTGGGAAAAGACCCAGATAGGTTATCTGCTCATTTCCACACTCCACGGGGATAAGAACTTGGATTCGAGCGTAACGAGGTTGCTAATGTGAGCTTGGGGAAAGTAGGGGCTGCCGTGGAAAAACGAAAAGGAATACAAGCTAGATCAAACTTGGACTTTACCAATGTATTACATAGCATGCAATTAAGCATGCCATCTGGTTTACTAAGTAATTGGTTCAAGTTTGAAAGCTTCAGTACTAGAATTTCCTGGCATCCTTTATTACCTTGTTAATATCCTTCCTGCCTCAGGACACTTCTCACACTTCTTTCAGGTTCTTGATTTAAATGTTACCACCTTGGGGATTTCCTTCATCTCCCCAGTAAAAATAGCTCCACCTGTCTTCACTCTAGCCCTTCTCAGTTTTCAACAACAGGCATAGTCATATGTGCTCATTTGTTTATGATCTGTCTCCCCTCTAGAGCAGAAGGACCAGGTTTGTCTTGCTCACTGCTCTATCTTTGGAGCCAGAAACAATTCTTGCCATGTTATAAGTGCTCCATAAATATAAGATGATGGAATGAATGAAACACTAACAATAGCAATAGTAATAATAGTAAGAAAAACTTCCCAAATATTCTCATCCAGAAATAAACACCATTCATATTAGGAAACATCATTCCACATATTCTTCTATAATAATAGGAAACAACTATTGGTGCTATTTTAAGAGAGTTATAACTTGAATTTCATTTGAATTGAACAGAAACAAAAAATGGAAGTAAAGGAAAAGGTAACATTTTAAGTGGATTTTTTTGCTGTTGTTGCTGTAAGAGCCATTATTTCCTCAAAGATATTGCTTAAAGAGATGACGAAAAAACATTAAGCTGGGATCATTTTTGATTTTCTTTTTGTTGAATATATTATTTCTTTTATGATGTCCAAGGTGTACTTCCTCTTGGGCATCTGTAATCCAGGCAATTGTTCACTATTTGTATGTTTCAATGGAGTCCCTACCTCTGGTCTGTCCTTTTGGTGTGGTCTTCCATTCTTGAGGTTTCAATTTTGAGGAAATTTCTTATTTGACTGGATTTCATTGGCATTTTCCCAGCAGGCCCATTGGGTGGCACTGTAGCATTGCTGTAAAAAGAAGTTTCTAGTGTCACCACCATCTCCTCTTCCCTCCCCCCTCCCCCATCCTAGCTGTGTGGCCTTGGGAAAGTTACTTACTTTCTCTGTACCTTAGGTTCTTTATTTGAAAAGTGGAGATCATCCTAGAACCTACCCCACAGGTCTGTCGAATGGATTCCATGGGAAAAATCACACTCTTCCTGCAGAACTCGGCACACAGTAAGCCTGCCCCACTAAATCCCCTTGAGAGAGATCTCATTGCTTTCCATGTTGTCTGCCCAAAATATCTCTCCCTCTGCCTCACTGTGCAGACAGAAAGATCAAAGGTTCAGAAATCTTCTTGAGACCTTACACTTAAATTACACATATAATGTCGTTTCCTTATGTCCAGTTCTCTCCAATGAGGACTTGCAAGTTCAAAAGCTGTGGTCTGAGACACGTATGGCCATGGACATGAATGACGGGAGGTGAAGGCAGCCGCGGGAGGCTGTGGGAGGCCGGTTCAGGTGAAGCACTTTGGAATCATTCTCAGGATCCAGCCACCCCAGAGGAGGTCTGTAGCTGGGATGAAGCAACAGCCAGCTTCTGACAAGTTTATTTCCACAGTTGGATGTGATTTGCTTTAATGCTGACATCCCTCCTGCCAAGGCGCATGCTGTTTGCTCAGATGTTGGTCACATTTTGATCATCATTTAACCTTTATTTATTCTGTGCTCCCCATGGTGTAGATAATCATTTCTGGCTGCCGGAGGAGGAGATCCAAATGAGTCCATGTGGAACTGGAGAACCCTTCCCGACGGGATTCTTCTCAAGAGATGGATATGTCAATTTAAATAGAAAATCCCTCAATAAAACTGATTTGTAGACAGAACTGGCATTTTTCAATTTCTAGCTAGTGGGAAAAATGGGGAAATTTTCTTACATTTCCACTTTAGGAATTCTGATGAAGCCCTCTATTTCTTTCTTTCTTTTTTTGCTTACCATTATGCTTATAGTTTGGTAATTTCTCCATCACCTAACCCTTGACCAACTCAAATATGCTTGAGCTCATCTATTTCCAAAACTGGATTAGATCAGAGAATTCAGAAAAGTAAAATAGTGCAAAGGATTTTCAAATTTCATTGGTGAATCTCTGTACGTATCATGAATGACATTTGGCATTTTATTTTTTTAAGATTTTATTTATTTATTTGACAGAGAGAGACACAGCAAGAGAGGGAACACAAGCAGAAGGGGTGGGAGAGGGAGAAGCAGGCCTCCCGCGGAGCAGGGAGCCCGATGCGGGGCTCGATCCCAGGATCCTGGGATCATGACCTGAGCCGAAGGCAGACGCTTAACGACTGAGCCACCCTGGCGCCCCGACGTTTGGCATTTTAAATCAAATTTAATTCATATTATATTTTACCTTTGAAATATCTTTTAGGCTTTGATGTAAAGATTATGGTGGCTTGATAAAAATAAATTAGGATGCTTTCTTTATATTCTTTTGTTTTCTGTTTAGACAGTATTTAAATAGTATTAGAATTAATGTATGATTTCTATTTGATTCATGGGTTTTTAAAAAGTAATCTTTTGGGCGCCTGGGTGGCTCAGATGGTTAAGCGTCTGCCTTCGGCTCAGGTCATGATCCCAGGGTCCTGGGATCGAGTCCCGCATCGGGCTCCCTGCTCAGCGGGGAGCCTGCTTCTCCCTCTGCCTCTCTCTTTCTCTCTTATGAATAAATAACAAATCTTTAAAAAAAAATAAATAAAAAGTAATCTTTTTAATTCTAATGAGAATTTTGTATATTTTGGTTTTTTTTCCCCCAGAGACCTAGTTCTTAGATGTACTTATCAATTTTCTACAAGACTTTCAAAATATATGGATTACTCTTAATCAAGAGAAATGTTATTTGAACTTTAGGCTCTTGACTATGAATATTATCTTCTTTTGTCTGTGACTCTAAGACTCAGTCCAGAGAGCTAATATAGATAGAGGGTAGAGGGGTCCTTTTGTTCTAAATCATCGAGAGCAGGGTGAATTGACATCTTAGCCTTGACTTTTTGCTGAACACTGAGTTAGAGTTTGGCATTGTGCCCTTAGCTTACAGTGAAGAATGTCCTGAAGGAATCAAGTTTTGTAGGGGCATTACTGAAAACATCATATTCTATATTATTCAGTATCATCTGTGTGATGACCTAGACAAGATCTTTTATTTAGACCCTGTACTATATGGCTGCTGAGCCCTTGAAATATGGCTAGTGCAATGAGGAAATCGATTTTATTTAATTTTTTTTTTTAAGATTTTATTTATTTATTTGACAGAGAAAGACACAGCGAGAGAAGGAACACAAACGGGGAGTGGGAGAGAGAGAGAATGAGAGAGAGAGCAGGAGAGGGAGGAGGGTCAGAGGGAGAAGCAGACCCCCCGCCGAGCAGGGAGCCCGATGCGGGACTCGATCCCGGAACTCCAGGATCATGACCTGAGCCGAAGGCAGTCGCCCAACCAACTGAGCCACCCAGGCGCCCGATTTTATTTAATTTTTAATTAACTTAAATTTAAGAATTCTAGCTGTGTGACCTTGGGAAGAATGAATATTCAGCAAAAACGTTTGGAAAACTTAAGTATATTGAAACAATGTGGGTATGTAAATCTACTTTTTCTATTGCACATTTTATGCAATCTAAATATAGATCAAGTACTTCTAATGAAAATTTGGTGCCTTTATTTAGATGTGCTGTGAGTGTAAAATACACATTATATTTTAAAGATTTATTATGTAAAAAAATCTCATTACTATTTTTGTATTGGTTATATGTTGAAATGATAATACTCTGGATATATTGATTAAATGAAATGTTATTAAAATTCATGCCACTTTTCATCTGGGTGGCTCAGTTGGTTAAACATCCAGCTCTTAGTTTCAGCTCAGGTCTTGATCTTAGGGTTGTGGGATCGAGCCCCGCATCAGCTCTGCACTCAGGGCAGAGTCTGCTTGAGAGTCTCTCCTTCTCCCTCTGCCCCTCCACCTGTACGTTCTCTCTTTTTCTCTCTCTCCTAAATAAAGAAATAAAATCTTTAAAAAAATTAATGCCCCCCCCTTTTTTTTACATTTTAAAGTGTGGTTATTAGAAAATTTGAAATTGCATATGTACCTCACATCATATTTCTATTGGAGAGCTCTGATATAGACTAAAGCTCCAGAAAAAACTGTTTCTTCTAAGGATGTATATATATATATTTTCTTTTCTCAAAGAAAATATGGATATTATAATCACAATTTAGCTGAAAAAGGTAAATTCTTGGCTATTGGAAGCTCACAGCTCTACTTTTGGTTGGGCTTTATTTCCTCTAAGATTTTATCACTTTTATGTCTTCATTTAATTTTTCTTCCTGGTCTTATTTTCCTGCTTTGCCTGTATTTTCACTTGGTGTGATTTAATTTCGTTTACAGTTGTCCAATATATCATGCTCTTGTGAGCAACACCGAATCATGCCATGGAGAACCCGTGCGCCTCACGTTCTTCCATGTGAACCCATCCAAGTGATCAACATGGCAGGACATGAACAGTGGTATGATCAACATCTTCCTCTTGAAAGGAAAAAGATAGAAATACAAAGGGGTTGGCATTTTGAAAGCTCAAAGCGCCACATGGTTCAATACAAGTCTTCTATTTCTAAAAGCCACTTAGGTTCGTGGTCAGTTTCTGGAGCTCTAGAAATCCTTCCTGGAGTGTTTTTAATAGAAGAACCTAGCCTTTCACTAATTGAATGTCGCCAGTTAACTGATAACGTCAATGTTGTTGAATGTTATCACCAGGAAATGATTTTCTGCTGCTGGATAATGCTGAGGTGAAGCTTAAATATATGAGTACAACATTTAAGATGTTGATAATATGGCTACGTAATGCTACCGTGATTGATTGGCCATTATATGGAATTTATAGTACTTCAATCTTTTTTGCCTGTGAAACCCAGCTGAGTGGTTCACTATAATGATTATATTTGGGGCTATGTTAAAAGATCATCTAGTCTTATAAACTGGTCTATGATACTAAAATGACCCTGAACTTTGAAGCCACAAAGACCTAGGTGTTTGAATTCCAACTCTTCCCCTTCTTAAGTAAGTGACTTCTGGTAAATTTCCTAATACCTCCATGGGCCTCATTCTCTCATCTTCGAAATGGAGATGATATAGCTATTTTTCATGGCTGCTATGAAGTCATGTGTCAACAGAATCTGGGGGGATGCCGGGCACATGATAGGTGCTCAAAATCACATACTTCTCTTGTCTTCCCTCGTTACTCCCTATTATATTCCAGGCCACCAGCTGTTATGGCAGACATATGAATTTCTGGACTTCCCCCACCTGCCCTGCCTTCCATCTCCACCATCCTTTTCCTAGGAGCTGACATCTATTGAGTGTTTACTCTGTGCCACATGCTTTACTCTTATCTCCTCACACAAGCTTTTGAATAGATGAGGACAGTAAGGCTTGTGCAGGTTAAATAACTTGCCTAGGGACATATTCCTTCTTATGCTTAGAAAGAAAACTAAAAATCAAAAGTATGTCTGTTTGACTCCAAAGCACATGAACCTTTCATCATACACATTGATTACAATACGTCATTGACTTCAGTTCTCTGAAACACTGAGTACTGAAAAGGTGCTGGAATTTCAGGACAATATCTCTAAACAATTTTGGCTGCATTTAGGGAGCAGCTCCCCTGTGATTGGCAGGCGTCAATCTGGCTTGAACTTACTTCTTTCTGGTGAGGACTGCAGAAACAAAAAAGAGTATATCATTTTTATGAGATTATACTTTTTATTCAGAAAGAGGCATATAAATTAACTTTATCACAAACATAAAATACTTCAATGAGAGTAAGGGTTAAAAATTATAATCTATTTGATTCCTGGCTTTAGGACTGAGTTTATAAAGTAACTAGCATAAGCTCCTCTCCTCTCTTTAAATATTACTTTCGAAGGCAAGGGCAAAATCTATGTTGGATTCTTCCCTGTCCAGCGAGTGTATGATTGTTGGTTTGCAAACTGGCCTCTGAACAGAGAGGGCAAGGAGAAACAAAGAGAGAGGTAGATCACTCCAGGTTGGCAGATGGCAGGCTTAATAAATGAGGGAACTTACATACAAGGCTTGTGGTGGGCGGCCACAAGACCAGTAGATCTCCACACTGGTCTGCCAGAATCTTAAAAGTTTATCTAGAAGCCTTAATGGGGTTGTCACATAGACCGTCCAGATGGTCTCAACAACACATTGCTCTCTCAAGGCTGGGTGTTTGAAAATGGCTCCCACTGTAAGAATGGCGGGCAGCACATACATTCCAAGGACAGGGGAAGGGTGAGGAGCCTCCAGTTGCCTAGGTCCAGCTCGCGGGGCAACCAGTGGTCACGTGCTCTTGATGACCCCCTCCAACACTGATGTTATCACCTATTACAGGCACTATGTTATTCAGTAAGTTCCTCTTCCAATGCATAGCTTCCATTTTTTAGTAGTCAAAATTTAAAATGGCCAAAGCAAAGCAAAACAAACCACACAAAACTAAAAACTGATGCAAGAAACATACTTTTGTTTGGCTCTAGATTTTCCTATCTTTCCCAGTCCCCCTCCATCCAATGTATGGCACCTGACTAATAAGAAAAGACTCTTACACTTCCTATTTATTTTGTGAGCAGATAAAGTTTATTTGTTTATTCCAATAGACATAGGAAATTTTATTCATATATTTATTCATCAGAAAATATGTGTTGATCATTCTATTTGACTAAATAGATTACAAACTTTATAACTGTGAGCCATACCCTGCTCTAGGCACTAGAGATAAAGAATGACTGGATGCTAGAGCTTTTTTGGGAGATCAGGTTTTGAGGGAGGAGAGAATAAGTGGTCATACTGAGGTGAGGGGTGGACATGGAGGGTCTGAAGAGAGGGGACAGTGCATACAGAAAGGGTGGGGAAAGATGTAGATACCAACAAAAAGACACCTCTTCTTCCAACTGCCTCAGCTATGACAGACTCAACAATTATTTGTTGAATAAACAAATTTTGTCAAGAAATGGTTCCTCTCCAGAAATGGGCCTCACAACAAGCTTATCATTGAAGTGCTTCCCAATTCCTTGGTGTGGTGGGTAATGGTGGTGTTGGGAACACTTAGAGATTCTCTCTCATGAGAGGCTTGAATATCATGGTCAAGGGTAAATGAAAAGAGAGGTTGAGAAGATTCTCAAAATGCTCCTTTATAAAAACTACAAACATAAATAACAGTTTGACTTGCCTCTTGTTTGAAGTCTTATTTGTTGTTTTAAAGTGTAGATTTGGAGATCTGTGTGTAAAGTACACTTGTCAGAAATAAGTCTTACTAATTCAGTGTTTTCCTCTGTGAGGTGCTGCTTTATACAATCAGGGGCATCAGAATCAAAGTTATCTCCTCCTCCACCATGTTCTGAGAAATGCTCACCAACATCTATGCATGGCTCTGTTGTTTTCAGGGGTTTACTTTATAGCCATTTTCAGCTCACTGTCATGTGGATGCATTAGGGACAATGTTGGGCTTCAAAGTCTCATCATGGATTTCTAAGCCATTTTATTTTATTTTATTTTTTTAAAGATTTTATTTGATTATTTGAGAGAGAGAGGGAGAGAGAGCGAGTGTGCCAAGTCGGGGAAGAGGTAGAGGGAGAGAGAGAAGCAGGCTTCCCGCTGAGCAGGGAGCCCGATGCGGACTCCATCCCAGGACCCTGGGATCATGACCTGAGATGAAGGCGGACACTTAACCGACTGAGCCACCCTGGAGCCCCACTAGGCCATTTTTAATCTCTCATTATCTTTTTCTAGGTAAGTCAATGTTTTGTAGTTTCGAGAAGACTTTTAAGAGTCTAAATATATGTTGTTATTATAGTTGCTACTTTATTGCTTGGGGAAAGTTTATGTAAGATATTTAAAGAAAGACAACAGACTGATCTCCAAGAGAAAAATAACATTTTGCTGTGATGGGGATCAGGGGATCCCCCAAAATACGCTACTTTGGCATATTGATTATTTTGAATTGAAGTTACTTAAGAAACAGCTGGTGCAAGAGAGACAATCTGACCCTCTCTGTCTCCCCTGCACCTGGAGGGGAGAATGCAACCTTATCACAAGAGATAGGGAATTCAGGGCTGAGCAGGCTGTAGAAATGAACCCTCTTACTTCTTCATTAATTTGCTACCTCAAGCCCCAACTTCTTTGTCTTGTCAATTCTTCACAAATTTATTGTTTTGTTATCTAAGAGGCATAAAAACTGTGTGCTTTGGTCACTTCTTTGGAGTGTCATATGTTTTTGAGCTCCTGTATATACAAAATTCAATTTGTTTTTCTCCTGTTAATCTCTCTTATGTCACTTTACTTATTAGACCAGCCAAAGAACTAGAAGGGGAAGAAGGAAAAGTTTTTATTCCCTATAGCTGTGTAAACCATTTTCGCTACAAACCTCTTTTAGAGTGAATTTCTTGTGTTTCTTTTATCCTCTAGGTTCTTGAATGAACTGAGACTGTACTCATGGTAACTTGGTGTTCGTTCTTTCATGAGATGGTAGCACTGGAACTAAATTGTATGCCCTTCTTTCATGGAAAAAAATTACAAAAAGGAGTAATTTCTGCTGAGTGTCATGCTGTTGTGTTCTATGTAAGGTGGGCAGGAAGTGGGTGATGAAGGAGTTGCCTATAAGACCCTATAAGACCACAAGAATTTGTTGGGGTCCCACAACATACCCATCACCATGATGATGTGCTTCCACTGGTTAGATAAAGTTGATTCAAGAGCTGTTTGAGTTGGGGAGGGCAAAACTCACTGAGTTTTTTTTCTTAAAATCTTTTTTTTTAGTGTGGTAAAATATACCATTTACCACTGTATCCATTTTTAAGCACACCATTCAGTGGCATCAATTATATTCACAATGGTGTGGAGCCAACCCTACCATTTCCAAAACTTGTTCATCACTACCCCCCACCCCCTGCCCGACAACCACTAAGTAATAAATAACTCCAAGTTTCCCCCTCCCCCTGTCCCTGGTAACCTCTAATCTACTTTCTATCTCAATGAATTTGCCTACTCTAGATATTTCATCTAAGTAGATTCATGCAATATTTGTCCTTCTGTGTCTGACTTATTGGCATAATGTTTCCAAGGTTCATCCATATTGTATAAAGTATTGGAACTTCATTTATTTTTACGGCTGAATTATATTCTATTGTATGTATATAGCACATTTTATTTATCTATTCATCATGTGATGGACTCTTGGGTTGTTTCTACCTTTTGGCTATTGTGAATAATGCTGCCGTGAACATTGACATGCAACTACGTTTGAGTATCGGTTTTCAGTTCTTTTGGGTATATAACTAGGGGAGGAATTGCTGGATCATATGATGATTCTACATTTTGCATCTTGAGGAAGCACCAAACGGTTTCCACATCAGTTTCCACCAGCAATGTATGAGGATTCTGATTTCCACGTATCCTCACCAGCACTTTTTCTATTATTGTGATTATGGCCATCCTAGTAGGTTTGAAGTGATATCTCATGGTTTTGATTTGAATTTCCCAGGTGATTAATGGTGCTGAGCATCTTCTCATGTCCTTATTGGCTATTTGTGTGTCTTCTTTGAAAAAATGTCTATTCACGTATTTTGCCCATTTTTAAAAGGGTTGTTTGTTTTTTGTTGTTGTTGTTGAGTTGTAAGAGTTCTTTATATGTTTTGGATTTAAACCTTTAATGAGATATATGATTTGCAAATACTTTCTCCCATTCTGTATTTTTTTCCCACTTTCTTAATAATGTCCTTTGAGGGGCACCTGGGTGGCTCAGTCGTTAAGCGTCTGCCTTCGGCTCGGGTCATGATCCCAGGGTCCTGGAATCGAGCCTCACATCGGGCTCCTTGCTCAGCGGGAAGCCTGCTTCTCCCTCTCCCACTCCCCCTGCTTGTGTTCCCTCTCTCGCTGCCTCTCTCTCTGTCAAAAAATAAATAAAATCTTAAAAAAAAAAAATGTCCTTTGATACAGAGATTTTTTTTATTTTTGTAAACTCCAACTTATCTTCTTTATCTTTTGTTGCTCTTACTTCTGTTTTTATATTTAAGGATCCATTGTCAAATCTAAGGTCATGCAGATTTACCCCTGTGTTGTCTTCTAGGAGTTTTACAGTTTTAGCTTCTATATTATATTTAGGTCACTGATCCATTTTGAATTAATTTTTGTATATGGTGTGAGGTAAGGGTTCAACTTAATTCTTTTGCATATGGAAATCAAATCATCTCTAATCACTGATTCTTTACACTTTTCACATTTTTTTCTTGTCTGTATTTTTAAAATTTTAAGAATTCATTTTAACCAACACAGAAAAATAAGACAAAATAAACTTCTCATTACCTCACACTTTCAGAGTTAACTCCATTTCTGACATTCATCTGTCCAGAGAGAAGCAATATCCACAAACTGCTCTTTCTCAGTAGGACCTAAAAAGTGCACCTTCCTTCTCTGAGGGGACTTATGTGTGACAGACAGCTTGTTATGGAATTATAAACTTTTATGGATAACTTGAAATAGAGATTTTTCCAGCATCCTTTAGGGTTAGTCACCTGTAAAGTTCCTTCGGAATGTCAGAAATAAGCTTGACCTTGGCTGTTTGGAAACTACTGGTATCGTGAGGTTATTTTAGCATCCAGAAGATAATCAATATGTGTATATACTGATTGATGGGCTTGAGGAGAGATGCCTCTGGCAGAATCTCAGTCCCATTTTGATTTTGACAGCTCAGGGTCCATAAATGTGTCTGTTCATCTTTCAACAATTTTCTTTGCTCAAGGAAATCTGTGGCCTTTCTTTTTCAGTAGAATTTTTTCCTTAATGAAGGGTTATATTTCCTATAGGGAAGCTGCAACTTTCCCAACTCATTTTATTTCAAGAAAATGTAATGAGCATCTATTACAGGTTAAGTGTTATGCTAGGCATTGGGAATCCCAAGAAGAATAAGAAACAATTCTTGCCCCAGGGTAACTTAACAATGCATCGAGGGAGATAGATATGTATGTATTCAGGTTTACTAAATTATTGAAGACTGAAGATAGTATTTCCTAGAAGTATAAGAGCTGTGATTATTTTTTTGTAAGGTGGGCTTTGGACCCAGAATGTCAAGATTCAGATACTATTTCTACAACTTGCCACCTGCGTGTGGGGGAGCTGATTACTTAACCTTTCTGAGTCTTTGTTTCCCATTTAAAATGGAGGTTCTCATACTTAACTGAGAGGATTATGACAAGACAAGAGAGATTCGGAGATATGATAAGTAAATATTCTTGTTTGGCACACAGTCATCACTCAAAAGCTAATGTTTATGGAGTGCCCCATGCAGTTCCAAGATCTCTATGGAATTACCTTAAACAATCTATGAAGCAGATACTATCCCCATTTTAGGGATGACACTGAGACTTATGAAGACTACATTGTTTGCTCCAAGCCCCATAGCTAGTGAGTAGTGATACCAGAATTCGAAGCTAACCCATCTATTCACAGAACTTATATCTTTAGCCACTGTTATATAATGCCTTTCCCTGAAACAAGTAATGTCCTGTAGTCACACACTTGAAGGACAAATTTTTGAGAGTTGGGATAATCGTGGAAGGCTTCCTGGAGGAATCAGACCTTGAGCTTTGCCTTGAGGTATAATAGAAAAACCTTAGTTATTCTTTCTTTCTAAATTCCAGTTTAAATGTATGGTGTTGTGTTAACACTGTGTGGATTGAGAACAGTATTTTGATTTTTTTTTTTTAAAAGATTTTATTTATTTGACAGAGAGAGAGAGAGAAGGAGAAACAGGCTCTCCGCAGAGCAGAGAGCCTGATGCGGGACTCGATCCCAACACCCCGAGATCATGACCGGAGCTGAAGGCAGACGCTTAACTGACTGAGCCATCCAGGCGCCCCAGTATTTTGATTTTTTAAAATGCCCTGGGGTTAAAACTTATCTGCCAGCTTCCTCTTGATATTTATTAAACTCGATGATGCTGCATTTCTCTAACTATCATATTTCACTACTCAAGACTATGAACGACAAGTTCCCACAAGGGCTGTGGTGCCGAGAAGAGGGTAAGGCTACAGTCCAGGGCCTGTCACTTAGGGTTCGAACTGTCCTCACCCTCCACAGGATGCATAAATTGTAGGCTAAGAGGGGGCAGAAATGGAATTGGCTTCTTCAGAGCTCTCCCTAGTTATCCAGTAAATACTCTTAAAATTGGAGAAATGTCAAAAAAAAAAAAAAACCCAAACTTTGCAATCTGATAAAAATGACAGCTTACGCTGCTCAAGTGAGAACTTTTCCAAGCTAGAAGTCCATCTGTTTACTTGTTGATAATATGCGTAGCTCATCATTGTAGGAATTAGCCCAATTTGTACCCACTGTGACTGTGTGAGCATATTCTTCCAAAATGATTGGCAGCACATAATATATCAAGATCTTTTTATTCCGTGTATTAATATAATATGAACTGTGAGAAGATTAAAGTCTCATTTACATAACCTGAGATAAAAGGAGGTGAGATATTGTAATTATCCTTTCAAGTTAAATTTCACTGCTATTTAAATTAACCTATGCGAAGAGCAAGTTAACCCCAAGGAGAGCTCTTGCCCCACGAAATCTACTTGTGAAATCAGGGGTGTTTATAAGCTGGTCAATCAATTAACTATTTGCTGTAAGGATGCGGACTTCAAGTTGAAATTGAGGACAATGAACTGGGGGCTGCTGGGTTGCTCTAGGGAGTTGTGATTTTTCTCTGATGGTGTTCCATTTTTATTTGGGCAAAATGGACAAGATTATTACAGCTGGCCACACTTTCTTGGTTTTTCAAAGTAGTGAGATGGAAAGAGCAATGATCTGGAGTCAGAAAATATGGGTTTGCGTTTACGCTCCGCCATGTGCTAATTCTATGACCACAAGGGGGTCTCTACCCCTCTGAGCTCAGTTTGCTTAAATTTCCACAGGTCTAGTTGATATCTGTATCTAAATGCTCAAAAATGCTATGATCCTCAAAGAAATCTTATGAATGCCTACCAGAGAGATATATTGTTGAACAGATATTTTAAAATCCACTATGTCATGTAATCCTTAAAATCTAACATTAATTTAAAAATCTCTGAAGTTTCTGAGTTATAAAAAACCAGAATGTTCTAATGCTTGTGTTCATTTTAGCATTAGAAGAAGTAACAGGGAAAAAGGAAGCTAGAGCTTGTCGGATGCTTGGAATCTCATTAAAAATTAAATAAGATGTTAAAATAAAATTTAATTATTTTTTTATTTTTTATTTATTTATTTTTTATATATTTTTTAAAGATTTTATTTATTTATTTGAGAGAGAGAGAATGAGAGAGAGCACATGAGAAGGGGGAGGGTCAGAGGGAGAAGCAGACTCCCTGCAGAGCAGGGAGCCCGATGCGGGACTCGATCCAGGGACTCCAGGATCATGACCTGAGCCGAAGGCAGTCGCTTAACCAACGGAGCCACCCAGGCGCCCAAATTTAATTATTTTTTATGATCCTGAAAGTTACAGTGAAATCCTTTGGGGCTTTCCAAGAAAAGAAGTTCAAAACACACTTGCTTTGGTTGTGTATTCCTGTGTAATAATCACCCCACAGGTTAGTGGCTTAAAATACAAACATTATTTCTCGATGACTGTGGGGCAGGAATCTGGGCATGGCTTATCTGGGTGTCTCTAGTTCAAGGTTGCATGGTTGGCATCACACTGTCTGCTGGAGCCACAGTCTTATCTGAAGGTTCAGTAAGGGGAGGGCTCACATCCATGCTCACTCATGTGGTTGTTGGAAGGATTTAGTTCCTTGCAGCCTGTTGATTAGAAGCCTCCCCTCTCAATTCTTTGCTTTATGGACTTTGTGGAACAACTGAAAACACAGCTGCTGCATTCCTCACAATGAGTGAGAGAGTGAAAGGAAACGAACACCCAGGACAGCAGCTACAATCTTTCTATAATCTGATCTTCTAAGAGACATCCCATTACTCGTGCCACATTCTATTAATTAGAAGCATGTCAATAATCTCAACTCATCCTTAAAGGGAAGGGATTGTATAAGGGCATTAAAACCAGAAGGTGGGGATCACTGGGAACATAGTAGAGGCTGTAGACTACAACACTACATATTCTTGCTCCTTATTTTATTTCAGGAACATGATTATAGATCTAGAAAATGCTTCCTCTGTATCTTTTACTGGAATGGAAAACAATAATCTTTACAATTAGGTGCCATTATTTAGGGAAGGTAAATTCCAGCCCTCCCTTAAAATATGTGAAATATTGGTAATTCCAATGACTATAGAGGACTGTGGATATACGCTCATGAATTATCAAATAACATCAAAGTATAAAGGAGAAGCAAAGGTGGATCACCTTGCAAACTAAGGTAAGTCCTCTAGGTTGGTCTACGGGTAGCTTGTAATCATAGTTTATCAATCTTTGCTCAGAAGTCACACGGAAGCTGGTATCTTTCAGCTTGATTATTACTGTAGCCTTTTTATATCCTGGGCATCGTGAGGAGAGGTGTTATTCTGGGCCAAATAGCTGAGTGGACACGATTGTCTCTCTGCCTTCATTAACTGTACTCTTTCCCTTTCTGGTACTCTAGTCATCTCTGCCAACTCCCGCTGGCAAGAAAAGATATGAAACCAGTAACTTGGAGTCACATCAAAGTATTGGCTCATGTAGTGATATTTGCATTTTACGCCTGGCGTCGTGGAATGAAAGGCTCTGTCCTGTGGTGAAGGAATTTCAGTAAACAGGTGGGAAAGAGGTTTTCTCTCCTGAGGGTGCCTGCAGAAGGAAAATGCCTCCATTCTCATTTAGGAGGCAGTGGCCCACCCCTCTGACAGGTGAAGTCCTGTTTCTGTTTCCAACCCAGGATCATGGAGCAGTGTGCTGAGCTGAAGGTCATTATGTTTCTGGGGCACAGCACATATAACCTCTGCTTCCTGGTGTTTGGCTCTGATGCATTGTGAAGGAGAGCACGAAGGGACAATATTTAATTGCTGGAGGACAATTCTGTTCTTTCTTTTGTTCAGCTGAGTGAAGATTTCTGAGAGAGACAGAAACTGAGGGAAATAGTGAACACGATGGGTTGGGTGACTGGCGGAGGAAAGAAGGAAATTGACATAAATTGTATGCGGTGCATTTCACAACTTTCTTTATTTTCCTTCTTGAGAAGTTAGCATAATTGTTTCTAATTTTTAAATGAGAAAAATGTGTGCTTAGCAAAATTGGGTGATTTTTCTGCATGCTTGTCTCAGAGGGTTGTTGTGAGGATCAAATGTGTTAACACCTAAAAGTGTCTGATAAATGCTTGTTGTTCTCATTGCTATGACTGTTGTTTCAGGTCACGTAGTTAGGAATTAGCAGGGTAAGAATATGAACCGGGGTACCTTACGCAACCTTTTCAGCTTCCTCTAAAGGAGTAATTTGCTAGTTGGCGGTGCGAGGCTGGTTTGGGTGGGGGTGGGAGCAGGGAGGGAAGGTAAAGAATCACAAGTGGTAGGGAAAGAGGCCGTGAGGTGGTTTATGTGACAAGAGCAACTGAAGAGTGTGGGAGTTGATGTAGGCAGACATGAATTGCTGGAGGGTTTTAAAGTCAACTGTGATTTATTTGAATTTGATATGATATTGAACACCAAGGGAGGATGTTGGGAGGGTGCATTATTTGGTCAAAGCAGGGGTGGGGAAAAAGTTTTAGAGGTGACATTCTCAGCCACTAGTAAGGAAGGGAGGACAGAGGACGAGAGGCTCTTTTTAAAAATACGCGGAGACCAGGAATAGGAGGGAATAGCAGGCAGACAATAACTTAGTATGGGCTAAATAAGCATTGGGCTGCAGAATACTGCCTCCGGTTTTGGCCACTCCCCACTCCCCCCAGACGTATCCGTGGGCTCCAGAGAGGTAGTGTGGTTGGCACCTGGGATGGTGCATTAGCCACCGTGGGAATGAGTGGTTTCTCATGGAAGGCTTGCCAACACATCTCCCTGGTTTTATGTTTCCCAGTAAGGAGGCCCGAATGAGGTGCAAAAGGCTGCATGGATGAGCTTGCAGAATTGCAAAAGTAGAATTAGTCACAGAGGCTAAAGTGTGGTGCACAACCCTGATTTGTGGCTTCATGATATGCATGGGGGGCCAAGATGGATTCATGTAAATTAGAGGCAGTGGAAAGCTCTATAATGGGGAAAGGGGGGATGCCTGCAATGACAGAGAGTTCTAGTCTCGAAGGGGCCTATAAAGTAAGTTTGTG
This sequence comes from Leptonychotes weddellii, assembly GCF_054177405.1. Classification (NCBI taxonomy): domain Eukaryota; kingdom Metazoa; phylum Chordata; class Mammalia; order Carnivora; family Phocidae; genus Leptonychotes; species Leptonychotes weddellii. Next base: position 158,807,249 of record NC_138370.1, on the reverse strand, counting down.
GAAGAGAGCCGTAAATGCTAGGCTCCTGTTCTCTTCTTTTTTTTTTTTTAAAGATTTTTTTTATTTATTTATTTGAGAGAGAATGAGAGAGAGCAAGCACA
>NC_138370.1:158795816-158807048 GCF_054177405.1 Leptonychotes weddellii | reverse complement strand
GAAAAGTATTATGTTCACCTGTGCCTTTCCGAGAGTTTGCTAGATTGAGTTGGTGACCCCCTCTCCCATCATCAATCCCATCCAACTTCTGAGCTAATCCAGACCTGGATAAAAATGTCTCAACAACTCTGGTTTCCCTTCCTGGTGGGATCTGGAATGTATCTTGCTACTTTGGACAGAGAATCATAAGCATCAAAGATGAGCCCTTCCTCACTCCCTCTGAGGGACCCCGTTTGCTGTTTCTCTGGCTGGGTGTCCTGTGAGTTAACCAATCCTCAGCAACCTGCTATAACCATCAACATTATTTTTAGTGGAAGCATTCCTTTTGTTACTTGCTGCCCTATTGGATCCTTTCATATATTGGCAACTACTTGAGCCACTTTATTTCATGTATATTTTCTCAGTTCTTGATGCTCCAAGTTAGGCTTTCTTGCCAGTTGCAGGGTTCAGATTGTAGAAATTCAGAAGAGAATGACAAGGGATGGGAAGCACTGGCCCCGGGCTTCCCAATCTCTTTTACATCATGATAATGTTTGCACTGCCCAGACACACCGGGATAAATGAACTAATATATCTGGAGGTTCTGGTCACCACCCTGGAGGACCAAAGGGATTAAGAGTGTGCTCAATTTCACACTGGTTAAGGAGTTGTGAAACTAATATAGTGTTATATGTCGATTATATCTCAGTTAAAAAAAGACAGTTGTGGCTCATCTTATCATGGACAATATGAGACTTATTTAAAGAATGTGGCCGGAGGCACCTAAGCACTTTCTCCAAGTGAGCATTTATAGATTTGGGGCTGTGGTGCTCTCTCCCTGTTTTTTTTTTTTTTTTTCTCCCTGTTTTGATCACTGCCGCCTCTTTTGCTGAAGCCATCTTGCTTAGTTCATTCTCCTTTCTCTTGCTTCTTTAATTTCCGTTCTCTCTAAGCAAACTCCCTCATCTGCCCTCCAACTCCTAGGCCATTTCTACCTGTTTCCATTAGGAATACATTCCCATGGCCTGGAATGTTCTCTGTAAGCACATTTTGGTCTCTTGGGGATTTTTGGAGAGCAGTATGGGGGGTAAATCTTGGCCCCGTTGAAACAGATTTTGAGTCAGACTACCCAAAATTTGGATCTCAGGCCAGCCACTTATTAGCTTGCCCTGTTGGATCCTTTCAGATATTGGCAACTGCTTGAGGTTGCCGGTAGGCAAGGGGGGAGCTCATTGGAGGGAGATACTCCAAGGCAGGAAGAGTCAGAGAACCTCTAACAAAGCTCTGTGAGAACTGTTACAACTGTATCTTAGTCTGTTTGGGCTGCTATAACAGAATACCAGAGACTGGGTGGCTTAAACAACCAAAATTTATTTTTCATAGTACTGGGGAATCAGGAAGTCCAAGATCAAGGTGCTGACAGATTTGGTGCCTTGTGAGAACCTTCTTCTTGGTTTGTACACAGTCATCTCCTCCCTGTGTCCTCACATGGTGAAGAGAGATGATCTCTCTCGTGTCTCTTCTTAAGGCCACCAGTTTCATTTATGAGGGCTCCATCTTCAAATACCATCGCACTGGGGATGCAGCATAAAAATTTGGGGGGAGAGACACAAACATTCAGCCCTTAGCAAACTGAAATGATAGTTTTGGCTGTAGAGCATGCTGAGACCTCAGTGGCAGACAATCCAGAAAGAGGAAGAAGTTGACACCAGGTGGGAGTAGGGTTAGTGAAAATGTATCAGTATCTAAGTGGTATGGAAACATAACCGAGTTTCATATATTAATTTTGCATCCAGCAACTTTGCTGCAGTTTCTTTATTAGTTCCAACAATTTGTTTGTCGAGTCTTCAGGGTTTTCTCTATAGAATATCATATCATCTGCAAATAGAGACAGATTTATTTCTTCCTTTTGGGTTTGGATGTCTTTTATTTCTTTTTATTGTTTAATTGCTCTGGGTAGGACTTCCAGTACTATTAAGAATAAAAGAGAGTAGGTTTCCTTGCCTTCTTCCTAATTTTATTTTCTTTCTTTGTTTTTAAAGCTTTTATTTATTTGGGGGGGAGGGGGAGAGGGAGAGGGAAAGAGAGAATCTCAAGCAGACTCTGTGCCGAGCATGGAGCCCAACACAGGGCTCAATCCCATGACTCTGAGATCATGACCTGAGCTGAAATCAAGAGTGGGACACTTAACTGAGCCACCCAGGTGCCCCTTCTTCCTAATTTTAAAGGGCCATCTAATATGATATTAGCTGTGGGCTTGTCATAGATGGCCTTTATGATATTGAGGTATGTTCCCTCTATATCCAGTTTGTTGAGAATTTTTATCATTAACGGATATTGTTCTGTGATCAATTAATTTACAGCAAAGGAGCCCATAATATACAATATGGAAATCACAGTCTTTTCAGTAAATGGTGCTGGGAAAATGGGACAGTCACATGCAAAAGAATGAAACTAGACCACTATTTTAGAAAATCAGGTCAAAATAGATGAAAGACTTGAACAGACCTGAATCCATAAGACTCTTAGAAGAAAACATAAACGATAAGCTCCTTGACATCAGTCTTGGTAATCATTTTTTGAACTTGACACCAAAAGCAAAGGTGACAAGAGCAAAAATAAACAAGTTGCTCTGCATCAGAGTAAAAAGCTTCCACACAGTAGAGGAAGCCATCAACACAATGAAAGGCAACATATTGAATGGGTGAGAGTATTTACAAATCATGTATCTGATAAGTGGTTAATATCCAATATCTAAAGAACTCATACACCTCGGTAGCAATCTCCCCGCACCCCCAACAATCTAATTAAAAAATGGGCAGAGGAACTGAATAAACACTTTTTCAAAGAAGGCATGCAAATGGTCAATGGGTTAAAAGGTGTTCACTATCACCAATCATCAGGGAAATGCAAGTTAAAATCACAATGAGATCTTGCTTCATACCCGTTACCATGGCTATTATCAAAAAGATAAGAGAGAACAAATGCTGGCAAGGATGTGGAGAAAAGAGAGCCCTTGTGCACTATTGGTGAGAATGCGAATTTGTGTGCTACTATGGAAAACAGTATGGAGATTCCTCAAAAAATTAAAAATTGAACTATCATATGATCCAGCAATCCCGCTTCTGAGTATATGCCCATAAGAAATGAAAACAGGATCTCAAAGAGATATGTGTGCCCCCATGTTCATGGCAGCATCTTCACAATAGCCAAGACATGGAAACAACTTAAGTGTCCATCAGTGGATGAATAGATAAGACACACACACACACACACACTGGAATTTACTTAGCCATAATAAAGGAAATCTTGCCATGTGAGACAACATGGATGTCCCTTGAGGACATTATGCTAAACGAAATAGGCCAGACAAAGATGAACACTGCATGGAATCACTTATATGTGAAATCTTAAAAAAAAAAAAAGTCAAACTTATAGAAACAGAAAGTAGGAAAGAAGTGGTTTTCAGAGGCTGGGAGTAGGGGATATAGGGAGAGTTTGGTAAAAGGGTGAAACTTTCAGCTATAATTAAATAAGATCTCAGGGTCTAATGTAAAACATAGTGACAATAGTTGATAACATTATTTATGTGCCTTACATTATATGTTATTACATAATGTATTATGTTATTTTATTATACATGAGTTGTATTACAGAATTAAAATTTGCTGAGAGTGGAGGACATAAATGTTCTCACACACACACAAAAGGTATGTTTGCTGGGTGATGTATGTGTTAATTAACTAGATGGTGGAACTCTTTCACAATGTATATGTATATGATATCACCACGGTGTACACTTTGAATGTCTTCTAATTTGGTCAATTATACCTTAGTCAAGCTGAAAAAAAAGTCCAGTTCCTTATTGCCACATCACACTTTCTCCCTGGCAGGAGCTGAGCTGTCAGAAGTATGTTAAATTACGTCCCATGAACTCTGCTCAAGAATGTAGGCAAAGAGGTAATACACTTTAGGCATATTTAAACAAAAGGCTGACACTTAATCATGTAAGCTTTAGTTATCCAAAAAAACCCCACTTAGGTAGAGTAGACAGAGAGAAAAAAGGAGCCACTGCAATGTTTTGTCATATCAGGTGGCACCCTCAGCAATTACATCAAATACTGAACAGTCACTTTTAATTTTGTCCCATGAGCGGTGATATCAGCCTTTTGCTTCTCTCCCTCTCGGTAGAGATCTGTTCACTCTGTCCTGGATCTTTGAAGAATCTCTCAGCTCATGGTTCAGATCTAAAATTTACTTTATGTCCACAGTTTGTGGGCCTTGAAGTCATAAAACTTTTTCTTAAAACAATATCAAGGATATTAAAATTTTAGTAAGTGAGTTTTCACGGATCCAGATAATGTGTTTTCTGCAGCACAATGAAAATGCTTTTAAAATCGATCTCTGAACTGTTTTACAACTGTGTCTATTACAAGTTTATAGACACTTATTCTGAATTTTTTATCTGATATAAGTTGGTCACTTTTGTTCTCTCAACGTGCCTTTTTCCCCTTAAGTTGTATACTTTTTTTCTGGCATAACATCAATTTCTTCAGCATTGCATTTTTATTTGTCCATGAAATAAAGGCATGGCTCCTCTATATAATCCTCCAGAATAATTTTTTCTTTTTGTATAAAATGCTTGATTGTTTCTGAAATCATTTTGATGATCTATAATGTGTCCATTCCATTTTCCCATTGACACTTAGAGAACTTTCTGAAAACACTGAATAGTAAGGATGGTTCCAAACCTACAATTTAGTCTTAAAGCCAGAATGAAAATACAAATTCTGCTGAGACATAGTCTAAAGAGCATTTCTATAGACTGTTAAAACAGCAGAACATAATATTTTAAAAACAGCCACTTTGCTTTTGAATGCTGTGTTTGAACCATTTTCTAAATGCTCCTTTCCTTCCTTCCTTCCTCCCTCCCCTCCTCCCTCTCTCCTCCCTCCCTCCCTTCCTTCCTTCCTTCCTTCCTTCCTTCCCTCCTTCCACAAATAGTTATCAAATATCTACCCTGTGGCAAATTTCATTCTAGGCTCTGGTGTGTTTCAGAAAGAACCAGGAAGTCAATCAGGTTGGAACTAGGTGAGCAAGGAGGTAATGGTAGGAGATGAGGCTAGAGAGATGGTGAGGTGGCAGGGAATAAGATCCTGCAGGGCCTTATGAGCTGTTATAAAAACGTCAACTTTTGTTCTGATGAGATGGGGGCCATTGGAGGGTTTGAGCAGAGGAGTCCAGTCATCTAGCCTGCAGGATTTCTCTGCTGGTGTGTTGAGATTAGGCTGTAAAGGAAGCAAAGACAGAAGCTGAAAGACTAGTTAGGAGAATTTTGTGACAATCCATGCAAGTAGTGATGGTCATTGGACAGGGTGGAGGTAGTGAGCAGCGGTCAGATTCTGGATGCATTTTAAAGGTAGAATCAGGGACAATTTGCAGATATGAGGGGAAGACAGAAGTCAGGGGTGATTCCAAGGAATTTGGTCTCAGTAACCATAAAAATGGAAAGAGTTGCTATTATAGGAGGCAGAAAGAATATAAATCTCAGTTTGGACATGTTGGGTTAGAGATGCCTATTAGCCATGTGAGTGAAAATGTTATCTATATATGGCATTTATGACTCTAAAATTGATGACTGGGTTTGGATTGGAGATATAAATTTAGGAGCCTTCCTTGCGTAGTTGGTATTTAAAGATATGACGCTGGTTGAGATTTCTAAAGCAGTGACTGATTGGGAGGATAAAGGGTTCAAGGACTGGGCGGATAAAGGGTTCAAGGACTGGGCTGTGGGTATATCTGTGTTTGGAGACTAAGGAGATAAAGAGGAGCCAGCCAAGAAGACTGAGAAGTGGCTGAGTAAAGAGTGTTTCAAAGAGGAGAAAGTCACAAACTATGCCACCTACGGCCAGCAGGTCTATTGAGATGAGGACTGAGAGCATCCTGGTGGGCCTAGCTTTGTGGGGGACTGGTAGGGATGGCAAGAATTCATCATTGCATGGAGGCCTTTTGCTGGAAAGAAGTACAGAAAGATGGGGTGGTTGCTGGAGGAGGGAGAATTCAAAGTAAATATTTAATGACATCGAAATGAACTACAGGAGAAGATAGAAATCTGAGTGACCCGGAAAGTTTCAACTGCCTTTCATGTTTTTGGTGAAGATGAATATCCTATACACCATCTTTGTTAATCTTCTGAGATTTACTGATCATCAAACTTGGACTCTCAGGTCTAGAACCTTTTGTGATGAAGAAACCCTGTGAAGAGAATATTTCTGTGGTTAATTAGACCATCGGAGCCCAATCTAATTAAGACCCTGATAAAAAGCATTAAATATGTTCCAGCTATTTTGATTGATTTTTTCATTAAATTACTAATTCATTTGTTCAAAACATTTATTGAGCATCCACTATGTATGTGTGAGTCAATTGCTAAGGACAGAAAGATGAGTGTGGTGTAATCCTGAAGAGATAAACATGTAAAACAATAATGACAGTACAAATTGACTTGGACTATAATGGAGGTACAAAGTGCTGTAGTAACAATAAATAGCAGAACAGACCAGAAAAAGTAGCTGATTAATAGGGCAACTAAAAGGAGAAAGGGGGTTTGGACCTCAAATAGGGGGTTGAGAGGTCCTCGAAAATTTGAACTGCAGGCACACAGTGAATACCATCCCCTCTCCAAGCATGAGGAGCCAGGCTCACATATCTATGGAGAAATATTTACCAGGATACTGGAGGGGAAAGAGGTTGTGCACCTCTGTGGGAGTTAACGGGTTTGAGTAAGGTTAGCTGATGCTCTATGAATAGCTCAACGCTGGTTTCCCCTGCCCTTCCATTGCTTACAGTAAAGAACTTAGGGCTCTGTTACACAAGTCGGCCGATGAGTTAAATGCTAGCCAGAGCCAGCCAGCTGTGTTTACACCCAAAGGAAAGCAGAAATTCTCAGTCCATAAAGTGGAAACAAATATAATGTCTGAAGATGTTTCAAAACCAAAATTTTAAACTTGAATCACTTACCAGGTCCAAGAAAACTTCTTTTTTTTTTTTAAAGCAATGCAGATTAAAGTTGATCACAATACATAAATGATAAAAATTCCATTCAATTTAATTTAATTCCATTAAAATTGAGAGTGACCAGGAAGGGGTCAAGGACATGTGAGCAGGAAGATGCTTCCCTTCCCTTTTTGTGCCCCAAGCACATGCTTATTTTGTTCAATGGTTAATTCAGGGCTAGCGTTTCATGCTGGCAGACAGTAACATGAGTTGGATTTGAAGCATGGTTTAAGGAGATAAGCATCATACATGGTTGAGCCCAGAGGAAAGCCAGGATAATCATGGGCTGGGATGATTTGAAAGGATACAGATCTGGGTAATGAGTGGCCATTTTCCTCTTGTATGCTAAGAGCTCATGGCCTGGCAATTACTGCTTTGGACAAAAACCCCAATAACAAAAGCACCACAATTATAGGAAGAGAAGGAATTAACTTTTTATAGAAAACTTACTATATATTTGACATTGTGCTGTACCTATCATGAATTATCTCACTGAATCCTCATAACATATTTACGGTATAAGTAAGACTGTTTCCATACTTTACAGATGAGGACGTTAAGAATCAGAGAGGTCAAATGGAACTGGGATTTGAATTCAGGTGTGTTTGGCTCAGTCTCTGTGCCCAAAGTTATTTATGTCCATGATGCATCTTGCCTGTTACATTGTAAACTCTTTTCAGTGGACTTACATCTCATTGACCCTTGAAACCCACTCCCCACTCCCCACTCCCATGGCTACCATAGTTTCTGGCAGGTCTTAAGTTTGTTGAGTGAATGAATGAATGGAACCTGCAACAACAATTATAAACACTTTCCCTTCAGAACTGATATTCTGTAATCCCTACAGTATCCATTTCATGTATAATGAGACTCTTGGAAAAGGGCAACAATAAGGTAATACAAGACTATCTGAAATATTAGTTTTGCCATCATCTTATTTATTTTCAATAGTGTTCTGGGATTTCTCATTCAAAAAGGGGAAGTCTCATTAACTAAGAATCCTGAAACAAGCAGGGTGAGGTTATATATATATATATATTTTTTTCTTTCTTTCTTTGATGTGATGATGGCTTTGTGTGTTTAGCTTTTATCTTTAACACAGAATTAAATTGTTTAGTGACCTGAAAATTGAAAGTTTTCTCTCTACCAAACAAAAAGTATCATTTCTGGACTGAGTGTGAGTAAATGTTTCCTGGTTATCACTTTCCGTTCTTCATCAGTTGAATGTTAGAGATTTGTATTTTCCAGATTAATTATTAGTCTAGGCAAAGACTATGTGCTGTCATGCTTCACAATTAATACTCAGACTGTTTTGAGAAAAGATAATTTGGTATTTTGAAAGAGAGATAATTTTGTGTTTTCTGGCTCATTCTTCAGGGATAAAAATAAAGTGGAGAATATGCACTTCTAGTCTTTATTGCAGTGGAGACAGCAGTTGATTAATTAAGTTGTCACCTAAGTGTAAACAACCCATGTCAGTTATTTTACAACTTTAATAAAGTTTTTAGAAATTTACATCAAAATTTTAATCAACGTTACATGTATTATTTATAATACCCGGGTAGTATCAGTGTGGTGTATTTATATGCATTGTGTGCTGGTGCAGAATTTCAAACTTGACTCTTCATTAAATTTTAATTCCCAAACTTCACTCCTCTAGGTGAGCTCAAATAGGAAATAACAAAGTCTTCACCCATCTTGGAAATGAGAAGGCTTCCCAGGCTGTTCCAGGCTTCGCCTTGGGCGGGGGGGGGGGGGCGGAATGCCAAATGGTGTCCCCCAAATCCCCTCTGACTTTGACACTTTCTTTCCATTTTGCCTGTTGAATTGCTAAATTTACCAGTATTCCTATATGCTTAGCATTGTCCCAGCTAACTGAGGGTAACAGTCCTTTATAAAAACACCAAATATCGTGGAGGAAGTAGATTATCCAAAGTCTAAGGATGATGGGAGAGAAATGCAGAAAACAGCAGGAAGGGATTGAGTAGGTGGAGGAAGATATTTGACACATAAAAAATTCATGCTGAGCCTTCCTAAGCTGCTCAAATGAAAAGTGATTAAGGCAAAAACTAATGTCTTCATGTCATTTAGAGGAGGGAAGACATACTTTTTAGAGCTGACTTTAATTTTATTCTTAGAATTTATGTGAAGGGAAGGGAACATGGGAAATGCAATTAAAATAAAATTTTTGTTCAACATGTGCTGTTTAGATTGGCACTCATATTAATTCAAAGAACGGGATGATTATCATCAAATATTTAGCATTCTTTTGTGTGAGTATAACAAGTTCAGTAAACACGGTCTCTAACTTTTTGGAGTTATCTTTCTAAGGCAGAATTAAGATACGGTATGCAGAAATCGGACCACTTAGAGTCAGGGACAATATTCACTATGGTTTGAGATAAGCAGAATAAACAAATCTCTACTTATGCAGGAGCTAGATTTGCTAGTTTAAAAAACAGAACTTTCAAAGCCTGAATGTACGCTAAGCACACTTCCCATGGGATAACTGTTCTGTTCATTTTAAAATAGCTTTGGAATGACTAAGGCCCCTTTTCAAAGATTATTAACACCTTGGTTAATACTGAGGAGCCAGAAAAATGTTTCTCAAATTTGCCAATGGGCAAATGGTTTTGCTTTTGGATGGAACTATGAATGCTTTCCCTAAAAGGGTACAACGTGAATAATGCTCCCTCTCTTTGTCTAACCTAACTGATTGGTGACCACCAAATTCTCTAAGGATATAACACTTTCTTCAAATTTCCCCTGAGGGTCTTGACTGTACATTGACATCTGGCAGGCCACATGACCTTGGAGTTCATTTAGCTTGCAAAGGACTCTTGCTGATTTTCTTTTAAAGCAAACCAACATTTAAAAATTGGGAAACTTTGTCTAAATACCTAGATGATGTCTTTTGAAAAATATGGCCATACCATACTTTCACACAGCCACAAATCTGTGGGAGCTAATAAATGATTGCCCTTTGAGATATCTAAGTTCTTCAGTTTCTTGACGTTTCGCAACATTTTTATCAGTTTTGCTCTCCTAAGGAAAATTTAGAGTCCTTTTCACCCCTCCTAATGGTCTTTCCATCTCCATAAAATTTTAATAGCATGGATATACTGTATAGCTGTTTACGTGCTGTGGCCCTTTGGAGGACCACAGACCAGTATAAGTATCTAAGGATTTTGCACCCTCAAGAACCAATTCTTGCCCCCTCGAGAATGGCATCACCTCCAGGAGAATACATGCTGCTTTAAACCCTGTAGGTCTCCAGCACTGACACTAAGTGTGTTTTGTGGGACTAAAAATAAAATATATATGACAAAATTGGAACACCATAAATGCTTCACCCCCCCCCCCCATTTTACTCTTTTATGTGCCTGGCTCATGTGGGCATTTAAGTTTGCAGTCCCTGATATACTTGGGATAAAAATAAATAATCTCTGAGACCTTTAAGGGATTTGAAATCAGGCCATGTGCTGGAGAATGCCCTGTGCTAGATGGCTATGGGCTTCTAGCCTGAGATATAGAGTGGCCATTTTCTTCAATGATTTCCATAGGGGAAAGCAAGATGGATGCTTTTTATTTCTGAAAGAAGATCATTGAGAATGTGTTCTGCTCTTGATCTAACAAATTTCTTCATTTAATTGGTAGCTGTTTGTGCTCAACAAATAGTTATTGAAACTTACTTTTATGCCAGGCACTGTGCTAGGTTATGGGTACCACTGAAACACTAGGCATTGTGAGCTGAGCACAGAGGATGAATTTTTTCCCCCTATTTATTTATTTATTTATTTTTGATATAGTGTTCCATGATTCATTGTTTGCGTATAACACCCAGTGCTCCATTCAATACGTGCCCTCTTTAATACCCATCACCAGGCTGACCCATTCCCCCACCCTCCTCCCCTCTAGAACCCTCAGTTTGTTTCTCAGAGTCCATAGTCTCTCATGGTTCATCTCCCTCTCCGATTTTCCCCCCTTCATTTTTCCCTTCCTACTATCTTCCTTTTTTTTTTTTTTTAACATATAATGTATTATTTGTTTCAGAGGTACAGGTCTATGATTCATCAGTCTTACACAATTCACAGTGCTCACCATAGCACATACCCTCCCCAATGTCTATCACCCAGCCACCCCATCCCTCCCACCCCCCACCACTCCAGCAACTCTCAGTTTGTTTCCGGAGATTAA
>NC_138370.1:158769034-158795316 GCF_054177405.1 Leptonychotes weddellii | reverse complement strand
TTAACCATCTGAGCCACCCAGGCGCCCTCTATTTTCAACTTTTTGAGGAACGTCCATACTTTTTTCAAGAGTGGCTGCACCAGCTTGCATTCCCACCAACAGTGTAGGAGGGTTCCCCTTTCTCTGCATCCTCACCAACATCTGTCGTTTCCTGACTTGTTAATTTTAGCCATTCTGACTGGTGTGAGGTGCTATCTCATTGAGGTTTTGATTTGGATTTCCCTGATGCCAAGCGATGTTGAATACTTTTTCATGTGTCTGTTGGCCATTTGGATATCTTCTTTGGAAAAATGTCTGTTCATGTCTTCTGCCCATTTCTTGATTGGATTATTTGTTCTTTGGGTGTTGAGTTTGATAAGGTCTTTATAGCTTTTGGATACTAGCCCTTTATCTGATATGTCATTTGCAAATATCTTCTCCCATTCTGTCAGTTGTCTTTTGGTTTTGTTGACTTTTGTTGACTTTTTCCTTTGCTGTGCAAAAGCTTTTTATCTTGATGAAGTCCCAATAGTTCATTTTTGCCCTTGCTTCCCTTGTCTTTGATGATGTTTCTAGGAAGAAGTTGCTGGGCTGAGGTTGAAGAGGTTGCTGCGAGCACAGGGGATGAATTTAATCATAGGTTCTTCCTCTGCTTCCCCAGACTAACTGTTTGGCATTGGGTAAAAGTTAGTAGTGGAATGATTTACAATAACCAACCTTCAAATGCTGAAAAGAGAAATCAGCAAAAGTAGGAGAGATCTACTAATTTGCTGATCAGTGATGCAGTTAGTAATTTGATGTGATTTGTCTGTGATATACTTTTCCTTGCAAATGAAGCTTGTATGTTTATTAGCACAAAAAGATACATAACAGTAAAATGCTAACAGTAGGAATTTAGATTAATTTAGGACTTGAAAGATTAATCCAGCTGGAAATTCATCAGCTTTCTAAGCTTCCTGGTACTAGCGTATTTTGATTCTTAGTCTCTGTAAAAAAGAGGTAGGCAATACAATCAGGAAGGGTTTTTTTCTTCCATGTGTACACATCTTAAGAAATATAGGTGGTATGAGCTCAGCTTTAAGCAGAGTAAGTTGGGGAGCCATGATCTCAGAGTCCTGGGATTAGGCCCTGTGTTGGGCTCCCTGCTCGGTGGGAAGCCTGATTTTCTCTCTCCCTCTGCCTCTCCCCCTCCTTGTGCATGAGCTCTCTGTCAAATAATAAAATAAAATAAAATAAAATAAACAGACTAAGTAGCGGTCAACTCTTACTGCAATTAAATACTATATAAAGACTCATTTGGTTACTGGTGGTAGAAAATCAATTCAAATGACTCTAGTAGAAAGGGGAAGAGTTCACATTTTTGAAAAGGAGAGATTTGGATCCAGGTTTGAACATTAGGTTCTGTCTTCCTCTATTGTTTAGTTCTGCTTTCCTTTGTGATGGCTTCATTCTTGGGCCACGTCCTCTAATGGTGGGGAAAAATGGCCTCCAGCAGCGCTAGGTTGACAAACCTACCGGTTCAGCAACTCCGGGGCACAGAGAGTTTCTCTTTCCCAAGAAAGCCAGGGAGAGGGCCAGGGCAGGTTCTCATTGGCTAGATTGGGTCATGTGATGAACTCAGAGAAAAATTGCTGTAACCAGGGGAAATCTGACTTTGACCAGCCTGGCAAGGGTCACATATCCATTTTTGTGGCTTGGGACTTGTGTCAGCACAGTCTGAAATGCATGGGCTTTGAATAGGGGTTGTTCCTTAGATGCTAATAGAATACAGTTGTCAAAAATAGGGAGCATGATTGCTGGGCAAATAAATCCCACAGATGTTCACCCTAGATACCATAAAATAGGACCAAACATCATCTGTGAGTTTTCTGAGATACTAAAATCCACGTTTAATCCTAAGAGAACTTACTAATGTATGGGTAGGTAAGACTAATTTTATTCTCGGGGCGCCTGGGTGGCTCAGTCGTTAAGCGTCTGCCTTCGGCTCGGGTCATGATCCCAGGGTCATGGGATCAAGCCCCACATCGGGCTCCCTGCTCAGCGGGAAGCCTGCTTCTCCCTCTCCCACTCCTCCTGCTTGTGTTTCCTCTCTCGCTGTCTCTCTATCTGTCAGATAAATAAATAAAAAAAAAAATCTTTAAAAAAAAAAAAAAAGACTAATTTTATTCTCTTTTTATTGTCATTAGTGAAAGATCATTTCCGAATCCTGGATTTTCTTGGGGCAAAACAAAAGTTTCTTATTTCAAAACAGTGACCAAACTTACTCTAGGCAACTGACTTTGTACCTGAAAATATTTTTACCATCTTCCTGTTGGTGATTCCTGAGCTAGAAGGAAAATAGAATCTTTCTCTTTTTTGCAAGATGATCAGTATAAATCCTGAAAAGTTTGACCCTTAAAGCAAATCGGGACCCGAGAAGTCAAGAATGTCAAAACTTAGAAGATATTGAGGAACCAAGGAGTGAGACTTGGACACATACTGAAAACTCTGCAAAGATGAATAATAATAATAACAGTCATTTGTTCAAAGGGATGAGAACAGGGCAGTTGAAAGACAATGCTAAGAGAGAAAGTTCTTCTGAATACCTTTTTATATTTTTGGCATTTTAATCATTACTATTTAATAATTTATAATAAAAATTTACAAGCTATTGGTCCTGGACAAAACAAAAAATCTTTCCAGTCATCAGGTGAGTAGAACATGACCTAGTGTCTCTGCTGTGTTGATTCTGATCATGCCTTCGTCTGATTCGGAGCAAGCCGTAGTTTTCCCAGAGCTTCAGACCGTCCCTCTTCAGCCTGGAATATGCCAGAAACTTCTGAGTCAGCCTTTCCAGGTGTAAATTTCCAACCCCTCAGAGATGAAGCTTTTCTCAAAGACAAGAGCCAGCATAGAAGCCTAGATGGCAGGCTGGTGAGATACTCCACACAGACAAGAGAAAAATGACATCGCCTAATGAGCAGATCATAAGTTCTGTTAAAATATTTGAGGAATGTTTCAGCTTGCAGCCATTCCTGCTTTTTCTTATCATGAAATTCTTCCTCTTCCATATGAATTTCTCCTGAAGAATGTTAACTAAAGTAGACAAAAACCCAGAGCATTGGGAAATACTGTTTTAAAACAAAATTTTGGGGAAACTTATGCTATAGGAAAGTCAGCACACATAAAGTGTTACCTTCCAGTTATGCAGAAACTTGAATGAACAGAAGGATTCATCTGGGAGGAGTCCAGAATGTGAGGCTTTGGGAGCAGGGATGTGGGTGGGTGGGGGAGGGGGGGTGGAGGGGTGGCTCATAAGGTTTCTTGAGCTTCCTCAGATGTCTTATGCCTTTGAATTTTTGGCATTTTCATTCTGTGAGGTCACTTCCTGACTGTATGTTTTCCTTCACTTTCCCCTGATATCAGGTCCTAAGCACCAACAAGGCAAACTGATAAATAAAACTAAAGCAATTTGTAGAAGAAGCAAGATAAATCTCCTACCCAAATTAAATCTGTGTTTGAAAAAGATACTTTGCTGAGGAGGGACCTGCTGGCTCTGAAATCTTCTTGGAGTTGTGCTGACAAAGGATTGAGTTAACCTTGCTTTACCTTTTTGAGGCCTGAAGAAGGCCTCATGGCTGAGCATTCATATCTAATTCTATTTTCTATTCAGAGCTGATACCTCCTTCTCCCTGGTTTTTATTTTGCAGGCTCTCTGTTGATCTGGCACAAGTGTGCAGATTTTTTAAAATGATGATGTTATCTGTTTACTATTCAAATGCAATTTTAAATGGTTTGGCTCAGCACATTTGAATCAAAAATCCTATTAAAGATGCAATATTCCTCTGCTACCTTTTTGCCGAGCGCATTCACATGGCATTCCTTTCTCAATCGAAATATAATACTGTGTACCTGTTCAGAATGATGTGATTTCCAGCATTGAATTTGCGGTCATTAAACAGGCTGTTCACCTTCCTATCATGGAAATTTGGTATTCATGAATAATTTTCTCCCCTACATTTACAAAATACATTATTAGCCACGTGGTCGTGCCCTTGCTCTGCTCTATAGCCTTTTCATTTGAAATCTTCCAACTTATTATTTTTGCTCCTACCATCTGATAGAAATCATGAAATTGCTGAGTTAAGATAAACACCCTGTTTCCTTCTCCTTCCCCCTCCTTTTTTCCCCCGAAGCATGACTGGAGATGGGGAGGAATGAAGAAAGAGGGATAAAGACGAGGAAATTGATCATTTACTCTAAAAAGTTCTGACCACTGAATTGATGAGAAGCATGTTTAATTTTAAATATTTTGCATCTATTTAACAGCCTAATTGCATAGTTAAATGAGCTGTAAAAGGAAGAATGTCCTCTGAAATCTCGAATCAATTTCAGCTAGTTCTAGAACACTGATGGTAACAGGAGTCTGTGTTTCTCCTTCGGTAAATTTTAAACTTCTTCAGAGGACACTGTTTATTAAACAAGGCAGGCTTTCTGCTTGGGCAGCACTTTCCAATTACAGACCTTCCCTGCAGTATCTGGAAATGGAATCAGAGACCACATGCATTCCAGGCTACGCCAGGCAGCCCAAAGCCAGCAAGACCAACGCTCAGCCTCCCGTTCTCAGCGTGCTGCAGCCTAGGGTTGTTTCCAAGTGCATTTGACATGTTTTCTGTGTGGCAAATGTGTGGGAGCAGGTTGCCTGCAATAATTGGCCAGCTGGGATTGCTTGGGTGAAGCTCCTGGCACTCACCATCATCAATTGCATGAAATGAAATAGTTATATTGCTGTTGTTCACAAAGTGTGAGTGTGTGCAACATGCATGCATGCTGTGTGCTCGTATTCACACACACACACGTGTGGCTACTTAGAACATTGTTTTTTTTTTTTTTAAAGATTTTATTTATTTATTTGACAGAGTGAGACACAGCGAGAGAGGGAACAGAAGCAGGGGGAGTGAGAGAGGGAGAAGCAGGCTTCCCGCCGAGCAGTGAGCCCGACGTGGGACTCGATCCCAGGACCCTGGGATCATGACCTGAGCCAAAGGCAGACGCTTAACGACTGAGCCACCCAGGCACCCTAGAACATTGTTTTTTGTTTTGTGTTGTTTTTGTTCTTTTCTGGTTTTAAGTTGGAAATTTGGAACCCTGGGACTAAATCATACAGGCGTACTCACTAGGGGAGGAAATCTACCTAGGTGCCTCAGAAAGTGGCTACTGTGAAATAGGCTGTTGGTGGGGGTATTTGACGTTCTGTAGGTGATCGTGAGGCAATGTCAGTTATGGTATTTATGAGAAAAACAGATATAGTAATACAAGTAATATAATAATAGTAATAATAGCAACAATAACAAAACAAGAGTGACAACAGCTAACACTTCACGAGTGTAATCCCTGTCAAGTTGTATTACACAATGCTGAGAACATTGATTCTGGAGTCAGGCTCTGAATTTGAATCCTGCCTTTATCACTTACTGGTTATGTGATCTAGAGCAAATCGATTAACCTCTTTGTGCTTCATTTTTCTCAATTGTAAAAGGGAGATGGTAATTATATCTAATTCCATCAGATGCTCTGTTGTCAGCTTGATCGGTCTGTACTACCTTCTAAGACTCCCATGCGTGGCCTAGAAGCTGGGAATTACCATTCCTAAAATATCCTTTCATACATGGCTTTGGGTAGAGTCTGCCAAGGAGAGGCACTGGTGTGAAATTCTCCCGCCAGAAGACGAATGGTCATTATGTTCCAAAGGAGGCAGTTACAGGCAGATATGTGGGCAGCAGGATGTAAGTTTCAAAGTGGCTTCCAGGTGAGCCTGTTGAGAATCACCTGTCTCAGAGTGCTGGCCGATACAGATGATAAGAGCTAGCTGTAGATGTGCGGTAGCCTAAGCCAGGTGTTGAGCCATCTTGCCTAGATGCAGTAGATCTTGGTGGCTTTCCTGAACTCCGCTGCCTGGCCTTTCCAAATACTGTGTAAGCCTCTAATTCCCTGCATTGGAGCTATTGACCCTTGGAACATCCACACAATAACTTCTGTTTTCCGGACCGAATGCTGACCAACATACTGTCTCCTAGTGTGGTTGTAAAAGTTCCATAGGCTAAAACAAAAGCTTGGACTAGTACTTTCTACTTCAGATCACAGTCCATAAGTGCTTGCTGTTTGGTCCTCACCTCAACACCAAGAGGTGGTGCCGGGGGGCGGGAGGCGGTGAGTGGTTAAGAGTCTGGCTTCCAGAGCCAGTGTGACCAGGTTTGGAAAGTTCAGTTCATTGGGATATGGGCTGCAACACACTGGAAGAGTTTATACCTATGTTGGTGATAGGAATAGCACTTGCTTCATGTGATTGTTGAGGTTAAGACTGTGAATGGCCCATGAAACAAAACTGTCTGCCACAGGGTAAGCCCTTATTATTAGTAGCACTATGTTTTGACAATTTGTCCAGAAGACTGGGTTCCCAGAATTTAGGGCTCCGTGCATCTCCCTTGAGTCACGCGGGAGACTGGGCTCTTGCTTCTGCAGAGTATGGCTGGGTTGCCTGTAAATGCTCCCACAGTTACTTCCTGCTGATGTTCACCTTCCAGTTAGACTGGCCTACAGTCTGCCCTCGCCACCTGATCCTCTTTTCTGACCTCCCTCGTGTTGAGTGGCCTGTCTGGATTGCCCTCATGCCATGCTCCAAATTCATGGCCCTGCTGGCCCATTTGAACTTCCTCTAGGTTGTCTGTGGTGTGCTGAGATTGGTCAGAGGACAAAGAAATGCTTTTTATCTACCATAGACCAGTCACTAGTGCATTATACATCCTTTAGGGGAAATACTTAAACTGAACCAAGCAAGTTAGTGAATTTTTTTCCTAGCTGGGCCTTGGGCCTCAGAGCCAGGTGTGGACCAGTGAGCCTAGTTGGATCGTGAGGAGGATGCCTTTTTTCTTGAGCTGGATTAGCTTATGTGGCCTGGCACCAATGCAGACCCAATGACCACACCAGAATTTTGGATCATTATACTCCAATCTGGGGAAAAGGCAAATACACTCTCCATCTCAGCCGCCTCCTTCATGATGAATCTGGACAAAGGGAGTCACCACCAAGGCTGATATAAAAAGATGGATGATCTTTGACTGATAAGAGATAACACCAGGTCAAAGATCTAGTACAATTTCAAAGAAGAATTTTTGACAGTAATCTAGAATATCAATCAGCAGATCTCTTTCTAAAAGCAAAGCTAGAGATTGATATTGTGGGACATTGAGAAGTGGAACGTTTAGAATCAGACAGATACAAGTTAAAATGCTGGCTTAGTGACCTCACTGAGTGTGCTAACCTTTTGACACTTCACCTTTCCCATCTATGAACATGTCGATCACTGTATTTATCTCCCAGAATTGTAGGTCAGCACTTGAAAGACAATGTCTGTGAAAAACCTGAGCATATAGTATGTGTTGAGTAAATTTGTTCTCCTGTACTATTTAGATAGTTTGTCCAAATATCCTCTTTGACAGTCATGGGGAACATAGGCTTGATTTGAGGATTAACATATGTGTGTACATATGCTTCTAAGAAGATCTTGGAACATCAGAAGTGCTACATATGTGTTAGCTAAAATAAGCATTTAACTTTCATCATTAAAAGAGAAATCCATTCGACAAGAAAATGTAGATGATTCATAATTATACATCTTAGAGGTTTAAGGATAGGTCTTGTGGCTTGACTTGTGTGACAATGTCAGTAATGGTGGGAGCATTTCTAAATTATATTTTTTTTTCTAAAAAAATAGAGAATTGAATAAATCCTCTCCCCAAATGGAAACTTTACAATCATACTTGAAGGATTTTAGTAAAATCTTGTCCTAAGGCTTCCTTTGAACCAGGTCCATAGTTTTAAGGACTCATGGATAGTTGTGAAATTTACATCATGGTATAAAACTTCAAGATGGTGGCCGGGCACAGACAATTCTGTGCAAACTGCTGAATTTTTGTCATTTGCGGTGGTGACATTTTTCAAGTGACATCCCTGTAAATACTGAATAATAATATCCCAGAGAGAGCCCTCAGGGGACAGGAGAAGAGGATGAAAATGGAACAGAATTAAAACTGACAAGAGCGAGAGACAGCACGTAAGATAAATAGCAAGTGTGGCTCTGTCAGATGAGCATGGGCTGCAGAGCTGCTCAGATGATTGCATGACTGATGGAATCAGCTGTGGAGGAAATGTCCAGTAATGTAGCAACAGATCAGTATTGAGAGATAAATCATCCTGCAATTGTAAGCCGTTATCTCAACAGTAATGGGGTTGAAAAACAGTGCAGTTTTGAGGGATGCCTTGAGATAATTGTTTTCTAACAACCTGTTCCTGTGTATTGGCAAGAAAGTTAAATTAAACTTGGGACAGCCTTGCAATACCACTGGTATAAGGATGGGGAGGGCCATAGACTTTGGTCCTCGAGTCTCAACAGTTCTTGGGCTATTTGCCAAGCTAAAGGCAAGAGAGCCTCTTTTGGTTGCAAATGCAATTCAGATCGCAATGCCAAACTGCAGCTTTACTCTCTTGTCTTTTTGAATTTTTACTGGTAATCCCCAAGGAATATCCTGGCTGTCAGCCATACCAGGTCTTCAGGGACATCAGGAAAACTGTTTTGTAAAGAATGCTAACCATGGCCTCACGGGAACTAGCAATTATATAGGAAGGAGAACGAGTAAACGGAAAAGGACACTGTCATGTATTGAGTGCCTAGCGTGTGTGTGGTGTGCTCAGGGCTTAGTTCATATTAACTTCAGGAATCCCAAATAATGCAATCAGATGGAACAATACTGAGTTGAATCTGTGAAGATGCATTAAATAAAGGCACAAAGGACTGTCTTCTAAGCATATGAATTCTCAGCAACTGACCATGCTCAAGCAGTCACTGAGTGAGCATTTGTCTGGGTTAGAGAAGGTATCATCAGAGAAGGGGACTCTTGAGGCCTTTCTAAGCATGGGATTCTATGGATTGTGAGATAGTCTTTGTTGCTTTTTGTCCACAACAATTTAAGGGTAAACACTGGTCAGACACATGGAGGGATCTCAATGACAACTCACTTGCTATTTTAACCTGGGTGACTGTCTTGGGTTAGTGAAAAAAAACTCACCTCGTAAGATTTGAAGGAGGTAAATCTAGTGGTTCTGGAACTTACTTCTTTACAACATCTCCTTCTAGATTTGCATAGCATTTTTGACACTTTGAAATGCTGTTTAGATCCAAGAATGTGACAGGCACAGATTAGGTATTCTACAAATGTATGTATATATACATACACATATTATATTTTCAGAGGTATTTTTTATGTACTATATATAATGCAGATATATTTATATATAGCATATATAGGTATATATACTATGTATATAAAATGTAAGGATGGATTTATAAAATAAAGTCCACCCATATATAAAATATAAAAATTAATAAATATAAGAATTGTGTGTATATATATCCATAATGTTAATAAAAGGGGACAAGTTTAACCTCACATGCCTTTGGGAAGTATGTTGCCTGCCCATTTTACAGATGAGGCTCTTGAAGTCCAAGAAGAGGAAGCTACTTCTCCAAACTAGTCTTAGAGTTGGAATCAGGCTCCCCACCTCAACCCCTTGTTATTATTATTATTACCATTTTTAAATTTATGGTTCTTCTAAAGAAGTGACTGTTGTGTGATCCTTAATTCCTTGCACAATTTTATGATATAAAGGTGCCTAATGGCAACAAAGCTCTATTTCACCTGAAATTCATGGAGGTCATCACTATCTAATTGCTAAAGTAACCCAGCTAAGTGTAATTTTCAACTATCACTCCAAAATAGACTCTAGGGTTGGTTTTCTATCACGGCTTCTGAGTAGAACATTTTCTGTACTGGGCTACGTTTACCTAGGCACCTAGGTGGAGAATGCTGGTACTTAATTGAAAGAAGTGGCTTAAGTTTAGATTAAATGATTGTAATTGTTGGGACTGTGTCAGGATTTCAACTTGGTGTTATTTTTATTCGTGGACAGAAATTTGCAAGAAGTTTCCTATACCTTCAGACCGTTTTAATTCTAAAAAGATGTTAAAGTCACTCTTAGTATATTCAAACTGGAAGATAATCCTTAGAGATGATCTAAGTTTTTAAAAATTTTATTTTAATTCAATTAATTAACATATAGTGTTTATTAGTTTCAGAGGTAGAGTTCGGTGATTCATCAGTTGTATATAACACCCAGTGCTCAATACATCACGTGCCCTCCTTAATGTTCATCACCTAGTTACCCCATCTCCCCACCCACCTCCCCTCCAGCAACCCTCAGTTTGTTTCCTACTGTTAAGAGTCTTTTATGGTTTGTCTCCCTCTCTGAGTTCGTCTTGTTTTATTTTTCCCTCCCTGCCTCTATGCTCCTCTGTTTTGTTTCTTAAATTCCACATATGAATGAAATCATATTTTAATTGTCTTTCTCTGATTGATTTATTTCACTTAGTATAATACCCTCTAGTTCCATCCCCATCACTGCAATGGCAAGATTTCATTTTTTTGATGGCTGAGTAATATTCCATTGTATACATATACCACATTTTCTTTATCCATTGAGATGATCTAATTTTGCACCTTTATTCTACAAATGTGTAAACTGAGACCAAAGATTTTTGAAAAGTTATCAAAGCTCACTTAGAAGATTGTTAAAGTTCAAATCTAGCCATTTAATGGAAGATTTGAAACCCCGACGTAGTTGTGGTTCTTGGGTTTCCTGCTGGCGTGACCAGCTCCATTCCTATTTGCCCAGGACTTGCCCAGTTTGAAGTTGAAAGTCTTGTGCCTCAGAATTCCCTAAGTTCTGGGCAAATTGGAATGGCTGGTTACCTTATTCTGTGCCTGCTCCAAGGTGTCAGTTCCTTATTTCATATACACAAAATGGACAGAGTTGGAGGGGAATCACATGTTGTGGTTGTTGATAGTATTCTAGAACCAGACAGACCCATTTCAAGTGCTCTGTTTGGACCATCTGGCATGGAGCAAACACTCAACAAACATTTGTCGCATCAGTGAATGGATGGATGCAAACCCCTTAAAGTAGGAATATTGGGAGTCTATTTATTTAATCATTGTCCTTCTAATCCATCAAGAGGGTATCAGGGATTTTCTGCCTTTTAGCCTGCCCGATTTTGTTCTAGAGTTACTGCATAAGATTACGCCATGTGTAGCCTATAAAGCCGCTGTTTTGCAGGCAACCCTTCCCAACAATGTTTTTGAACTTCCCTGCCAATACTTCAGGAAAAGTGGCACAAAGGAGAGAAAGCAAAGCTATTATAATGAGAAGTGACAGGAAGGCAGCTCCTTCAGAGGTGTTGTCAGGGAAAGAATTGTTGAATAATTCAAATAACAGATTTACGTATTCGAAGCCATTTCACATCCCAGCTTTGGAAACGTCTGTGGAATAGTTCTGGACTAGAACGATCCAAGACCGGATTTCAAGGTGACCTGGGCAGCAATTTGAAGGGACAAGTCCCTTCAGGTGGCTTGGGGAAATCACTGTGGTTTGAGGTCACTCACAGAATTTTCTGGGTTGGCAGGCCCTGGTTGCTTCTCCCTTGCTGCAGGAAAATGTAGACAGGGCCGGCATTCCATAGTCTTTGGGTACAAAATGTGCTGAGCTTTCTCTCGGATAGATCAGCAATCTCTATGGCAGCTGTTCTAGCACTTGCTCTGGTTGTTCTTTGTTTCTTTGTGGCTGTATCTGGGCATGGATTGAGGTAGGAACTGACAGTGAAACTCGCATAGGTTATGAGTCTAGGTTAAAGTAATCTGGCCTCATTTAAGGAATTTCTGCAAAAGTTTAGAGATCGTAAATGGTGAAAGTTATATTTTTGGATAATCTGTGAAATTCGTTTATCCATATTATCCCTGGCCTTGTTATCACAGGTCACTGAGGGTTGACTATACTTGTTCCTTATCTGCCCCCAGAGGAATCAGGGAGGATTTATTATCTCTTCCCACTAAATCCCTGACCATATGTGTATCAATTTGCCAAGCAGCCTCACATACGCTTGGGGACATCCCTGAGAGATGGGCCTGTCATAAGTGTTTCATAAGTGCTCATTATTGCAAATGCCACGTCACATGTGATAAACTTTTGCCTTTTTTTTCAGGGTAGTTTCACAGGTATTTCATTTTTATCCACAAACTCTTGAAGGGAGGTGAAAGTGGCATTAACATCCCCATCTTCTACAGATAAGATAACTGAGCAACAGAGAAATGAACTGATTTTTCAGAAGCTCTTCTTGTCAGAGCTAGTCCAGGAACCCAGGTCCCCAACCACCCAGCCCTGTTTGCCAAGTTTCATGTGAGGATCAGGAATTTAAAAGTTTGCCCTCTTCCACTCGTGTTTTCAAGCTCTCCTAATATTACCGATTGAATGGCAACCATTTGATGAGATGGATAAGAAGGAAGCTCTTTGTTGGACGTTCTTACTGGAACAGTCCATCAAACTGAAACAAAGACAAGCTTATTTTAAATCTGAAAAGTAAAGGACTACTCAAATTAAGCTGAAGAGCTTGTTTGCACTAAACACTTCTGGATGCTAGTCACTGTGATCAGTGCTTCCTATACATTATCCCCAGTAATACTTGTGAGGTGTTTGTGGCCGTGCCTATTTTAAGATAAACAGGGGCTACTATAAAGTGCAAGGTGTTGGAAATGACTTGGTTTGAGTACAAATACATATTTGTACAAATACATATATTCTTAACTGATAAGCCAATTCAGTTTAAATAAAATTCAGTAGACGTTACCCAGGAGCTCCTCATCCTGCTGGCCACTGAATGAAATATAATCCCCTTCCTCAAAGATTTTGTGGTCCAATGAAAGAGAACACTAATTAAAATATGGCTTAAAAGACAATGGAGGGGGGACGCCTGGGTGGCTCAATCAGTTAAGTGTCTGACTTTGGCTCAGGTCATGATCTCAGGGTCTTGGGATCCAGCCCCACATCAGGCTCCCTGCTCAGTGGGGAGTCTACTTCTTCCCCTGCACCCCCTACCCCCCAGCTCATGTTCTCTCTCTCTTGCTCACTCTCTGTCTCAAATAAATAAATAAAGTCTTAAAAAAAAAGACAATGGAGGGCTATGCATGGGTTAGAAATAGTCCACAGGAAGGTAGACATCACAGGACAGGACCATGATTGTGTTATTTATGGCCACATCCCCAGAACTTAGTTGCTTCTTAAGGATGCTGAGGGAAAAAGAAGGTGAATGAATGAACAAATTGATGTTCTAGGGAAGCATGTTGGAAAGAGAATTGAACTGTTCTAAACAGCTTGGGAAAAGTTTCATAGGTGATGGTTGAGCTTCATATTAAAAGATGAGTAGGATGTCAATATACAAAGTTAGGAGTTCCTGGAAGAGAAAAGAACTAACAGGAGAAATGTTTGCAAGTGCATGGAGCATTGGGGAATGCAGAGGTGACAAATAATAGGCCTTGTGGGTGGGCTCTAGAAGGCCAGAAGAGATGAGGGGGAAGTTTGAGAGGTGGTACGGGACAGGGAGGAAGTACCAAGCTAGGGCTTTAGATTAGTTTGTGCTATAAGGAGCCATCATATATTTTTCAATGGTAGAGCAGGCTCCAATTTGTGCTTCAGTAAAACCAACTCTTGCTTCTGTGTGTAGGAGAGATTGGAGGTGGGAAGGGCCTGGGGTCAGGCCAACCACTTACCCACTTAAGAGGTAATGAGATCCTTAATTGCTTTTTCAGCAGTAATGGGGGAGAGAGGCAGGGGAGTAGACTGCAAAGTCATTAGAGAGGTAGAATGGGTAGGGTTTGTCGACTCACTAGATGTGGGTGGGGAGGAGAGCGCGAAGGTAGGGATGACTAAGGCACTTGGGTAGATACACCAAAATTGCACATTTACATAGTCTGTAGGTTTCTGAAAAACCCAGTGATTTTAAACCCTGCCAGCTAGATGGGAAAATCTTAAATTAGAGGTGCAATTTCAATCCCAAATTCACGAGTATTTTCTCTTGTAGCTTTGCTGTCTTTGGTTTCTATCAATACATATTAAGAAAGGGTCAAGATGATGCCTCTTTTCATTTTGTGAAGAAATCAGAGATGATAGCAATTTTTGTTTTGACATTTGCACAGTTTAGGCATGCCTCATAAGTAGCTTTTCAGGCTTCAATAAATAATGCAGTGACCAGAAGCTCCAAAATGGGATTTAGAAATTTCCAAATGATACCCAATTAAAAAGCGTTCCAGGCAAAAAAGCAGCAAACCTTGCTTTGAAACTTACTCACAGTTCCATTTCCCTAAGATAAGGAGGGAGCCACAACTCCAGGCAGATGTTAATGCTAAAAGCATTTGACGGCAGCTGTAATTATGGGCAAGGAAACTATGAACCAGAATTAGGATTATTGGCAGTTATATCATATGACTCAAGGCATGATGGGTTCATGGGTTTCTGTCAACTGTTTTGCTTGAGGCACACAGATAGATAGAGTGCCACACTTACAAAATTCAGTGCTGGAGAATAGACTGGGAAAGAATTTTCTTTCATGAGCTACTCAAAATATAAAATTAGTTTGTTTAAGGATGATTAGTTGATCACCCTGGCTCTTATCATTAAAGACCGCATTGAGTAAATGAGAAACTCAGAGTCATAAGACCTTAAGTTAGGATGAATTTCAAAGTTAATTTGTTTTAATCATTTTATTAAGGAAACCGAGGCTCAGAGAAGGAAAGAAACTTGCCCATGGTCACATAACTGGTTGGTCGTAAAACTAGAATGAAGGGGTGGGCATTCTCGATTGGAGGTGCAAGCTTTGTCCAAAATGGTTTATCAAGTTTTATAAAATGTACTTAATGCACACATGTGCAACTGCTGGGGCATGGTTTGTTATTATTGTTAACGGTGGTAAAAACATAGAGCATGAGATCTATCCTCTTAACAAAATTTTAAGTACACAGTGCAATACAGTATTTTTAACTATATGCACAGTGCTGTCTAGCAGAGCTCTAGAACGGTTTCAGTCTGCATGACAAATTCTATAACAACTGAAAACCAATTCTCCATTCCCCCCTCCCTCCAACTCCTGCCCACCACTATTCTTCTTTTTGCTTCTGTGAGTTGGATGGAATTATGTAGCTTTTGTCTTTTGGTGACTGGCTTATTTTACTTAGTATAACGACTTCAAGTTTCATTCATGTTGTAACATTCATCAGAATTTCCTTCATTTTTAGGGATGAGTAATCTTCCATTGTAGGTATGTATATTTTCTTTATCTATATATCTATATATCTGTCATTGGACATTTAATTTGTTTTTGCATGGAAATGCAAATACCCTTCAAGACTCTCTTTTCAATTCTTTCGGATAAATACCCAGAAGTGGGATTTCTGGATTATATGGTAGTTCCATTTTTTAATTTTTTGAGGAGTGTCTGTACTGTTTTTTGTAGGAACTGCACCATTTTACTTTTCCACTAAAGGCGCATAAGGGTTCCAATTTCTTCACATCCTTGCCAACACTTTATGTATGTATGTTTATAATGGCCATTCTAACAGATGTAAGGACGTATCTCATTGTGGTTTTGATTTGCATTTCCCTGATGATGAGTGATGTTGAGCATCTTTTCAGGTGCCTGCTGACCTTTTGTATATCTTCTTTAGAGACATGTCTATTTAACTACTTCGCCTATTTTTTAATTAAGCTATTTGATTTTTTGCTACTGAGCTGGAGAAGTTCCTTGTAAATTTTGGAGATCAATCTCTGATCAGATATGGTTTGCAAATATTTTCTCCTATTCCAGAGGTTGCCTTTTTATTGTGTTGATTATTTCTTTTGATGACCAGAAGCTTTTGGGTTTGATGTAGCTTTTTGGTTTGATGTATCTAGATTTGCTTTTGTTGCCTGTGCTTTGGTGTTATAGTCAAGCTATAAAGCTTTATCCCTACGTTTTCTTCTAGGAGTTTCATAGTTTCAGATCTTACATTTCTATTTTTAATCCATTTTGAATTAACTTTTGTGTGTGGTGTAAGATTAGAGTCCAATTTCAGTTTTTGCATGTGGATATCCAGTTTTGGCAACATCAGTTGTTAAGGAGACTATCTTTTCCCTTTCCTCATTGTGTACTCTTGGCACCGTTGTTGAAGATCAGTTATGGAGTATATGCAGATATTTATTTCTGGACTCTACTCTGTTTCGTTGGCCTGTACATTTGTCTTTTTATGCCAGTGTCATACCATTTTACTACTGTAGCTTTTGAAGTCAGGAAGTATTAGGCCTCAGCTTTGTTCTTCTTTCTCAAGATTGTTTCAGCTATTCAGAGTCCTTTGTGGTTCCATATAAATTTTAGGATTGTTTTTTCTATTTCTGCAAAAATGCCATTGGATTTTGATAGGGTTTGCATTGAAACTGTAGATCATTTTGGGTAGTTTAAACAAATTAAGCACTGCATTCCATCAATCTGGGTTGTCTTTCCATTTATTTGTGTATTTAATTTCTTCCAGCGATGTTTTATGGTTTTCAGCATAGAAGCTTTTCACCTCCATGTTTACATTTATTCCTAAGTATTTTACTCTTTTTGATGCTATTATAAATGGGGTTACTTTCTTAATTTCCTTTTTAAATTGTTGTTAGTGTGTGGAAATGCAATTGATTTCTTTGTGTTGTCTTTGTATCCACCTACTTTGCTGATCTAAATTATGTGTGTGTGTGTAATCTTTAGATGTAAGATATGAGATTATGTCACCTGTGAATAAGGATAATTTTACTTCTTCCTTTCTGATTAGAATGCCCTTTATTTCTTTTTATTGCTCTATGTCTCTGTTTATGAATTCAGTACTATGTTGAATAGAAGTGATAAGAGTGGACGTTCTTGCTTTGTTTCTGATTTTAGAGGAAAACCTTTCAACTTCTTACCATTGAGTATGGATATCAGCTGTTGGATTCCCATTTTTGGGCTTTGTTATGTTGAGGTGCATTCCTTCCATACCCAGTTTGTTGAGAGTTTTTATCCTGAAAGTGCATTGAGTTTTGTCAAATGCTTCTGCATCTGTCGAGATGATCATGTGATTTTTATTCTTCATTCTGTTAATGTGGTGTATCACATTGATTGATTTTTCATGTGTTGAACCATCTTTGCATCTTAGGGATAAATTCCACTTGGTCATGGTGTATAACCCTTTTAATGTGTTGTTGAATTTAGTTTGCTAACATTTTGCTGGGAATTTTTAAATCTAAGTTCATATAGTGGTTTTTTAAAAATCCATCCAACTATTCTATTTCTTTTGATTGGAGAGTTTAGTCTATCTACATTTAAAACAATTGCTGATATTGAAACACTGTTGCCATTTTGTTAATTGTTTTCTGGTTGTATTGTAGTTTTTTTTTTTTTTTTTTTTTTTGAGAGAGAGAGAACACACACAGAAGTGCAGGGTAGGGAGAAGGGCAGAGGGAGAGAATATCAAGCAGGCTCCCTGCCCAGTGCAGAGCCCAATGCAGGGGCCTTGATCTCACAACACTGAGATCATGACCTGAACCAAAATCAAGAGTCAGACACTTAACCAACGGAGCCACCCAGGCGCCCCACTATCGTAGCTTTTTTGTCATCCCTTTTTTCTCTTACTGTCTTCCTTTGTGTTTTGATTTTTTAAATAGTGACATAATTTGATTCCTTTCTCTCTCTTTTTTTGTGCTTCTATAGGTCTTTTTTCCGTGGTTACCATGAGGCTTCCATAAAACTTCTTATGGTTATAACAATCTATTTTAAGCTGATAACAACTTCAACTGCTTACAAAAACACGGCTCATTCACTCCCCCTCCCACAGCTTTAAAAAGTTTACCTGCTGAATGACTTCTGCCCAAAGCCTCGGCATTGCCACTCTCATTGGAACACCTGTCTTTTTGCTGGGCTCTTGCCATAGCCTCTTCGCTGGCTTTCTTGCTATCCTCTCTGTTCCCCTCTCCCCCACTGGGCTCTCCACCTTGCCAGTTATTCTCTACACAGTAGCCGGAGGGGTCCACCTAACACTAAGTCAGATTATATCATTCATTCACTTATAACCTATCAGTGGTTTCTATCCCATAGGAAAAAAAAAAGCCAAAGTCTTTTCAGTGGCTCACAGGTCTCTGTATAATCAGCTCCTAACTCCTCACCCTTGAGGTCACTCAATTTCAGTGACACTGGCTGTTTTGCTATTACGTGATCATGCTGAATGTGCTTCCTCCTTAGAGCCCCTATATTTGCTGTTTCTTCTCCCTGGAAATGATCCTTCCCATATCCACATGGTTGGCTTTCTCACTTCTTCCAGGTCTCAGCTCCAATACTGGCTTTTCTGGCCACCCTGTATAAAATAAAAATTCTCTGTATCTTCTTCACAACTTCAGTTCCTCCATAGCTATTATGATTCTCTAGTCTAACATTGTTATTGTTGTTAGTGTTATTTTTATTTTGTAGTTCGTTCTCACAGAGAATGCAAGCTTTATGAGGTCTAGTATTTTGTTGATTACATTTATTGCTGTAGGCCTACTGTCTAGAACAGTGGCTGGCTTCCAATAAGCATTTAATCACTTAATAAATATTTGCTGAGTAAATGAATGAAAATAATAGCCCGTGGGTGCAGTTGGATATAAACTGAGGGAACTCAGGGGAAAAGAGCTGGGTCATAGGATTCCAAACAGTAAGAAATTTTTGTTGATTTTAGTTGTTGTTAATGTTCCCCTCTTACTACTTGCAAACTATGTGGAGTCTGGAGAAGAGGAGGCATGGTGAGTGGCTTCAAGTACTTGAAGGACTAGTTGGTGGAAGAAAAGGTGAAGTTATTCCATGGATTCCAAAGACCAGAACCTCAACTCACAGGAAAGGAGCTACAGGGAGACATGTAGGAAGAGAGGACTCTTTAACCATTTGTACTTTAATGGGATGGGCCACTTTGCTACAGGTAGTAAGTTCCCCATGATCAGAGATCAAGTGGAGGCTGGATGAGTAGTTAGTGGGAGGTGGAGGTAAGATCCAGAACCTTTGAGGTTTCTTTAAACGTTGAAATTCTGGAATTTTACATACATGAGGGGGAAGCAAGAGTGTCTCTAACAAAGTGGCTTACTATAGTGGGATGGCTATTTATTGTATATTATCTACTATAACAATTTTTCATAGCTGGAGAGTATTTCATTACATGGGAAAAAAAAGAGCAAATATCTGATGTTGGACATTTCAATTTTCCCCATTAAAAAACATTAGTCCTGCATTGGCCCCTGCCCTGGCTGGACATCCTGACAACAGTGGTCTGGAGGACTCTCAAGGATAGCTCCTCAGAACAGGGACAGGCTCAAGCAAAACTGAGATTGAGTCTTCAAAAGTCTTTTTTTTTTTTTTTTTTTTTGGTCAAACCCTTTTCTGTGTTGAATATTGTACATCCAATGGCTAAGCTACAAATCTACTGTGATGGAATAATGAGAAGAAGATATTTGGGGCCCCTAATTTTTCCCGTATCTCCTATGTGCAAACAATCACTGGGTTTTATTTTGTTTTGTTGTTGTCAAAATGAAGATTCTAATGTAGTATGTGATATGGGGTCTGAGTTTTGGTATTTCTAACAAGCTGTTGAGGGCAGCTGACCATTTTGTGAATAGCAAGGTCCTAGTTCATATTCTTTAAGGGACCGTCTATGAAATTGCCTCTTTTTGAAGTCAGAGGCAGCAAATCTCATCCCAAGCCTGAAAACATTCTGAATTGTTATAATGTTTACTGTGCATCAAGAAAAGCAATGACAAGTGCTTACTAATGAAAATAAGCTGTTGAAAGGAACTGCCAATTAGATAGAAACAATTCAGCTTGCATCTCACTATCAAGGACAAAATTAATCATGCATGGTATTTCCAATAAAAAAACGTGCTTTAAGTAAATTATTCAGTATTTATATTTTGTAGTGGTGCATGCTTAATAAAAATTAGTGGTGAAAGTGGATGGTTATAGTATATTACTGGTGTCACCCAGAATCTAGCTCTGTTTTGTGAGTCTTGGTGCATGAAAAATCCTGACTCTCCTATGGAAGGGACAGAGACTTTCAATATATTTTCTCTGTGGCTTTCCAAAGCGTGGTTGGGCTATTACTCCAATCAGTCTCTTTGCTTGTTAAAAGTGCATGCTCTCGGGGAATCCTGTGCTCACCTCTATTCTAGTGGTGAACCACTATTATGGCAATTACCTTTTTATTTGTCTGTTTCTCCCACTCTGTCTTGGGAATGACAGGGTCAGTATCCTGCCCACAGCACAGGCAAATATCAGGGAATGATACACATATCTTTTAGATGAAAGAATGAAACCTCATTTGGGAAGAAGCTCCATCTGAGAGCCTCGATCCTGCCATTGGCTGCACTATAGATCCCATCTAAAGCTTCTTCCACTTACCATTCTTCCTGCACCTGCTCTGGGATGGCCTCTAACACCTCATGTGGGCATTAAGCGAGGAGACTATATATTAAAATACTTTGAAGATCTGAAAGACAAATCTGGGGAAAAAAAAAAAAACAGTGACAATCCTTGGGATATGTGTGTGTTTGTGTGTGTGTGTGTGTGTGTGTATGCATTTTTAGATGTTAAGAAAATACTGTGAAAGTCTCTGTAATTAACACACTATGTAACTGTTATAAGCCCAAGAAACAGACCTAAATATTAGAATAGATACATACTGGATGGCTTGGAAAAAAATGGCTATTTTATACAACTAAGTTAAATCTGCCTTTCACATTAAACACTAAAGGAAACAAACAAACTAGATGGCTTACCTAAAGAAATATTAACAGATGAAACAAGAAAATATCTAAAAGACAATATGAGTAAATGTATTTTTGATGTTGGGGTAGGAAAGGCATTTTTTAAAAAAGAAAGAAATCAAAAAGGGAAGAGGGGTAGATTTGAATACATAAAAATTGAATACTGAATTAAAGAAATTTGAAACATATTTTCATGTTTGAGACAATGCTGGTGAATTTCTGTTGTTGATAAGCATGTGAGAAATAGATACTCTCATATGTTGTTGGATGGATTGTGAAATGTACTTACATTGCTGGAGTGCAATTTGACAAAATAGATCAAAAGGCTTTAAGGTTTACATACCATTTGGCACAGCAGTTTAATTTCTAGAAACTGATCTTGAGAAAATTATTACAGATGTAGGCAAATATTTTTTTTAAGAAAATAATTAAAAGCAAGTAAGTATTCAACAATAAGGGGTTCACTAAGAAAGCATCATGCAGCCATGTGATGAAATACTATTCAGCCATTAAAATGATAGAGAAGAATATTTAATAATAAGGAGAAATGTTGACAATACATTGTTAAGAAAAGTAGATCAGAAAGCTGTTCAGAAAGTGTGGTTTCCTTGTTCATTTTCTGTTCACATGATCTGTCCATTGATGTAAGTGGGGTGTTAAAGTCCCCTACTATTATTATGTTATTATCAATTAGTTCCTTTATGATTGTTATTAATTTTTTATGTATTTGGGTGCTCCCATGTTGGCTGCATAAATATTTACAATTGTTATATCTTCTTGTTGGATTGTCCCCTTTATGATTGTATAATGCCCTTCTTTGCCTCTTTTTACAGTCTTTGTTTTAAAGTCTACTTTGTCTGATACAAGTAAGGCGACTCCAGCTTTCTTTTGACATCCATTTGCATGATAAATGTTTCTTCACCCTCTCACTTTCAATCTGCAGGTGTCTTTAGGTCTAAAATGAGATTCTCATAAGCAGCATATAGATGGGTCTTGGTTTTTTTTATCCGTTCTGACACTCAATGTCTTGATTGGTGCATTTGGTCTATTTATGTTCAAAGGAATTACTGATAGATATGTACTTATTGCCATTTTATTATTTGTTTTGTTGTTATTTCTGGAGATTTTGTCTGATCCTTTTACGTCTTTGTAACTTTTGGTCTCTTCTTTGCACTTAAAGAGTCCCCTTTAATATTTCTTGCAGGGCTGGTTTAGTGATCACATACTCCTTTAGTTTTTGTTGGCTGGGAAACTCTTTTTTTTTTTTTTTTTTTTAAGATTTTATTTATTTATTTGACAGAGAGAGAGACAGCGAGAGAGGGAACATAAGCAGGGGAAGTTAGTTTTTGTTGGCTGGGAAACTTTTTTTTTTTTTTAAGATTTTATTTATTTATTTGACAGAGAGAGACAGCGAGAGAGGGAACATAAGCAGGGGGAGTGGGAGAGGGAGAAGCAGGCTTCCCGCTGAGCAGGGAGCCTGACACAGGGCTCAATCCCAGGACTCTGGGATTATGACCTGAGCCGAAGGCAGAAGCTTAACGACAGAGCCACCCAGGAGCCCCAAACTGGGAAACTCTTTATCTTTCCTTCTATTCTGAATGATAGTGTTGCTGGATAGAGTATTCTTGGCTACAGATTTTCCCCATCCAGCATGTTGCATATATTGTGCCAGTCCATTCTGACTTGCCAGATTTCTGTTGAGAAATCTCCAGCTAGCCTTATGGATTTTCCCTTGTACATTAAGGATTACCTCTGTCTTGCTGCTTTCAAGAATTTTTTTCTTTATCACCATATTTTGCAAATTTAATTACAATACATATAAATGGGTAAGATATATACCCTAAATTAACAGTGGTTATCTCTCAGTGTAGGGCATAGGAGTAATTTTAAATTTCCATTGATGCTTTTTGTATATTTATATTTTCTTCAATAAACATATTTTACTTTTGAGTCAAAAAGAAGTGTAAATAAGAGAAAAAACCTCTTACAGATGAAAGCATTGTAATTATTAAGAATTAACAGATGCTAGTCTTAGCAATTGCACTAGTTAAAATCATGCTTACCAACTCCTGTTGTCAACTATTCTTTTTCTCTGTTAACAAAATTACATGAAGAAACATATTGAACAATACTTGAGTAGTACAGAAAACATGACTTTTAGTGGTGATAGGCCAAGGTATGCTGTGATAACAAAAGACCCTAAACTTCTGTGTCTAGAATATGAAGACTTATTTCTCATTCAGGATACATGCATACTTTGGGTCTTCGGATGGGAGGAAGAGTAGGAGATCTGCCCATCTTGGTCTTTTATAGATCTCTACCTTGACTGTTTCAGATGCTGTGACAGAATAGAATGTAGGAGAATCTCACAGGTCTCAGAAGTGATATATAGTTTTGCTTACAACTCATTGGCCAGAACTAGTTGTGTGGCTCCCCCAATCACAGGTGGGCAGGAAGATGGAGAATCAGGAATATTTGGCTAACAGTATTAATGACTTCCACCATCTTCTTTCCTGATCTGGGCAGGTGGGTTCAGAACTAAAATCTGAAGTCTAGGAGGGTCATGAGCTGGCAGTTACCATGCTCCAGGCTGAAAGGATTGACATGAGCCAAAAAACAGGGATGAGACAGGGAAAATACTGAGCACATTTTGAGAGGAGCTTAAAAAAGTCCTGCATTTCTCTTTTCGCACTATGATTAACATGGAATTTTAAAAGTTGCTCTTTGATAATATGAAATGGTTCTGTGATTACAATTAAAAATTGTACAGCAGTGTTTTTTGTTTGTTTTGTATTTTGAAAGATGCTCCTTTTCCCCTGTACACCAGCAAGATTAGATAACCTTTAATCTGGGGAGCCATTCAATTAACTCTCTTCAATGAAAGAATAAACCTGAATTCAAATCTTGCCTCTGTAGTTAACTGGGTGACTGGTACACCTTGCATTTTCTTCTGTAAGAAGATTAAACAAGATATTTTCTAATATTCCTTTCAGCTCTGAAATTCTGTTTTCCAAGTGTCTTTATTCTAAATCCAGTAAGAAAATACCCCAGATTTTTGTATCCATCCTGTGATTCAGAATTAGTTAAATGCATCCACTGGTAAATTAGAAAATGAAAGGTTTTGATGTCGGTTCTGATATGTAGCTTTTCATCTAGGTCTCTAGTTTTTTCATCTCTAAAGTGAGGGGTTTTGATTTCTGGGCTACTACAGCCCTTCATAGTTTAAAAATTCTGTACCCCATGCATAATGGAAGCAATACTAATAAGAACTAACTGGATTTTGTACCTTTTTGTGGGATTCGTACTTTTCCAAGTTATTTCTTGGGATTAACCATTTATTATGTGCTGAATTGTGTTACCCCCCAAAATTCCTATGTTGAAGCCCTAACTCCCCAGTATATACAGGATATGACTATATTTAGAGAGGAGTTCTTTAAAATGGGTATGTTAGGGTGAACCCTAATCCAATATGACTGGTGTCTGTAATAATAAGAGATGGGGGGAGAGAGAGGGAGAGGGAGAGAGCGCAAGCAAGCATATACATGGACACATAGAGAAATGACCATGTGAGCACACAGTGAGAAGGTGACCATCTGCAAATCAAGGAGAGAGACTTCAATAAAAACCAAATCTGCTGGCACCTTGATCTTGGACCTCTAGCCTCCAAAACTGAAAGGAAATAAATTTATGTTGTTTAAGCCAATTGTTATGGCAGCCATAGCAAACTAATACATCATGTAATAATATGACAATCCTATGAGTTTGGTACTATTTTCTTATTCACATTTACAGATGAGGACACTGAGTGAAATAAAGTGACTTGCCAAATTGATGTAGGTAGCTCATGGCCCTAACTACTATACCTTAGTTGAAGCAATGAAAGTAGAAGTGAGGTAAGAAAGCAAGTATTTCACCTAATAGTAGCTAACATTTGTTGGACATTTGGCAGCATAATTGTATATACACATTATAAGGATGCATTTGTCATAACACTAGTCATTAACTACTACTATGTAACAAAGTATCACAAAACATAGTTGCTTAAAACAATAAACATTTATTACCTTACAGTTTTCTTTGGTTCAGGAACCCAGTCACATCTTGGCTGGGTGCCTCTTACTCAGGGTCTGTCACAAAGCCTCATTAAATGTGTCAACTGGGACTAGAGTCCTCAGAGTCTTGACTGAGTCCAAGCTTATTTAAGTGGTTGTGGAAAGGATTTAATTCTTTGAAGATTACTGTACTGAGAGTCTCAGGTCCTTGTTGAGTGTTGGCCAGAGGCCCTCTTCAGTTCTTTGCTATGTGTACCTCTCCATATGGTATCTCTCAACATGGCAGCTGGCTTCCATTAGAGCAAGTGAGAACAGGGAAGAGGGAGAGATGGAAATTTCAGTCTTTGTGTAACCCAATCTCACAAGTGACATCCCATCACTTTGCCATATTCTATTCTTTAGAAGCAAATTAGTAGGTCCAGCCTACCTTCAAGGAGAAGGGATTACACAAGAGCATGATTACCAGAAAGTGGGGGTAGTGGTTGCCTGCCATGAATGAGCAAACAGAGGCATGGAAATGGTAAACAAGTTGCCCAAAGTCACACAGCCATCACCATCCCTTGTGCCTATAATGACTTGTTTGAACCTGGTGAAAGGAACGCTTCCTTGAATTTGCCTTCGGGCTTTCATTCTGTTGTATTCTGGTTAATTATTTCTTCTTTCTGCTTGAGTCCTTTTCCCTTCTTATCAACTTCCTGATCTTAAACCCAGTAATTTTCAGGTTGTTGACAACTTTTCATAATTCCAAGTCTTCCCTTGTAGTTCCCATTATGCTCTCTCAGGTGAAGGGGTTCCATGGCCCCTGAGAATTTCCATACAATTGTTAAGTTCCCTCATTCTTGAACATAAATACTTGTGAACTCTAGGAGAAACCCTGGGTGGGGACTCATCACAGAACTTTCCTAACTTTAAGAGTTAGCCCTAGATTCTATTAAGTTCTAATTCTGGAAGTTGCCTTTATTGCTACAGATAGGATACAGGAAGCAAGGGGAACAGATCCAGGAATGTGAAGTTTCCTGAAGTCAACAGCCACCTGGTAAAAATGTATAGCCTTAAAACTGATCCTCACTAAAGGAGGAGCAAGATGGCAGAGGAGTAGGAGACCGAAATTTTCTCTGGTCCCAGGAGTGCAGCTAGAGAGGGATCAAACCATTCTGAACACCTATGAACTCAACAGGAGATCAAAGAAAAGAATAGCAGCAACTCTATGAACATAAAAGCTACCACTCTCTGGAAGGTAGGATGTGAGGAGCAGTGAATCAGAGGTGATATTTGGGAAGATAGACCATGGGCGGAGGGAGCCTTCATCAGCCAGCTACTAGCAAGTAATAGAGCAGCGGAGCACAAAATCAGAACTTTTAGAAGTCTGCTCCGCTGAGGGACGTCGCTCCAGTGGCTAAGCGGGGGGTGGAACCCTCGCTGGGACAGTGTGGTCTCAGGACCCTTGGGGTCACAGAAAGACTGGGGGTGCCTGAGTGTGGCAGAGCTCCCAGGTATTGGAGC
>NC_138370.1:158716197-158768534 GCF_054177405.1 Leptonychotes weddellii | reverse complement strand
ATCTTAAAATTTGTAGGAAGTAGAAAAGACCCCGAATAGCCAGAGGAATGTTGAAAAAGAAAAGCAAAGCTGGTGGCATCACAATTCCGGACTTCAAGCCCTATTACAAAGTTGTCATCATCAAGACAGTATGGTACTGGCACAAAAACAGACTCGTAGATCAATGGAACAGAATAGAGAGACCAGAAATGGACCCTCAACTCTATGGTCAACTAATCTTCGACAAAGCAGGAAAGAATGTCCAATGGAAAAAAGACAGTCTCTTCAACAAATAGTGTTGGGAAAATTGGACAGCCACATGCAGAAGAATGAAACTGGACCATTTCCTTATACCACACACAAAAATAGACTCAAAATGGTGAAAGAACTAAATGTGAGACCGGAATCCATCAAAATCCTAGAGGAAAACACAGGCAGGAACCTCTTCGACCTCAGCCGCAGCAACTTCTTTCTAGACACTATGCCAAAGGCAAGGGAATCAAGGGCAAATATGAACTATTGGGACTTCATCAAGATAGAAGGCTTTTGCACTGCAAAGGAAATAGTCAACAAAACCAAAAGACAATGGACAGAATGGGAGAAGATATTTGCAAAGGACATCAGATAAAGGGCTAGTATCCAAAATCTATAAAGAACTTAACTAACTCAATACCCATAGAACAAATAATCCAATCAAGAAATAGGCAAAGACATGAACAGACATTTCTGCAAAGAAGACATTTAAATGGCTAACAGATCCATGAAAAACTGTTCAACATCGCTCGGCATCAGGGAAATCCAAATCAAAACCTCAATGAGATAGCACCTCACACCAGTCAGAATGGCTAAAATTAACAAGTCAGGAAACGACAGATGTTGGCGAGGATGTGGAGAAAGGGGAACCCTCCTACACTGTTGGTGGGAATGCAAGCTGGTGCAGCCACTCTGGAAAACAGTATGGAGGTGCCTCAAAAAGTTGAAAATAGAGCTACCGTCCAATCCAGCAATTGCACTACTGGGTATTTACCCCAAAGATACAAATGTAGGGATCCGAAGGGGGATGTGCACCCCAATGTTTATAGCATCAATGTCCACAATAGCCAAACTATGGAAAGAGCCAAGATGTCTATCAACAGATGAATGGATAAAAAAGATGTGGTATATATACACAATGGAATATTATGCAGCCATCAAAAAACCAAAATCTTGCCATTTGCAATGACGTGGATAGAACTAGATGGTATTATGCTAAGTGAAATAAGTCAATCAGAGAAAGACAAGTGTCATATGAGGAATTTAAGAAACAAGACAGAGGAGCATAGGGGAAGGGAGAAAAAAAATGAAACAAGATGAAACCAGAAAGGAGACAAACCATAAGAGACTCTTAGTCTCAGGAAACAAACTGAGGGCTGCTGGAGTGGTGGGGGGTGGGTAGAATGGGATGGCTGGGTGATGGACACTGGGGAGGGTATGTGCTATGGTGAGTGCTGTGAATTGTGTAAGACTGAGGAATCACAGACCTGTACCTCTGATACAAATAATACGTTATATGTTAAAAAAAAAAAAAAGAAGAAGATAATAGGAAGGGCAAAATGAAGAGGGGGAATTCTGGGGGGGGCGACTAACCATGAAAGAATATGGACTCTGAGAAACAAACGGAGGGTTTTAGAGGGGAGGGCAGTAGGGGGATGGGTGAGCCTGGTGATGGGTTAGCCTGGTGATGGGTATTAAGGAGGGCACATATTGCATGGAGCACTGGGTGTTATACGCAAACAATGAATCCTGGAACACTACATCAGAAACTAATAATGTATGGTGACTAACATAATAAAATAAAATAAAAAAAAGAATAAAAAAATAATATTAAATAAAACAGTTTTTATGACAGAAAGCAAAAAACAAATAAACAAACAAAAAACTGATCCTTACTAGACTTTTAAAATGTAGCTTAAAATGTGAAATACTTATATCAGGATCTCATCAAATCGCCAACCAGCAGTTCTATTTTTAGTATGCTTTCTTTCTCACTGGAGAAAATTATCTACTAGGAAAAAAAAAAAAAGAAATATTTGCAGCCTCTCCTTCAACCTTTATATTCTAGTATTGGTAATAGCTTCAGGAGTAATTTGACCCGCAGTTCCCTAGTCCTTTGCCTAGGGCATCATTAGTCTTTTATACATATTTATTTTATTTTGTTTTATTCTGTGTCTTGGACCTTCTGACACTTAATAATATAATTTACCTTGATTATACTGCAGATGGGACTCTCCCTGAGTCAATTTAAAAAATTAATGCATTTAATTTTAGCAAAAGTG
The DNA here is from genome assembly GCF_054177405.1 of Leptonychotes weddellii. NCBI lineage: Eukaryota > Metazoa > Chordata > Mammalia > Carnivora > Phocidae > Leptonychotes > Leptonychotes weddellii. The sequence continues at coordinate 158,766,240 of NC_138370.1, read as the reverse complement.
TGCAACAAGACACCAGGTGACTCAGCTACGTAAAAGAAGAGTTCCTAATTACACTTCTAAATCAAATTGTGCTCTGAGTGCCCCTCTGGGGTTAAATCCTGCAGAAGTGTAGGGTAATTGAGGATTGCTGACTCAGTTTTCCCAAACTGTAAAATGGAGGGTGGGGGGTGATCTGTATTCAACACACCCTGTGGTTTCTAAATATTTAAAATTAATATTCACTACTCTTCCTAAAGTACAGTGTTTAGAGATGCTTAGCAATGAGTGAATCTCTTTTTTCTCCCCTTAGACAGTTTTCTGAATTCCATTTGGCATTACCTGCTGTTTTATTACACATTTTCTTATAATTGCTTTTGTGAAATCAGGGTTTGTGGAATAAAGAAAAAAATGACTAGTCATATCAAAATGGAAGAACTGCATGCCTTTCTTTTTTCTCATAGCAATGTTTTCTCATTAGAATGGATTTATTTATCACTTTTCTTTTTATGTTAGTTTGTGACATGAGAATGAATTAGAGACCTTTTCAGAGGGACTTTTTAAAATGAGTAGATGATGCTTTCTCGCCTGTGCCATTTGTTAGTGTCACAGGGATGAAGAAAACAATTTTATAACAATTTTTCTGAGATATAGTCCTGGGAACGGTGTGGATCATACTGTCAATAGGCCAGGTCTAATTCCCAAATTTCAAGGAGGAAACTGTTTAATTGAGATGAAGCCTTGACTTGATCTATTTTGGTGGAGATGGTGATTTAGAGGCAATTGACTTGGTCATTGCAAGTGTTTCAAAAACTTTCTGGCCACTCATTTGAACCAAGTTTAATCGGAACTAGGTTGGAATCTGAATTCTGGAGCCCTAGCCTGGGAAATCAAAGAATGAATTCAGTGACAGGTGTGAGTTGATCATAAATGTTCTGAACTAGCAAAGTAAAAAAAGCGTTCACCTAAAAGTTCCAAAGCATGCTACTGTCTTAAAAAGTAATCCTGAATAAGTAATTAACATTGTTTTGTAGGAAATTGAAAGTGGAACACAGATATCATATGGAATTTTCTAAATAGAAGCCTCAAGAGTGGTTGAGATGGAAATTCAAGAAAGGAAGACAATAATGGGTCTTAGAACACTAGAGGTTCACTATGATCTAGAACAAATGATGAGAGTTTAAAAAGTACAAAAAGAGGTTTGGTTCATTATGGCTTGATGTCCAGATTGCAGTCCATGGACCAGCACCATCAACATCACCTGGGAGCTTATCAGAAAGGCACAATCTTGTGTCTCACCTGAGACTTACTTCATTTAAACAAGGTCCCGTGGTGATTTGTGTGAAAGTCCAGGTTTGGGAAGCACCGCTTTAAGGTAAGACACTATGAAGATTTTCCCTTTACAAACAATGCTTTTGCAGCATAGGATTCCACTTCCAGCTCCATGCTTGGAACCACATTATTTGACTCTACACTGAATAATACTTGCATAAGCATAATCATGAAAATGCTGTTTTATGATTATCAGTGTATGCATTAATATATAGGCAAAGCCTGCTACACTTGAGATTAGAATTACAGAACATAATGTCAAGATAATAAAGCTTGGCAATTTAAAATAACACCAAAAAAAAAAATAACACCAAAAAACAAAAAATAAAGGATAGAGAAAGAAAAGACAGGTGAAAAAGAAAGTAAGTAAAGAATAATTTTCTCATATTTTATAGCAAGGATTGAAAATCCAGGAAACAGAATTTATTTGTTGTATTTCAAGTCATAAAAGAAATAAATATAATAATATAATCAACAAAATTTGGGGAGTGAGGCAAGGAGGGAAGGTGGAAGGCAGTGTAAATGAACCAAATTCTTTATCTTTCATGGCAAGGAGCTAACAGGTACTATCCAGGGTTGATAAGTCACAAAATAAAGGCAGTAGCATGTAGCAAATATGGATGACATTAGAAGTTGTATGAGAAATGTCATATTACTTTATTCCTTCAAATCTAGTTAAATAAAACTGTAGTCTCTACCCTGCCAATTTGGCAAGAATTCAATCATAGGATTAGAGATTATCCTCCCCACCTACACCATGTACTAGATTGTGTTTCCCAGGCTCCTTAGCAAATGGTCTTGGTTGTGTCCCTGAGTTTTGGCTATTGGAACATGAAGGCCAAGTCCCTTCATTCCTCTTCCATCCCTGATGTTTGAATCAAGAGGCCACTGAGTTCACGAGAATAGACCCATCTTAAGCCTGGATCTCTGAGTGATCAGGTGGAATGCTGATTGGAGCTTCCAGAAAAACTTTACTTGAGCAAGAAATAATAATATAATAATTTTTTCAATTTTTAAAAAAGATTTTATTTATTTATTTATTTATGAGAGAGAGAGAGAGAGAGAATACAACAAGGAGAGGGGCCAAGGGAGAGGGAAAAGCAGACCCCCTTCTGAGCTGGGAGCCCAATGATGACACAGCTCGATCCCAGGACCCTGGGATCATGACCTGAGCCGAAGAGCGATGCTTAACCTACTGAGCCACCCTGGTGCCCAGAAATAATAAACTTCTGTCTTTTGGTCTCAGAAATCATAAAAGTGTTTTATATAATTACATTTGCCTATTTGAACAACACAAAGATCATGGGGGTTTTACACAAAGCTGAATTTTTGAGGAGTCACTCTTGCTTCTATCCACAAGTCATCATGGTCCCTTGATGTCAGGCATTTCACTGTTTTCATGCCATGCTAAGCTATGGACATTTTTGCTGAGGCTGAGAAACCCAGGGACTGGGGTCTAATCTACAGAGGGAAAACCTGAGAACAAATTGCTACCTTGCAGAGCTCAGATAGAAAATGAAGGGAGAACGTACCCTTTGCTCTGTGCTCTATTGCATGCATTAAAAAAAAATCAAGTGCATGTGATATTTTATGGGGTTATCATTAGTCACTGTAATACTCTGAAGTTTAAAGAAGTCCAACAACAAGGACATAGATTTGTGATTTATAAATGGAAATGAGGTGTTGAGATTCTGATTTTTAGCTTAAAGTTTTCTCCTGGAGGAAGCTCAACAGCTAATAACAAGGGTCAAATAAGCAAATTGCAACTTATAGAAGAATTGTACAAGAAGGGATCTCATCTGAGAAGGTCCCTTTACTTCTTGGAGCATTAGCCTCCTACCCAGTCTGGTAGTCATGCCACTCCTTGTCTCACCTCTCCCAGGATTGCCATGAGGATCCAATTCAATGAAATTTATAGAACATTTACTTAGGACTTAACAAGAAATTGGCATGAAAATAGAGACACAGAAATAAACACCATACTTCTACTCACATAGAGCATAATCTCTAGTGGATGGGGTAAGAAGACACATACAAAACCAAGTCTAAGTATTTAAAAGAATTTTGAAAACTGTGAAATATGATTGTCAGATGTTATTAGTTTTCTCTAACATCATCTAGCTGCAGATTTTCTAGTTGTTAAGGAGATAGAAATATATTCTTAATCACGGGTCCATGTAAATCTCCTAGTTCATAATCAGATGTGAAAAAAAGTTGCTGTAATTCTGGCTGCTCCCAGAATGAACAAATAGTTCAGTAATGAAATTCTCTTGAGGATAAAGGGAGAAAAGTGTAAGTCACTTTTTTAGAATCCATGTGTTCAAAGTACCTGCCACCTTGTCCCCCTACCCTCAACTCAGTTCAGAATTAGTTTTTCTTCCTTTCCGTTTAGGGGAAAGATTTAATCTTGAAATTGTGTTCTCATTTACTCACTGAAAGAGACAGGTAAAAAAAGACATCACCGTTTTGCCATTTTAGGGCCTCAGCTTCTCCTTCAGGTTGGCATCAATTGAACATTTTTTTATTTTTAAGGTGGTAGGCCTGTGTTTGGTCTTCATGCACATTACCTCATTCGATGTCATTCAAAATGGGGTTGGGAATGCAGGACGATGCAAGATGGGGTTGGACAGTGAGGGGCTCTGTGTGCAACATGCTCTTTATTTTCTAGGCATTGAAGTGGTTTGGAAAGTTTTTGGGACTTGTTAGGGAGATGCAAAGCATATTTATGAGAGAGATGCAAAATTCTATCCCAAATAGGCCCCAAGAGTAGTAACTTAGAGGCTATAGGTATGGATTTCCTTTCATTGTCCACATTCAGGGGCAGCTTGTTCTATGTTATCACTTAGGGTCTGCGCTCTTGCTAAGCCATTCCTTTTTCATCTGCTGAGCATTGTCTTCTGCACGCTCGTAGCCCCATTAACTGCTGCGTTCTGGGTTCCAGGGAAGAGAAAGAGGAAAGAGAATGTGGGGAAAGTACACATTGTCTGAGCTCTCAGACATGGGATTGGCCCATGACACTGCTACTCACTTTCCTTTGACAATAACATAACCTTGGTATGACACTCATTCCTTCTTCCTTCCTTCTTGTTTTCCCAGTCTCCTTTCTTGACAACAAAGCTCTTTCAAGATTTATCTATTCTCCCCATCTCCTTCTTCTCTTTTCCCATTTTTCCCTAAAGTCCCTCTGGTCAGACTCTTGCTCCAACCAATTCATCCAATTAGGTCTTATCAAGATAACCAATGACCTCACTGTTGCTAGATCCGACTGTCGATTTTCAGTTCTTGTCTTACTTAACTTATCAGCTTTTGTCATGCAAGTTCACTTCTTCCTCCTGGAAACTCTTGCTTCTCTTGGCTTCCATGACACAATCCTTCCCTGGGAAGACCTAGCCTGGCTCTCTTTAACATCTTTTCTTCTTCTTGATTTCCATATTTTGGACAGTTCCAGGACTCAGTTCTTGGTCCTCTTTTTTCTCCATCTACACTAACTTCTTTGATGATCTATCCAGTCTCAGGACTTTCAATATCACATATAACCTGGCAACTCCTAAGTTTCTATCACTAACCAAAAATTGTTCGAGGGAATGTGATACAGTAGAATTTTTGTACAGTAGCATGCTTGGGCACTGACTTAATTCCAGCTCTACTGCTTTCCAGCTGGGTTTCCTTGGGCAAGATTCTCAACATCTCAGAGCTCTAGTGATAACATGTGCCTTCAAGGTTGTTTAAGGATTAGGTAAGATGGTTTATTAAGTATCTCAAGAAATACTAGTTATTTTCTGCTATTTCTCTATGACCTTCTGTAAAACCAAATTCCTTTGAAGAGGAGAGAACACAGGTAAGCTAGAATGATGGCAGCGGGAGGTGAGTACAGAATCAATGTAGGTGTTATATTAGTTCCCTAGTTGTCACAAAGTGTCACAAACTGGGTGGCTTTAAACAACAGACATTTATTGTTTCATATTTTGGAGGCTAGAAGTCCAAGATCAGGTATCAGCATGCCATGCTGTCTCTGAAGGCTCTAGGGGAGAATCTTCCCTTACTTCTTCTAGTTTCTGGTGTTTGCTGACAATCCATGGTGTTCCCTTAGCTTGTAGATGCATTACTCCAATCACGTGGCTGTCTTCTGCCCGTGTGTCTGTGCATCATCTTCCTGTTGTATGTGTCCATCTCTCTGCCCAAATTTCCCTTCCTTATAAGAACACCAATCATATTGGATCAGGACCCACCTTAATGACCTCACCATAACTTGATCATCTACAAAAATCCTATGTACAAATAAGGTGACATGTATAGGTTTTGAGGGTTCGTTATGTTTTTCTAGAGGGCACAGCTCAACCCTTCACAGATTTTATACAGTAGTGTCCCCTTATCTGTGGTTTTGCTTTCTGTGGTTTCAGTTACCCATAGTCAACTGATGTCTAGAAGCAAATGAGCCTCCTGACATATTGTCAGAAGGACGTAGCCTAACCCTATGTCTCAATGCCTGCATTATGCATCTCACCTCATCCCATCACATAGGCATTTTATCCTCTCACATCATCATCAGAAGGGTGAGTATAGTACAATAAGAAATTTTGAGAGAGAGACCACATTCACATGATTTTTATTACAGCATATTATAATTGTTCCATTTTATTATTAGTTATGGTTGTTAATCACTGACTGTGCCTAACTTATAAATTTAACTTATCTTAGGTATGTATGTATAGGAAAAAACATAGTATGTATTGGGTTTAGTACTCTCTGTGGGTTCAGGCATCCATAGGAGGTGGTTTTGGAACATATCTCCTGCAGATAAGGGTGGACTATTTGTATTTTATTTTCTTCGTTTTGTTTTCAGAGTAATGTAACCTTCTTTTCTTTTTTGTATACTCTTTTTCCCTTGGCAGTGCTTTTTATTTGCTCTTTCTGGGAGGTAAAGAGACTAACCCCTTAATTAGACTGTTCTATTTCAGTTTCTCTCTCTCCCTCTCTGTCTCTCATCTAGCTATCATCTATCTATCTATCTATCTATCTATCTATCTATCATCTATCATCTATCAATCATCTATCTATCATCTATCATTTATCATTCATCTGTATCTATCTTTGTATCTATGTGTCCACATTTCTATGTATCTATGTATCTATCTATGTATCTATGTATCTATCTATCATCTATCTATATCTATCATCTATCATTCATCCGTATCTATTTATGTATCTATGTGTCTACGTTTCTATGTCTCTATCAATCATCTGTCTAGCTAAATATAAATTTTCCTTTTTCATTTGGAACTTTTCTTCACTGGTGACAGATATATGTGTGAACTTTATGAAAGATTAACATGTATTAGACTTTACTTACTGGAGGGTGAAAAGACACTAGAAGTAATAATGATAGTTAATTCCATTGGAGAAAAATATGCTTTCCATAAATAGTGATTCTTTTCATTTACAATATTGTCTCCTGGTGAAAGAAACAGCTCTATCAGTTGAAATAATGTCACTTGTGAAGCAGGTCGTTGGGCAACCTTTCCTGGGCCCGCCAATAACATTGGGATATATACAGCAAATCATTTCAATTTACCAACTGTTCTGAAATTATCTGACCAAGCAGAAAGCATTAATCTGAATCCTGTTACAAATGGACCTTGAAATAGGGTCACGAACCTTGGGAAAGATGAGGAAGAATCATCTTCTCTCTGATCTGGAATGGCCTCTTTTATCATTGTTCGGTGTTTTTCCTCTTTTTATTTGTAACTAATGGCATACCACAGTTCAGGTCTGCTGGTCTTCTTAATCTACAAACTAGGCCATTAGCAGCCCCAGTCTGCATGATGGCATACCAATTAAAATTAGGAGATTAAAGAGTAATGTTCCTTGCCTGAGACCAGTTTGCATACCAATGACAATTTCTCCATCTATTGAATGAAGAAAGACTTAAACAGCAGTGAATATCATTACATTTAGGGGACATTGAAGAGTGGGAGGGGGGCCAGTCTGTTAGAAAACTGGGAATTAAAAGCCAGAGACAGACGTTTTAATACTTGTTTTGCTATTTAACATTTATCCATTTATTTTGATTTTCAACAAATATTAAAACTCCATCTAAATTAAAAGGAGGTCAGGCTGAGGAAAACGATAGTCAAATCCACATTTCTCCATTCCAAATAGAGCTTCAGAGGTCGGGTTTCCCTCGCTGAAGTAAGAACAAAGGAAACCTAGCCTTGTATTGCAGCAAAGGTGGGGAGATTGCATGGAAATGAGATAAGTTCAGGATTCAGTCTTGGAATTTTAAAGAAGATATTAAAGGAGGGTTCAGAAACAAGAAATGGGCATAAACTCAATTTCACCTAAAAAGTGGAAAATTTAATATCAGTTGAACCCATATTGACCTAGGGCCCTGAGGTGCTGCATCTTGGTATCCAGTCATTTCTATACATCAACATAGTTTGGCATCCAAAATATATTAAATAAGAAATTATTTCCTTGGATCTTTTGAAGTTGATTTAAAATAGTCTTATTTGTAAACTATAAGAACATTTTCACAAATCCTTTTTCTATTTTTCTTGACCCTCAGCCTTCTTCAGACTCTTTCACTTCAACAAACTATCTCTAGAACACTTCCTGACACCCGGTGCTTCCAGAATTTTTTTCTATCTTGGTCCATGTTCTCCGGGTTTTTTTTTCTTTCTGATTCAAGCAAGAATTCTTCCCAGTTTCCTCCCATCTTGTCAGAATTTCACCTATGTTTTCAATTGAAAGGAAAACTAGTTAGCAAAGAGATAAACTTCCTTGAAGTACAGAGAAGGGAAGATAATCAGAAGAAACTGGGGAGATAAGAGGGGATAGCTAGGAGCATCCACACATTAATACTTCTCATCTCTGATGCCCTTGGGTCATTGGGAAGCTCTCAGGAACTGGAACAATGTCAGACAACTACTGCTTCAATCTCTCCTGTTCTTTGGCATATGGTCTATCATCAGTGCTATAGATCTGCTTGGTTTTTATCTGATGGAAGTCCAGGTTCTCTGTCATTCATCTGCTTGCATATGGTTCTTTACAACAGACCACCTCAAAATGATGGCCTCAGCCCTTAGATTTTTATAAACTTTTAGAGCGAATTGCCCTAATTAAATAATTCCCAAGAGAGAGAATCTAATAGCCCAGTTTGGTTCAGGAATTTACTTCTGGTCCAATAAGCTATGGTCAGAGGGGCAGGGATCATGTGGCATGTGCATTAGGACATAATACTGCTGGTAGACTTGGCAAGGTGGAGGAGGGTGTCAGGGAAGGTAAGTAAGGTCGTATGCCTGGTCCAGAGTGTTTACTTAAACTTCTGTAAAGTATTATGGCTATTTCAAACTCATTTTAGACATCAGTTCATTGGACTTTGTACTAGATCCTGATTTTATATTGACTACCTTTGGACACAGACATCTGGTTTACTTGGACTTGATTTAAAAGCCTGTTTGGAAGTTTCCCTAACTCAGGAATCAGTGACCTGTCACTCTCCTCCAAGATTATGAAAACTCCTTGTGACAGTTGCAGGAAATTCATCCTTAGCTGAAACTCTTCGCAGGAGAAGACAGGGTTAGGGAAGTTGGAAGAGTATCTAAAATCAGGGGAAGCTCTTAGCCCTCAGTGGTATGTGCTCTGGAGAAACTAATAATTTGATTTCTCATGGCTTGGCAGGTATTTCCATTTAGCTCAACAGGAAAGCATAATTCTTGGGCGCCTGGGTGGCTCAGTTGGTTAAGCGACTGCCTTCAGCTCAGGTCATGATCCTGGAGTCCTGGGATCGAGTCCCGCATCGGGGTCCCTGCTCAGCAGGGAGTCTGCTTCTCCCTCTGACCCTCCCCCCTCTCATGCTCGCTCTATCTCATTCTCTCTCTCAAATAAATGGATAGAATCTTTAAAAAAAAAATAAAAAAAAAACAAAAATAGGAAAGCATAATTCTCAAGCTATAATTATCAACTTGTTGAACTAACCTCAACTTATGATATAGGTACTTTAAATTCAATAGAACACAAGTAGTACTCTGAATTCCCTTTCACACCCAAAACAAAACAGAAAACACTTCTATTCTGCATTTATTTACATGATTAATACTATCTAATTATCCAAGATAGAAAGTGATGAAAGCAATCAGAAAGTAATTATCCAAGATGGAGTGATGATGATAATGAATTTTGCTTGGACCATTGCAATACCCCCTTAACTTTTTCACCTGCTGCAAGTGTTCTCTCTTTGTAATCCATTTCTAACATGGACCAGAATTATCTCTTTGAAATTAAAGAATAAAAATTCTATGTCTCCTTGTTTTTTAAAGGACAGTGTCAAAATTGCTTCCTTGATCTTACCCTAACATACCTTAAGAGTCTCTTAAGTCTCATCACCTTTTCTCCTGTGTTCTTATTCATTGCAATATCCCCAGAGCTTAGGACAATGCCTGGGACATGTAGGCACTCAATAAATATTCAATAAATTCCTTTCACTGTTGCCATTGTCATGCTCTTTCTTTTTGAAATTGATCTTTCCTTTTGTTTATATCAGTCTCTAAGTCCTTGTCTTCTTCTCTTAATTCTAAATATGTGTGTGTTGATGCATGTTCTTCCTAGTTTTCAAGTCCACATATGTGTGTACCTTTACTCCTGACATCATGCTAGAATCCCAATAAGAAAGTATTTGAGTCTTCCTCTATATTCGTGTTACTTTAGGCAAGTTAAGGTCAGAAATATGGCCACATATTGATTTCAGTAAGAATGACCCTGAAGCTCAGGCTAAGAGGGCTGGGCTCTACCACCAATTGATGAAAGAGTGGATGTTTGTCTACTTATTCTGAGCATTTCATCATCTTACCTCTACTAAAGCTCACCTGCTGCAGTTACCCTGGCTAGTCTCCATTTACCGGTCCAGTTTTTAATCTGTTACTGTGGTTTCTGTGGCTGCTAAACTTGTTCTCAACATGGTGGTCATCTTCCTGGTGCAAAGAAGGTGATTATTTTCCCCATCAGTGTCAATTTTATTTTCTTGGTTAGTTTCTTACAGGTCTCCAAGTGTGACATTTTACTTTATTACCAAGAGACTAGTCTTAATTTTTCATTTCCTTAGAGTCCCCACCATAAGAAACCCAATTCCTATCTCTTGGGCAGGTGTAGAGGCAGCAAAGTCTCTTTTTGACCAAACTTTAGTTTGGTTCCTCTGAACCCTCTTGTCAATTAGACCTTAACCTTTGGATATCTGTGTCCATCTTTGTATCAGCCAATTTTAGCAAAAATCCTGCTAAGTGAGTTTAGAGAGAATCCTCCACCCTTGATATCTGACCACAATATCTGATTATCTGATCAAATTCCTCATCCTGCATAATTCCTCAGGTGACATTGATCACTCTGGTCTGCCTTTACCAAGAATCCTATGAAGTCTATTTAACCAGGGTCGCCCTCATTCCTAATATTTCCTCTTAGTAATTTTCTCTCCACTGACACCCCACCCTGCTTCTTGGCTAGAAGAATTTATTTTCTTTGTTATGTTTGGAATTGAGGCCAATTTTATACTAGGGTGTATTTTCCTGTCTTGCAGTAAGTAGTTCCTGAATATTATTTTTACAATTTTAACTACCTTCGAGCTCTGTTTTTTTTTTTTTTTTTAAGAGGATACTTGTATAATACTTTATGTGGTTGTATCCAAAGATATCCTCTACATTTAGTCAACCAGAATGGAGAAACTAAGCCCCTCCGTTACCTCAGAATAATCTTCCAATCCCTGTGAGACAATCTGTGGCTGTTCATCTTTCTCTCTCCTCTGGTTTTGACTGGTTCATTGAATCTTATTGATCTAGGCCCCGTGATTCTTTCAGTTGTAGGAATAGAAACTGCTGTAGCTATTTTTAGCAGAAAGAGGTTTAGTGTAAGGATCTAGTGCTTGAAAAATCTTTGGAAGTGCTATAGGTTTCAGATGTGGGCCGGGTCTTTGAGAATGACCTCCACCACAAGCGTACTAGACTGGCTTTCAGGGAACTTGCTCCTTTTGCCAGGAATATGGGGAATCAGAAGGCTGCCACTAGAACTTTGTCCTCAGGAACACATCACCTTGGCTGTGATTTAGGGCCAGCTTCCTGACTTCTTCTACCCCCACTCACACAAGGCTAGGGATGGGCACCAAATTCTGCCACAGTAAATAAACCCTAATATTTCCATGGCCATATTTGCAACAGCAAATCCAAAGCAGAAGGAAGACCTCCACCTCATGCTCACCTTTTACAAGTTCATGAGAGTGCCTCTAACTTAGTGGAAACTAGTTTATATCCAAAATCTCTCTTCAAGGGGGTCTGAGGAATATAGCTTTTAGCTGTTTGCTGTAGAAGAAGGACATTGGAATGAACGGTGAATGAGCTGATTCATCAGAGCACATCGAAAACTAATGTCGAATATCAGGATTATACTTCTGGTTCTCACTAGGATTCCAGAATTCCAAAGGTGTGGCTGAAGAGTAGGCTATATTCTTTGCATGTGGAAGTATTATGTCCCATGGAACCCCGTCTCCTAGCTATGGCTGATTGGGCCAGAGAAGAATCTCTAAGCCAAGGCTAGGGAATTCATTGTTTTACTAGTAGCTAATCAGATAGTTTCTGTTGGGATGTTGAACTAAGCCACACAGAAGGAGGTTTGACTAGGAGACCCAATGTAACAGAACAGAGACTGAGGTCCCCAGTACAGGTCATGTGTAAGATGAGGAAACAGAGAATCTTAGGAAGAGAATCAAAGAGGACAGGGCACATAAACAGAGATAGAGATAGGCCCCTGAGAAACAGAGAGGGAAGACTCATTTTTTGAATTTACAATTTCCAGAGAGGCCTTGCTATGTCTTATTTTCTGATGTTGGATGCTCAAAGAATGCCTATTGTGTCCTTGCACTAACACCCTCCCCCATTTTCCTCAAGCTAGTTTGAGTTTCTGTTCCTCATGATGGAAAGTTGATTAGAGTAAAAATGTACTCCTCAATTTTCCAGCTTCTCTCAGTACTCACAAAGAGAGGGGAGATTATTGTTGGCTGAGAGAAATTTAGGCCAATCTACATTCGTGACACCTGTAGAAGCCACAGAGGCTATGTGAGAGAGAAAGATTTGGGCCACTTGAAAACCTCTTGGTAGCAGATGCAGGTGAGGGAAAAGCATAGAGAAAGGCAGAGGAATATTGGTGCTTGGGCGGATTACAACGGGCTTTAAGTACTTTGTAACAACTTTGACAGTTGTGCTATTTTTCTTTGAATGGAGTGTTCTGATTGAACCACATTGGTGTGCAGATTTATAAGAGCTGAATCCACAAAGATCACACATTTTCATGCAAATATTTCTGGTTTATTTTGGCTATAGGTTAATACTGGGATGTAATATTCACACACACACAAACACACACACGCATGTCAGTGTTCCCTTGAAGGTAACAATAATATTTGGGAAGTACCTCTACCCCTCCCCTTCATCCATGGAACATTGATGTCACATTGCTTTGGTGACAGATTGTGGGGAGCATTTGTCTAGAAGGTGTTTTGTGGTCTATCTACAATGATGTAGACTGTTTTGCAAGAGATGCCTGGTTCAAATAACTAAACTGGCTTTGTCTATAAACATGATTAAGTTCCATAATAATCATGAAAGCAAAATTTTCAGTAGGAGTTAATCGTGGCTTGGATAGGTATAAATGTTAGTGACTGGAACAGATGAGCATATCCTTTTAAGATAAATGCTTGTACGAACAATGAGCAAGTACATCTAAAAACCATTTCATGGGAAATTTTTTTTCACTGACTCATTGCCTGGTTTTAACGACATGCAAAAAACCACTTTAACCCTGTACCTTGCAAATAGTCATTGGGAATGGTTCATTGTCCTTTGCTTGGCAGAGAGACAATGTGCTTTGAAGTAAAAAAACAAAAGACAAAAAACCAAAAACCCATTCTTCTCTCTTCTATGTGGAGCACACTGTATTTCTAAAAATGAAAACCCTTCTTTGTTTTTCAGGGCAAATAACATACTTAGGCCCATCTGTGGTGTCAATTGCAAAGAAACCTCTGCTGGGAAAAGGGCTTTCAGAGCTTCTGAAAGGCCAAAGGTAGAGGTAGTGTTCGTGCCTTAAAGTTGTGGGTTTTCCCAACCTTGCATGCTGTTGGGTTTGATTCAAGAAACAAGAGAGCGGTGTGTTGGGAATAACCCCTTGTAGGGACAATTAGTTCTTTTGAAATGGAAATGGAAACAGCATAGCAAGGTGTTTATTTTTTATTTGTATTATTATTTTTAACATAGAGAATGTCATTGGCAGCTGAATTCCCAGGGACAGGGGAAGAGCCTATGCCAAATATTCCACATCTGTACCCACTAAGATTTGCTAAGATTTGTATCTGGTGTTGTGGTGGATTGCAAGTGGCTTCAAACTACTTTAATTTAGTCACTTTGGCTGTTGTGCTGTTTCTTCTTGAATGGGGTGTTCTGATTGAAACACACACGTCTCCAGATTTATAGTGGCCAAATCTACAAAGACCATAATGCTTCTGCTGTTTCTTTTTCCCCATCCTTCCTTCCTTCCTTCCTTCCTTCCTTCCTTCCTTCGTTCCTTCTTCCTTCCTTCCCTCCTTCCTTCCTCTTTTCCTTCTTTCCTTCTTCCCTCCCTTCCTTTCATTTCTTTTTTTGCCAAGTTCCTGGTAGAAAATAGAGATTTCAATCATATTTATTTATTTATTTTTTTTACAGACACGTGGGCAGGGTTAAGGTCCCGAGTGAGACTGACATACTTCAGAACTAACAAGTAGGAGCTGTTGTACCCTGGGCCTCGAGGGCCGGGTTGGAAGTTCCCAGATCCTGGGCTGGCTCTCCAGCAAGCTCTGGGCTATCATACACGCTGCAGAATCTGGAACCCAAGAAGACCTAAAGGGCAGTTTCTGGAAGAAGCTGAAATCCAGAGCCAGGCAAAGAGTCCAAACCAATGAGATAGTCTGGAGGGAATTAGAAGAGAGTCGAAAACAAGGTAGGCTATGAAGGGATAGAGTTTGGATATTTTATCTCAGTTGTAAGGTGGGAGGGGTTCTGGGAGAGTTTCTTGGTCCTTGTAGGACAGAAATGGTAAATGTTTACAGGATGCCTGCAGCCAGTCCTGTTATTAATGAAGAATCAACAGGTTTGGACAGGAAGTGATTGAAACTAAGTCTTCTTATCAACAATTCAGTTGAGCAGGATGTCTCATGTGTTGCTTTGCAGTGTGCTGACTGTATGACATACCCCTATAATTTCTTGTTGTGGATCCATTTTGATGGCCTGCTTTTTTCTCCAGTTTTTGTCCCTCATTCAGAACAAGTATAGATTAAGGAAGTTACTCACTTTGTGTTTCCAAAGTCTTTGGTCATCTCACCAAAGGGCCTGTGTATTGGGAGGTTGAATGAAATGGTATGTACCAGTGCCACTTGCTGTAACAAGAAACCCTTGAGTTTCAGGAGTTGAACATTATATAACTTCATTTCTTCATTCTACTACAGTCTAATGGAGGTAGGGTGGCTCTCCTCCATCTGTTGCTATATCTTCCGGGACAGGTGGCCACAAATGTGATCACAGAGGGATATGAAGTGGGATGTTTTAAGCATCAGGCAGGCAAGATGACTATGTAATTCCCATTCCCATTCCAACCAACCAAATGGCCTCAACCCAAATGCAAGGGAGTTTGGAAAATGCAATTTTTCTGGATATTCTGGAAGAGGAAACAGTAGGTTACTGGTATAATCACAGGAAGAGAAAGCTCAGGAACCTGACAGAAACTCAGGAAGAAAACATCCCTCTTCGAGAACAATCATGTATGTGGCTTTAACGTCTTTTGATAAATTCCTAATCCATTGATTGTGGTCCTTTGGGAGTCAGGGGTGAGGGCTCAGAAAGTAGCAGTTTAGATAATTTAGGTTGAATATAAAAAGGACTATGATGTTGGCTAAGTACTGAAAAGGAAGAAGTGGGTTGAGAACAATCACACTGCTGAAACTCTAATCTGGGAAACTGATCTGTAGACAAGAGGGATAGGTAGATGAAAAGTTATTTTCAAGAATCCAAACTGGATAGACATAAAAATGGTGATTTCTATGTCTGTGCAGGAAAATTGAGAAAAGGCTAGAGTCTTTGGGATAGAAGACAACAGGATTGCTTTTTGATATGTTGGCATGAATTCCAAGCAGAAGTGTCCTGGTGATGTAGGGTGGCTCTCCTCCATCTGTTGCTATATCATCTGGGACAGGTGGCCACAAATGTGACCACAGAGGGATATGAAATATGATGTGGGATGATACTGTGGTAATTTAAGCCATGGAAGCAAGTGAATGCCATAGAACTGGATGAAGCATAGCTACGGAAGGAGGAAAGAGATCTAGAACTGAGTTTGGGGGAAGATATGCGGGCAATGCAAAAACACGTGTGGCATATTGTAGGTTCTGCTTATAAGAGAATCAGAAATGAAAATGATAATAGTTTCAGTAAATCAAGATTTAAAAAAATATTTGTTACTGTTTTTTGCCATTTTAATCCTTCATTTTTACTGATAGCTTTCTCTCTTATTTTTCCTTAACATTTGGGACACATGATACATGATACATGATACCTGCTTCTTTTTCAGGGCAAAGCAGTTGATATTTAATGTATGAAATAGTTTGATATATTCAATAAAATAAAATAATGATGTTCTTAATTCTTTTATCCTAATGCAAATGGTTGTTGTACAAAGCTTGATCTATAATCTATGCATTCGTCTGTATCTCTACATAAAACTATAGAGATCTAATACTAAGAAAATCACATTTCTCATATGTACTTAATACCCTACTAAAGGAACGGTTTTTAATTTTACCAAAGTTACTTGGTTCTTTCTAACCTGTCCTTTAACTGTCATTTTATTAAAAATTACTGGATAAGTTATGAAAATCAAGCAGGCTTGTGAAATGGATTCCCTGCCTTAAGATGTTCATTTATTTGCATGACTTTAACCTGTCTTGAAGCCAGATTAACAACAATTAACAACCCCCCCAAAAAGTAAAATAATTAATAATGAATTTAAGCAGATGACAGTATAGCTAAAATGTGTGTGGTAGGAAGCAGAAGGGACTGGTACTCAGGAGGAGATAACTTTGAGACACTTTATTTCTCTTGGTATGTTGCATAACTGAGAGACTCTTTCATGATAGACTTTGATGAAATCCTCTTAGTTTAAAACCTCTGATAGGAACGCACAAGTGGGCTTCTTTAACCACAGACTCTGAACTATATCTCTTGGTTTTTCTACAGAAAAATATCAGTAAGGATTTAATAAGAAAGAAGATTAGAAAAAAGTATTTTCTGACACAAGTTGTTTTAAGAGAATGTGGAGAAATGGGGTTCAGGCTGAGGAAAGGTAACCTTTCATTAGTCTCACAAATTTGAAAAGTTTCCTGAGGTATGTGAAACATGAGTAGAATTACTGTATTTTTAATGAAAGCAGATTTTGTTTGAATGTGTTGTGATATTTATTAGGTGGAAATTTTCCTTAGAAGGTTTTCTTGTGTGAGTGTGTGTGTGTGTGTGTGTGTGTATTCAACAGTATTAAATAAAACATTATAAAAAAGATACTTTGCTTACTAGTAAAGACAATATAGTTTCTTCTTTTGATTCCTTGTATGCCCACAAATATAACAGAGAGCAATGGGAGAGGCTCAGGTAATGTTAGAAACAATGTAATATATACAGACTGTTCTTTTATGATTTGCTTTTTTTTTTAATTTAACAAGTATTTAACAATTCCCAAGCGTGACTCCAGCTTTAATTCTGAGAGTCCAAAACTTGCATTAAGAATTCTGGGTTATTGAGCATGAAAGCAAAGACAGTGGAGAACATTTTATGTAAACTGCTTTTAAGAGTGTGTTTTGAAATATCTTCCAATAACGAGTTAAAAAGAGGCATAGTATCTATATTTTGGCCTTCAGGTTAAAACAGTTTAGTTCTCTTATTTATTTTTCCTCTTCTTTCTTTCTGGCCTTGGATGTTAATAGAGAAACCTTTCAGTCTTCTCTGTCTCTGTTGATTAAAAGTTGAGCTGTACCCAGTGAGCAGGAGCTATCATGGCAAAGGTGATTTGTACAAAGACCTCTGGAGGTTAGTACTAGTCTCAGGGTGTGGAACCATTCACATTTGGGGAAGCTGCTTCTAAGGCATCTTTGAGGAAAGAAGAAGAAGGAAGGATCCCAGCAGAGCTTGGAGGCTGTTGGATCAAGGAAACACATACAAAGGGGAGAACTGGGACTTTGGATCTCATGCGAGTTGCTGAAGGAATGGGCATCTGTTTTCAGAATACCTGAAGGATCAGAGATTAAAAAACAACAACAACAACAACAAAAACCTAAGGAAAGCCACATGTGACTTGATATTGTGTATTGCACTTTTAAAAATTTAGGAAGGTTTTTGAGAACATCTAAGCCTGTATTATTACTTCATGGATCAGGAAACAGGATAAATTTAGAATTTGACTTGAACCTAGATCTACTGGCAGATTCCATTTTGCAGTGCAGAATTAGGGTTGAAGGTGTAGACCATTCAATAAAGTGTTACTACATATTCTGCACCTGATTAAGATCAGCAGTTGTGCCCAACTAAAACCAATGGAAGAAAGATAAACTCAAAGAATTTCAGCATCTGAAACCTTGTATATGGGAGTTCAAATGATAATGAGATCTCTAGAGAACAAGAGGCCATAGAAAAATGAGCAATCAGTTGTCTGAACTTCTTACATTGTTCAGATTCAGGCTGATGCTTGCTTGCTGGACCCGGGCAGGGATTCTGGGAGTTCTGGCTGAGTGTGGGCCTGGAGTCAGGCTTGACACAAATTTGTAGAATGAGGAGCTGAGAAAGATCAGGAATTTGATATCCTTGGGTAATGCTGAATGTGAGAGCTCACACAAACGGAAGGCAGTAAAGATACTGGTCTGAGCAGTAGAAACTTAGTATGTGGCAACTGGGTAGAAGCTAGGTACCACAGATCAAAAGAAGCCAGCTTAGCTGGAAGATTATAGGTTGATTGTGGATTGACATTCCAGAGACTTTCAAAGAAGAGCCTGATGCCACATCAGAAGGTGGTGAGAGAAATCTTAAGGGTGCTGAACCAGTTTGGACTCAGTTGTCTGTGACCATTTAAAGGAAGCTGAGTCATGAAATGGAGCAATGTGGCAGTGAGTAAGTATCTTAAGGTTTTCTTTGATGCCTGACTTGGGGAAATGTCTTCTCGCCCACTGTGTAGGTGTGAGTCAAGGTGGTTAGAAAACAAGATGGTGACTGGGAAGAACTCTTCACCACGCCTTTTTCATTCAGACAACAAATATTTATTGAGCACCAAGTTTGTGCCAGGCATGGAGATAGAACTGTGAACATGACAGGCAGGGTCCTTGTCTTTATGAGGCTTTTTATATTTAGAAAAAAGCAATAAGCAAGTGGATACCTGAATAAAAGTAAGTACACATGTGCTATGCAAGACAGAAATAATGGAGTATCATATGGAGAAAATTCTTTAAAGTAGATGGTTTGAGGAGGCCTATCTGATAGGATGGTGTTTAAACTGACCAGAAAGATTTATCCAACTGGAGAATTGATGAAAAGCATTCCAGGCATAAGAAGAACATATAAAGAGAAACTGAGGAAGGAAATATTTCACGGTGTTCTAAGAACAGTGAAAAGGGCACGTTACCTTTTATTTCTTTTTGTTGTCTGATTGCTGTAGCAAGATTTCCAGTACTATGTTGAATAGAAGCAGTGAGAGTGGACATCCCTGTCCTGTTCCTGAGAGATTTTCTCCATCGAGTACGATGTTCACTGTGGGTTTTTCATATATGGCCTTTATGATGTTGAGGTATGCTCCCCCTAGATCTACTTTGTTGAGGGTTTTTATCATGAATGGATGTTGTACTCTGTCAAATGCTTTTTATTTTTGCGTCTATTGAAATGATCATATGGTTTTTATCTTTCGCTTATTGATGTGATATATCACGTTGATTGACTTGTATAATATTGAACCAGCCTTGCATCCCAGGAATAAATCCTGCTTGATAGTGGAGGATGATTTTTTCAATGTATTGTTGGATTCTGCTTGCTAGTATTTCGTTGAGGAATTTTGCATCTATGTTCATCAGAGATATTGGCCTATAGTTCTGTTTTTTTGTGGTTTCTTTATCTGGTTTTGGTATGAGAGTGCTAGTGGCCTCATAGAATGAATTTGGACGTTTCCCTTTATTTTTTGAAATAGTATGAGAAGAATAGGTATTAACTCTTATTTATTTATTTAGCCAATCTCAGCCTCTTTTTTTTATTACGTTAATCACCATACATTACATCATTAGTTTTTGATGTAGTGTTCCATGGTTCATTGTTTGCGTATAACACCCAGTGCTCCATTCAGTACGTGCCCTCTTTAATACCCATCACCAGGCTAACCCATCTCCCCCTTCTTTATTTATTTTTATTTTTATTTTTATTTTTTTGTAGTTGATCGGTGAGTCTATTTTTTTAAATTACTAAATATTTCAGGTATACAGAAATGTAGATTACAAAAACAAATACCTTTGTATCCACTACTTAGAGTTTAAGAAATAGAATCTTACAAATCCATTGATGTCTCATGTCTGTCCCTCCCTCATTCCACCCCCTCTAAGAACCTCTATGAGAACTGAGGGTTGATCTGTTGGTCGGTCTTTCTGTTTTCTACCACCCTCCCATTTACATTAGAGTAATTTATTTGGAAACTCCTCTCTCTTTTTTATACATGTAGAAAGTTAGCTGAAATTTTAATGAACTATCAAAGCTACAAACTGTATCTTTGCATTTTACACTTGGAAACTATCAAATTGGCAAGCTACTTTAAAGTGCTAATACTTTAACTCATGTATGTTAGTTAGATCTGAAGATACAAAAACTATGAAAATCATGAATGTTTAAAATTAAATGACTTACAGATAAGCATTTTAGAAATTTTGGGGGACAGTCCAAAAATTTGCATTTTTGAGTACCAAAGCTCTGAAAATTTTTTTATATTTAATAGACAATTTCCTGATTATTTTGAGCAGTAAATTTAACTCTTCTTTAAATGTTTGGCAGAATTCACCTGTGACTCCATCTAGTCCTGGACTTTCATTTGTTGTTGTTGTTTTTTTTAAGATTTTATTTATTTATTTGAGAGAGAGAGAGGGAGCACAAGTGGGGTTAAGGATAGAGGGAGAGGATGAGGGAGAAGCAGACTCCTTGCTGAGGAGGGAGCCCAATGCAGGGCTTGATCCCAGGACCCTGGGACCATAACTTGAACCAAAGGCAGATGCTTAACTGGCTGAGCCACCCAGGTGCCCCTTGTTGGGAGACTTTTGATTACTGAGTACTCCTTGCTGGTAATTGGTCTGTTCAGATTTTCTATTTCTTCCTGCCTCAGTTTTGGTAGTTTATATGTTTCTAGGAATTTATCCATTTCTTCTAGCTTGTCTAATTTGTTGGCATATTGTTTTTTCATAATATTCTTTTATAATTGTTTGTATTTCTGTGGTATTTGTTGTTGTTTCTCCTCTTTCATTAGCGATTTTGTTCATTTGAGTCCTTTCTCTCTCTCTCTCTCTTTTTATGAGTCTGGCTAGAGGTTTATCAGTTTTGTTGATCTTTTAAAGAACTGTCTCCTGTTTCATTGATCTGATCTATTGTTTTTTTGTTTTTTTTTTTTAGTTTCTATATCATTTATTTCTGCTCTAATCTTTATTATTTCCATCCTTCTTCTGGTTTTGAGTTTTGTTTGTTTTTCTTTTTCTAGTTCCTCTAGGTGTAAGGTTAGGTTGTTTGAGATTTTTCTTGCTTCTTGAGGTAGGCCTGTATTGCTATAAACTTCCCTCTTAGAATTACCCAACAATCCAGTAATCTCACTACTACGTATTTACCCAAAAAATACAAAAACACTAATTCAAAGGGATATATGCACCTCTATGTTTATAGCATCATTATTTACAATAGCCAAATTATGGAAGCAGCCCAAGTGTCCATCGATAGATGAATGGATAAAGAAGATGTGAGGGATACACACACACACACACACACACAATGGAATATTATTCAGCCATAAAAAGAATGTGATCTTGTCATTTGTAATGACATGGATGGAGCTAGTATAATGCTAAGTATTATGCTATATATAATAAGCTAGTATAATGCTAAGCAAAATAAATCAGTCAGAGAAAAACTTGATTTCACTTATATGTGGAATTTAAGAAATAAGAAAAAGCAGCAAAGAAAAGAGAGAGACAAACCAAGAAACAGACTCTTTTTTTTACAGTGAAAATATTTTTTAAAGATTTTATTTATTTATTTGAGAGAGAGAGAGAGTGAGCATGAGTTGGGGGAGAGGCAGAGGGAGAAGCAGACTCCCTGCTGAGCAAGGAGCCCGATGTGGGGCTTGATCCCAGGACCCTGGGATCATGACCTAGGCCAAACACGGATGCTTAACCAACTGAGCCACCCAGGTGCCCCAAGAAACAGACTCTTAACTAAAGAGAACAAACTGATACTTACCAAAGGGAGGATGGATGAAATAGACGATGGTGATTAAGGACTGCACTTGTGATGAACACAGGGTGATGTATGGAATTGTTGAATCACTATATTGTACACCTGAAACTAATATAACACTGTATGTTAACTCGATTGGAATTAAAATAAAATAAAATAAAATATTAAAAAAAGCCATGTTGCTTGAGCATAGTTTGCATGAGAGGTAGGCGGGGAAGATATCATGTTGGGCATTATGGGCCTTGATAAGTGTGGTAGCAAGTCTCCAAGATGACTCCCAATGATACTCTTGTGTGGTCCTTTTGTATATTGTAGTGGGGTTAGTCTGTATGACCAATAGAATACAGCAGAAGTTGTGGTATGTGACATCTGAGATTAATTATAAGAGACATTGTAGTTTCCATTTTGAATGTGTGCTTTCCTTCTTTATCCTTCCCTCTTTTTTGGATCACTTGCTATGGGGGAAACAAGCTACCATCTTGAGAATAACATTATGATGAGGCTCATAGGGTGAGCAAATGTACCTCCCTGTCAACAGCAACATGAGTAAGCTTGGAAGCGAATCCTCTAGCCTGAGTCAAGCTATTAGATCATTGCCATTCTAGCCAACAACTTGCTGTAAGCCCACAAGGGACCCTGAACTGGAACTACCCAGCTCAACCATTTCCAGATTTCTGACCCTTAAAAACTGTGTGAGATAATAAGTTGTTGTTTTAAGCTGCTAAATTTCAGGTCCATTTTTTATGTAGCAGTAGTATTTAATACAGTAAGGAATTTGGATTTTATCTAAATAAAATGCCTTTTTGAGACAAAGGAAAGTGGGTGAAGGTGCTCTTAATAACTATAATGGCTTTTAATAATTAACTGGCTTGAAGGTTGATTGAGTCACCTCTTGAGATTGCTGTTCAATGGCTGTTTGCTGGACCTCTTCCTTATAGACAGTGATATATTCAGTCTCCTTGTGTTTAGGAATTAAGTATCAATAAAATAAAGAAGTCATTTCTATTTGCAGTCACCTTGAAAACAAGATAGGACTACATTTAGAGATTTTATAAAATAGTTTTATCCCATCAGTTCTAAACTAAGGAAAGGACATTTAGGGTATCAATGTTGACTGTAATTCAATGCAATAAACATCTGTGGAGCAACTTTAAGCAACAGTTCTGTTCTCTGAATTGTGAGGCAACGGCTATGACCAAAGTCCTCTAGTTACTCACCATCTAGGGTGGAGACGAATTATTTTAGGCCCCATATAAATTGGTGGTACCTCACTTCTCCTGACCAGAGAGCACTCGATTCTTGTGATGATAAGGAGATTGAAATTTGTAAAATGCTGAAGGACAAAGACTGGTCTAAGGGTTTTCCCTTCCTTGTTTCCTAACAAATGCCAAATATTATTTGTATTGTTTCAGAACTCTACAGAAACTAGGACTTCTTTTGTCTGAAGACTGTTGGGCCCAGGTGTTGATAAGGCTTTCTTGTTAGGATGGGTGCTGAGAGTGTTAGTCTGAAGCTTGTAACCAAGTCCCTGTAGAGACAATGAATCCTTTTCTGAGGCCAGGGATGTTCTTATCCCATTTGCTGCTTCTCTCAAGGCACAGAAACCTTGGGTCTATTGTGACATCCAATCACTATTTTATATGACCATATTTAGGACATAGAGAGACAACTTTCCCCCAGTTTTACATATCCATAAAGAGCATGCAATTTTGGTTTAAAAACAAAGGGGTCTTGAGAATTTTCAAATATTGCTCTTTTTTGCAGATAGTCTATCTCTTAATGATTTACAGAGACCTTTGTACATCTCCCCTCAGGCAAACAGACAATAGACACTGTACTTTCTTTCTGATCTCTGGGAGAAGCAAAAACCATTACCTGGCAGTGACAGGGAGGTGTCAGGCTGATTGTAGGAAATTTTTTCTCAAGGGCTTCCTAAAACACAAACACACCCAGAGCAAACACTAACATAAGATAAAGCCTGATAGAAGTGTCATCAGAGGTGCATATTTCAAGGTGCCTTTGAGATTTTGAGACTTCATGTTAGAATTCTGAGCAGTCTTAATAAGCAGGTCCATCATCTCAGTGAAGAAGGTGGTCATCTGGGTGCACCGAGGTGGAACGGATTGGTTAAATTGCCAATGGCCACAGAATGATCCAGCAACAGTCCGGTGCCAGGAGGACAGAAGCAGCTGTATCCAAGCTGCACTGAAATCTGTCTCTAATTACATCCATCCAATAAAAGCTTTGTTATTTACCATTGGAAAAGGGTTCATAATGGCACTTACATGTTTCATCTTTCCAAATAATTCTGCCAGGTTTTTTTCTTCCCCTAGTTTTGAGGGGCCAAATGTTGAGAAAGCACATTTCCAGTATGTCCTATTTCTTGCCTGATGCTATGTAAAATCATCTAGTAATTGCCAAGGCTAGAGTGGTGTCTATTTCTTGAAAAAGAGAGGCAGTCAGTTCACCAGGACACTACTTTATCTGTGTTGTTGCCCTCGGAAGATTTACCAGGCAAAGTTCTTCATTTATCTGATGGCAGCCGGCCCAGGTTAACTGTATGTTTCTGGGTTAGTCCTAGTGATTGCCATTGGATACAGGTTTCCATAGTTCCATTATAGATAAGGTACTACTCCGTTAGCTCTGGGAATGACATTAACAGGTCAATAAAGGCCTCATAAAGTATTTTATATGCCAGTGTCAGCTGGTACATGGCAGGACACTGTTAGTCATTAAACACGATGGGTCTGCTGAATGGTGTTCATTTTCAGAGACTTGTCAGTATTATGTTCCTAAACAGAAGTGTTACTGTGACACATGGGGATTGTATTGTTTTCCAAAGCTTCAGTCTTAGCCCAGCTGCCTGGCTGTAATTTGAAAAATGACATTTAGCAGTTTCTGTATAGCATAGTGGTTCCTATGTTTAGCTTTGGAACCAGACAGACTTTCTTTCTTAGGTGACGTAAGCACAAGTTCCTTGATCTTACTGAGCCTTGCTTCCTGTCATGTGTCAGGTAGGGATAATGATACAAATAAAATAAAAGAGGTATGGCTTTTCACCATTCCTGGTTCCAAAGGAGATATAGCCTTGCAAAATCCTTACACATTGTCTAGTAGACACTATGTGTTTGATAAGTGATTGTTATCATTATTGGAAGGAGTTCTGACCCTTAGTTTACTAATAGGGACCTGGCGGGGTGGCTGATATTATCTCTGGTAACTGTATGAATTCATTGTGAGAGCAGGGTTAGATGATCTACTTCTTTCTTTCTGGTGTGTTGTGGTTTTCATAATGCTTATTTGTCTTAGATGGTTTGTACTGAAAAGTTCTATGTAGGAGGCATCTTTGCAGATTTTATGTTAACAAAACAAATAGGACAAATTTCTTCTTTTTCTCTCAAAATAAATAGCTTGCATAGACCAACCCACCCACTCAATTCTTTCCATCCTTCCTCAGCCCACACAGGCCTACTCTTCATTGCTACCGCCCTTGAGACTGGAGACGTGTTAGCCAGCATCTGCTGACTTCAAATGCTCTAGTTTTCCTTCATTAGGACAGATTCCCGAGAAACATAATTAAAAGGAGAGTAGTAATAAAACACTACTACTGTTTAGTTTGCTGCTTGACTCCTTTAAAACTCACTAAATACATTAGTAAGTCTCATAAATGGGCGACTGGGTTCCATTTACCTCACCAACTTGGATCAACTGAAAATGATTTTCTGTAGCATTGTCTTCTGAAGGCTTCTGATGATGTGTCTAGCAAAATAGTGAAAAATTACAGTGGTCAATTTAAAATGACTTCTATGAGAAAATGAAGGAGAGGTGGTGGATACAATCTATGCCTTAAGATTTTGGGTTAATAGCAATGCTAGAAACTCTTGCAGCAAGCATCATTGTTGATCTATCTTCATACATTCAGTGCTTTGCATTTTACTTGTCAAACTTACATATTTATTCAGCAAATATTTGTTGAGTGCCTACAACATTCTAGGAATCTGACAATTCAATCAGAAAAGTGGGTTCTACTGTCAAGATAAAGGTGTGTTAAGTTCTGAAGCTTACCATCACCTTATTCTATTTCTTCCTCTTCCTTTCATTACCACTGTCTCAGTGCAGACCCTCATTATCTTGGCCTGCATTTTTATTACCATGGTTTTCTAGAAAAAGGAAAAACACTCCACTCTGCCAACTGTGCAACTTCTCAAGGTCTTAAGACACACTTCTGAAGCAATGGTGAGGGAAGAGAGACAGAGAGCAAGGGGAGACATATAGTGGAAGCAGGTGGATAACTACTTCTACTGAGAGATTACTGGGAAGAAAAAAAAAAGACACTTCATCTGAAGGTAGTTCTCAAATAACCACAGATCTCAAGAAAGACAAATTTTCACTCTCTTGGAATTTGGCAGATGGACACATGTCCCTTCTTGTCTTTCTTAGTAAGGTGTAACAGCCTATAATTGCTACAGTCCCTTAAATGATGTCCTAGATATCATTTTACCCCATTAATTCCATCCATCTCATTATTCCTAGAAATTTTTTTCTAAAATGTGCATCTCTAGTCATGTCATGCCTCTGCTTAAAATTCTTTAATGGCTCCCAGTGCCTGTAGTAGAAGTTCTTTTTCAAGACGTATATATATCAGTGGTTTAGGATCATTTGTAAAGTGTGAATTGAATGTCTGCTACTAACTGAGTTAAGGAATTGAAGATTGGTAGTAATTTACTTTTTAAATAGGAATCTCACAATTTTGAGCTCTAATATTCTTTTCTGAATAGAATAGAAAGAGATGAGATTATGTGTAAGCCGCAGCCAATCTTTTTTTGTCATGGGATATACTGTGTGACAACTGTCATCAGGATGGTGATGATGTCATTGTTATTTCACTCAAAGTCTGGGATTGTCTGGGGATATGTAACTATTGCCATAGGTTTTATAGGGGAAAAGCCCCTGGCCCACCGAATAAAGTTCAAATACCATAAAGACTATGTAAAGACTTCTCTGATATCTTGCTTATCTTTTTAGACAAATCTTTGAGAGCATTACCCCCATCCTCATCTACTTATTCTCTGTCTGAAATGCATTTCATTCCCCCATTCCAATCAATCTGGTAAACCCCTCAAATATTTTAAGATCAAACTTCATTTTAAGCATTACTTCCTTTATGAAGTCTACCTTGATATTCCCTCCCAACTCTGGTAGAATCAAATGCTCACACAATTGCACAAAAACTGGAAGAATGAGGTCTTTTCCCTTGTGCACCTCTCTCTTTTTATTTCTTATTCATTTTATGTGGTCCCAGTAGGAAGTATCTATTGTAGGAGTAAGGATAAATCAGGCCCTGCTTTGGGAACAGACAACTCCAAAGTCTCAGTGGCTTGCAACAACAAAGGTTTATTTATTGGTCACATTCCATGCCCATTGTGAATTGACTGGAATTTCTTTCTACATCATCATTCAGAGACTCAGGATGACTAAGTAGCCACCATCTTAAACATAGCTGGTTATTGTGCCAGAGGGAAAAGAGAGGGTTTCACATAGCACATAGTTCATTAAATCCCAATGTTACTTGTATTCCTGATCCATTAATTATAACTAATAACATAGTCCCAACAAAAAACACAAAAAAGCCAGGAAATGCAAGACTACCTTGGACATGTAAGGCGGAGAGCCAGAAGTATTTGACTAATAGCACTAATTACGATTATATAAACCCAACATAAAACCAATCATGATTGTTTCCTAGGTTATGGGAGCAGTCTATTTTCCTGGCATATTTGTATGACACATCTGGATGCAACTGACATTTCCTTAGCAAGGAGAAGGGGCGGGGGTTGGCTGTTGGATAGAGAACAAAATAGTGTCTGTCACACCTTGTTCCTTCAACTCCCGCACCTAAGTTCTGGGGTTGGAAGGACCTAGGAGCCCTACAAAGCACACAGTATTTTCATTTCCATGGATATCGTTGAAAAGTTTTTCATAGCTGGAAACTCTTTGAACCATTGTTTTGGGAATTTCCTATATAACATCTCACTCATAGTCCAACAACCCTATGAACTAGGCATTATTTTCCAGAAGGGGAAAGAGAAGACCAGGCAGAATAAATAACTGTGTCAAGGTCACAGGACTAAAATGTGTTGGAACCAAATTTAATGTCAGCCTGTCTCCTGATTCCAGAACTCTTGATCTGTTCTTTATTTCTCTGGTATCTTATATGGAACCCCTGAAATTGTATTAACCTTTTTTAAAGTTGAACTTATTTTTAAGCTGTACCCACTATCATCGGAGGATAGTCTAAGTCTTGGGTTTGTTTTGTGCTATGTAAACCACATGTCTTTTTGTTTTAAACACTTCTCTATCTACAGTTTAAGAGAGGGTATCAAGGGTTTATCTTCTTATACAGTTCTGTTTTGACAACATGAGGGCATCTTGGAGTGACAGTGTGCTTTAATTCAGAAAAATGGATGGCACAGTGCTTCTCTTGCAGTAGGAGATTTGTGCTTATTTCCTCCTCTCTGTTAACAGGATTTATGCATAGGCCCTCAACAACACATGCGGAAGGCTGCTCCCTCCACCCCCGCCTCCATCCCCAAGAGAGCTACTGATATTTAATAAGTAATCATTGTTATGACTTGAAATGCTGGTTATAACCAGATCAAACATGGCAATCAGGTTTTATTTTTTAAAGCAATGAGAAGTACTTAGTTTATTGTGTCTCTTTCAGAAAGTTTGGGTGGGGGTTTCAGCCATAACGCTGTCACTTTATTATGAATTTCTATTAGTTGAATAGACTGAAATTAACATTTGATGACTTCTTCATTGATATCTGACATTTTTTTCACAGGCAGACTCTAATAAAGAAGTCAGTTAGAGCTATTAGACATATTTTAGGGGAATTTTTTGATGCATCTCTTCATTTAGATTAAGAAATTTAAATCATTGGTGCTATCAGTATGAATACTAATGATATAGCCTGCCAGATGGAAACCTTTCATAAATTTTCACTTTTCTCTTGCAGTTGGCTGTAAATCTTAAGTAAATGACTTCTTGGGTGAACTATGTTGATGTCAGCTTTAATGCCTCATGTCCACACCGATTTCAATGTCATAAGTACCTGGAAGGCAGGCAACTCTTAATTAAATGTCATCTTCTTTTTCCATTATTGAACTAGAGTGGAGTGCAGACTCTCCTTGCATTGTCTGTGGCTCCCTGGCAAAGAGCTCGGCTTTGTCACAAGTGGGTTCTTTGGGGCTACTTCAATGCTTGTGTCATGCAGTTTCTCCTCTCCTAACTAAAACTGTCTCCCTCAATGTGTCTTTCAGAGAGTAAAACACTGTTTCCTTAGCCCTTTGTTCTCCATTTTGACAAAACACATTCTGTAGGTTCTTGCCTCATTTTAACAATATTTTTTCCCTCCAGAAATTGATGTTTTAGTTCTCTTCAGGCGTGCTAATCTCCATACGAGAACTACACTGCATAAAACTTCCTTTTCCCCTGTGGGGATATATATCAGTATTCAGACGGTATCTTCCAAAGGCCTTTTCTTACCAATTATTAGGAGCTTCTGGTAACTTGTGGTTGCTTATCACTTGAATTCCTTGTGCAGTTTTTTCTTTTATTTTCTTTTTTAAAACAGAGCCAAACTTTGAAACGTATTATTACATTTTTTTTTTCCTTTTAAACAAAACAGAAGACAAAACAAAATAAAATTAAATGAAAGATTGTTCAAACTTTCTGGGCTTTGGAAACCCAAAGGAAACTCAACAAAAATACTTAGGTGAGTCAATAAATATTCCCAGTAGAAATCTTAGAAATCCTACAGGTAAACAACTTTTTCCACTTATTGAGTTATTTTCTCACCAGTTGTTTATTTATTGATTTGTTTTGCCATTAAACCTACGAACCAAGTGATAAATGTGCTTCCTTTGTTGTTACAGTGTAATGCATTGAGCCTTCCTTGAAGCTTCATTAAAATTATATCTAAAGCACCGATTATAAGAAAATGATTAATAATACAATAACGTGGAGCAACTGTTCTGCGGAGCTGTTTGGAGTTGTGGGCTTTTCCATCAACACTCTGTTTTGTTCTCTGCTTCCAACCACACAGGGAAGC
Organism: Leptonychotes weddellii; assembly: GCF_054177405.1. Classification (NCBI taxonomy): domain Eukaryota; kingdom Metazoa; phylum Chordata; class Mammalia; order Carnivora; family Phocidae; genus Leptonychotes; species Leptonychotes weddellii. The sequence goes on along the minus strand of NC_138370.1, from coordinate 158,736,252 downwards.
CAATGCCCGTCACCATTTTTTTTTCCTTCTCATCAAGCAGTAAGAACCATCATTCGGTAAAAACAAAGGTAACAACAAAACATTCTGAACCATTAAAATAATTTTCCAACATGGTTTCAGTAATTAGTGTATTTCAGTTTCAACAACTGTAATTAAACCTGACCTTTAAGCTAATTATGTCTTGACATTTATGATTTTAAACTGGCTTTCCCTGCGGTGATGGCATGTTATATGCAGGTTCTAATGAATAGTTTTGTAGTATTTACCTGTTGTCAAAGGGTCTCTGTTGTGACTTGGAGGGGACCACTTCACTCAGCATCCTGTCATAGGATGCCTAATGGTGCCACTCTGAAGGAGAATTATCTGCTACAATATCAGGCTGATGTTTAATTTTTGTAAGAGTGTTTTGATATAATTACAGGTACAGCAAAATCCCTGCTGGAAATTTTATAAAGAATAGGCCAAAAACTACCTAAGAGTTTGAGTGCAGACAAAGTGGGCTTCCTTGGGATCTAATAATTTGTGGCAGGTCAATAGGATGGAGCTTCCTAACTGCCATAAGAGAAAAGCTAATTCAAAAAGGAATCAGTGAGGGGGGAGAAACCAAGATGGTGGGCCTGGTTTTGTTGGCTTTCATTAAGCTTGAGCAGTGGTGGAGTTTTCCCTGTTTTTTTTTTTTTTTTTTTTCCTGTGTTCCCCTAGGCTACTTCTCACTCAGTTTCCTCCTTGATAATAATAGCTAACCTTTTTCAAGCACTATTGTGTGCTAAGCACTGTGTTAAGTACTTTACATATATTATTTTGACCTTTTTACAGCCCTGTGAGGTCGGAATACTCTATTACCTAGCACAGTTAATCGAAAGTTTTTTTGTTTTTCTTCAAGTGCTAAATGCCATAATCTGGTGAAGTCAGATAATATTTTGAAATATTCATGTCCATGTTTCTTTTTTCCTCACCTCCTTTAAAAGATTATCCTCCACCCACCCTCCACCCCATTCCATTAATCAGAAGCATCCGTGTTACTTTTAGAAACTGCAAGAAACAGTCAAGTTTTATTTTCTGACTTTCAAAGTGGGTCCAAAGATATCAGGGCCATAACCAAAAAAGCTGGAAAGAAGGCAGAGTAAGAACCAGAGAGCTAGGCTGCTCCTCTTTCTACCCCACATTGACAGGTCCCTTCATGAAAGAGAGGAGAATCAGAGAGGAGGATGGGTGACCTTAGTGGAGGGAAAGTAGGAGGGATGATTAATGGGGGAAGATGGTGTAAACCAGATAGAGAGGTGGTGAGGGATAGGTAGTAGGAGAAGCCAAGCAGAGCATGAGGGAGTACCCTGAAAGCTCAGCTCTCACAGGCAGACCATTTGCTGCCAGTGGGGAGAGGACTACACATTTTCACGTATTCAGAAAATCCATGTTGGTGAAGCCATCAGTCTCATTACCTTGTGAGGTATCGACTTCATGGAGAGTAGCCTCAAGTAGCTCATGGATTGGAGATGATGAAACTTCACTGAGGCCATCTCACTGCTCTGTGTTGGGGCATCTACTTTTCTCTGTGGCCTAAGATACACAGAAGAGTCCCCAAATATAGGTTAGAGGTCATTATGTCTGAAAAGGCAGAAATGTTGTGGAAATCTGAAAGCTCAGGCTTCATGCTTGAATAGAACTAGACTGCTAAATGAGTTGAGGTTTATATTTTCACTGGGTATTTATTTATGACAGAAATTTTGGTAAGAAACAAACAAAACTATCCTTTAAGACTCAACCAAATGGCTCTTAATGGTGGGATTAGAGGGAGTGGGATATTTGGGCTTAAAAGGGCATTATAAATGTCCCTTAGATTCAACCTTATGGGTTTTTTTCTCTTTGCATAATATAAGGATACACCTGCTTTCCGGGCAGTACAGAAGAAATATTAGAAAGCAAGATGTGTGCTTCACCGTTGTGTGATGCGACAGAAAAGTTTGGACCAAGTGTGTCCACTGACTGAGCAGTGGCAGGGGGCTTGGGAGTAAGATCAGTAAGGCAAAAGGGGAGCCTGCAGATGTGGTGTGGCTGGAAAATCAGAGTGTAAATATTGGCAAAGCTACTCTAGTTTCAGAGTTATTTTGCAGTCTTCCTTAGCACTGTCTTCTTGAAGATACGAAGCTGTTGTGGACCGTGATAAACCAAGTTTATTCTATGTTACTAGCCAAGTTAGTCCTTAACCAAGTTAGTAACCAAGTTACTCGAACATTGTGTGAAGAGACATTGGCTTTGCCTCACTTTAGGTAGATTTCAGACAAGGTCGTTTAGCCTCATTTTTCTCAGTTTTTCTGTATAGAGGGAACCGATGGAGGGTTGGTGTCTCTACGGTGCTGGTAGTGAAAAAGAAGAATGCTGATTACAAAGATATTAAAGAGTTAAAATCAATGGTCTTTAGAATTTGGGAGCAGCTCCACAGATTGTCTTAGACCAGTGTTGTCACACATCACTTCCTCTGTGTGCCCACCTGATAGCATGTGAGTTATGAAGTCAAGGGTAATTGTTGGTTTTGTTTAGGTTGGTGTTGTTTTTCTACCCACAATGCTTGGAACTGGTCATAAATGCTTCTGGTTGGATAAGTCCAGCTTTCGGAAAGTATTTCTCCTTTCATGAAAGGACAGTCCATGTGTGGTCACTCACTCCATTGTTCTAATCGCTGTCACCATTCTGGTGCCTAAAAGGAGTCAGCTTAATGAGTTGTAAAGGTTATAAACACTCCAAGAGAGTTGATCCTTGCTGCTTGGGCACCTTCTGTTCCCATCAGCATGGGACAAGGCAGTGCAGCCAGGTGGTGACTCCAAGTGCACCTACTGCGAGGGAGGACCCCAGACCACTGCTGTGGTTGGATTACAGAGGAGCTAGGTGGATGGACCAATGCTTAATTTGTTCTCCCTCGGGGCAGCCTTTATAGCGATGTGTCTGCTACTCAGTAGCACCTCACAGGAGACAAATAGACAAATCCTATCCGCACACATGTGTTTCATGCATTAGAGTCTAACATGATCCCTATAGCTCTGACCTCTGGTGGATTTTTTATCTGGGTCTTATAACTCCTTGGTGTCTTAAAGACTATAATCTGTAAAATGTGTGGTGGGTAAAACAACTAGCCAGATTGCCATTCCTGTTGCGTTATTGGCCCGTAACTCTGCCAAGGGGGCTGAGAAAGCTGTAAATCTAACTTGAATTTCAGACTGAACATCCAGTTTCAACTGGCCTTAACCCAGCCCTAAACATTCACTGTGCATTTATTTACCTCTACAGCTCAGACCCTACCTGACCTGGATCTTTACATTTCTGTGCTAACAGTTCATTCTTTATCAGTAATGATCTTTCTGGAGCCATTTGATTTGTCTGTGCACTGACACATGATATTTGGATACACCATGATTTATTTCCTTGCTGGCTCTGCACATGGAGTTTGGTGACATGTTTCACAGGAGATCACCTGTGATGAGGACAAAGGTCGGTGGAAAGCTGTTCAAACAGAGGTTTGGCCTCGAGGAGCCCATCTGAACCTCAACTCTCGACCTGTTCATTGACTGTGTTTGCTAATTGGGTCTTCAGTACAAAACAAGAAACAATGCTCAGCACTGCTAACCGTTCGCTTAGCCAGAATATGAAAATCAATCTGCTGATGACCAAAAAGGCATAGCAAACAACATCCCTATGGAATTGGGTGTTTTTAGTCTTGGCGTTCAACAGATGTGGTCTGAGAGCTCCCACAACCCATGAGAAGATGCAGTTCACATAATTAATGCCAGGTTGGCTTCTTGCATGTAGGGCTACAGAGAGATGGAGAAAAAGCGAGGGAGCCTGAGGTTAGTAGAAATAAGTGACCTGCGAAGGTTGTTTGGATTCAGTAGAAATGATGGTGCATAATCTGATGTCATGCTACGTATTCTTTTCTTTAATCACTTCTCACTGATTTTTGCAGCTTGTGAAGGGAAGTAAACAACACAAACACAAAACAACAACAACAACAAAAACCCTTTCTCCGAGTAAATTCCTTGGTTAGACTCTAAGAAACTGGCTTGTCTGGCTGGCCGGGGACCAAGGAAAAATAAACCTGGTGGCTTCTGTGTCCTGAAGTTTCCCCTTGAAGCTCTCCTGTTGTCAGCATTTCAGAGAAAGAAGTCAACTGATCTCATCTGAAAATCACACGGAAAGTAGGCATGTTTTCATCACACGGAAAATGAAAACATAAGCTCTTGACTTTTCTCAACTTAAATCTTGTCAGATCCAAAGGAAATTAAAGAAACATATGTTTGAATTTAGGAACCTGATTAAAGAAACACCTTGGAAAGTAGCCCCCTTGCACTGGACCTTCTTAGGTAGAATTTATTAGAAGCATCCCAAGTGGCAGGCATCCCTTTTATTTTCTCTTTCTCATTTACAATGGGAAGCTCTTTGTTTCTTTCTCAGACGCTTGATGCTAAAACAAGTACAAAACAGGAAGGCATATTCTAATCAGGGGGCTATTTTCAAAGCTTGCAACAGTTAAGTTACATTGTATGTATCCAGGAAGACATTTAAAAAAAAATAACAGCACCTCTTTTTCCTGATGTAACCTTTGAAATTTATCTCCAATCCCACTTCATATACTTTCTTTTTAACAAAGGAAGAAAAGAGAAAAGAGAAAATAAAGAAGGAATAAATCAACTGTAATGTGGCAGATGCCTTCCTCGTTGCTTCTAATTGTGTAAAGAAACAATATAATGCAGTAAAACTTGGAGGATTTTATTTGGTTTATTAGCTCTGACTGCATCCCAAGTTGTCTCACTGCTCCAATTTTAGACAACACATGACATCATAATTGCTTCTGGCACTTTACAGTAATAGATACTGGTGAGAGTTTTTTAGCACCTCCCCACCCCCACCTCCCCCCCAACTTTATGAGTACTTCTTTGGAGAACTCCAAAGAAGCCTCTCATCCCTCTCATTTGCAGAGCATGCACATTTTGACTGAGGTAGCTTTCCACTATGCTGCTTGCAAAGATATCTGCCCTATTTAAGTTTGAAGGCAGCTTTCTTCAATCCACCAAATAGACTCTCAGGGTTTCACGGCACACCTACCAGCTTATTCAGTGCTGTACACTTGTCCAGGGTCCTGAGCTGGGGAGGTTAGCAAAATTAGCCCTGACCAGGGCAGCAATTAATCTGTTCTCAGCAAACCCAGATCCTGAAAGTGATACCCTGGACCACTTTGTAGTAGTCTTGAGATAGTATTTAGATCCTCAAAATATATGGAGGATTTACTTTCCCTCTGCTTGGATGACCTATGCTGTGTGCTTAAGCCTCAGCTAATGAACCAGTGGCAGGGAGATAGCTAAATGAAGTTACCGACACAAATGTGAGTTTATGACTGACCCACGCACTGGATGATAAGGACATCTTTATAAATATGGGAAGCTGATGCAGGCTGTGACTGCCACACAGCAGATTAGCATTGTTAAACTGTGTCGCAGTCCAAACAGTGCCTGGCTTGAATATTTATTATGTTCTTTAATCTTGCTGAGCAAACAGGCTATATTTATCAGCAAAGGGAAGGAGCTTCCCTTTCAAGGGTCAATGTGTCCAGAAAGGCTTCATAAAGACATCCATTGTGAGAGTTGGCAGGGTTGGTGGAGATCATTTAAGCCCTTTCTTTGTATGTGGGGAAAGAGAACCAGAAATGGTAAGTGACTTGTCCAAGGTCACGTAGCTATTATGTAGTGGTGGTGAGACTGGTCTTCTGCTCTTCTGATTTCTAGAGAATCGTTCCTCTCATTGACACAAGCACCCTCATATGAACCTACAAACAGTTTCTGCTGTCCTGCAAAGTCACATAGTGATGGAGATCCTGAGCCACTTTATATGTTCTCTCTCAGATGTCCCTTAGCACTGGCCTCTATGAGGAACAGAACAAATTTCTCTAGTCGTCCCACTGCCTGGGCCACAATTAGCATGCTGTGACATGACCTTCCCTTTGCCTCATTGAAGTTCATTTAAGGCTCATTTCTTCAAGACCTTCTCCTCACTTGTGGCTGTAAATAGTGTGGGCATTAATAGTTACATGTTGCAATGTGAGGTCAGAGCCAACTGGAAATAAACCCTCTTCTGGGTCCAGGACCCTATATGTGTCTTATTTGGTTCTTAACACTTTCTCCTTTGAATCACCATTTTATGTTCTCATATAATACTGCTCTTTACTCTACAGCAGATGTCCAAGACTGGTATTACTACCTCTATTTTACAGATGAGTAAAGCAAGAGTTTAAGAGACTTACGTAAGATAAATGAAAACAAATTAGCCAACGGACTGAGGATCCAGTATGGAAAACAAGATATCTAATTCCTGGTCTGATCTTATTTCTACCCCCACACAACTCCATTTCCCTCCAATGCCTTGCACATAAACAATAATTAATACATTTGTTTTGAATAAATGAGGCAAAACCTCACTTCCAAATGTTTCCAATTTCATATTTAGAGATACCTTAAACTCAGGGTCCTAGAATAAATTTATTATCTTCCCCTACAAATCTGCTATCCAACTTTTATTCCTTATGTTACAGGAGAAATCCTACTTGTCTCTCTGTCTAAAGCAAAATCCTGCAAGTCATTCAAGACCCAGGGACTCATCCCCCAAGTCTGGCTAATTCTCTTCCTTATGTATCTTGTTTCCCATTCTCTCCGCCGGCTGCTACCATCCTAGATCAGGTCCTCATTATCTCTGAGCTGCATTAATGCAATAATCTTCTTAGAGGACTCTCTCCGGAAGGGCTCCCCTCTCCTCCAGCTTGTTCCTCACAGAGATGTCAGTTCTAACTCATGAGTATGATTATGACACTTGCCACCATCATGGATCCCCATTTTTCAAGGATCATAATCTTAAACTATTTACAGGGCATGCCATACCCTTCATGAACTGGCCACTGCTTGCCCTTAGGGAGTTGTGTCTTGCCCGTCTTAACTTTTCACTGTACTCTAGCATTGTTGAACTCTTGTTATTTGTCCCACAAGCTCTTTCATATGTTCAAGTCTTTGCATGTGCCATCCCCTGGAATGTCCTCCATCTCTGACAAAGTTGTACCTAAATAAATGATATTGTGAAGACATGTAACCAGTTCTTCTACCATTGCAGTTCATGTTCTTTTCACAATGTTAAAGTGGCATTTAAAAGCAGCTTCTGGGACTTTTGCTTCAGGCAAATGAGATACCGCTCATACTTACTAATGGTTAAAATTAAAAAGATGGACTATGTGAAGTGTTGGTGAGGATATAGAAAAAGTGGAACTCTCATACATTGCCAGTGGGAATGCAAAGTCATTCATTTACTTTGACACTTTCTTTAGAAGTTAAGCATATACCTATTTGGCCCTTCTATTCCTCAGTATTTAGCCAAGAAAAACTGAAGCATATGTCTATACAAAGGTTTGCACACCAATGTTCATAACAGCTTAATTGTTATAGCCCCAAACTGGAAACAACCCTAATGTCCATCAACAGGTGAATGTATGAACAAATTGTGGTCTCTCCATATAATGGAACACTAGTCAGCAATATAAAGAAATGGACTATTGATATCTCTATAATATAAAATAATATTAAAATACTTATGGGAAATGATAGAAGCCAGAGAAAAAGCAGGGCATATTGTGTAACTCCATTTGCATAAAAATCTAAGAAGTACAACTAAATGCATAGTGACAGAAAGCAGATTAGGGCTTATCTGGGGATGGGGATGTCAGGAGGAGAGGATAAGAAAGAAAGGGAGGAATGGACTTAAAAAAAGGCTTAAAGAAACTTTTGGGGATGCTGCATTTGTTTATTATCTTGATTGTGGTTATGCTTTAACAGGTGTATACATATGTAAAAACATTAAATTATATATTTTAAGTATGTATGGTTTATTATATGTCCATTAACCTCAATAAAGCATTTTTAAGACTCAGATTTTAAAAATTAAAAACAACGAATTTTTCATCAGGTTCTAAAAATTAAAAATAATGAGTTTTTAGTTGTGAGAATTTCAGGCATTTTGGTGGGTGACATGATCCTGGTCAGAGACTCATTTTTCCTCTTCTTTCGGTAACACCCAGGAATCAGGCTTGTCTCACTGACTATTCCAAGTCAAGTATTTCTAGGAATAAATTTTATGTCTGGAAATAAGGAAAGAAGTGGAGCATCTTGCTGAGAAGAACTAGGAAATTCCAGACAGCTTCATCTGGGATTTTCTTCCCGTATCTGTCCGAGTAGACAAAATACTTTTACAAAAGTACCCCAAAACATCAATGGCTCAAGACGATGAAATATATTTCCCACTCTGCAGGTGTTCAGATAGCAGTGCTCCATGTGGTGATTCAGAAACCTTTATTTTTCCATCTGATGGCTCCATCATGCCTCAAAACCTCAGTGTCTCCTCTTGTATCTGGTCAGTAGACAGAGGAAGTGTGAGTGGAGGATGACACTCGAGGTGTTACATAACCTACGGCTGGAAGTGGTGGACCTCACTTTACCCACATACCCATAACCCACTGGCCAGAAGCCATCCTCAAAACCACACCGAACACTAGCTGTGTATCTGGTAGAAAAAGGAAACTGCTACCAGTCTGTATGACGCTTCTCAGTATCACCCTCACCTCCTGTATTTCTTAGGGAGGCAGCACCACCACTTGAACAAATACACTCATTCACTCTTGAATAACTATTTTTGGCATACTTCCTGTGTAAAATACACAGTAGGCCTGGTCCCTGTCCTCATTATAATTGCAGTGTCACAAAGGAATATAGTATACACAAGGAGAAAGGCATATTAAAAAGATACATTTATAAATGATTCATTACAATTGAAGTATTACAAGAAGAAAGATCAGACAGAGGACTCACTAGGAAAAAGTACTCAGAGTACTCTATAAGAAAAAGGTGAACGTTCACTCACGCAACTTTTTCATTGAACACTTACGAGTGGGGCACTGAGCTGTCATGATGCAAAACGTCCAGTCATCCTTGCACTTTTGGAGTTTACAACCAGTTGAGGAAATAAAACACCCATGCAAGAAACTCTAAGAAAAAGTGCTATAAGAACGTGGAGTGGTGACAGCCAGTTATCCACAAGACCTGCTTCCCTATCTTCCAGCTGTGCTCGTTAATTTTATGTGTCAACTGGGCTAAGGATAACCAGAGAGCTGCTAAAACATTGTTTCTGGATCTGTCTGTGAGGGATTTTCCAGGAGAGATTAGCATTTGAACAGGTAGGCTGAGCAAAGATTGTCTTCACCAATACAGGTGGGCACCATCTGATCCATTGAGGGCTTGAATAAAACAAAAAGGCAGAGGAAGGGCGAATTTGCACTTTTTTGGCTTGAGCTGAAACCTCCATCTTTTCCTGCCTCCAGATACTGGGCTCTCTTGGTTATCAGGCCTTTGAACTTGAACTGAATTACACCACTGTCTTTCTTGGTTCTCCAACTTTTAGGCAGCAAATTGTGGGATATCCTGGCATCCATAACCACATTAACCAATTCCTATAATGAATCCTCTATCTATCTATCTATCTATCTATCTATCTATCTATCTATCTATCATTTATCTACTTATCTATCAATCGATCATCTATCAATCATCTATCTATCCCATTGGTTCTGTTTTTCTGGAGAACCCTGACAAACACATCATCCTTCTATGCAGTTGGGTATAGCTATGAGACAGTTTTTAACCATGGAATGTGAGCAGAAATGGTATTTTCAAATGTTGCCTCTTTTGTTTAAAAGAACATCACTGGGGGCACGTGGGTTAGTTAGTTAAGCATCTGACTCTTGAGCTTAGCTCAGGTTTTGATCTCAGGGTCGTGAGTTCAAGCCCTGCATTGGGCTCCACACTGAGTGCGGAACCTACTTAAAATAAATGAATGAATAAATAATGAATAAATAAATAAATAAAAGAACATCATTGTCCCTAGATCCTTGCTATATCTTTTTTCTCCTGAGCTGTGCCTGTGACCCAACTTCAACCAAGTGAAAAAGGACAATGACCGAAAGTATCGTGGGGCCAAAAGATGGAAGACGTCTGGGTCTCTAAATGATGGGGACTAACCTGGACTGCTCATTTCAGGGATCGTAAGACAGAAAGCCATAACTTTCATCTCATTCAAGCCACAATATTTCTGTGTCTTTTTGTTGCAAGAGCTTAGTCTTTACTCCTAAGTTATTCTGAGATATATAAGAAAACAGAATGACTTTCAAAGGAAAAAGATCCCTTCCTGCAGTGATCAAAGGATGCTTCATGGAGAAGGTGACATTTAAATTCAGCCTTTTTTAATCAGTTGAGGAAAGGGGATTTCAACAGAGGAGTGTGCCTAAGCAAGGGAATGGGACTAGTAAAGCATCAATTAACTACAGAGCCACATTCTCACACACAGCTAGAGACAAATTCACTCTCTTTTCCCTCTCACTATACAGGATGTAGAGTTCTCTAATTTTAGAAGTCCTTTTTTTGTTAGTTCCAGTCTAAAGATGTTCAATAACCTGTAGGGTTGGCAACATACTTAAAATTATTTTTAGATTTTTTGGTGAAATTTGCCATTATAATTAATCTTTTTTTTTTTTTTAAAGATTATTTATTTATTTATTTGACAGAGAGAGACACAGCGAGAGAGGGAACACAAGCAGGGGGAGTGGGAGAGGGAGAAGCAGGCTTCCCACAGAGCAGAGAGCCCGATGCGGGGCTCAATCCCAGGAGCCCGGGATCACGACCTGAGCCGAAGGCAGACGCTTAATGACTGAGCCACCCAGGTGCCCCTATAATTAATCTTCTTTTCTAAGACTCCTCATAATCCCTGAACTATCACAGCTGTGAAATGAGAATAATCAAGATAATTGGCTGTATGATTCAGCTTCAAGTGTCATGATGACCTGGGTGATCTGGGCTGTTCAGAATTTGGAGCATAAATCCTCTGAACATCTCCATGTCACCTACTTGTACCCACTTTTTAAAAAAAGATATGTTTATTTATTTTAGATAGAGAGAGAGCGCACAAGCCGGGAGAGGGGTGGAGGGAGAGGGAAATAATTCTCAAGCAGACTCCCTGCTGAGCACAAAGCCGGTCATGGGGCTCAACCCCTGGACCTTGAGATCATGACCTGAGCTGAAACCAGGGGTTGGACACTTAACTGATTGAGCCACCCAGGTGCCCCTACTTGTACCCACTTTTTGTGGGGCAGTGGGTATAGCTAACACTTCCTTTAATTCAAAGAGATTTTCTTTGTTCTGGGCTGAATTGTGACCCTACCCACAAATTCATATGTGGAAGCCCCAACCCCAGTACCTTACAGTGTGATTGTATTTGGAGATGAGGTTCCTTAAGGAGGGGATTCAGATAAAATCAGGCCTTTAGGGTGGTCCTTGATTCAATTTGACTAGTGTCCTTATAAGAAGAGGAAATTTGGATGCAAAAGGAGACAACAGGGATGCATGTGCACAGAAGAAAGACCATGTGAGGACACAGCTAGAAGGAGATCATCTGGATGCCACGGAGAGAGACCTCAGAAGAAGTCAAACCTTCTGATACCATCGCTCTTGGACTTCCCAGCCTCCAGAACTATGAGAAAATAAATTTCTTTTGTGTAAGCCACTCAGTCTGTGGGATTTTGTTATGGCAGCCTGAGTAGACTAATATATTCTTCTTCTTACCCTTCCCTCAACCTAAATGTTGAGATTCTATTTCCTTGGAAGTCATGATCATGAGAGTTTGCTCTATAGTTTAGAAGGTGTTTGTTATATACATGATCTCATTCCAATTTAGGTAACTGTGAGGTAGATTCTGGGCTGGTATCATTATCCCCACTGTATAGTTAGGAAAACTGAGGTTCAGGAAAAGTGACTTGCTAGTTTGCTTGAAGTTTTGCCAACATATCACTATGGATCCAGGAATCAAGCCCAGGTCTCTTGATGTAACTCTAGGGCTTTAAGATAACAGGACTCCTCTCCTTATAGTGTTTTGTCCTTAGAAGACTGCCAGCAACATTTCCACTGCAAAATAGAAAGGTATGTGCTGGTTCTGGAGCCACACTGCGTGAGGCTAAATCTTGGTGTGTCATATCCCAGCTGTGTGACCTTGGGCAAGTTAATCACTTTGTGTCTTAAGTTCCTTATGTATAAAACGAGGATAAGAACAATGCCAACTTCATATTTTGTTGAGATTAACTGATGTATTATATGTCACATGCTAACTAGGTATCAGTTATTTTATTATTATTATAATTAATTATTGTTATTATTTTCTGCTTGATTCTGATCATCTAATTCCTGAAAATTCAAGATTAAATCCAGTTAAGTTTTAGTTTCTAAATTCCAAAAGAGGACGTCCTGGGGAATTCCAGATTCTCTTAAGTTTCAACACTCCCTTATGAAAGAGGATCTTGTAATATACAGTAGAAACCTTAAAACCTACAAGACTTCAGTTCATCAGAACCCAGTGACCCCAAGCCCTAAATTAACTAAAATTTCTTTCTTTTACTTTGTGTTTTGTCTTTGAGAAAGAAACAAATCAGGAGAGGCAGTTGATGTTTATTCATGCAGTAAATATTTAATGAGCACTTACTCTGTGTAACGTATTCTGCTGGGCACTGTAAGGGACACAGGAGATGACCCAAATGCTTAGTCTGTCCTTAAGCTGTTTACAGGCTAGTAGCTAAGATAGGACATGTACATATGAGTTTAATGTAAGGCACAGATAGTAAGAACAATGAAAGGGATATAAGTACTTTCCCAAAGTGCTGGAGATCTGGAACTTAACCTTTTTTTTTGTTTTGTTTTAAATCAGGCAGATCATAGGCTAAGTGACTTTTGGGCTCTATCTTTTACTATCTGTACAACAAAACTAATGCTAAGAAGGTCATTCCTGAGGGCCTGCTGTAACCTCACTTATTATTGTAAGATTCACTTATGGTTTATTGGGCTGATGTAGGAGAGGTCTGGGGTAAAGAAACAAAACAAGATTTTATCCAGCACCACCCAGAATCATGTCACCAGGATATTCTGTTCCCGGCTAGGGGCCTCCCTGGCCCCCTGCAGGCCAACAACATATTTTTTTAGTGGCTTTAAAAGTTCTCAGTGTTTTGGGGATTTTGAGGGGGAAGTTGCAAAAAATTCTTACTGTTTGACTAAACAGATTGGCAACAAGGGAAAAAAAGAGAAGTGCTAAATAATAATAGTTAATTAATTCTTACGATAATTTAATAGGTGGGGGCAATATTCCCACCCCATTTTATAGATTAAGACACTGAGGCACAGAAAAATCCAGCAACATGCCCTATATCACATAATAAGCATTGGGGTCAGGATTTTAGCTAATTCCAGCAATATGTGGAGAAATCATGCTTAACCCTATGTTATACTTTTTTTTTTAAGAGTTATTTATTTATTTTAGAGAGAGAGAGAGAGACAGAGCATACGAGTGGGAGAGGCAGAGGGAGAGGGAGAGAATCTCAAGCAGACTCTACACTGACTGTGGAGCTCAATGCAGAGCTCGGTCTCACGACCATGATATCGTGACCCAAACTGAAACCTAGTTGGACACTCAACACTCCTGAGGGTCCCCCCATGTTATACTCTTAACAACATAGTACAAAAGTGAGCAAAGTAAATGAGACAATTCACAGGTGAGCAAATATAATGGATAACAAAGATTTAAAAGGATTTTCAGCCTTTTTAGTAATCAGATAAACACAAAATTTAAAAAAATTACCAGTTTTAGGCTTGGGGGGCGATACAGTATCTGTTATAATTTGTTCAACTCTGCGATTGAAGCAAGAAAGCGGCCATAAAAAAATTATGAAAAATGGATGTGGCTGAGTGCCAATAAAAATTTATTTACAAAAACAGGCAGCAGGCCAGATTTAGCCAGAGGGCCATAGTCTACCGAACTCTGCATTATGATATTCTATGCAATATGATATAAGTATGAAAAAGAGCAGATAAAGAACATGAAGGAATATCTCAGATTGGTATTAAGAACAAAATGCAAGTTTCAGGGTAATGTGTATGGTAAAACTCAAATGTGAAGAATTATATATCAAAATATAGAGTTATATATATAAATGTTGGTATAGGCAAAGTGTGGAATGATATATATACACTCAAACTCCTACCATTGGCTCCTTCAGGGGTATGATTGAAGTTGAACAGGTAGAGACTTATTGGCATTTATATATATGTGCTCTGATTTGTTTGGCCCTCGAGACCAACACATATTATTATTAGAATTGAAAGAAAAACAAGCAGTATATCATAGAAAGAAGAAAAAAGAAAGAAAGAAGGGAAAGAAGGAGGGAGGGAGGAAGGAAGGAAGAGAGGGAGGGAGGAAGGAAAAAGGAAGGAAGGAAGGAAGGAAGGAAGGAATCTTTATTGATCTTCAGCTTTCCAATAGGAGAAACACTCTGTAGGAAGGACAGATTTTTCGTAGGTGAAAGGCAGGTCAGGATATGTGCCTGGCACAGAATATGGGCCCTCAATAAATTCTTGGCAAATGATTAACTTCATGAAGGTATTTTCATGAAGGAAAGAGAAAAGATCAATGACTTTATGAATATTTCCCCCGTCCTTTCCAAGATTGGCATTGTGGATGAGTATGTGGTTGAATTCTTGCAATGCCCCTTCTTGGCTGTGAAACCGCACAGTTTCTAACTTCTCTGTGCCTCAGCTTCCTCATCTATGCAGTGGGGACCATAATAGTAGGTATTATTTAATGAGTAGGTATCTCATTAAAATGAGATAACATGTAATGGTGCTTAGAACAATGCTTAAATTGAAAAGGTTGAACTAAATGCTGTTGATATTTGACTCCATCCTATAAAACTGGCAACTTAATACAATTCAACTTAATCCATAAAAATGAGATCTTGCTTTGTAGGTCTTTCCAGTCTTGGGGGTTAGGGTGAGAATCAGCTGTAGGTATGGGCATAGTGCCCTGCAGCAAACTGTGGGCGGTGGAGACAGACAGTTTTGACCCTGCTTCTATGAACAGTGTGATTTTGGGTAAGTCATTTGTCCTTGCTGAGGTCATTCTTATCTGTAAAATGGGGATAATCATATATCACTTCCAGTTGCTATGAGAGTTGCACAGAAAACACGAGTCTCTGCACATGGTCGGCATCCACAATGAGCAGTCCTATTGTGGTTGACCCACCACTGGTGGGAAATCAAACTGGTGTAGCTACTCTGGAAAACAGTATAGAGGCTCCTCAAAAAGATAAAAATAAAGCTACCTATGACTGCACATATATAAAAGCTACCTATGACTCAGCAACTGCACTACTAGATATCTATCCAAAGGATACAAGCATAGTGATTTGAAGGGGCACATGCACCCCAATGTTCATAGCAGCAATGCCCACAATAGCCAAAATGTAGAAAGAGCCTGGATGTTCATCATCAACAGATGAATGGATAAAGAAGATGTGATATATATATATAAAATGGAATACATATATATAATGGAATATTACTCAGCCATCAAAAAAAGAAATCTTGCGTTTTGCAACGAACTAGATGGAACTAGAGGATATTATGCTAAGTGAAATAAGTCAGAGAAAGAGAAATATCATATGATTTCACTTATATGTGGAATTTAAGAAACAAAACAAATGAACATAGGGGAAGGGAAGGAAAAAATAAAATAATATATGCAACTAATGAATCATTGAACACTACATCAAAAACTAATGATATTTATTATATGTTGGCTAATTGAATTTAAATGAAAAAATAAAAAATAAATAAATAAAGTAAGAGGAAAACAGAGAGGGAGGCAAATCATAAGAGACTCTTAACTATAGGGAATAAACTGAGGGTTGCTGGAGGGGAAGGGGTGGGGGATGGAGTAACTGGCTGATGGGCATTAAGGAGGGCACTTGATGTGATGAGCACTGGGTGTTATATGCAACTGATGAATCACTAAATTCTACCCTTGAAATTAACACACCATATGTTAACTAAATTGAATTTAAATTAAACAATTTTTTTCTTGGAAATGTGATCGCAGGGCAGGGATGGGGAAGCAACTCATGGAAACGAATGGAATCTTTTTCCTCAATTTTTGGCATTTTTGCTGGTGGCAACAGACTTTGCTATCAATTAGAAATGACTGGGGTCTCAGGCTCAGGAAAACTCCAGATAACAGTCAAAAGATACCAATTCTTTCTGTTATCTCAGCTGCCTTAGGTACCCTTTCCTGCATGTGAGATTAGTTGAAAATTCATGTGTATCTGGCTTCATAAACATTTACTATCCCCTATCCATCTCATCAGAAAACAGGAGGGTAAAACTGTACTTACACCCTCTGACCTCTCTGAAGTTTGGTTTTTCTTTCATTGAGCAGCAGGCTTCTTGAAGGGGGAGTAATGACATCTGACCCCACAGGTATGCATGTCCAGAGATCACAGAACATACTGCTTGACTTAAGAGCAAGATATTCAAAATTCATGCTGTGCCCAAGGAAAAGCCATTTTAAGGACCAACATCCTAAACATTTTGTTCAGTCCTCATCCATCTAAACAGCTCTTTGTTTTTTCTCAACACTTCACCCTCTCTAATTCTTCCCATTGAAAGTGTTTGGTGCTGGCATTCAGATGATTGGGTTGACTTATGTCATGTGTGACTTGGGAAAATCACCTAACCTTTCTCAGCTCTAGTTTATCTCTTTGCAAAATGGGGTTAATAATAGCATCATAAAGAAGCTGTAGAGAATTGACATTTGTTGAGTCCTGACATGTGCCATGTATTTTTTATTGTAGGGATTTTTATTGTATTTCTTGTCATCTTGGGTGACATGTAGCATCCATTCTTCTTTCCTCTGATAGCATTCGATTTCCTCTGGGGGATCGCCCTCTCCTCTAGTGTGGGTACTCTCGGTGGGACCGTGGAGTCTCCTTTCTCACCATTGCTGTGGATGGGGTCCTTTTGCCAGGTTGTTTTTTTTTGTTTGGCCTAATATACCTAAAGGGAAGTCACATACACCACATATGGTTAAGCAGATTTTCGGGCTTGAGGATCTTAAATATTGAACAAAGTCACTGGAAGATACAGCTAGAATTCATTCCCCATAGAGCAGCTCTGCTGTGGGGCTACAGAGCGTATTCGGCCATGAACACTATCTGGGAGTCTCCGGGTTCCTATCTGGTGAGAGCCCTGTCCTTCACTTTCTCTTTAATCTTTTTACTTCCTCCATATTTTCTCCAAATCATTTATTTTCTTTGAGTTTTTTTTAATTTGTTTGCAACCAAAAAAATTCCTATTTACCGACAGGAACATTATTTTATTTGATCCTGACAGTAATCCTATGAGGTGGGTACAATGATTGCTCCCACTGTCCCTGAGAAAACTGAGACCCCAAATGTTAAGTCATTTACTCGAGTCGTGTAGTAGGAGAAGTGGGAATTTAAACCCAGATGAGGCGAGAAGGACTAATAAGATGCAAGCATTTGAAGGCACCTTGCGTCGTCCTTAGCTCACAGTAAACACTTAGCAACGTTAGTTAATTCTAAAATTAATTCTGAGTCTTTGTGGTCAGTAAGAAATGGCTGCTTACTGTGAGGGAAACAAGTAACATCCCCAGGATGAGAAAATGTCAAACAAAGTGACGATTCAGTGATTTATCATCTTACAGGAATGTTGTTTGTCATCTTTGTCCATTTCTTGAAACTTGAGCTTTTTAGGGGCATGGTCTCTGCTCTGAAATCTCATTGCATTTCCAGAGAATATTAGGATATTTGGGCACTTGAGCTGCATTGAACAAGGTCTGTTAGAAACTAGCCACAAAGTTTGGATTAAAATTGTTTTCTTGTGGTTCCGTGTGGTCTGGATCTTGAAATAGCCACTGCCACAGCTTCAAGATGCCACTGACATGTTAGTTCTGCAACAAGCAGTAACAATCTCTGAGCCTTCCGATCATCCTCGAAAAGCATATAGCACTCAGTCTGGGAAATGTTTCCAAGCTAATTGTTTAACAGAAATTCTACAAGATAGCAGTGACTATTCACCAGTTGTTTAACACTGGTAGAAATCTAACTGCATGGCAACCATTTCGATAAATGCTGTTATTAAGTTTTATTTGGACTTCCCTCTGTATTTCTCAAGAGGACAGTTTGATTTCTTTTCAGGGATATTTTCATTCAAGCAACATCAGATTTAGCTTTACGTTCTGTATATGCTTGGTGTTGTACTGATCCACAATAAAACCTCAGGCCCTTGAGTGTCGATTGTGCATGGAAGCAGTTTTTAATAGGATGAATTCCTAGGAGAAAGTCGAACAGTGTCTGTTCTTTTCCCTTCCTTCTTGCGGTGTTTTCTACTTCTCCTCTCCTCTCCTTTCCTCTTCTCTTCCCCTCCCTTCCCCTTTCTTTCCTTCTTTCTTTCTTCCTCACTTTCTTCCACCCTTTCCTTCCTTCCTTCCACCCTTTCCTTCCTTCCTTCCTTCCTTCTTCCTTCCTTCCTTCCTTTCCTCCTTCCTTCCTCCAAGGCTAACATAGAATGGACTCCAGGCTCCTTGTGGATGTTTGTGTCAAATTAAATCTGACTGTTTCCAAAAGGTCACTCTGGTCATTTGGAAATGACAAAGGGTAGACCTCTTTGGGGCCTGCACCTGTTTAGTACCATCAGCATCGTGCTCTCCAGCTTCCTTGCAAGGATATTTTCCATTGCAATAAAATGGTGTGGATTTGGAAGACTCAGGGATGGCCTGACTTTCTGACTGTTTTGTCTCCGTCAGTATGTCAATAATCAGCAGGGGAGCCCGCACTATGGAACTTAACTCCTGGTCTTTGCACACACTCACTCTTCAGCTGAGTCCCTGATCGCATGGGGGTTGGCTTTTACATGTACCTCTTGTTAAGCTTATGGCTGTGTTTTAAAATAATGAGACCAGTTTGAACGGAGTGCTCTGGGGAGGAAGCAGGCTTCTTTGGTGTGGTGCTCAGTAACACTTGGGTTAGGGATCTGTCATTCTTACAAAGTTCTACTTGGGGATTTTGCCACAGCCTGGCCTGTCCCAAGTGCTGAGTGTCTCCTCTGATGGGGGAAAGTTTTCTTTATTGGATGGGTGTCCTCAAATGCAGTTCACAGGTTTTCCTGGAGGATCTGCCTGCTGAATCATGACATATATGTGTCTTCCGATTAAAGGATCCCCTTTAGGGATGACTTATTTTACAGAATACTATGCCCAGATGAACTTGGAAGAAGAACTTGAGGCAGTTGTGTTCATTTTTCAAATAAAGAGTAAATAACATTCCCTCATAATGATCAGCATACTGAAAACATGTCTTAAACTAAATACGTTACTCTCACAGAGCTCCAAAGAAATGTTGACAATCTTTCTTTATGTGGGGAATTGCAAACATAGAGTTTGCCAGTGTTCTTGAATGTTAGCTTATTACTCTGAACTTAAGGTGCATTTGTAGCAGTTAAAGGGGACGACCCTTGTAACTATGACATAGGAAATATAAAATATACTTAAACTTTTTAGCATAGTATTCACATATTGAATGCTAATTATTATTTTTGCTATTGATCTCTTGAAAGACAGAATATTTGGAGAAATACAGTTGAACTCATTGCTGATAAATATTTGACTTTTAGACACTAAAATGGTACATTTTGATAAACTATTGAATCATAGCGCCCTAGATGTTAAGTGACTTGACCAAAGCCAATGTGGTGGTTTCAGAAATCATGTTGTAAATCGCTGACTTTCCTCCCATCAAGAAGTAGAGCCAAATTCCTTTTATCTTGAATATGGACAGGACTTAGTGGCTTGGTTCCACCAAAGAGAACGCAGCAGAACTTTCCAGACCAGATCATGACAGGCAGCACAACACATCTGACTCTCGCTATCTCTTACAGTGCTCTCTCCTGGAATCCAGCTGCCACACCACGAAGAAGTGCAGGCCACCTGTCAGTATTTGGCCAACAAGTGTACTGGGCTGGAGTCCCAGCTGATGGCCCGCATCAAGAGCCAGGCATGGGAATAAGGGAGCCTTTTTTTTTTTTTAATTTTTTTTTT
>NC_138370.1:158648914-158716097 GCF_054177405.1 Leptonychotes weddellii | reverse complement strand
CTTGACTTTCATTTGGTTTAAATTAGAATTTACAACTTGCTTATATTTTAGGTATACTGAGGGTCTTAGATGATTCTTAAAAAATGAGATAGCTGGGTGGATATCAGAGATTATTTATTTGAACCTCCTAATTATGCGGATGTATAAATTAAGCCTCAGAGGGTTCATTATTCAGGGCCATTGTAAATGGTGAGATGCAATGCTTATTTAAAACTTGTTAAGTGTCTAAATGCTTCATTGTAGAGGGCAATGATAGCAGTCATAAGCAATGGCACTTGACCAAGTTGTCCCCACACACAATTGACCGATAGTGCATGGTTAGTTATTATCAGGTTCACTTGATCAAATAATTTGGGCTTCTGCTTGATTTTGGAAGGCCTGAATTACGCCTGAGGAATAAATTTATTTTCTAGTATCCACTTCATTTTGTGCTTTGTCAACAGAATCAAAATACTCACTTAAATGCATCCAGAAGTGTATACACGTATGGTTATCCATTTGTATACTTTTACATTATACTTTGAAAGCTTTTTTTCCTTTTTTCTTGGAAGCTATTGGAAGAAATGGATTAGAAAATTGAAAAATATAAATGACAGAATCAAGGTGTGTGAAAAACAGTGTGTTTACCGAAGAAGCCAGTCTTCTGGGTTTCAGTAAAGGAATACACATTGCCACCATCAACCGCATCGTGGTCTCGGAGAATCCTGGGGGAAGATTGTAAGAAGGTGACTGGGAATTTCTATTTTTTGCTTCTGCCCACTCTGCATATATCTGCCTGAGGGGTAGAAAGTTAATCTCAAGTTACCCAGGTATTTTTCTTTTTCTGCTGCTGCCAGTGCTTTTTAGCGACTGTCGCTCTTCTAGTTCCTTGAAGCTGAGCGAAGGAGGCTGGGGAGGCCTGGCTGCCACCATCAGCAGCACGTTTGATGCACTAAACATAAAGCCCCCCTTTCTCCTCTGCCAAGTGCTCAGCCGTCTGGGTGCAATGTTATTGGTGCCCCTGCCTTACATTTCTAAATTGTTTACACTTCCAAGTGTCATTTTAGTTGAATTGTTTTGGGCTTTTATGTCTCTTTTGTTCTGATTTTGGTTGGGGTGTTGATGGATGGATTTGTGATTTTCACAGATTATAGGCACTGTCCCACCAGCTCTCAGGGAGGAAGTGTTTTCCCTGAGAAAGAGGACACTATAACTTCTGGATGTGTCTGAGGCCTTAGCGTAGAGGAGCGCTTGGGTGTTTTTCTTCTTTATTTTCTTGGTCATTGGCTCAGAACATAGTAGACACATCTCTGATTATGAAGGGAGTGAGACTAGCTAACTTTTTTTCTGGTGCTATGGTTCAGAGAGTTGAGTCATATGAGAAAAAGCCATTCTGGTGTCAGGAGACCTAGGTTCAATCTTACTTCCATCACTTATGAGACTAGAATATATAATTTAACATCCTGGAAACTCAGGCTCCTCATGTGTAAAATGGGAATAATAGTAATCACTTTATCAATTACTAAGTTACAATTCAGTAGCTATCAATCCAGCATTTGAGATTTTCGTTCTGTTTGTTTTTTTTTTTTGCTTTGCTTCTTCATAACATAACCTAGGCCAAAAATTTGAATTTAATGTACTGATATTCAGGTTGAGAAAGAGAAAATAGGATAATTCCATTGTTATTTTACATGTAAAATAAAGCTTTAAGTTTAAGAAATTTTCACTCTAACGAAAACTGAAATTTTATCTGTCTGAATCTCTTCTGTGTTAAAAGTTGTGTTTCAAAAGTCTCTAAGTTTTCTCCCCCCCTCTCCCCACCCATGGATAATTTCCTGGGAGATGCAATACTTTAACCCATTCAGGATAAATGAGTTTCAGATAAACTTGAAACAAGTCTTCCTGACAGGGTATCACTTTCATAGCACGAGATGAAAGTGTATTACTAATGCTATGCTCATTTGCTTTTTTCAAAGAAATGACTCCTGCTGAGTTTTATTATTGCAAACACTATATTCCAAGTAGGGAATGCAGCCAGAGTCCAGAGACTGAAGGTTTAGTGCCCTAAGTATGAGATGAACACACAATAGTTGTTAGGATTGGTGAAGCAGGGATAAATATCTCTATTTTTTTTTTTTACAAAAGATCACAATCCTTTAAATCATCAAAATGCAATCCAATTAAATTTATGGGTGAGAAATTAGAAGGCTTGACATCTAGCATTATAGAAGGAAGACTGAAGTTTCTTTTTCTAGGTTACATTGAAGATCCAGGGAGGAAACGTTGTTCTAGAAAATCTAAGAAACAGAACAAAGGAGTTGCCTATAATGTGAAAGTCTCCTGTTGTTAAGATTACACTTGAAAATCCTTAGGAAGGCAACTCATTGGAGGCTGACATCTGTGTTGGGAAATCCACTGCAGCCAGTTTCTCTTCCAATATTGGAGCAGATGGCTCTTGCTTTTGTTGGGCACCAGGGGAAGACATTGGCTTGCATTTGGGGGCAGATGTGTGAAAAGCAGTTTCCCATTGGTTAGCCTTACATTCACACTCACTGCGGTGAGGTGAGAGCTCATGTTGGGGAGATATATGGGAATCTCCCAAAGGGTAGCAGAATCATGGACCCACGTCACTTTCATTCCCAGGTGTAGGGGCAGGGAATTTTGTTTGGAATCAACTACATTCCTTGTGTAGTTTTTCTCTGTCTCTCTGAGTTTCCTTCTCTCTTTTTACCTGAGAGCATATATTTAAAGCGTAGTAAGTTAAAAGCACATGTAATGGAACTTCCCTGAATATGCATTGAATTTCTGTCATCATTTTTAAATTCTTCTGTTTTCAGACTCAACATTTATTAATGTTTCTGATTGACTTCTTCTTTTATTCCCAGAGCTCAGAGTCACAGAAGCTGATAGAGGATGATGCAAGTTTGTTGAATGGCTGACATACAGTCTCGGTTCTCTGAGACATCGATCCCTACTGGTGTCTGCTCAACTCCACAGGGTACCATGGAGCTTTCTTAGGTGGTTGAGGACTGTCTCTTCTGTTCAAAAATGTTCAGCCTTTTACTCTGTCATAGTGAATAATTTATTTAATACAGTCAACTACAGTCAAGCAAAAAAAAATCATTTGTGTTTCATCAAAGCAGAGACAAACTTTCTATTCATTTTAGTAAAGATTTTTTAAAACAGTGCCAACTAAGAGAACTTGTGGTTTTTTGGTTCAGAAACTGGACATCCGATGCCTGGAAGTTGAGCCTGTGAACTCTAAAGTTTTGAAGTAACAGGGAGCAGAAGGACTTGTAGAAGGACTTGAAAAGAGTGTAGGACTTGCAGCCAATTGAATGTGACTCATGTGCCAGGATTTGGATGATGAAACTGATACTTACTGTAAGCCAGATCCTGTTATAAGAGTTTTTCATATATCAGCTCCTCCTCAATCTACACCCAGATCCTATGAGTAAGGCTACTATGTTTCTTTCCATTTTAAAGTCATGGAAACAGAGTCACAGAGAAGTTAAACAACTTGGCGCAGTCCACCCAGCTAGGAATTAGGAGAACTGGGATTCAGTGCAGTCTGGCTCAGTGCCTACATATTTAACTGCTCCCCTCTCCTACTTTATCTAATCTAATCCTCATAAGAACTCTGTAATGCAGCCACCACTACCCATACTTCACTTGTGAGGTTACAAAACGAGCTCAACTTCACCTGCTTATAAGCTGAAGATTCAGGGCTTTGGTCCAGGTTTCTCCAAAAAAGCAGAAAAAAAAGTCAGAGTCCTGTTTTAAAAGAGGGACCTGAATTTAAGCTGTGGTTATAACACCTCATACAAGCTCTGGGACCTTATGTTAGGCACTTATCCTTCTGGAAGCTCGGTTTCCTTATCCATAAATTGGACATGTGGATACAGCTCTGCCTGCCTCATGGGTTTGAGGACAGGAGTGGGTGAAGTGATAGAATAAGTGGAAGCTTATTTCTTTCCAGTGTCCTTGGCAGTGAATAAGGGAGACTGTTTGGATCATTTCCCTCTTTCATTTTCTGAGAGACAATATAGTGAGCTGCAACCTGGAAGAGTTACTGTCCTTTCGTGAGCATGGAAGTTACTTCCCAGGAGGGACTTGGGCATTGAAGTACTTGGATCTGCCTCATCAATCTGAGTGGTGGAGGATTTTCTAATTTTCCTGACCTTGCTTGGGAGCCCAGGCTCAGGTAGAACCTGGAGGAAAAAAGGAAGGTACTTAAAAACAGACGTTTTTGCAAAAATGACAAAACAGCTTGAGAAAGAAAGCTGTCTTCTAAAATAAGCCACTATGGTGGTTCCTCTTGATGAAGGTTTATTCCCATGACACATGTACAACTTTATAATCTGGGATAGTAGAATAGAGAAGGCCCAAGGATGTATTTATGACATCATATAAGGGCTGATGTTATTTCAAAACTCATTAAAATTGACAAACATAATATAAGATCCTCATGGTATGATTTTGGGAGACTTGGGTGGAGGCAAGTAAGGGCAAAAGTTGAACTATGGTTATGAAGAATAAGATTTATGAGAGAGAATCCATTATCAATGGAGAGAAGCTAAAATGGTAGGCTGGTTAGATGGGGAGGTAGGCTGGCTCCAGGCACTGGAAAGGGTCAATTAAATTAGAACTTAGCCTCATCTCTCAATAACTCCTGGGACTGTACTTTTACTAAATTCTTATTTCAATTATCTATTTCTGTGTAATTATTCTGGGACCTGGCTGGGTGGTTTTCTGTTGGTTTTTCCTGTGCTCATTCACGTGGCTGTATTGAGCTACAAGGTTGACTGGAGGTTGCGTTCACCTGGGACAGCTAAAATGGTTGGACCTTTTTTCCTCCATGGCCTTTTATTTTCAAGGAAGCTAGACTGTGCCATGATGAGGGCAGCATTATAAGAGGACAAACCCCAAACTTACAAGTTCCCTTCAAATCCTTATTTTTGTCATGTTTGTTGACATCTTATTGGCCAAAGATATACATGTAGTCAAGCTGGGAGTCAGTGCAAGGAGACTCAACAAAGATGTGGGTACTGGGAGGTCTGATTCATTGGGGGAGATCAATTTGCCAGTCTATGATAGTCTGCTCTCCAGTCTTTCCCATATTCAAACACACTCATCACTTCTAAGACCCTCAGAGTCTCACCTAGTCATTTGGGTGCAGCTCTTCTTAGTCTTGAGATCCATGAACTGAAAAGATAAGTTACCTGACCCTTACACCAAATATACAATGGTGAGACAGAGGACAGAGGACAGAGTCAAGATAACCAGAGTCAAAACCTAATTCAAAAAAGACAGATAGGTAGGGTGTGAGGGATCTGGCTCTGACATTTGTCAACCTACTGATCACCAGGGTTGATCTGGCTGATCTGGCTGGCAAGGTGGGTGTCCCCGTCCTCTCTCACGGCTCCTTCTGTGTCCCTCCCAAAACTATGTGCTTGGTGAAAGAGGATGACTTTCCCTGACAGAGGAGGATTGTTCTTTGGTCAAGGGTATACGTTTATGAGTAACTGTGTTCCCCTGCCAGACCCTCCAAACAAGCTCTCAAGGTCCATTTGTAGAAGAATGTAGAGTGGTCAAGCTTCCAAGACTCCAAATGCATCCAGATGAGGTACTGCACATGGCAGCTGCTCTTCTTAGAAAAACAAAGCAAAAGAAACAGAACAAAAAATAAAAAAGAGAGAAGTAGGAGGAGGCTCATAGCAGTCACTCATCCTTAACAATTCTGAACTCCAGCCAGGCACACAGCGCAGGGGCTCCTTATTCTAGGGAAGAGAATATTCCTTGACTAGGGCTCAGTTCTTCTCCATGGGAGTGGCGCCCCAGTTCCTTGTTCTCTGTGGCCCCTGCATCTGTCCTTTGACTTGCCTTTTCTAAAAGAAATGGCCCGTGTTTGCAGCAAAGTAGCTTTCTCAACTTGCTTCCTGCTTGTAGAATGTTGGGGGCCCAGAGCCTCTTTTCATTTTGAACTGTCTCCACCCCTTTTAGCCCAAGCTGGTACAAAGCTTTTACATTTGGCCACTCAGTGGGAATTCTATGAATCCAACTGGGTTCACCTCATGCCCCTAAATTCACGTCCATAATTCTTTTTGAGACAGACCTCTCTCTATTTTGGGCTAAGTGTCAAGGTGCTGTAGAACATAGCCTTTAAGATTTTTAGAAACTCTTTATTCTAGTTGAGAGGGTCTAACTAGGCACTCTGCTAAATCTTTCTGAGGTCTTTAACAAAAAGGTCTTATAGATAAACTTTTGATTTGATCTCAACCCTGAGGTCATTTCTTCATTTTTGAATCTTTTACTGACTAAAGATAGTGAAAATGTGAAATAGTTTTGTTCCCCAACCCAGTACACCCTGGTTCTTCTATATTTCCTTGAAATTCTGCTTGCAGGCTGAACGGTTCTCTCTGTAGCTAATCTCTTTCTTCCTTATAGAACACAGCCTGTTGGCGCTTTCAACGCTCTGCCAGGAGATCTCCTTAGTAAAATGTGCAGGTCCATTTTCTCTCTTCCAAATTAATTTAGGCAATAGGTTTGCAAGTTGATTTTACTAAAACCAGAGCCACTAACTTTCTAGCCTCCAATGGCAGTTTCTTCATTGTGGTAAATAGAATAATGACCCTGTTAAGATGTCCATGTTTTAAACCTCAAAAACTGTGAATATGTTATTTTACATGACAAAAGGGCCTTTGCAGTTGTGATTAAGTTAAGAATTATCAGCTAGGGAAATTATCCAGGTTATCTAGTGGGCCCAATGTAATCACAAATAATTTTGTAAGGGGAAGGGAAGAGGGAGGCAGGTAAGCAGAGGAAAGGAGATGTGATAAGGCAAGCAGAGAGAGAGAGAGAAAAAAAGAGAGAGAGAGAGAGAGATAAAGACAATACCCTGATGGATTTGAAAATGGAAGAAGTGGCCACAAGTCAAGGAATGCAGACAGGAAAATGTTGGGATAAGCAAGAAAATGTCTTCCCTGTAGCTTCCAGAAAAAAATGCAGCTCTGTCAACACCTTGATTTTAGTTCTGTAAGATCCTTTTGGACTTATGCCATTCAGAACTGTAAGATCGTAAATCTGTGTTGTTTGAAGCCACTAAGTTGGTTTGTTACAATGGGTGATTGGATCCATCCCATGTAATGAGTTCAAGTAGACTGAAGTCTGAGTTGAGAGATTCCCAAAAGCATCTGGACTCAGGGAAATGAAAGTGGAATTGTGTTTTCTTTTCTTTCTTTCTTTCTTTCTTTCTTTCTTTCTTTCTTTCTTTCTTTCTTTCTTTCTTTCTTTCTTTCTTTCTTTCTTTCTTCCTTCCTTCCTTCCTTCCTTCCTTCCTTTCTTTCTTTCTTTCTTTTTTTTAAGTTTTTGAGCCCAAGCAGCAAGTTGGAGTTTCTGAGTTTTTATTAGAATGGGCAGTTGGCAAAGAGAGTGGTTTAATATTCTATTAAAACTTTTGTGAGCTACTGGTCATTAGTAGGATATTTTAAGCATTTTCTACATATCTTGGTCCCTATTCAATTCTTCTTTTCCACTAACAGAAAATAAAAGACTCAAAAAGGATACTGTTTGGCAATGTAGCCTTGCAAAGAAAGTATTAAGATCCATGTAAGTTAGCTTAGCTAGAATTTGTATTATCTTAACCATGAAATTTTAATGAATCAATGAACAAACAAGATCGGTGTGATAGAGTCATAACCTGGGAGATCTTTTGTCTGTCAGTTTCATGCTTGGTTGATTATTAATGATGACCATTTAATGCATTCATGTGGAAAGATACTAATTCATAGCAGGGAAGTGGCAACTCTCACTTAGGATCTAACTCTGGGTTTTGTGGAATATGAGCCAAACAAATCACTTGAGTGCTAAATGTTTACTGGGGACTGGACATCAAGGATACAGGTATATATAACCAGAACATCCCAGGGAAGAGTAACAGCTATTCTGAAAACTGTAGTTTGACAAATAGACATATGAGCAATTTATATGAGCTGCTCAAGAGTTCCTAATTTAATTTCTTATTTTAACTACTGTGAGAGTTCAGGGTGTCAATGTGTCTTGGGAATATTAAAATGAAAATGAGAATTTTAAGTAGAATTTCCATCTTTTCTTAGGATAGAAGAAAATGCCTATCATTCGTGAGTCTGAGATTTGTCTTTTATTAATTAGTAAAGAGATACTTCTTGAATGTTCCAAAGAGTGTGTGTGTGCGTACTCTGCACTAGAGGTGCTCGGTCAGTAGAGGTGAATTACTGGGCTGTGGGCAAGGGCATGGAGCAGTGAGGTGTTGGTAAATGTTTAACCACTGGCTTTCAGGAGGGAAAAAAAAGAACCCCTGATTAGTAGCAGTTGTCATTCTCTGTGATGTAAAAAACTACTGTGACCAATTTCAAACTCCCTAACTGAGTATCACTGAATACGGATTTGGGAAGAGATGTGCCCTGTTGGCTCTCATCAGCTTGTACAATGTGGCATCAACAGTCACATCGATGCGAAGGGATTTCAGGGGCAGAAGCCACACAGAAGCTGCTTTCACCTGGGGCTCTTCTAGACACTTGCATTTGGACTTTAAAACATTGTAAATACAAGGAAGGTGAGCAGTGTAAGGATTTATCTTCCATTATTTTTGTTTCTGTTTTCTAGTTTCCAGATGAAAAATAATTTAAAATGCACTGATCACATGAAGGACAGTGCTATTCATAGCCTCCTGGATATGTCTTACATTAAACACCATGGAGCCCAAGTCCTGAGCTGCCTTAAGTGTGGGGATGCCTAACCGAGCGGCCATAACAAACAGCAGATCCATCCAGGTGACTGGAACACTGGCTGGATTTTTTTTTTTTTTTTTTTTTTGAACTGTGATTCCGGTTTTAATTTTTCAGAGACATGTTATGTGAGAGATTAAAGGCCTTTTTTCAGTGATTCATTTAAATCAATTATGAATAAGTTGACATCCCTGGGAAGCCTTTGAATATTTTATTATGTGTACTGATGGCACTTCTAATTGGAGATAGTTATACTTACCTACTCCAGCTCCCTCTTTCCCCAGTGCAGCCTCCCAACTCCATCAATCTTAAGTTGCTATATTTGAAAATTATTCTAAAATTATTCAAAACAGAGTGGGAATAAGAGAACCATATATGATCTCATTGTTCTGAATTCCTTAAGGGGGATGCTGGAAGCATCAGGTCTGCCCTAGATTCATGATAGGTTGGAGTGGAGTTCATCTGAGCAGTGGCCCCTTGGGCTGTGCTTAGTAGGCTTGACTCAGCTGCTCTGTCTGGGAAGCACGTGCTCTCCGTGTTCCCCACAAAGCAACTGTTCAATCATAATTTGAGGATGACGATGGTGTCCGAGCTTCTAAGGGTACCTAGAATGACCCAGCTCCTGGAGGTTTATTGAGTTGAGTGTGTGGTGCTGTGCTTTCCTTTACCCCAGGCAACAGCATAGGCCTGCATCATCTGTCTAATCCAGGTAAACTAGGGTCTGGGGTGGGAAGGATAATTAAGCCACATGCCCCCAGGAAGTTTAGAACAATGCATAATAATGTGTGTTCAAGAATGGTCTTCTCAGTTGCTTATAAAAGCTAAAAATTTGGAAACAATGTAAATGTCCTCAAATAGGAAACTAAAAAAAATAAATTTTGGTTCAGTAATACAACGGGATTTTATGCAATCACTAAAAATATCAATGTAGATGTATATTCATGGATTATTGGGGTTCTCTGGAAAACTACTTAAGACATACATATATGATGAGACAGAGAGATTATAAGTAGTTGGTTTATATGATTATGGAGGTTGAGAAGTCCCATGATCTGCCATCTGCAAGCTGGAGGATCAGAAAGCCAGTGGTAGAGCTCTGGTCAAAAACTGAAAGCCTGAGGACCAGGGGAGCCAGTGGTGTAAGTTCTAGTCCTAGTGCAGGAGAAGGCCAACCTCCCAGCTCAAGAAGTCAAGCAGGGAGAGTGAATTCTTCCTTTCTCCGCTTTTTGTTCTATTCAGGCCCTCAAAGGATAGGGGACTGGATGATACCCACCCACAGTGGGAAGGCAGTCTGCTTTACTCAGTCTACTGAGTCAATGCTAATCTCATCTGGAAATGCCCTCTTAGACACAGCTAGAGATAATGTTTAGCCAAGTATCTGGGCACTCTGTAGCCTAGTCAAGTTGACATATACAATTAATCATCACAATTTATTAGTCCCAAATGAATGAATGATGTGCATGATTAAGTAAAAACCATTTATGGTGTATCTCATGTACATAAAAGATGCATATACATATATATGTATATAAATGATGGGAAGGATTTGGGGGGTTGGGGTTATGGATATTCTTTCTTGTATTTTGTCTCTCTACATTTCGCCATGGAATGGACATTATGCACTAACGAAATAATAGCAAAAGGTTAAAAATGAAAAAAAGAAAGTTGTTATAAAGTTTAGGAGAGATATTTATGAGGCTCTGGCCATAGCTCTGTCTTTCTGGACTTACTCCATCTTCCCCCCTTCCCTATATGTCTCCCCTTTCCCCGCTCTGAATACTCCCTTATGTGAATGCAACACCAACCCCATGTAGGAGATTAAATAGTTTAACTTCTTCATACACCTAAGGGTTTTCCTCAAGACCACACTGGGAAGGTGAAGACCAGGACACCAGAGTTTTTTCGTGAAGTTCAGGGAGGCAGGGACTATTTTAAACATTCCAGCGTGGAAGGGAGCCACTGCTGGAATCCAGTGGCTGGTATACAGGAGATGGACCATCCTGGCTGACATCATCACTGACCCAGACACCCAGGCCTTGTTCTGTTTCCCTTGACTTCTCTTCTATCCCTTCCACGGGTGCGTTCCTGCCACGAGAGCCTGCAGAGCCTGGAGGAATCCTCAAGTAGCTCATCAGGATGCAGCTGCCCTCTCAGTTCAATCCTACTTAATGTCTATGTCAGCATATCTCTCCCTTCCTAGGTCTCAGTCCTCAGAGCTGTGTTTTTAGCTTTCCTAAATGGAAGCACATCTCAAGAGGAGGATTAGCCAATTGGCTAAAGAACAAAGAATTGATTTAGTTTAAAATAGTTCCTTTAATGGTGGTATTTTGCATCTGCAGTAACTTTTCAAGGCACTGTGTGCTTTTGTTTGAAATCCTCAGGGAGCCCAGAGTGGGTTGCCTTCCACCATTAGGCAGGGAGGGGTTGCAGTGGGCCTCCTGCTTTCTGTGGGAGTGGAAGCTGGGCCAGAGAAGGATATCACTTTTCAACGATTGGAAATGTGATGGCAACTGCTTAGGGTGTTTCTTGGGTGTTTTATCCTTAATAAAAAGAAGGAAGAAAATTATCAAAACCTAGAGGGAGAGGATAGCTAAAGAATTTATAGCCTTGCCTATACACAGACTAATTGATTACAAGAAATGATCTAACAAGGTCCCCTGGCACTGAAATATAGCCCGAGCAACATAGGGACTTACAACTGAGGTTTTAAAGTAAAAAGTCTCTCATTGCATGGTTAGCCAAATAATTAGGTCATGTGTCTCATTTGAAGTAGAAATCTGAATTTAGGCAACACTATCTAATAACTGAAATCAGGAATAATGCCAAACTTTGAGATATGTGAAGAAGGTACTGGTTAAATGTCTCAACAAAAACTTACCTTCTCCACAGGATTAAATGACACATACAATTCTTGTATTTTTGTTTGTTTTGCTCTTCAAGAGTTTGAAACGTAAAGCAATCAACATGCTGATAAGGATGAAAAAAATATAAATTTCTGAGCAGCTACTAAGTGCCAAGCACCAGATATAAGTTATTTCTTTTCCATACAATAATTGTGAAATGTAGACATGACTATTATTCCCACTTATAAAATCCAAAAACTGAGGCCAAGGAATTTCATTTTATCCAAGACCTTCCAGCCAGGCTTGCTTTAAAGGTGCCTTGCTTCCAATGAGCCACATGACCTTCCAGATATGTAAACAGCAACCACATACCAAGAGAGAGTTGTATTTTAGAAACCCTATAGGTGCGAGTGAAATTACTTAAGAAGGATTTGTTTGGCCTGTAAATGTCAGGTGTATCAAGTATGTAGGCTGAGGTGAGGAACTGTCAGGGTAATAGAGTCTATCCAGAACCCTGCCAAATGTTAAGACATCTGACAACTCATGGAGAATGGCAAGGTTCAATGATGAAGAGAAATGTTACAGGACCAAGACAAGGGGGTTAGTTAATAGTTCTTTGGAGGACATGGAACTGCCAGACAGTTTCTTCAGCACCCAACACAGAGACTTCCTTGTATGGTTTCCATATTCTGTAAATAGCTCTCAAATGAGGGAATAAAGTACTTCATGACATGGATGCTGAGGGCCCAGACTGAGGCTGGAATTATCAGAATATAGAATCCAGGTCTTCCTGTCCTTTGTAGTTCCTAAACTACCTGGTACCTGGTTTTAATCTAATCTAGAAAGAATCCAACATAGGAGTTTTGCAGCAGAGATTGGTGGATGGGCTTGTTTGGGGAAGGAAGGTCTGTATAGTAGGGTCTATTTTAGTGTTTATGCACAGTACAATTTTTATAGTGTATGTACATTTCAATAAGGAAAGAGAACCCATGGCTTTTATCAGATTCTGAAGGACTCTAATGATAAGATGAAGTAATGAAAAGACAAGAAAGCTTCAGAGACTGGCCTTTCTATTCTAATTAATTTCCTTCTCTCCATTCTCAAAGATGCCAAGTTATTCTTGACCACATCCCTTTGCTTATGCTGTCCTCCTTCCTTAAATGCTGTCACCTAGATATTTTGTTCAACTAATTCCTCTGCCTACTTTGGAACCCAGAAATTTCATCTTCCGTCAAGTCTTTCCTGACTACTTTAGGTCCTATTGATTTCATTTCTCTCTGCTTAGAATTCCTATGGAACTTATGTTGTATCCCACCCAATTTATCATTTAATTACATATTATTTGTCCTTGTTGTCTTGCGAAGTCGACTTTTCAATAGAAAATAGATTCTTGGACACAGGAACTACATTGGAGATAGTGGCTCAGAGCACACTCTTGCCTGAGTCTTCCTCCTTTACTGTTGTGCCCTTGGGCAAATTATTAAACCTCCATATCTCTCGGTTTTCTCCTCTGTAGAATGATGATAATAGTAGAACTTATACCATTCAGTTGATGGAAGGAAAATGAAATAATGCATACAAAGGTACTTAGCACAATCTCTGGAAAATGATAATTGCTTCTAACTATTATAGTATATTCATTATTACCTTCTACTTGTATTTCTACTTTCAACTATGGGAGCTCCTCTCTTCCTATTCTTGAATTCCAAGATGCCAGCAAAGTCATTTAAGCTGGGTTCCTCTCAGTTTCCTCATCTTTGAAACAAGGTAATAATATTTGCAAACAGATTTCTCATAGGGTTCAAATGAGATCACGAACAAAAACTTGCTCTGGAACCCTAACCTCACAACAATCCCAGCTGGGCAGTCAAAGTCCTCACCTGGATTTTCATACTGAAGCATTACTCTTGTATTATGAGGTGCAAGGGTCTGAGCAAGAACTTCTAGGATTGAAGTTATCAAGCATTCTCATTGGAGTTAGGAAAAACACAGCTGATACCCAGAGAGAAGCCGATCCGAGAGGGAGAGGGGGTTGGGTGCAGTGAGCCCTTGGGTCCCCTCAACCTGTGCTATTTCTTGGCCTTTGTTGTTTACTTGAGTCAGTGACTCCAATGCCCTCCACCTGCCTGCTTTTCCAAAAGAGCTGGTTAAAGCCAGGTACCTGTCTAGGCTCCCAGAGTAGCTCTTGACTAATACAGAAGAGCAAGAGCAAAGTTAGCTATTCAGTAAGAGAAAAGATGACTGGGACACAGGTGAATTTTTCTTTCTTTCTTTTTTTTTTTTTTTAAAGATTTTATTTATTTATTTGAGACAGAGAGAATGAGAGAGAGAGAGCACATGAGAGGGGGGAGGGTCAGAGGCAGAAGCAGACTCCCTGCCGAGCAGGGAGCCCGATGCGGGACTCGATCCAGGGACTCCAGGATCATGACCTGAGCCGAAGGCAGTCGCTTAACCAACTGAGCCACCCAGGCGCCCGGCAGGTGAATTTTTCTTTCTGTGTTTTTTTTTTTTTTTTCCCAAACCAAAAGAGAAATGGAAGAAGTCTTAGAAACTTTAGTGAGAGGGTAGGTGCCAGGCATCCCATGGGGTTTTCCTGCTAGAAGAGAAGGGACAAACACCCTTCTCTCCATAAAATTTGAGGTGTGCATATATCCATAGATCACAGAGTACCCAGAAATTTGGGGGATACACTCCAGTGCAGTGCAGTGGTTAGGCAAATGTCTGCTCCAATGGTCTCCAATCCCTCAGGAGGTGGCCACGATTGCAGCTGTGTATGTGTGTGTTTGTGTGTGTGTGTGTGTGTGTGTGTGTATGTGGTGAGGGAGCCATTGATTACAGGAGGGGACAGCTCTTGGGGGAACAGCCACAGTGATAAGGAGAGGTCTCAAGGCAGAGAGAAGCATCTGTGAAGGAGTAACCGCCGGAGCCTCATGCAGCAAGAAGAATTCAGGACACATCCCTTCCACTTAGTTAAGAAACTAAAGTTTTGGGGTTTAGAGAAAACTGGGTGTCCATCAGTTATGCTGATAAGTCTTATCAAAACAGATTGGGTTCTGTGGCCATAGAAAGAAGGTTACATACATCTTTAGAATCTAAGGCTTAGATCGTCTTTTCGTCCAAGGAATAAATGTTACCTAAATTCCTAAGCTAAAACCCTGAAGCTGTAGTCAAGGCTTTTGCACACGTGTGGGTGCATACACATATGTGTATGAGGTGCATTATATATATGTATATGGCGTCTATGCATCATGTGTTTTGGCAGCTGCAAATATATACAAGACTTGGTCCCAAACAGCTTCTTCTCCCCTCTGTGCAGACAATCATTTCATAAAGCTAAGGTTGTAGTGATCTGGGGAAGGCTGCATTTTATGTAGTTTTCAGAATAAAAATTTGCCCTCTTGGAGGCAGAGCCCCAGGGTCTTCTGAGGAGACTTCATTTTTAAACAGCTGATTTTAGAATAAATGATTATGAAAGTAATGAATGTTCATGTCAGGAAATCTGAAAAAAAGTGTATAAAGGCCAAATGAGAAAATGAAAATCGCCTGCAAGGAGACCTTTCTGAGAGGAAAGGGATCCCTTTGCTCTTTCAATATAAACTCCTTTGCATTCAATTCAATTGGAAAAGCATCCACTGTGCCCTGCAGACCTGAGTGCAGGGCATTGCGGGGGGAACGCATACTAGAATAACACCGAGCCCTTTTCAAGGACCTGGTAATCAAGTAAAGGCTAGAAGGACTCTACTTATATGAAATACGGAGTTACCTCAATGACTGTATAATGAGGTTCCAGCCTAATCACACTTGTCATATTTGCCAAGCCACTGAGGGCTGTGGCGAAGAAAAGAGGCCTGTACGACTCCAATACCAGGCTGAATAAAATGTGAAAACAGCCTTTTATCTTTTGTTTCTATCATCAGGCTCCAAATGATGAAGTTCAGGAGCCAAGACAAGACTGCATTGCAGTAAACATCTAATGGCAAAGTGTACTAACGTGCCTTTGCATTTGAGTGACTTGGGGAGTGGGCCATTGCCGGAAAGATCTGATGCATATTGGGGCCGACTGTTAACCAGCTGGGTGTACCCCACGTGCAGGTTGAAATCACCCTTGCCAAATTGTCTGAGGCAGATTGTACAGAAGCTTTCAGCTGCTACCAGCTTCTGACTTGCCACTGGTTTTTTCTAGTCATTTCTTATTATTGTCTTCGTGCACAAACACTTCTGTTCAGATGACTGCATTTATTCTTTGGGTAACACATACTCGGGAGGAGCTTATATTTTCAGGGAACAATTTGGAGGAGCACACGAGGCGGGGTGGGCAGCGTGGAGACCACAAATGAGTTTAACAGTTATAGGTGTGCACAAGGCAGCCATGTTTACAAACGATTCCCGGAAACCGGGTGGCACCTGTGCCTCCCGCAGGTTGTTTTACTGCCTCTGTAGGGGGATCTCTGCTTGGAAGTGATGGGGCTGTAGGTGAGACAGGTGCAGTGTAAATGTCGCCATGTGTGGCCACCCTCCCCCCCCACAATGTCCCGCATACCCTACATCAAGCTTGAGCAGAGCAGTCAAAGAAGGGAAAAAACACAACACGACACAACAAAACAAAACACTAGCACATAGTCATGAAGAAAATACACAAGCTGGAGAGGCTTAGCAAAGGACTATAATGCTGGTTTTGGGTCAGCTCTGTGTTTTAAATTAAAATCTGAAAATAATTTGCCATCACTTAGGAAGAACTAAGTAGTTCCTTGTGGATTGCCCACAGCGGCTCAGATGCTGATTGTCTTTCTTTTCTGCAGGCATTCTGGGGAAATAAGCAAGGAAGTAAAATGAGCCCCACTGTTAAGAAGCTTCCTCTCATACGTGCCACCTTGTCTGAAGGGCATGGTCACCTCAGACAGCTTGCTGGAGGGAGGGGATTTAAATATTTGGGCCTTTTACCTGCTGTTTACCGTAGCCATTTTGTCATGTGTAGGTCAAAGGCCAGGAAATCAGAAGACCAAGGGCATCTTTCTCTTTTGAAGATTCAGAGTAAGAACACGCCACAGCTGCCCATGTTCCTTTTGGCCACAAGAGTAAATTTGTTCTGTGGCCTTGGTTTGAATGAAGGCACTCTGGAACTCATATCTTATTCCAACATCTCTTCCAGAATTAAATCCTCCTGGCTTTTTAAGGATTTGTCCCTGCCAGCTTCATTTGGGCTCATCGACTTTGGACTAAGTTGTGGTAGAGAGATTTTTTTCACAGTCCTTGTTCTTTGTCTCTTCCCTCCATCTCATACCTTTCTAATCTTGACTCCTTCAGTATACACCCTTCTACTTGGGGCATCCTGGTTTTTGATGGTGTGCCATGAGAAGTCAGCAATTAGGAATGAGCAATGCTCCAGGAATCAGAACAGAAGAAATACGTTCTAGTCACTAGTATACTACATCCTGTCACCTTGGACAACCTCTTTAAATTCAAAGCCTTTAAAAAAAAAAAAACAACTTATCTGTAAAATGGGGCTTATAATCCCTATCACAGGGATTGTAAGGATCAAATAAGGTAATGAATTATTTAGAAACCTATGAAGATAGAGGTCCTCTGTGCATTTGAAGTAGTATGTCTCTATTGCCTCTGCCTTGACTCAGTTTGGTATTAGAAAGAATGGGGATTTCTCTTAGAAACAGATCTGCACAGTCAGGGTTTTGGCTTCTAGTTTCAGGTTTGAGCTCAGTTAAAATGGAGGCTGTCATTCGCCGCTAGACTCCAGATAACTCCCTTGGATATGTATTTCTGTGGTATCCTCCCATTTTCTCATATTATTTGAGCCCAGTAAAAAGAAAGCCATGGACTGAGGGTAATTTTTAGAGAGTGCACTTCAGACAACCCAAAATCAACAGTTTTCTTTGTTGAAGGCACCCAGGAAAGTAGAGCACAAGGAATCATAGAGTTTTATTATTGTTTTTTGAGGCCGATGGTAAACTTTATGGTATCCTCATAAAATGCATGGTTGAGTTCAAGTGAAATTGTATTTCATTATAGTTTATCATTGTCTGATGGGGGATAACAGCACATTTTGTAACACTTGACATTTAGTATATCTGTGGTCGAAGAACTGAACTCTATTTCTTTCCTCCTAGTGGCTTAGGATTCATAAGACAGCTAGAGGACCTGAGGGTGGGATTGATGAAAGGGGGTGAGACTATGTGAAGGTGGCTATGGCTTTTCAGAGACCCTAGGGATCCAGGAAAAAAAAAATGTTTTTAATGAATGCACTTCACATAAAGATCAGTAGTGGTAATACCAGTAAGAATAGTAACAATATTAGTAATAATAATACTAATAATAACTAATGCATATTTATGGTGTACTTAGAATAGCTCAGGCTTTGAGCTTATCATTTTATGCGCATTATCTCATCTGAGCCTCGCCTCACATCCTCCCTGTGAGATAAGCATATTATCATCCCCATTTTACTGGGAAGGAAGTTGGGTCTGAGAAACTAACTTACCCAAGCTCACCCAATTAATGGGGCAAATCTTGTTTCACTGAAGGGGCAGAAGATGACTGGCCACTCATCAAACCTGTTTTTGCTTCTTCTTGGTCACACAGGTAGGCTGCATTTCCCAGCTTCTCCTGCAGCTGGGTGTGGCCATGTGATTGAGTTCTAGCCAATGGGAAGTGATGTGCAGAAGCCCTACCAGAACTGACCTATACAACCACCCCTAATCTATCCTCCATGCTCTTTTCCTGCTTGATATCTGGATTTAGCGGACTTCTGACCTCAAGAGGATGGCAGAGACACAAGACGGAAGGAACCTGGGACCCTGAGTGACCACATGGGGGAGAGCTGCCTGCCAATGAGGAACATTAGCATCCTAAATTCAACTGTGTAAGTTAGAAATACATTTCTATTGTGTTATAGAAATATTGGTGTTTACTGGTTACAGCAGCTTTTTAGAATTTAACCTTAGTCCCCCATCAGTATATCCATGGAAAAGTTATCCTATCAAATAGCACATTGCTCTTTGTTACCATGTGTTGTTATAGAAAGAGGTTCACTTCTGAGGAAAAACTAAACCAACAGTTCTTCAATGCATATGGTGACTGAGAATCCCATGACATCTTAGTCTGTTGGAGCTCAACAACACATTTTACTATGACATACCTTCCGTCTTTTGTTCTTTCTTTTCTTTTTTTTTTTATAAAGATTTTATTTATTTATTTGAGAGAGAGAATGAGAGAGAGAGCATGAGAGGGGTGAGGGTCAGAGGGAGAAGCAGACTCCCTGCCGAGCAGGGAGCCCGATGCGGAACTTGATCCCGGGACTCCGGGATCATGACCTGAGCTGAAGGCAGTCGCTTAACCAACTGAGCCACCCAGGCACCCTGTTCTTTCTTTTCTCCATCCTTTCTTCTCTTCCATCCTATTAAGTACCTATCGTGTTTCGCCTGTCATGTTGTGTGGGGCTGCAGAAACTAAAATAAATTAATGTAGTCCCTGCTCTTAAGGAGCTCAGAGCCAAAGTGTGGGTCAAGATATACAAGTATATATCTTGCTACGTGCTATATACTAGAGTGTGGTAAGGACAGAACACCTGTACTATGGGTTCACAGAGGAGGGGCACTTGACCTGACCAGGGAGGAGTAAGAAAGGCTTAGAGAACATGAAGACTTCGGGGGAATTTCCTGGCAGAAATTCTCAGGCAACTCTAGATGAGTTAGTCATCCTTGGTGGAGGTACTGTCATTATCTCTTCTCAAAGGATGAGTAAGAGTTTGGGGAGAGCATTCTAGATCAAAGGGCAGCATGAGCAAAAGCAAGGAGGAGAGAAACCGCCTGAGATGTTCTAGGGGAACTAGAAGCAAGCAGAGTCGCTGGAGGATACAGTGTGAGATAGCGCTGGGGAAAATGAGGCAGAGGGTCAGGCAGCCTGGGAAGAGAGACTGGGAAGGGTTTTATAAATCATCTTAAGGAGCATGGGAGCATTTTAAGCAATTGAGCAACTGATGGGAAAGCCTGAAAGCCACAAAATAAGTAAGGAAGCCAGTGCAGAAGTCCAGCCTGAATCAGTGTAGAGAGGAGAAGCAGTGTTGAGAAGTATTTAGAAGACAAACATCTTTAGTACTTGGTGGATCTAATGGAGGGATCTAGAGAGACAGCAGAGCCCGGATGGTTTGCAGGCTTTTAGAATTTCCCAGTTGCTATAAATTTGGCAGAGAAGCTTCTTTTCTTCAAGCCTAGGCGTCAAGCTGTCTGCCAGCCCATTGTCCCATGGCCACCTCTCTCTACATCCCCCCGCCCAGGGGGCAGACAGCAGCTCACCCTTTGCTGTATCTTCAGGTGGCCTGTCTATAGCCCCCGGCCCCATGGTGCTAGTGCCCAGGGACCACTGAGCTCACTCAGTGAAGGGGCTGCATAGTTACCTTAGAGAGATGGGTTAGTGCTAAGAAAATGAAGAGCATAGTAAAAGAGAAATTGTTATTTAGAGTAGAAATTTATCAAGAGCTTGGCTTCAGGAAAAGGAAACTATTTGGGCTCTTGATTTATCCTCCCAAAGCCTCCACATGGAAAAGGAAATCCCCAGGACCTCTTCTTTCCAGACTCTATTATATTCCCAATCACCTGCCACAGTAACATTTCCACCCATCACTTGGGAAAGCGTGTCTCTTCTCAGGCTTCCAAATGTCTGTCCTGGGGGCCTGATTCCCACCGTCTTCTGCTGGGATAGGTAGAATGCTTACTCTGCACTGGGCTTTGGACTTAACCATTTTTCATGCATGATCTCCTCTGAGCTTCCTCTCACATCCTCTTCATGACGTGAGGTTGGTACTAACACAGGCAATTGGAATCATTAACAATGCCATGCTTAAAGCAGTTAAAGATTTTCTTTACCTGACTAAGAGCTACTTGAGGTCAAGGACTGTCTTTATTATTCACTTTCACATCCAGCATAGTTTCCGGCCAATATTAGATGTCTCAGGAATGTTTGTAGGATCAGTGGGAGGACTGGTTCCTTGAGGGAAAATAAAGCTAAGGGCAAGAAAAGAAAGCAGCCCTGGTTGCCAGTTGCCTAAAATTATCTTAAGGATTCCGGTGGTAGAGAAGCCAAAAAGCTCTCGCCCTAAATTTCTGTATTTTCCAGTATTTGACCAAAGAGCTACCGTAATCCGTCACATTCTCTCTGTTTGGATAAAAGAGCATATTTGCACAGGAAAGTACTGTTGTAAGATCTAGTTCGGTGCAGAAAAGAAAAAAAAATACATACCCAAGTGCAAAGAAAACTGAATAAGAATTGCTAAAAGTTATGTGTCTTGTTATATGACCAAATTAGACAAGAAGCTTGTGTTACTGGGGCATTATTTATTTGCTACAGCTGTGACTGGAACCTGCCCTGATTTACTGTTGTATGTTCTATGGATCTAACTGAGTCTGGGACATAAATGGCAATACTCTCTATGAGTTCAGTCAATCAGTTGTTTAATAAAAAAATATTGAGTGCCTATTGTATTTATAAAAATATGTTAAAAGGGAATCAGAGAAACAAGACAAATATCTGTGGATACTGGTCTTGAGAAATACACACTGTAGCTGGGATTTTAAAGGGTACAATGCATTTATTTGAAAATTATTTCTCTTAATTTGTCTTTTATTTTGAAATAAACTTGAAGGGACAATTCATATATTTTGTAGATGGTTGTTTTGCTATACCACTACATTATACGGTCATGGTGATCAAGGAACTTTTAGGCATATCATATACAGTGAGGAGATGAAGATATAGAGAAAATGAGTGATTTATGCAAAATATGTATTAGTACAGAGGCCAGAACTTGTTTCTTTCGAATCCAGATTTTCCTCAAAGTCTAGTCATAGCAGATAAACCCTGACTAGTGTTGAAAGTGATGGGCCATCTGCTGGAACGTTTAAAAATGTTTGTAATCAAGAAGTGTATATTACCATCACGTTTCAGTCTTTTGCACAGCCTTACAAGTGAAAACAAAAAAAAATTATTTTTAATCAATTTCAGTTTTAGTGTTCATAACCATTGTGAGGTTATACCCTACTTTGGAGTACAAAAACATCATCATCA
Source organism: Leptonychotes weddellii (assembly GCF_054177405.1). Taxonomy (NCBI): domain Eukaryota; kingdom Metazoa; phylum Chordata; class Mammalia; order Carnivora; family Phocidae; genus Leptonychotes; species Leptonychotes weddellii. The sequence continues at coordinate 158,694,436 of NC_138370.1, read as the reverse complement.
TCATCAAAAGAAACCTTACACTATCAGAACTGAAGTAAAAAAAGCAAAACAGAGTAAAAACCAACCTGAGAGTAAATCACTTTGACTTTTGCCAATTGTAGATTCTTCCGCTAGATGTATGTAATTTTGGAGGGAGTAATCGCATTGACTTGTGCCTAAATGCAAATATAACACTGGTTATGTCTTTGAAAGATGCAAATTAATCAGTAAGACAAGTTTCAAACAGGAAATTTCTCTAAATGTAGTTGGTTGCAAAGGTGTAAATTGCTAATTTGAGGTCAGTTTAGATTCACTGGAAGAATAATGAGATCAGGGAGAAAATCAACAAAAGAAAATGCTGCAGGTGAATTAGTGGATACATTTGTTGGCCTAAGGCGGAACTCTGAAGCCCTTGAAATTCCATCCTTGCACAGGAAAATGGTAACAGAGTCATACCCTGGGTGCCACCTGTTACAGGGATAGTGCCTCTCCCCACTTCCTACTCATCTTAAACTTGGTCTCTTTCCAAAGGAGTAGCAGTCCATGAAGAAGTGGAAGAGTGATTAGTGTGAAATCAGTTTCAATCAGTTTTAAAGGCTGTTTGAGCCTTTGAAAAAACATTCTTGGGTCTCAGTGACTTGCACAAAGTATGCAGTTAGATGAAAACTTAAATGGGCCGAGAGAATACAAGCATGAGGATTAAGTTATGGGGGGGAGCTGGAAACCTCATACTTTTACAGTAAAAAGGACAAGATGGCTCAAATAATAGAGGGCAAAAAACTCCTACTATAGCATCAGCAAGACACTGTGGGGCTTCTGGATTTACAGGGCTCATGGTCCACCATAACTGAAGTGTCATGACACCCTGTAATATTCCTTTGTGGTTCTGTGCTTAATATCTACCCAGTCCACATCATTATCACTATATTTTCTCAATAATTCCCTTTCCTCTCCAGCATAACTACTTCCTGAGATCTCAACCTCTCATTTTGCCTTTCTATAAATCCCTCCTCATAGATATTGGGGTGATCTTTTTCAAAAATGGGCCTTTGAGCATACCACATTCCTACACAGTATGCTTAAACATCAAATTCCCTGCCGTGGGACAGGAAGTTCTTCACAAAATGATTCCTACTTATTTTACCAGTCTCATTTTTTTACCATTTTCTTTCTCTCTCACACATGATCCGGCTATTCCAACTACCTCTGCATGTATCATAACATTTGTCAACACTAGTCATTATAGTTGTCATTGTCTTCTTGTCCATCCAGAAAATTGCCCTCTTCTGGGAAGTTTTCCAATCAGAGGTGAATGCATCTTCTCACAGGTCTTATCACACTGCACCTCTCTGGGTTGGGGATGCCCTCACAACAGGAAGTTCAGGGCCTCCTGCCCTGTGCTGATGCTAACAAACAGTCCAAGGGGACAAATTAGACGTTGCAATGGTGTCATATGGTGACAGGTGGTATCTACCCTTGTGGTGAGCATAGCATACCATATAGAGAAGTTGAATCACTATGTTGTACACCTGAAACTAATGTAATGTAATATCATGTGTCAACTCTATTCAAATAAAAAAAAATTAAAGAAAACCCCAAAAACCAAAAAACCCCACAAAGGGACAAATTAGAGAAGTCACACCTCATGGGAACCAGAACTTTAACTGTTTCACATGGAAAAATCTACCCGTTGCACAAGTAAGTGCCTAGTAAGGCCTTTTGTCATCATCATCATCATCATCATCATGAAGATCAACCTCACCACTTGCTTGCTAATGATGAGGCACTAAGCTAAGTGTTTTTACATGGACCATCTCCTTTAATCTTCACAATATCATTATCTCGTTATTATTATTACCTCCATTTTATACAGGATGGAAGTGGGGTTTGGAGAACTTATATGATTTGTCCAAGGTTACATGGCTAGTAGGTAGGGAAGTAGAAGTTGACCCTTTGTTGTCCAACTCTCCTCTTAATATACAATGCAGCTTTTTATTTTGATCTATATATAGGGAGGGAGGAATGGGTAGGTCGAGTTCCTTATAAAGGTCAATATCTGCCTTTCCTATTTAAGTTTTTTTTTTTTAAGATTTTATTTATTTATTTGACAGAGAGATAGAGAGAACAAGTAGGCAGAGAGGCAGGCAAAGGGAGAGAGACAAGCAGTCTCCCTGCTAAGCAAGGAGCCCGATGCGGGGCTCGATCCCAGGACCCTGGGATCATGACCTGAGCCGAAGGCAGCCGCTTAACCGACTGAGCCACCCAGATGCCCCTTTCCTATTTAAGTTTATAGATTATGTCTCTTTCACACTCGTATCCCCAGCACCTATCACTCTCCCTACCATATATGAGTCAACACTTAATTGAATTATGAATGAACACTGGCCAACATGGCCGTTCTGCTGTTTTAGAGTGGGTAGGGATTATAGATATGTAGCACTGTTATCTTAAACATAGAAAGTTTCTATCTTAAGACAAGAAACCTGGACAAAATGACATAGAGCTCAGATGGCTTATTTTTTCATCTGATCCTAATTTGGTTTTTGGTTTCATTTTTGTCTTGAGACTTGTCAGAAGAATCAACATCTGAACAAACCCAATGTTCACAGGTATCCTCAATATACACCAAGATCTTTTAGGAAATGATCTTTTTTTTTTTTTTTTCCTGAAAGGCCTAAGATTTTAAGTTTACTTTTAGTATTTTATTTAAACCCGCATCTAAACTTGCTGGAGTGATTCAGTCAAGGAAATGTCACATTGTGGTTCCATCTACCGAATTACTTGCTCACCCTGCAGCCCAGTTAACAGTGTGGATACGGTGCAGGGGGAGAAAAACGCTCACCAAGATCCGAGAGAGCTCTTCAGTGGCAGGAGCACTTCTTTGAGGAGAGTGGCTTTGAGTGCTCTGTCTTGTAATATAAAATATCACTCAGCAAGCTGCACTCTCTGATAATTTTTATAGCAAAACATAACATGTTTTTCCAGCAAGGTCAGAAATGTCAATAAAAAGGTACAAATGGACTTGCCTGTGATTCTCAATTCTGAAAACAGTCTGATCTCTTTAGTGCATTGGTGCTGAGGCTTGAAAAGCAAGTATATTTTCAAAGGGACTCTTGAGGCTGTCCTAGTCTTTTAGCCGGGGTGCTTGCCTGTGTGGCCAGGGTGTCCTTTGGGGGATAAGTAGTACCTTGACCTTGGGTCGGGATATGTGGGCACATAGGAAAGAGCAGGTTGCATGGCTGCCCCCCCCCACCCTGTTTCACATTTCTTATGGGTTTGACAGTGGTAAAAAGGTTTGGGGTAAAAAAAGAAACTTCACACATTACCAAGGGCCTGAGTTAGTTTCTACTGATGCATGCATAACAAATTATCACAAATGTAGTGGCTTAAACCAACACTCGTTTATTATCTCACAGTTCTGTAGGTCACAATTTGGGGCTAGCTTGGCCAGGTTCTTTGCTTAGAGTCTTATAAGGCTGAAATCAAGATGCTGACCAAGCGGTGCTCTCATTTGTAGGATGTGGAGAAGAACCCACTTCTAAACTCATTTTTGTTGCTGGAAGAATCGATTCCTTGGAGTGTAGGCTCTTTGGGCTATAGGAATCCTTTCTTGCTCATTGTCAGGTGGGGGTCAACTTCAGCACCTGGAGGCTGAGTTCTTCTTAGTTCCTTCCATGTGGTCCCCTCCATCTTAAAGGATATCAAGTGCACACCGAAACCTTCTCACATTTGGACTCTTTCTGAATTTGTCTTCCTTGACCAGCAGAGGAAATTTTCCAATTTTTAAAGGGCTTGTGTGATTAGATGAGGCCCATTCAGATATCTCTGTGTTTTAAGGTCAACTGATTTGGGACTTTAATTACATCAGCGAAATCCCTTTATAGCAGTACTTGAATTAGTGTTTGATTGAATAACGGGGTTCAGAAACCCTGCAAGGCCATTTCAGAATTCTGCCTACCACAGGACCAATGTGAATTATTTGCTCTGCATATGCTGTTTAATTTAAACCTTTGGACAATCTCTGACACAAGTTAGTTGCCTAATGCGCTCTCCCAGGAAGTGATGAAGCTGGCTTTTGATCTCAGCCTCTTCTGACTCTAAAACTGGTGCTGTTCCAGAGCAATGATAACAATATTAATACAAACAGCATTCTCTATGTGCCAGTACTACTAATTTTTCACTTTTCAGGTGCTAACTCATTTAATCCTCACAACGACCCTGTAAGTAGGTACTATTACTGGTCTCATTTTGTGGATGAAGAAGCCAAGGAGGAGCCAGCCAGTTATCAACAAGGCTCTCATTCATATAATTTAACCATTCTAGTTCCTCTCAGCTTCTTTTTCCCAGTGCAGTATGTAGAAGTTCAGAGGATTCAGACACTTTCCCAACACCTGCGGCAGGTGCTCATGGAGTTCCTAGCTTGGGACTTCTGGCTCAGTTATGTTTTCCTATACAATAGGATATGACACCGTTCAAGACTTTTATTGTGTGGAAAGTAAAACTTGCACGGATCAAAGTTTAACAGGCAAGGAAGACTTTGTTCCAGACTATGGTAATAGGAAAGAGAGGCTAGAACTCAGTGAGAGTTCATTTCTGCTGAAACAAAGGCCAGGAGAGGTAAGAGTTGGGATGGGGAGATGACAGACCATCTGTGTGCTAAGAGTAAATTTCCTCATACCTGCATGACAGGAAGTTAGGCTGTTGAAGTTAAGCTCCTACCCTTCCACAGATTTGGAGAGATTTCCTTCCTCCATGATTACGTTTCCAGTGGGTGGCTCCCTAGTTCTTGAGAAATTCTTGGGCTGTAAAACTGGCAAGATGATTTTAAAAAGATTTACATCTCAAAGGAGCAGAGAGAGAATTTACAATTACAAGTTTTCTAAAGCAAAGGCTTTTAGAAAAGGGAGGTCAGAACCTAGAGTCAGGAAGAAATCTGTCTAAAGTTTAGTCAAATGAAGGAAACTATAAGACCATCTTGGTCAGTTGTGGAGACTAAATAGTTTAATGTATGCTATCACACCTTATAATCTCAAAAGTAACATTCAAGTGTTGCTTCCTCCAGGAAGCTCTCCTTGCCCCAGTAAGTCCAGAGTCTGAGCTCTTCCTCTCTGGTTCCAGAGCTCCTGATTCTTCCTCCATCTTATGAATATTATGTAAAGCTGCCAATAGCCTAAGTGTCCCTCAGTAGCACCATAAACAGATATATAAATACATAAATGGCATATGGGTATACTCTAGGAGTATAAACAGATATGTATTTTATTTTCACAAATGCTATAGATTATGTTGGAGAAGAAATTTAATAACATAAAAATGTACATAGTACATTGATATATTAAAATAAAAAATTATAGAACACTATGAAAAGTATGATCCCAATTAAGTAATACAACAAGTAGACAAAACCCCCTGAAAGGATATATATCGAATTGATAGTATTTATCTGTGTGTGGTGGGATTCTAAATGATTCTTCTTTCTTCTTTGTGCTTTACCATCTTTTGGATTTTCCTCAATGAAAATATATTACTTCTGTCACCAGGATTAAAAACACAATTTTACACAAGGAATCATGGACAAAAAAAGCGAAAAAGCTTTTTTTTATGATTCCCCAGCTATAATCCAATAGAGTCAGTCATAGTGCTTTATAGTATTTCCTGAGTAATTTCTTATCTTTTTTTGATGCTATCCTTCCAGTGGTCCAAATCTAAGCAGAGATCAAGGTGACAAAAAGGACTCTACTCTTCCTGATCCAGTGGTGTGTGCATGGGCTGCCAACCTGTAGGGAAGAGGGTTTGGAGGAAGGATGTGTAACAGTATTGTGATCAGCCTTTATTGTTTTGGCTATATCTGCATCCTCAGATGCATGACTTAATGCCATTAATTGATTGATTAATTGATGGAAGCACTTATTTCCACCTATGTACCTGGCTGAGAAGAGTAATTCAGAAATGGCATGAGTGACATTGTGAAATAATGAGTTTGCTATCATAAGAGGTAATCAAGCAAAATCTGAATGCCACTTATCAGGAACATGGTGGAGAGACATTCAGCCTCATATAAGCCAGCTAGTTACCTTTGTTAGATCTGAGATGATCCCTCAAACTAGTTCAAGGAGAGGGGGACTTATTGGCAGGATCCTTGTTCCTGAACAGAATTGGAAGCACAGCTAAGTTTCTAGGAACTGGGTTGGGGGTGCTGGCAAAGTCATTGAGAGCCCAGGCAGTCACTCTCTCAGGGGTCGTGAAGTTTCTCTGTTCCCTGTTTTCTTCTGCACTTGCATCTTGTATAATCTTTGCTAGCCCCATCTTTAAGGCACAGAATCTGTCCTCCAACAAACTACCAAAGACAGTGCACCTAGGTAAAAAGAGAAGGAGAGAGATAAAGAGACAGAGAAAGACAGAGACAGAGATTGATTCCCATTCAGTCATGCACCTGTGGTCGGGGAAAGGCGGGATTGAAAGCATTATCACAACAATTTCAAATAATGAGAAATTGGGTTGCCTGGGTGGTGCAGTCAGTTGAGCATCCAACTTTTGATTTCCGCTCAGGTCATGATCTCGGGGTTGTGGGATTGAGCCCCACGTTGGGCTCCTCACTCAGCACGGAGTTTGCTTAAGATTCTCTCCCTCCCATCTTTCTTTCTCTCTCTCAAATAAATAAATAAATCTTAAAAAAATAATGAGAAATATATTGATTGGTAAGCATGCTCAAACCTTACAAAAGGATGTACCTCTCTATGAGGCAAGTTTTCACATTAGTTACCGTTTACCAAAATCTACTCCATCACCTCTCCTCTTCTTGATCAGATCGTTTGACACTGCAGAGATAACTTGAGGTTTCTATCCAGGCTCCTGCAGAGCTGATCAAGAAAGCATTCTTAAGTTGTCACTCTGAATTGTTTTTCAAAATACGCTATCTGGAATCCAAATGGCGTATCTGAATATTTCAGCTCAACTGTTTGATTATAGGTGTAAACTTGTGTTGTTATGTTCATCTGAGGTCATTTCCTATATTTATTCAGTGGACAGAGCCAGCTAACTAGGGAATCAAAGACATCACTGAAAATATAGAAACCAGTAACAAATATAGGAAACCCTGGGAGTAAAATTCCTCTCCTTTGTGTCACCGTGAGGCCTCGGGTTACAGCTGCAGCTTCTTCCTATAACCTTTAACAATATCCAGACTCCTTCATCGGTTGCCTTTGCCTGGAGCAGCTAGCATTTCCTTAATAATTTATGCCACCTTTCTCATGTCGGTTCACTTCATCACTTAATCAGCAGCGTTGTAATTCCTGTTTCCCCCAATACATCTTCATTTCTGACCCGTTCCCTTTACGGGTTCTGAAGGCTTGCCTCTTCTTGGCATGGCGCGTGTCTGTTCTCCAGGCGCTTTCCCGGGTCTCTGGCAATCTGCTCCCTGTTAACTGGTGCAGATGGGAGTAGGAAGGTGAACAGAACACACGAGGGAGGAAGCAGATTCTCCTGGTAAGTAAGGGGCCCTTGGGGACCAAGCACTTTGGGGAAGCTGCTTTAACACTCTCGGGCACAATGAAAGAGTGATTTAGGGAGTCCTGTTCCATGCCATTTTTCTTGTCCTTCAAAGGGGTATATCCAATGGCTACCCTGGCGTTCACTTACCCTCTTGAGGTCTATACCTCCGTAAGCTCAGAGTGATAATAACAAATATCACTTATTGCCCCTGACATAATGCTAAGCTCTTTGTTCGTATTAATTCTTTATTCATCACAAGAAATCTCTGAGCTATGTATTATTATTCCTGCTTCACAGATGAAGAAACCGAGCCTCAGAGACAGTAAACAATTAGCCATGTGTCTTAGTCTCCTTGGGCTGCTGTAACAGAGAATACCATAGACTCGATGGCTCATGAACAACAGAACCTTATCTCTCACAGTTCTGGAGGTTGAGAAATTTAAGATCAGCGTGCCGGCAGTTTCATTTTCTGGTGACTCACTTCCAGGTTCTCAGATGGCTGTATTCTTGCTGTGTCCTCACATGGTGGGAGGGGCGAGGGAGTTCTCTGGGGTCTCTTTTTCAAGGGTACCAATCCCATTCACCAAAGTTCCACTTTCATGAACTAATCACCTCCCAAAGCCCCACCTCCAGATTTTTTGGGAGGACATAAACGTTCAGTTTATAGTACCAACCTAGGGGATGCCTGAGCTAGGATGAGACCCCGAATCTAACTGGCTTCAGGGGAAGTGTTCCTAGATATTCACCCACCTGCCACAAGAAGGTGGAGTTTGTCTTTAGATCCTTCTATCCTGTTGTATGCCCTGTTTTCTCATGTCTGGTACCCCTTGTCTCCATCAACTTTCTAAGGACCTATGCTCTATTATGTGATTCCTTGTCAATGGTTATCTTGGAAAGTATCTGGTGCACACATCCTTATTAGGGTGGTAAGATGGTAACCCTAATGTATATATTCAACCAGAATTCACTCTTGAGAACCAAAAATGTCATAATTTTTCATCATCACTTCTGCAAGCAGGGAAATAGTTTTGGACAGAAAGCTCTGCCAGACATCCTGTATCATATTGGTGGTAGGGCCTGTTTTGCTTATATAATGACAAGCACATTTAAGTTGCTTGGTAAATGTTTATTGAATTGACTTTTAGTGACATCTCAAGTCTTGGAAACACTTCAATGATTTGGTATGCATGGAATCAAGTGCATCATGGTAGACTTTTGGACATATGGGCTGCAGATCATCAGAGCTCTGGCAAGTTCTAGAGCTCCTAAGATTTTGATCTGGGACCTAGTCATACCAGGCCCAGGACATGCTTCAAAAGATCAAATCTACTTTAATGACCCAGGGGTTCTGTTGGGTGTATGTGGGGGGGGGCGCTGGTAGGGGCTTGGGGTGATGGGACAAGGGCGCAAGAAAGGTTGGCAAGAAGGACATAGGAATCTGAGTTCAAATTTACTCATTCCTGCATCGATTCTACAAATACTTATTAAGAGCCTGATAATGATTAGATACTGTTCTGGCCATTGGAATTAAAGTAGCAAATCAAGCAGATAAGGCCACTGCCCCCATGGAGTTTACATCCTGGTGTGGGAGACAGGTCATAAACAAGTAAACAAATAAGCACGGTGTTTTCAGACATTGGTAAGTGCTGCGGAGGCAAACGGGTGAGGTGACGCAAACAGACTGGTGCGGGCATGTGCTGCTTCTGACAGGGCAGGCAGGCATGGTTCTCGGAGGGGGTGATGAGACCTGAGAATTGAGTGACTAATGGGAGTCTCTAATTAGGGGCAGAATTTACAGGGGCTGTGGCAGCTCATTTTTACGTGGATATTGCTCTGTTATTAGTCATACCTTGGCTCTTCGAATTCAATCACAACACAATAAAATTGGTAATGGCCCCTCAACATGGATAGTCTGTGATATGGAGGTCGATTTTTCCATCCATGGGAGGTTTACTCACGGCTAGGTTCAGGATAACCTGTAGGAGGTAAACAGAAGGAGGGAAGAAGAGCTGGGTTTGGAAGCTGGAAAAAGGCATAAGCAGCTCCCTGAGGAATTTTGGGCAAATTATTTCAGTTTTAAGGATTTCAGATCTCACACCTGTTAACGGGAAGGGGGCTGGGAGGGTTGCACTGCAAGGAAAACATGCTACTTCATCTCTATGGTATATCTGTGAGCTCTCCCCTTTGATTTACCCATTAAAGATATCCCATAGCTGGGACGCCTGGGTGGCTCAGTCGGTTAAACATCTGCCTTCAGCTCAGGTCATGATCCCAGGGTCCTGGGATCGAGTCTCGCATCGGGCTCCTTGCTTGGCAGGGAGCCTGCTTCTCCCTCTGCCTGCTTCTGTCTCTCTCTCTGACAAATAAATAAATAAAATCTTAAAAAGAAAAGATATCCCAGAGCTATTTGCCTTTGTAAAAGTAACTAAAGCCTCCAAACCATATATATTTTATGTGCCCTCTTAGCCGTCACAACAACTTTACAAAGTACTACGCTATTATCTCCATTTTATAGGTAAGGAAACTGAGGCCCAGACAGATTAGGAAAAGGAGAGGGGTCTAATGTTCAGTGAAGCATTTGGTGACTTTCAAGGCATGTTTTATCATCATACCAACTGCCTGCTGGATCTCCTGAAGTGCCTTTATGAATAGGGAAACTGAGGCTTAGTGACATTGTATGGTTAGCTCGAAGGATGCAAAGCAAAGGACAGAGCCAAGATTTGACCCCAGGACTGTGCTGCTACAAATGTCCCTTCTTTTCCCACACATCATGTGTAGCTGGCAGATGGGTGATGCTCCTTTACCAACAGGGAAGACTGTGGACTCCTCTCTGCTCTAGCCAATACATCATTCGTAGAGGACTCTCGACATATTTCCAATTACAAATGCTGGACTTCGTAACTATCACATGAGTTATGGGACTACCGTGTCTAATTGTATCCATCAATATCACCAGTGAGGAAATAGTACCAACCTCATAGATTTTTTTTTGCAAAGATTGAATAACATGACAGATCTGAAATATCTCATCCGTGGATACAAGGTAAGAAGGTTAACCGATAAGTGGTCTCCATTGTCATTCCTGGGAAATAGGACTTTTTTTCTTTGGTCTTCAGGCCCGAGCTCAGCAGTTGACACTGAATTAAATACAGAATATGTGCTTGATGAATAAATGAGTAAAGGAAGGAAAGCCACAATTAGTTAACTTCTTGGAGTCTGGGGACCTGACTTCTAGCCCAGCCTCTGTTGTCATGACTGTGAGACCACCCAGAAGTCATTTATCATTTCTGGATCTGGGTTACCTCCCTCGTCCCGTGGGGGAGTGGTCTCAAATGGTCTTTACGGCCCCCTCGAATTAGGGATTGATTCTTACATTATTTAACTTGGAACCAATAAAACCTGAGTTTGTTCCCTGACTCTTGGCCCTCCTTAATGACCCTATCTGATGCTTCATTGGATACCATATATGCCTGCCTTCTTGCCATCCCTGTGGTCTTGGTGTGTAGACTCAGTTTCACATTTGGGGCTTTAGGACAGGAGGGGGCATCCCTCCTTTCATTTTGTTTTGTGTTACTGGTTGGGGACCCTCAGGGAACGTTTGACAATGTCTGGAGACACTTAGTTGTCACAGCTGGGGGGTCGGGTGCTACTGGCATTGAGTGGGTAGAGGTCAAAGGTGCTGCTAAACATTCTACAATGTCCAGGATAGTCCCCCACAACGAAGAATTATATGACTCAAAAATATCTATAGCACTGGGGATAAAAAAAGCACTATATTATGTGGGAAATATATTGCGGGGGATGAGACTCTCCTGACACTGAGTCTGAGAGCACCGCTTCCTGTCATCTGCCCTGGAAGTGGGATGCTGGTAGATGGAAGTCTGCGCTTAGTGACTAAATGTACACATAAAAACCCCCTGGTGTTTTGCAGGATTCAAAGGCACAATGAGGGAGGCCATTACTGTGCATCAGAATCCTATACAGAGCAAACACATTATCTACCTGTGATGAAGGATTTCTAAGCAGATATGGCCTGTAGCCTCTACAGGGGAATGTCTTAACTGGGGGCATGTGGATTTTAGCTGCATGAATAATATCAGCATTAATGGGAATCATTATGCTGCCCTGCACTGGAAATTTACCCCTGAATGGGTAGCAATATCCCACAGAGAGAGGCCATTGAAAATCTGTTTCACCGGCAGGATACAGGGAGAAGGAGTGTGTGGGAAGCAGCATTGGCTGTCAGCTCATGAGTGGCTTCGGGCTGACTGATCTGTGCAGGGACAGAGGAGGGCAGATAGGGCAGTGTTTTCCAGTAACCAACATGAGCCTAGGGTGACACTGGGACAGGCCAGTCGTCTCTGGCACATGCCTGCTTCCCTTTAGGAGATTTCTACTCATGTCAGAGTGTTCTGGCTCCTGTCACTTCCTTAGGACCGTAGCCATCCTGCCACCCTCAGGAAGGTGGGCTAATAAACTCATTCTCTCTAAGTTGTCAAGGACTCAGGGGTCACCTTCTGCAAGGTAATTTGTGGTTCAAAGGAATGTAATCAATGAAGTGCTAGGCACCGGGGCATAGATCTTTGTTTTTCTGGAGTGTCTGCTAGGATGTCCCCAAGAATATAATCTACCCCTGCATGAATCCTTCAGATCTTGATTTAAGCTGCTATGGAGTCATTTCTTGCACATCACAATTTCTGGAAGCTCCCTATGTAAAGCAGTGAAGAAGTGGAGATGCTGTGTTGGAAGTGGAGTGGGAAATCTGGGAGCCAGGCCCCTGGGTTTCTCCCTCACACCCTCCCACTGGCTCCTGAGGCACCTCACTTGGGCTCTGGGGAACAGTGCTCCTCAAGCTTTTCCCCATCATGGTCCACAAAGAAAGAGATACTGTTTAACTGGAATCTGGAGTGTCTGGGGAATGCTGCCCTAGGCTGGAAGTGAAGGCCCAGCAGATCAGTATTGTGCACAGTCTGGCCTGGGAAGCTGTGCTGGGGAGCACGGCTTGAAATTCACTGTCCTTGGGTGACCTTGACAAAGCCTGGCCACTTTAAAGCCTTGAGACTGAAAGGAGTAGAAGCTTTTAGCCACAGTGTTAACCGGTACTATACCAGGGTCAACGGGATTGATTTCATTCCTGAACGCGTTATGTAAATATTCATGGACATTCAGTAACTATTGACCTACTATGTGCCAGCTACTCCTCCAGCTCCTGGGGAGACAGGGGTTAAGAAATCCCTGTCTTCAGGGAGTTTATATTCCATAGGGATGAGGGTGGAGAACAAGTAATCCACAAATAAAACATATAATGAATGGATTTCCTAAAATATTGCAGTCTGAACATGCATGTGTGTGTGGTTAACTAAAACAGAGTGGTCAAAAGAGATCCTTCTAAGAAAATGGTCTTTTTTTTAAAAGATTTTTATTTATTTATTTGAGACGGAGAGAGAGAGAGAGCATGATGGGGGCGGAGTGTGTGGGGAGAAGCAGAGGGAGAGGTACAAGCAGACTCTGTGCTAAGTGCAGAGCCTGACCCGGGGCTCGATCCCACAACCCTGAGATCATGACCTGAGCCAAAATCAAGAGTCGGATGCTCAACCGACTGAGCCACCCAGCCGCCCCCAAAAAAGGTCTTTGAGTTAAAACCAACCATGTAAGGTGCTACTGGAAAAGAATTCCACACTCACAGCCCAGCTGGATCAAGGTCTGTTGGGAGACTATGACCGGCATGCTGAAGAAACAGCAAGAAGCCTAAATTTGATCTTCAAAAAACTTTTAACCATCTCTGCCAATTTTTAACGGGTTTTAGCAATTTCAATATCTTTTTGCATTTGATCCTTACCCGAAGCCTGTGAGGCTTGTTCTAATCTATCGTTAGCTATTTTTAGACACATGGAAATGAGGTTTGGGGAAGTGAAATAACTTGGCCACGCTGCTTGAGCGCGTGGAAGTGTCAGAGCTAACCGCGGAATTTGCTGGAGATTTTGTTAACTCATCTTTACCTAGAAACCAAAGAATATATGAAGATTTATAGACAGACGACATTTTGAGTTATGTTCAGGACGTTTAACGGAAGGATTTCATTTATTCTTCATCACAAACCTATGTGGTGGGTACTATTAGGATTCCCATTTTATGGATGAGGAAACTCAGACACATAAAAGCTAAGTTCTTGGGCAAAGTTATGACTAGCAAATAGTACACGTGGGGTTTGAACCCCAGGCAGACTGAGTCCAAGGCCCCCAGTCTTTAATTTTTTATTTAAATTCAATTTAGTTCACATATAGTGTATTATTAGTTTTAGGGGTAGAGTTTAGTGATTCATCAGTCCTTATCACACCCAGTGCTAATTCCATCAAGTGCCCTCCTTAATGCCCATCACTCCGCTACTCCATCCACCCAAACACCTCACCTCCAGCAAACCTCAGTTTGTTCCCTATAGTTAATAGTCTCTTATGGTTTGTCTCTCTCTCAGTTTTCATCTTGTTTTATTTCTCCTCTTCCCCTATGTTCATCTGTTTTGTTTCTTAAATTACACATATGAGTGAAATTATATGGTATTTGTCTTTCTCTGACTGATTTATTTCCCTTAGCATAATATCTTCTAGTCCCTCCCATGTCATTGTAAATGTCAAGATTTAATTCTTTTTTTTTTTTAAGATTTTATTTATTTATTTGACAGAGAGAGAGAGAGAGCGAGAGCGGGAACACAAGCAGGAGGAGTGGGAAAGGGAGAAGCAGGCTTCCCACCGAGCAGGGAGCCCGATGCGGGGCTCGATCCCAGGACCTTGGGATCATGACCTGAGCTGAAGGCAGACACCTACGACTGAGCCATCCAGGTGCCCCAAGATTTAATTCTTTTTGATGGCTGAGTAATAGTCTATTGTGTACATATATATATATATATATAGCACATGTTTATCCATTCATCTGTTGACGGATGTCTGAGCCCTTTCCATATTTTGGCTATTGTGGACATTACTGCTATGAACATTGGGGTGCATGTGCCCCTTCGAATCAGTATTTTTGTATGCTTTGGATAAATATGTAGTAGTGTAATTGCTGGGTCATAACGTAGTTCTATTTTTAAATTTTTGAGGAACCTCCATACCGTTTTCCAGAGTGGCTGCACCAGCTTGCATTCCCACCAACAGAATAGGAGGGTTCCCCTTTCTCTGCATCCTTGCCAACATGTCGTTTCCTGACTTGTTAATTTTAGCCATTCTGACTGGTGTGAGGTGGCATCTCATTGTGGTTTTGATTTGTATTTCCCTGATGCCAAGTGATGTTGAATGTTTTTCATGTGTCTGTTACTAGGTCCGCATTCTGAAGATGACCTGGATCTCCATGCCAGTGTGTTCAAGGTTTTTAAGGGGGTGGTGGGGTGATGGAGTCTTTCCTCATTTGGAAGTCACAGACTTCACTGGAACTGTTAGTGGTCCTGTTTAATTCTGGCTGGGATCTGCCAAAGCCTTCAGGATGCAGTGCTTTTTGTATTTAAACACAAGACTCTATGTCTATTTTCACCGTGAGGCAGGGTTTTCTGCCAGCTGGTAGGGAAGTCCCAATCTTCCCTACTTGGAATGGCTTCCCTACTTGGAATGTCACTCAAGCCACTCTCTTCCCACCATGTCTATTTATTGAGATGTGTGAACAATGGAGGAGAAGCAGACTTAAATTTTAAAACACTGGATTTCTCTAGCCTCCTTTGAGTGTGACCCACTAAGCCTCTGGTACAAATTAGGAGTATTTTATAAATGCAGAAGTGTTGATCTCACGTTCTGCAATGACCTTTCATTATCACTCCTTCATTGTTATGACAGTGACAAATCCCAGCCCTGTGATGCCGAGACTCCAGTTCAGAAAAGCTGCAGATTTCCCAAGTCTGGGTATGCTGGGGCATAAGAGAAGAAACTTCTCTCACCCATCATCACCCCTCACTTGTTGTGGGTGATCTGAGCTGGAGTTCAGACAAAGTTTCCCTGATCTCTTGTAGTTAAACTCTGTGTGAGGGCCCCAGGTTCGTGGCATTGAAGAAATATACCATTATAGCAATATCAATATCAAAACACACAGTATTACCTGAGAAAGGGCTGACTTGAGAGAGTCAGAGTACACTTTCAGAAGAGACAACATATGGACTTGGTCTCCTAAATTAAGTGAATTTATTTAAAAGTTAAACCTCGCAAATTACAACTCTAGGGAGAAAGCCTTTAGGCTGTCTCTCCCTGGGTAGTTTCTACCAAGTGATGGCAATGTTCACATATGCTGGGGTACGGCTGCATAGTTCTTTTTTTTTTTTTTTTTAAAGATTTTATTTATTTATTTGAGACAGAGAGAATGAGAGAGACAGCACATGAGAGGGGGGAGGGTCAGAGGGAGGAGCAGACCCCCCGCCGAGCAGGGAGCCCGATGCGGGACTCGATCCCGGGACTCCAGGATCATGACCTGAGCCGAAGGCAGTCGCTTAACCAACTGAGCCACCCAGGCGCCCCCCACGGCTGCATAGTTCTTATCAGAGCACAGAGAGAATCCGTCATCCACAATTCAGTCACTCATGCACTCTCTCCTAAAAGCTGCATGATCTTGGGTAGGTGACTGGATATCCCAAAGCCTCACTTTCCTTGGTTATATAATAGGAATATAACACTCATGCCACAGGAAAGATTGCTGTAAGGTGGATCACTCAGCAGTCTGAGTTCTAAACAACAGAAACCAATTCTGGCTGAGTTACACAGAAGCAGGAGTGATTAAGAGAATCACCTGCTGTGATGGAGAACCAGACACAGAGCCTGGAAGAACAACAGCCAAAGTCAAGACCCAGGCTGCTGTGGGAGGGGCATTATCATAGGTAGTGGTACTATTGCTGCTTCTTTCTCTCACCGGTCCCTTGTTCCACCTCTCAGGCCAGCCACAGTTGGATGCCTATAACTGGAGCATTTTCCTGACTTTGAAAGGGATGCAACCTCCAAAGTAAGAGGCAGGCTCAGCTTCCTAGCAAGACTCATTAGGGGGAGAATGACTGAAACAGGAGGGGAAATCAAACGATGGAAAGCCAAAAATAAATACAAATGTTCACTCTCTGAAGATTCAATGTGATTATATTCCCGAACAGTACCCAGCACACAGTTGGCTGTGAACAAATGTGAATTCCATTTTTACCTCTTTTGGGTCAATATCTTCACTGTTAATGGAATTTATAAAGCACATTTCAGTGATTTGTAGCACTTACTCGCTCATTTATTATTTCTTTGCGTTTTTACAGCTAGGAGAACTGTGCCTCAGGCCCCTGAAACAGTAAATATTTGAAAGACTATAAAAACAGGTTCGCACAAAACTCAAAAAATATTAGTTTATTTCATTTACATGTTTTGTAGACTTTGCTATAACTTCAGAACCTGTCTCTCATTCTTTTCTGTTTGCTATGTAAAAACTCGACTTACGCTTTTACCTCTTTGAGTACGACAGGGCTTTAAATATGAGCCTTATGAGTGCTGATCAGTGGACAAAGATACTTTGTAACATGATTTGCGTGTCTAGAACTACTCTGCTTGTTTTCTTCCTTAATGACTAAGTCACTCCCTGGAAATAAATGAGTCATTTGCAGAGACACTTGTGGATTCTCAGGCCCTTGGGGTACTCTCTGAGCGACTGGAGAAAAATAGACTAAGTGTGTTGGTGCTGAGTCTAGTTCAATTCATCTGCTTTGAGTTTCCCTTTGGCTATTCAAGTTGCTAAGAAGCAGGGTGACCTATTATTACAAGAGCAGAACTGAGTTCAAACTCTTTTTTTATCACTCACCAGCTGTGTGACCTCAGGCAAGTTATTTAACCTTTCTGAACCTCAGTTGTCTTATCAGAGGGTAAGTCTGGGAGTTTTATAAAACACTGTCTATAAAGTGGCTAGTAGAGTGCCTGGTTCATAATTTATTCTCAACCAATGGATGGCACAGAGACCATTGAAGATAAATCTATGTTCTGTTCTACTAAATCTATTGTATTTTCTTTCTACTAAAGATATAGGTTAAGACCATCATAATGACAAAAACCAAACCCTTTGAGGGCAGGGATAGTGTTTAATTAATTTGCCCTCCCAGGGTTAGTAGAGTGCTCTGCACAGAAAACAAAATATGTGCACTTTTAATGATAGATGATGTAACCAGAACTCGTAGATGGGTCTTTGGGATTGATTGAAAAAAAAAAATTCTGAAGATAGACATTTGTGCAACAGGCTCCAGACAAATTGCACAATATCATAGGGTATAGATAAGGAACAGGCTTTATTTGGGAGATTTGTAAAACAAGGGTTACCAAGAAAAGAAAGTACACAGTCCCCAGATCTCTCATTATCCACAAGGGGAAGCAATCTGGGGCAGGATACTCTGCTGAACAAACTGTGGGGATAAATGTCTCTTATTACTATGGTTTTTTATGGGGTGCTATGTCTGAACGTTTGTGTGTCCCCTCCCCTCAAATTTGTATATTGAAATCCTAGTGCCCAATGTGATGATGTTAAGAGGTAGGACTTTAGTTGGTGCTTAGGTCATGAGGGTGGAGCCCTTGTGAATGGGATTAATGCCTTATAAAGAGACCCCACAGAGCTCCCTCACCCCTTCTACCATGTGAGGACACATGTGTACCAGGGAGAGGGCTTTCACCAGCACCAGACCATGCTGGTGCTTTGAGTTGGACTTCCAGCCTCTGCAACTGTGAGAAATAAACGTCCATTACCTGGAAGTTACCCAGTCTGTGGTCTTTTGATATAGCAGCCCAAACAGATGAAGACAGGAAATCTAACATGGGAAAGTGGCCTTGTCTAGGGGTTGTGGTGTAGAGGGAAAAGACAAATATACTACTTGGAATCCAGATACTCTGGATTTGGGTGCTGCTGTTTACAAGGGTTGTTCAGGAAAACTAGCTTCCGAGTACCCATAGACGTTGGGACCTGCGTGCCATTGCGGGACCTCCTGCTTTGGGGGGATGCCCCTGGTCTAAGGGCAGCTCGATTGTGGGGAAGCTTCTTGCTTGGCAAAGGAGCAAGTCCCAGTGCTAGCTAGCTCATTGTTCAGACAATTCAGAGAGAACCCCTGGAATCATTTTTAGACAGTCTTGTTTATAATACTACATAGAACTAGCTATAGATGCCGTATTTTGACTCTACCGGTGAGATAGTTTCATAATAATAATACTAGTATTATTGTTGCTTTGATAATATTAATATTTTATGTTTCTTCTTGAGTGCTTCTGTTTCTTAAGTTTTTATTTCATTTTCTCTAAAATTTTTACCAATAGCTATTATATCCCAAGCTCCTACTTTATATCCGTGAGCTGATAGAACATTCTCCCAAGAACCCTAGAAGTTAGACACGATTAAGTCCATTTTGCAGATGATGAAATGAGTAGCACAGAATAGGAATGATTTTCTGAAGTCCTCAGAGCTACTATCTGGTCAAATTGGAACTGACACCTAGGACTCTGCTTCCAGAGGTTGAGCTCTGTCTGTCTGCTAGATGCTTCCCTAGAGATCCTGATGGCGTGAGAAGGATTGTGTCTTTGCTGGTCTTTCCTTTCACCAGTGAAAGCAACAGAATGCAGTGGTTTTCTCTAACCTTTGTAAAGCTCAGAAGAGTGGGGATCCTCCACACACTGGGTGGTCAACAACACCAGGAATGCTAGTTAGCTGGCATGCCCAAAGAAGAGGCAATTGTGTCCATCTACTCTGTCCTTAGGCCACACAGACTAGCAAGAGTTATGGACTGGAACATCATGGATATCTGCCAAAATTATTCAGGCATATCTACAGGTCTGCTAGTAATTCACTAACAGTCAATTGGATTCATTTGGTCAACCAAATTAATCTAAGCATGCTATATGTCACACTGGCTTCCTCAGTCATTAAAGAGAAAAACTGACAAAAATTAGATACCCAGAGAATATGTCCAAAAAAAAGTGAGCATAACCATTTTAACTTAGCACAAGCGTTGTCATAAGAATGTCCATTGTTTTAGCCCTATCTATTTCCCTTGTGGAACTTTGCACTGTATCCTTAACTGGACATTTATCATGTCTTAAGATATTGGACATCCTACCTGACATCTTGAAACTATTGCAAAGCCTCAGCATATTATTAAAAAGGCCTGTCACTTAAATGAGAACCTTTAGCTGATGGGGAGAGGAAAAAGCAAGGTGGCCAAAAAATACATCTTGGGCTTTGAAAGAATTACACATTGGCAAAACTCCATTCTGTTCCAACTGATTATTGTGATAAGGGGGAGCGGGGGAGGAGAAAGAGAGAGAGAGAAGGGGAGAGAGAGAGATGTAGTTTCATTGATATTTCTGAGACACTTGAACATGCAAAGGCAGAGATAAGAAACTCTTAGTCTCTCGGTCGGTAACTTATTGATTGCATGAGCTATTCACTAATGAGCCAACTGCAACAAGGTCAGCTCCATAAAGTTTCTATCCCCAAATGTGCTGACATGTTTAAAATGGAATGCGTGTTTGCAAGAACATCCACCCATGTTTGAAACTGGGGATAAACCTCTTTGGAACCTTTGACTTATTTCTTAGACTCACAGCCATATATTATTCATAGTGATAATTAATGGTAAGGTCTATTCACAGCACAAACACAAAAGAGGCAGAGTTCAAATGAATGATGGCAGTTCATTGCCACAAATGTTTTTCTAAGGGGAGAAGTTTGTTACTTGGTTTTTCTGACTTGTGCTCTGCCTGGGAATGAGATGGGCAAGGGATTTCCTTAAAAACTAAGATCTTGACAAAATCATTGTGGTGGAAATTTTGAGAGAAACAGGTCACCTCTTGGACCATGGATTAAAGAACTGAGTTGGCAGTGTAAAAATGGTAGCTGCCACATAAAATAACATCTTGATTCCTCCAGGATGTAAAAGGTGAAGCTATAATGTACACACAAATACATACATATTAATGAGTCACTCACATAGGGGTGCACCTGTTGGAATCTATATGCAATTTTCTGAGCTGAGGAGGAGAGCCCTTTTATCAACTCCACTGTTTGGGGCTCCTCCAGATTTCTTGGGTGCTAGGCCTGGAGTATGGAGGTCTCCCAGCTTGAGAGTGTTGCCCAAGTGAAGTTGGCCATAAATTACATTTGAACTTCCATTGCTAATTAATGCCCAATATGAATGGCACATGAGTGCCAGGCACTGATCTCATCATTTTACATTTACCAACTAATTTAGTCCTCACAATAGCCTGTGAGGGAGGTCCTTTCTTGGTTTCACAAATGAGAACGCTGGATCGCAGAGTGGGCACTTGCTTCCTTGCCCATTCATAATCTTGCCTCAGCACTTCCTCAGCCTCAGCCCACTTTTTCTACTTTATTTTGCAGCTGTCACTCCAGAACCTCTTACCTGACCAACACTGTCTCCCAAGCAGCATGAAAACTCCATCACTGATTTAGGCCAGAAACTGATTTCACATGAAAGAGATATGACCCTTATTAAGTAGAAATGGAACTTTTCCCCCTTTAACTCATAAACCGAAATGTTCAGGTGTAGAGCTAGGCCAACTTTTAGACTCATCTGTTTCCGGATGCCCCAAAGACATTGTCAGGATGCTCTCTCCAATCCTGCGAGCCACCTTCCTCTGTGTTTGCTTCATCGTCAGGCAGGATGTTTTTCATAGGGGGTAGATAATGTCTTGGGTTCTACCAGCTGAGCAATGCTGGCAAACTGGCTGCAAAAATAAGTTGTCTCAATAGCTCCTTCCCCCATGATTTCAACTGAAAAAGGGATAAGAACCTAAGACTGAAAGCTTATTGAGGTTATTGTGTTCTGAAAGTTCATTTGTAGCAATCCCTTTACATTCAACCATTTGGCTGTTGGTGAAATTAAGGAAGGAAGAAGAGGCTTGGTGGAGTGAACTAAATCTGGATTTGGGGGTCAGAATCGAATCACGCTTCATTTTTATAGATAGAACTTCGGAGAAGACTTGCTCTATAAACAGAGTCCTAAGAGATGGGTCATACTGGATGATCCCTCAGGTCCTGTGCAGCTTTCAGGGTCCATGACTCCACACAAGATGGCATGATCCTAGGGGACCATGGTTATTTAATGAGAACATTTTAAACTGTCACCCAGACCTCCTGGCTCCCAATCCCACGTGAGATACAGAATCCCAGGCACTCTTTCCAGTTAAGAATAACAAAAAGGCTGCCGGTGGATTTTAGTAGGAGCTAAAGCTAGGAGGTTTCTCTCTAGGGTTGAAAGAAAGTATTATGATTCGGTCTGGGGGAGAGGGGAAGAAAGAGCAACAAAATGGCGAGACATTGGGAACTCAGTCTCATTTGTTACCTTTACTGCTTCTTGCCTAAAGGCCCCCATTCTCTGATCGATTCTTATGGGATTAAGCACAATGGGGAATTGTCCTGGATGCAGCACAGATGTAAGGGGTCTCCATCATAATTGTATACTGGAGATCTAAACTGGAAGGATAAGAATAATTTAAGACACATGATCAGCCTGAAGCTGTGGACATCAACTGGAGGGGGTTGGTGTGAAGTGGGGACCAAGGTGTGATGGAGGTGGAGAAATGGTGGGAAATCCATGATGGCAAGGGGGAGGCACAGCATAATGGGGGCGGTGGGGAGGGGGTGGAAAAGCATCCTTAGGCAAGTTCAGGCCTAAATTATTCAGATATATTTTATTATTTTTCCAATTGTTCCTATAAACTGGATTCTGATAATTTAAGTTAGACAAACTTACAAGCATTAAAATATCAACGGCATGCCAATTTGAGTGATTTACCAAGATAAATTTAACTACCAATATAACTAGACTAGAATGCTGGCAAATCTCTTCTGGAAATGAATTGAAAATTGGAAGGTTGCCTGGTGAACATAGAACTAGAACAAAGGGAGTTAGTTTTAGGACATAAATGTTTAATGACAATGGGCTAAAATAGCCCAGAGTATCTTTCCATAGGAAGAACATGCAGGGATTGGAGGGCTCAAGGCCATGAGCCAGGGCTCCTCTCTTCTGCCAAAACTAGGCTCTCTGACTCTTCTTTCCTAAGCTCCAATGGGCTCCTTCTCTATCCTGTCTCCTCCATTCCCTCATTCCTCAGATAAGCTAGTACCTTCTATTGTGTAACATCCATTTTGATTTGCTTGCTTGTTTACCCCAAATCATTTTATCTCTAAGGCATCTTTTACATATTTTGCATCTCTTAGTGTTGACTTCATAGTTCAATTCTCAGAATTCAGGCTATATGTTGCTGTCATCCCTGTCTATTTCTGTCACTTGTTTTTTTTTTTTAAGATTTTATTTATTTGACAGAGAGAGACACAGAGAGAGAGGGAACACAAGCAGGGGGAGTGGGAGAGGGAGAAGCAGGCTTCCAGCCGCGCAGGGAGCCCGATGTGGGGCTTGATCCCAGGACCCTGGGATCATGACCTGAGCCGAAGGCAGACGCTTAATGACTGAGCCACCCAGGCGCCCCTATTTCTGTCACTTGTAAATAAATTTTGGTCAGCCAATTTCCTCTAAGAGTTTACGATTGATCCATAGAAATAAAAAAAATTAACCTGCATGCATTTTGGTGCTGTTCCTCCCTGTCGCCACTGTGCTAAAGAGAATTTTACTTTCCACATTTAATCCCTGCTCTTTGAAGTGGGTTCTGCTGTTGCCAGATTTATTCCTTAGGTTGCTATGGGGCTAAAATCACCTTCGGATTCATGGACATCCTTGTTAGATTTTTCTTCTCGATTGGTAAAGTGAGAACTGGAAGCCAAGGAATCCAAGAAGTTTTTTCTTTTTCTTTCTTTTTTTTTTTTTTTTAAGATTTTTATTTATTTATTGAGAGAGATAATGATAGAGAGAGAGCATGAGAGGGGGGAGAGTCAGAGGGAGAAGCAGACTCCCTGCTGATGCGGGACTC
This sequence comes from Leptonychotes weddellii, assembly GCF_054177405.1. Taxonomy (NCBI): domain Eukaryota; kingdom Metazoa; phylum Chordata; class Mammalia; order Carnivora; family Phocidae; genus Leptonychotes; species Leptonychotes weddellii. The sequence continues at coordinate 158,671,049 of NC_138370.1, read as the reverse complement.
GATCCCAGGACTCCAGGATCATGACCTGAGCCGAAGGCAGTCGCTTAAACAACTGAGCTACCCAGGCGCCCCAGGAAGTTTTTTCTTATAGTTTCTGTGGTTCTTCTCCTTGGGTTGGGTTTCATGACATCATGGGGATTGAACTTTGTAGTAGTTCTTGGCAACCCCACATCCTTTCTGAAAAGAGATAGGATGGAAACAAAGAGTTCAAATGTTATTTTCATGGGCTTAGGGAAAGCATTTGAACCATGAAATATCTTAATCAGGGTAATAACCCATTGTGTAGGGAGTTTATATCTTTCTGTTAGAAAAGGATTCCTTTGTGTCTTTCAAGGTGCTTTGATTTCCAAGATGCTGCTGGTAAAATGCTCTGGGAGAGAAAAACATGCAAATTCCTGCCTATACCTTTTATGTGCCAGAGAAGGGAGTTTTGCTTTCTAACTGATCAGGTGGCTGAAAAATTGAGGCTCTGATGGTGTTCAAAATAACAATCACTGTGCCAGATGTTGCGTGAGGTGTTCTGCGTGACTTGTCCATAGCCATTACTGCAATGCTGAAACATGGGCATTGTTCGTCCTCTTGGGCACATGTGCGAGTGGAGGCACAGAGAGGTTAAGTTACTCGGTTCCTCGGTTTACATAGTTGTAGGATCACACGGCATGGGAACCTGGAAGCTGGGACCCAGAGTGGAATCTTAGGGAGAGGACAAAGACAGGCATTGGCCAAATCTCCAGCCCAAGCTTGCCTGGGGGCACCACTGTGATCTGATCTAGATGGGCAGGGCTTGCGGACTTGGGGAAAAACATGTTTTTACTGGGTAGTGTTTCATGAAGTCTTATGTGGTATTTGTACTCATCTCTTATCATGGCAAGAAGCAGGATAAAAAAGTCTGTTACTCATTTTTTTAACCATTACCTCTAGTTTTTTTTTTTAAGATTTTATTTATTTATGTGACAGAGAGAGACACAGCGAGAGAGGGAACACAAGCAGGGAGAGTGGGGGGGCGGGGTGGGGAAGCAGGCTTCCCGCCAAGCGGGGAGCCCGATGCGGGGCTCGATCCAAGGGCCCCGGGATCATGACCTGAGCCGAAGGCAGACGCTTAACGACTGAGCCACCCAGGCGCCCCACATTACCTCTAGTTTTAATGCATACGGTAAGAGCACAGTTTTCTCATCTGTGAAATAGAAATGACAGTACACCTACAGTCTTAGGGGGTCAAATTTGACAATTCATATAAGTGCTTAGCCTCTCATCTGGCAAAATCAAGTGTTCAATAAATGTTGGCTATTACTATCTAATCCTCTCAACTACTGGGAACAACTAGAATGTACACAACTTGGGGTTTTTATGATTGAGCTCACCATAACTCATGAAATGTTCCATATTAATGCATATTATGGACTGTTTGTGCATTCACCCCAAAATCCATATGTTGAAATCCTAACCCCGAATGTGATGGTATTAGGGGGTGGGGTCTTTGGGAGGTAATTAGGCTATGAGGTTGGATACTTCATGACTGGGATTAGTGCCTTTCTAAAGATTGCTGAGAGCTTCCTTGCCCACTCTCTGTTCTCTGCCATGTGAGCATACAACAAAAGATAGTCTTCTACAAGTCAAGAAGTGGGCCTTTGCCAGACACTGGATCTGTTGACACCCTGTTCTTGGACTTGCCAGCCTCTAGAACTGTACGAAGTAAGTTTCTACTGTTTATAAGCCACTCAGTCAATGGTATTTTGTTATAGCAGCCCAAACAAACTAAGACATGGCAGAAAACATAATCCTGGGCTACAAAGTTCTACTGGCTTAAAGCTTACTGTCTTTGGAGTTCATATTCAGTGAGATTCAAAGCTCAACCCCTTCTTTTTTGCCTCCCCAAGATGGTATCTGAGTTAGTGGGAAGGAGGTTTGCTTGTTTGTTTCCTTTCCTGGGTTTCTACAGGGTTTTCCACATCATCACTGGGTTGGTCCCCACTCGGGGAGTCATTCAGCTGGGTGCAACAAGAGGGGACTGGCAGATGTCAGGGAGGCATCCCCCCTCTCCTTCTGGGCTGGTTTAGGTCTGGGCTTACAGTTGGGATGGTGGTCTTGGGTTCTGTGGTGCACCCATGCTCCACTAGCATTCAGTTTTACTTCTGCTTCATGGTGAGGAAGGGCTGTCACATCCCCCCTTAGGTTCTACCAGCTCTACGTGCCCATCTTCTGGACTGCTGTCCAGAGCAGTGTGTCAGCATGACACCTGCGCTCCCCTCTCTGCTTCTCCATTTAGGGTCCCAGAAACACAGAATGCCCTTCAATGCCTCCAGAGCATAAAGAATGGGATGAGGTCCTCTCTTTTGATGAGGTTCACCCCACTTAGGGGGATTAATTTGTAAGCCTCTTCAAATGAAAAGTGAATGCCAGTCTCCTCATTTTGAAATCACCCCACACTGCAAGGGAGATCATCTTGCTGCTCCCACATTCCCAGGGAACACCTGGTAGAGCAGCCTCTGTTCTTCTTCCTCTGCCATTTGCACTCTGCTCTTCCTCAGACTCTCCTCTGCCTTTTCTCCAGGAAGTGGTTGCAGAAATGAGGTACACTGGACTGTTTTTACATTCGGGGTCACAGCCTCTCTGTCTTTACCACTCTGCCTCTACTGCCTGAAGTGTATGTCTAGCACCTAAGAAAGGTGCCTCTTTAAATGTCAGGACTGAAAAGTGGGGTTATTTTCTCATTTTTCTTAGCTGTTACCAGTTATTGGATGCTTGCCATACACCAAGCGTTGAGCTCTATGCCTCATGGGCAACATGACGTCAAATCCTGAGAACTCCTCCTGAGAAGTAGGCATTGGAAATCTACTGTTTTTACAGAGGATGGGGATGAGGCTTGGTAAAGTGAAATGACATGGTCAGGCCAATTAGTGTTGGGATGGGAACTTTCATCCTGAGAACTCTGGTTCCAGTACCTCAATAAATAATTGAGGAGCTGAAAATTTCACGTGGGAAAGCACTGGATTGCATGTTTACCCATCTCTCTCTCTCTATTCTCTGTTTTCTTTCCACCTGACATGAAGGAGATTCAGTCCTCAAGCCACAATGAATTGATTATTCACTGTTGCTTCCTGCCCCCATGTCTCATTGTGTTGTTCTTTCCTCTTGGATTTTCTTCTCTTTATCTGGAAAGCTCCAATTCATTTTTCAGTGCTCAAATGTAAAATGTTACTTCCTCTATCACCCCCCCCCCACATCCCACTTGGGGAATGAATCATTCACTCATTTTGTGGAAACTTAAGACATTTTGTAGATTGTACACCTCATTGTAACACTTGTGCTTTGGTTGGCAAATCTCATCTCTTCTGACAGTCTCTTCCTCCAGCTTAGAACAATTCTGAAGGGGGAGAAATCAGAAAGGGAGTTGAACCATGAGAGACTATGGACTCCAGGAAACAAACTGAGGGTTACAGAAGAGAGGCGGGTGGGGGGATGGGGGGATGGGTAGCCGGGTGATGGGTATCGAGGAGGACACGTGTTGTGATGAGCACTGGGTGTTATACGCAACTAATGAATCATTGAACACTACATCAAAAGCTAATGATGTACTATACGGTGGCTAACTGAACATAATAAAAAAAGAACAATTCTGAAATTTATATGTATTTACAATCAATATGTGCATTTAATTTTGCGTTTCTTTTTTCTCCCCTCCCCTCTCTCAATGTCATTTATGTGTTTTCCCATAATGACATTTTAGAATTGGGAAATACGTGCTGTGCTCACCTTTTAATCTTGCCTGCTGTGCTGTGAACTCAGGAGTGCAGGCGTAGGTGAGATATTTTTTCATCTTTTTCATCCTGAGTACTTGGCAATTTGTCTTGCACATAATAAGCTATTGAATAAATGAATGAATAATCAAAAAAATAAATGATATAGCAAAAAGAATGTGATTATGATAAATAAAATTTATTTAACATATGGCTTCACAGTGTTTTGAGCTTTTACTTGGAAATTTTCTTTCAAAACTCTGTGACTTTCAGGGAACCAGACAAATTTTCACCAGTGGTTTGACTTCTCACATATGACTGCTACTTCCTCTCTCTATAACTCTCTGCCTCAGTCAGTTGAACCCCAGTTTCCTTATCTGGAAAGATGGGATAATAGTATTTATCTATTTCAGACATTCAGAATGGTTTGTATACTGTTAAGTACTATGCCCATGTAAGATATTTCTTTTAGGATTACTGGAATCTTCACATATCTTGGAGCCAATCTAGATTGCCCACATAGTGGTTTCCTTTTCTTCCTTCTCCCAGCATGACTCTTTTTTTTAAGGTATTCACTCCTCATGCAGCCATATGCCTTAGCATGAGCTGATCACAACTCCTATAAGGGTAGCAAGGGGACTTCCATTTGCCATGTGAGTAATACGCTAGGAAAATATGAGGAATCCAATCAATGAGGTGTGAGGGGAAATGGTTCTGAGAGCTTCTTGGAAAAGTTTCATTGCTGGTAAAGTAGATCTGCAGGCTCTGACTTGAAGAATTATGTTTGCTCAGGTTCAGGGAGAAAACTACAATTGGGATTATAAGCCTCACTAATAGTAATAAAGAGAGTGCCTTCTTAAAAAATAAATGGACAACACATACATAAATAAAGTCAAGAGAGAGCCATAGGGAGTAATTGTCTTTCTTCTTCCTGTGGTCATTATTATCTGGATGGGATACTTGCTTCAGTCATTGTGCTACTATTCAGGAGTCATGTTGATAATGAAAATTCTGTGGAGCCATGGGTTGGAGGGAGCAAGAACCCAGGATGATATTTTGAGCCTCTGAATCATCCAACCCAGAAGTCTACCTACTCTGGACAACTGGTTATGACGGAAAATAAATTATCAGATTATTTAAACCAGCTAGAGTTCATATTTCTGTTGTTTGTAGCCATCAGCATCCATCTCTACTCTTACAGACCCCAATTACTATTGTTCTCCCCAAGAAGCAATTTACCTCTTACATCTTTTTGCTGTTCTGCAATACTAATATTCTCACTCTTTTTGTAGTGCAATGACTTTTCTGCGAACATTTTTCTTACTTGGCTTAGCTTGGCTCTCTTTCTAAGGCATTTCTCGGTCTTTCCAGGTAACCTGCACCCCAGTGATTCCTCAACTAAGTAGGAGTCTCGGTAGTGAAAAGGCATCAATCCATAGTAAGACACATTGTTGTTTGTTACCCAACAGACCCTTATATTTTGGCTGCATGTTACCTTGGTGAATTTCTTCATTCCTTCATTAACTTATTTATTTACAAATACATAATAGAACATCTACAGGAGTAGACACTAAGTCAGGCTCTGGGGATACAACAGCCAACAGATGGAAAGAAAAATCATTACTTGGAGGTCAGAGAGAATTGTTCTGGCCAATGATGAAAGGGGTGGTGTCTGAGATAGTTTAGGATAAAGGGAAGAATACCACTTGCTCTTGACTGACACCACCTCAGGAGAAACCAAGAGTTTTCTAATTATTAAAATTAGAAAGAATAGCTTAAGTGAGCAGTCATCTTTCTCTAGCTGAAAGCTAAACTCATTTCCTCCTTCCTAAGTCTTGTATTAATGCTACTAAACAAATGCAGGAACTAGAAGCTAGCAGGAGGCAAGTATTGTTAGTGTGTGTAATGGCTTAGATGGAGGATGTAGGAACACCAGGCGAGGGGTTAAGAACTGGGACAGAGGCCTCACAGTCTTCCAACCAACTAATGCTTTGAGGTAAGTCATTGATTCTGGGTATTAACATCTCGAGGAGTGTAGGACTGGATGTTGCCTAAGCTCCCTCTGACTTCTTGCCATATGAAATTTTATCATTGTGAATAATAGAGTTCAGAACTAATCATGAGACAACAAATACCCCTCAAATTCACCCTAGGCAAAATAAGGAAAAGATTTAAAAAGAATAAGGAAAGGATTTAATTGATATATAGAGACATTATTTTTACTTAAAAAGATGCAGAATGCCAGCGTTTATAAATTTGAACAAATTATTTAAGGTGCCGAAGTCCGGGTTTTTAACAATGGTCACCAAAGCTCATACAAATCTTCAAATAATTGTTCACCTCCTCTTTTAGGCAATGACAGCTCACAAGTCAGCACTGACTGGCCCTTTTCCTGTTGTTGAGGAGTTTTCCTTGCAGATGTCAGGGAGAGAAATGGCTGCAACCAATTAGTGCTTCAGTTATGGACTCTTGGATCCCATTACTTTCTCTGTGCTCATTTTACTGTTTTGAGTCTGAGGGGTGTGGCTATTCTGAGGTGGGATGAGTGCTATCTTCCCAAGTTCTGCTCATCAAGCCATGAACATATATCCATTGATAGTGAGTCCATATAATATATTGTCTAAACTGGGGATATATTGGCAAATGAATGAGAACACTATTAGTAATTATGCTGGGGAATAGGGGTAAACTGGGATTGGCTTGTACAAATTGGGCCTTATGTATACCATCTCCATTGAGCACCAGTTCCTCAGAAGTGGGGAGATCATATATAATATGGAGACAGAGATAGCTACCCAGGTCACCACTCCCAACAAGGCACCATCATCCCCACTAGCCAACACCAGTATGCAAGTGCCCCTGTATTCCACCTCCCACACTTGGTGAGGTCTTTAGGAACCCCTTTAAATTTCTGCTGCACTTGCTTTGTTTGAAGTAACAAATGTTGGATGACTAATTGCCTCATAGGAAGTCCCTTCAATTTGTCACTTTGCTAAAAATTAAATAAATGAATAATCCCTGCTTTATCCCCTATTTGATATAATTAATTCTAATCTTTTGCATTTTCATTTTCTCCATGTTCAATTCCATCACTTAAAAGACACAAACAGAAGAGAACTTTTTTAAAATTAGTGGAATAATTGTGCTGCTCATGCTACTCTGTGAAAAGGCTGTTGAAAAAAATACCATGACCCAATCTCAAACATTAAATGGTTTAGAAGTGAGACCTTCAAAATCAGATTGAAACGATCACATTGAGAATTGTTTTTATCTTGGCTTATATACTTTCTGATGTGTCCTATCTCTCCAGCACGGCATTTTACTCTTGGAGAATATTAGACATGGATTTCTAGTTAATTAGTTAATACTATGGATAGCTTCATTTTTATATTTCCAACTCATTGTTTCTGGCATTGAACAGTATCACAAATAAACTTTAATTTTACAGCAAATAATCTGACTATTGAGATAAACTGAAAAGGGCTTCAGTAATTGCCTCTATGCATACAAAACTTGTCACTACCATGGAGGAAGAAGAAATTTCAGGGCATTTCAAGGCACCCAAGTTGGAGGAAAGTGTCCTGACTGCCCTGACTCATAAAATGTAATTTGCAGAATCTGCTTGATCCAAAAATTGTAAGTGCCTTTTATATCCATAAGCTCTCTTCTTTCTGAGGGGCTACCACTCCCTGGTGGTAAGGTATTCATAGATACATTACATATAGTAATTATGATAAAAATAGCACTCTAAATTTGCATAGCAGATTATAATTTACAAAGTAGTTTTGCATACTCATTATCTCCTACGACTCTCTCTACAACCATTGAACAAAATGTTTTTGGCAGAGAATGTTATGAGTGCATAACACCCTATTTTCTTTTCCTCCTGGACAAATGCAAGATATTTTCTAGGTTTCTTTGGCGTTATGTCCACGTTCTGGCCAGTGGAATGGACAGAAGTGATATACGTCATTTTTAAGCCTGGCCAATTAAAAACTTCTGCCCATTCCTCACTCATACTTTGATCCCCCTCTCCCCCTTAACCCGCTGTTTGCAAAGAATCCAGAAAAGGACTTCAGTAACATAGGGCAGGGGTCAGAAAACCATGGCTAATGGGTCAAATCTGGCCTGCCACCTGTTTTTATATATAAAGTTTTATTGAAACTCAGCCACATTGATTTATTTTGTCAGTGGCTGCTTTTGTACTGTAATGGTAGAGTTAAGTTGTAACATATGGTCTGTGAAGCCTAAAATATTTGCTGTAAGGCCTTTTATAGATAGTAAAGGGGATGACAGATCCATAAAATAGAAGAAGCCTGGGTCCCTGAATCACTGTGTGGAAAGCTACAGGCTAAATAACCATACTGAACAGTTATATAAACAAGAAATAACCTTGCATTGTGTTAAGCTACTGAGGTTTTAAAGTGTTTGTCTCAGGGGCGCCTGGGTGGCTCAGTTGGTTAAGCGACTGCCTTCGGCTCAGGTCATGATCCTGGAGTCCCGGGATCGAGTCCCGCAACGGGCTCCCTGCTCGGCGGGGAGTCTGCTTCTCCCTCTGACCCTCCTCCCTCTCATGCTCTCTGTCTCTCATTCTCTCTGTCTCAAATAAATAAATAAAATCTTAAAAAAAAAATAGTTTGTCTCAGTCACTACCCTACGTTCATTAACATAATTGTCTTATATTCATTTATTGATAAAGTAATGAGGTTTAGAGACGTTATTTATTTAAGCTCATAGAGTTAGATACTAGTAGTGGTAGACAGATAATTTAGAATTTGAACCAACCTAGGTATTTTAATTCCAATGCCAGTGTACTTTCAACATCTCAGATGTCACTATTGAACATATTACATAAAGACATATAACATAATACTGTAAATTGAATACCTAAATGCCTGAGGTATCATAATTTTCTCATGGTCAGAAGTAGTTAATATGACTCTCAGAGTATCTGATAGGATGTAGAAAGCTATACTGGAAGAAGGAATGTTGCAACATCCTTGTTTTGTAAGCTTTATAGAATTGGGGCTTGGTGAAGTCAGTTGATTTCCAAAAATAGTGATACAAAAATTGTGATAGTAAAGTAATATAAGGTGTTGTAAATAATTAAAATAGGTCTTCAAATTATCCTCAGTGTCTCTCTTTCAGGCTATGTCAACAGAAAACAAACAAATATTTCCAAAAGAAACCAACAAAAAGAACTTACTTAGCGTAGGAATAAATAAGGCTATCAAGAAAAATCACTGAGCCTTCAATTGCTGGGTATCTGGATTTCACCATATTGAAGAGAGGATTCTGGGAATTTTGATTTAGGGAGCATCTTGGATGTTTGTAGTCATGTTGCAGTACTGTTAAGGGGTGGATACCTTCTGCTGGGTAGAATCCTACTAAAAATCTAATCCCAATTGTTATTTTACTCTTTGTGCATTTGGGGCCTACAACCCTCCTCTTGTTTGGAGGAATTCAGAATTGACACCACGAGGAGATTTTTGAGGTGAGGAGAAACTGAGGGCAGTGGAGACGTGGATTGTCAGGATGCTATATAGACCAAGCTGGTAATAAAAATCAGAGATCAAATTATACAATTACTCCTAGGGCTCCACAGGAGATAGGGTGGGCCAATCACACACAAACAGTTTATATTACTAATCTTCCTTTGTACACCATGTTAGCATAATCTGAATAAAACCTGGGGTTCCATGAAGCCCAGTCTTACTGCAGGGCTGTGGTTAAATGACTATAACTCAGCATTCTAAAGGAAATAAAAATGAATGTAATTTTGTTTGATTTTTTTTGAGCAGTGTCAAAGGTCTCCCCCTCATCACCCATGACAATATTTCTTAAATTTTTTCCCTACACTCCTCTCCTACTTGCTTGCCACAGTATCTATCCATGACCAACTTTTGTTTTCTGTCTTTTAGTTGTGTTTACTGTCTTTTAGTCTTCCATGAAATGCTTCTCCATATCTGTTTCTGTGGACCCTATATTTCTGCTCCAATCCCCTTTTTCTTTAATAACTCTGGAAAATGTTTCCTTCGTGGGTAGATGGGGTCTGGGTTGAGCAAAGACAAATAGGTTATAGATACCCATACATTAATTACACTTGTCCCTGTTATATTAGAAAGGCGAAAATGGAGAGAAAATATTTTGGGACAAAGTATAAATGAATTATAAAATCTTTGTCTAAAACCAACTAGCCTTTCACTGCATCTTTGGCAGAATTCATGGGCTTTATTGGATTAGGAACCAATAAGCCCTGATCATCTTTACTTTCAGGTACATGGCCTTTGCAAGGGCCATTGAAGGTTACAGCAGGATAGCTTAAGAGCAGTTGTTAAACACCTAATGCTTTTTATTTTTGTAAAATGTTCCATGAATCATTATTGGATACATTCTAAAATATCTACCCACTCATCACCTATTCCTGACCACCCCATCAACCTCCTCTGTTGACTCTGGCGTGAAGACTTATTCTAGTCAAATGAACCAACTGAGAAAGAACTTTTATTCAAGCCAGACATGAAACAGAGTGGTTCTAAACAAATGAATTTGGAAGTGCCTTTGCCAGTGCAGGTGTCATAAAATACTTGTGGGATAAATAAAATCAGTACATCCTGGAGGTGATGTTTAGGGACCTTGGCCTTGACAGGCGCATAAGTGCACACGAGGGAGTTGCATAGTTGGAGTAATCCAGTTAAATTCACTTATGTCTGCAGTAGCTAAGAGACGGTGAAAAACTCAAGGTAAAAGAAACGAGACATAACAAAAGCTATTCGTTTCCTCTACAGGCTTTAAAGGGAGGTGGTCTTGAGTTTGGGAACCTACGATGATGAATCCCATGTAAGTGCTCTTTTTGTAAGTCAAAAGTGGTTTTGACTTACAAAAGTCAAGAGTTTCATATAGTTCCGTCTAATGTGCATTTTCCCCTTGGTTGAAATAGTTTGTAAGATATCAGTGCCATGTTTGAAATTCCACTTTAGTGGAGGAAGCACACTGCTCCAGGCTAGAACGTCATGTGGATTTGAAACTCTATGCATTTCTTATTGTGTTTCCTTGGAAAAGACATTCCACTTATCTTTGTGTCAGTTTTCGTATCTGTCAAACTGGAATTAAATATTTATACAGATCAGAGGCTTTGGGGGAAGGATTTAGTGCAGCAACCTGTGGGAGAAAAGCCTAGCACAGGGTCATCACACAAGTCAACTTTCCCCAACATGTGCTACTTTAGGTGCACACAGACTGCTGTCAGGTCACATACAGTTCATTAGAAAGAGGTGGATATTATCAGTTAACACCTTCTAGAGGGTACTGAGCTCTAGTAAAATGAATACCTTGGAGTGACTTCTATGTGCTGGGCATTGTGCTCAAGGTTAAATGGAGGAGAGGTCCTTGAAAAGCATTATTCATTCTTGGGTTTTCTCCTTAGCTTCAAAGGGCACCTGAATCGTGACATGCACGATTAATATGGAGGCAGTGGGTATCCAGAAAACATTTTTTAAAAAGATTAACAAATCCTGCTTGATTTGGTTTTAGAAAGAGGTATTGATTTAAACGGGGAATTTTTTTTTTTCTCTCTCAAGGTTATGTTTGTGAAATACTAGGCTACAAAACACGGGCACAGTGTCATACATTTTACTCATTTATGCATTCCCCAGATGCGGCACCATGTGTGACCTTGCTCAGGTATCCAAACTGTAAAATAAAAGATTACCTAAACACTGTCGGACATGTAAAAGAAATTACTTGGTGAGTCAGAGTTGATTTCTCAGTGCTTGTGTTTCTCTTTCAGCTGAGCAGACAATTTCTTTTCCCTTGGCCTGAAATCCCCTAGATGGCACTAGAGAATACTATATTTGAGTGGTTTATATAATAATCTCTCTAAGTAGATGAGGGGAAGTAATTTTTATTTTTCTGCAAATAAATGTTAATAAGGAGTTGAACAGGATGGAATGGAATGTGCAGGGTTAGCGTTTATGCATTCTGTAGTTAAAAGGTATACGAGATGCTCCTTGAAAGTGAAAATTGGTTATTGTAATCGTGGATGTCTCAGAATTGATCTTTGGTATTTTGACTAGAATAAAATTCATTTGGTACAGACAAAAAGACTTGCAGAAACAGCAGAGATCTGGGGCTGATTGTTGGCCCAAATGACATTTATATCAGAGTCATTTAACACCATGTCAACATCTGATAGGGCAGGAAGGGATGGGTTGAAATGGGAGTCCTGAGCTCAAATGGCCCAGGAAATGGGCAGGTGAAATGAGTGGAGGGGCGCCCAGGGGGTTCAGTCGGTTAAACATCCGACTCTTGATTTCGGCTCAGGTCATGATCTCAGGGTCGTAGGACTGAGCCCTGTGTCTGGCTCCGCACCAGCGAGAAGTCCGCTTGGATTCTCTCTCCCTCTCCCTTCACCCCTCCTCCTGGTCCCACATTCTCTCTCTCTTTCTAAAATAAATAAATTAATTAATAAAAAAAAAGAAGAAGAAGAAATGAGTGGCGAAGCCCGCATGTGAGACAGTGGGATGTGGCGGCCTTCGTAGCAGAACTTCAGCTTCCAGGCGCGTGCGCTGCAGGTCCAGTGTGGCCCACAGGTTGTGAGCTAATTTTTGCAAATGTAATCCTCATAGTTTTTAGGACAGAAATCTGAGGCTTTTTCCCCACAGAGGGTTGCAGGATTTAGCAAACAAAAATACAAGACTCCCAGTTAAATGTGAAGTGCAGGTAAGTAATTTGTTAGCATAAGTACGTCCCATGCACTTTGAGATATACTTACAGTAATACATTATTTGTTGTTGATCTGAACTTCACATTTAATTAGCTGGGTGTCCTGCATTTTATCTGGCAATCCTATCCCCACACCCCCTCTCTTCCCTAGGTTCTCTCCAGCCAAAAAATAAGCAAATGCAACCTAGGTTAAATCATTCTCCCATTCCCATGGTTGAACCTTAGCAGGAACCTGAAGACCAGTGCACAGCACCTGCACCTTCCTTTAGGGAACGAGTACCCTCCAGGCTCAGGAGGGGAGGACTCTGCCTCAGCTGAGACAGGAGCAGTTCTCAAAAGCATCTTCATCTTATGAACTTTGTGCTCTATCTTCTTCCAGAGTGTTTTTTTTCCCCCCACAGTTGGCTGTTCTATGTCTGCATAGATCTGCAGTAAATACTGTACTGCACTGCTGAAAAGGAAGGAAAAACATTACCATCTGCATCTACAGCTTGCAAATTACAGCTTGCAATCACCTGCTATTAAATAAAGACACTTTAACAATATTTTGGGTTTTAAATTAGCAATTTACATCACAAGACTCTGAAAATACTAGTCTTTTAATACTGCAATTTTCTTTCCTTTTAACCAGGCATCAACATGTATTGAATGTTTTAAAAAAGCAATACAGAGTAATGTTTATTTAAACAATAGCCACCAATGGTATGAGATACCCAGATGGAAATCCAGTAGTTCCTCATGCAGCGGGTGGCTTCATTGGAGGACCCTGATGGAGCCGCAACTCTCTCATTTACATCATGGGGGGAAATTGAGGCATTGCTTTTTTTTTTTTTTTTTTTAACTACTTGGCCACACCAGGCTTGGTGTCATGTAAGAAAGTGGTCTCAAGCCGGGAATTAGAGGCAAAGTCTTTGTTTGAAGGAGACTTGAAGCAAAAAGGCTGGAAGGGAAGGAGTTCAAGTGGGAGTATTTCTTTTTGTCACTTGACATCGGGGCTGAATTGGAGGGGATTGGCATTCGTACAAAGCACACTGGATGCAAAACGAGATGGGATTTGGAAACACACAAAGAGAGAAAGATGAAACAGCTTTGTGCCTCACGGACACTACTTACATCCACAGAGGGTTGTATCTATATCTAAATATAGTGGTTTGTCTTCAAGTTCTTATCATTGGACCTTTATCCCCCCTTTCTCTTGACATCTGAGTTAGGGAATGGGAAAACGCCAAGAGCTGGCACGAGTTGCAAAGAGATAAGTATAAGCTTTGCGGTGTGAATCACCGGGTTGTAAATTCCTTCACGAAAACAAAGAGCATTCTGGAGCATTATAACCATTAGCAGGCAGCCTGCTTTCCTGTGTATCCCCGGCTCTTGCGTGCGTTCAGCTGCCGTTGACAAACAGCTGCTTCTCACAGCTTTACCAGATTCAGGGCTGCTTTCGATACCGGCTTTTCTTTAATCCAAAAAATGGATGCTATGCTTGTCTTTGTTCACGTCTTGCCATTTTGCTCTTTGTAACCCAAGACACCTGTGTAAATCTGAAATTCTTTCCTTTTCATGATCTATTGAGCTTTGATTCCTACACCTGATATGTGCTCAATAAGTCTTCAATATTAGTAGTAGTAATAAAGGTTTAACGCTATGCCACACAAAATTCTAGTTTGATAGGGAAAGTGTCTTGGAGGAAAACATTTAGATGTCGGCTCATTCCACGAGCATGCAGTGGCTGATTGGTCTAGAGGTGTGGGCAGGCTAGATCCTTCCCCGGTTCCATTAATTATGCTACTGAGCTTCACAGGTTCAGTCATGAGTCAAACCAAACACCTCTCCGACAGAGCCAGCATGTGACCATGAGTGATTTACTTGGAAAGCAGCAAATTGAATGACTCTTAGACTTTTCCAGTTCTCTTAGGCTTATTGGTCACCTCTGATGCCATTTATCACCGAATCTTGTTATCCCTATTAAGGTCTGATGTTAGTTCCTCTGTTTAAGGATTAAATTGGTTTCAATCTAATCTCCTAAATAGAATTCAGATGATTTGGGGCCCAGCTCAACTCTTCCCTGGCCAGAAGGCTTTGCTCAGGTCCTTTTATTCGCTGCTATTTATAGTACTATTGGCTGATAGCACCAGGGGATAATGGATAGATTTTATTCCGCGTTGATTACATACACGTTCTTTTTAAAGGCTTTTAGAAACTAAATGTACGACTTATCACCAAAGCTTCACACTGGAGCCATTCTCATTTGCTTAAATAGAACCTGTAAAGGATCTAATTCTCTCTTGAAAAGTATATAAACATTCTTGAGTGACAGAAAAGCCCTTGAATGTGTCTTGCTAGCTGTTTGGGGTTCATGACCTATCTCATGCCTTTTAATGAATATCCTAAGTGTGGCTAGCACTTTGATATAATCATTGTCTGAAACAAAAACAATTGTCAGCATCTTTGGATGATTAGACTTTGAATGTTTTCTCAGTGGTGCACGTTGTTTTTTGTATGTATGTTAGTCACGGATGCTGTGCTGTGGAGAATACAGACAGTCCTTAAATTTTGCCCTGCCTGGTTCAACAGGCAGTGAGGATAGAGTGAGATCATCAGGAAAGCCTTTTGCAAGCTGTAGAATGCTATTTTTTTAAAAAGGTACTTGAATTACACAGTGAAAATTCATCCTAGCATTGATGTCATGGAATAAGACCAACACCTAACTTGGTAGTCTTATAGCAGGATATTAGTCTGTTTGGTGTGTGTGTATGAGTAGGTACGTGTTCATGCGTGTATTATCACGTTTGTTTTAAATGTTTCTGTTGAATTTTCCTCATAAATAATGTTTTCCGAAGTGCCTACAATAATTTCTTCTCAATGATAAGACTGTTAATCTCTTGTTTCAATGAGATGGTCTTGAATCTTTTTTTTTTTTTTTTTGACAGAGAGAGAGAGAGAGAGCACAAATAGGCAGAGCAGCAGGCAGAGGGAGAGGGAGAAGCAGGCTCCCCGCTGAGCAGGGATCGATGCTGGGCTCCAGCCCAGGACCCTGGGATCATGACCTGAGCCGAAAGCAGACGCTTAACTGACTGAACCACCCAGGCGCCCCCTGTTCTTGAATCATTTTGAGGGACGGAGAGAGAGAGATCAATCTAGTGGGAGAGCAATCAACTAATCTTTATTAAGTCTTCAAAATATTTGTATGTACACTTCCTTAAAACTCAATAGTTTACTGGTCCTGACATTTTACAAATCCTTGGATACTTGTTAACATTCTTCATATCCATTTTTATGATCTCTCCCCTGGAGAAAAGACGGTTTACCTGTTTTAACTATCTTTAAGCCGTTAGCTAATTAAGTAAAGATAATTTCATATAATGGGTTTTGCCATTGAGTTTACATTTTAAAGAGTCACACAATCTATCCACTCAGGTTTTACCTAATGAATTTGGCACTATAAGACTGTAGCTGAGAAAAGCACATTTCAGAGCCATAGTAAATGGGAAGATGCAGAATATTTCAATCCCCAATGCTTAGTTTTACTAATGCCGTCAACATTTTTAGCCCATCTATCTCTCTCAAGAATTGCTCACAGATTGCCAAATCGATTGGCTTTTCTTTCACCTTTTAAAATTTTCCTCCTGCTTCCTCTTTTGGGGCTGGTAATGATCACAGAACCATAGAATTTCAATCTTAGAAGGTATTTTAAATGTCATAAAAATCCAGTAGTTCATCCCATGCTTGAATCTTTTATATTACATTCCTACCAAAGGGCTAGCCAGAATCCTCTTGAATTCCTTTAGCCATGGGGCACTCACTACCTCTCAAGGGAATCCAGCCCATTTCTACACAGCATTAGTGGTCAGAAAATTATTTGTTATGCTGAGAAGAAATTCCTCTATCGAGGAATTTCTTTTGCCCTATTCTCAGTGGATAGACAAAATACACGCAATCCCTTTTCCCCCCCATATATTTGAGATCAACTGTATGCTCCTCCATGCGAAATATTTCTGACAATACAAGTCCTTATAGGATGTGATTTTGAACCTAGATGTTCTGGATCCCTCAGCTCTACACACACCATAGTTCACTGCTAAGAAGAATGAAAATAAAAGCTATCATATTAAACTTCTAATAGGTGGCAGGTATCTTACAAATATTACCTTTAATATCCACAATGATCTGAGTTAGGTATTGTCATCCTCATTCTACAGACAAAGAAACCAGTGGTAAATAGAAGTTGAGTATCTTTCCCGAGGCTGTGTATCTAGTAGTTGGCAGAGCCAGAATTTGAGCTAATGTCTTTACTGATTCCGGAGTGCGTGTTCTTAACCATACATTACAGTGCCCTTTATGAGATGTGATGGCAACCCCCTTGCCGAGGCCATGAAGTAAGCTGAATGTTCCAGGTCTGGTCTGAATAACTCAGAGTGGAGCTAGCCCCCTCAAGGTCCTGGAAACCTTGCTTCCAAAATTCCTTAGAGACTTACGCTATCCCTAACCCCCTTCCAACTTGAAAGTATATAATCAGCCACTCCTCATGACTCCAGTGTAGCCCTTTCTGCCCACGGGTCCTCTCCCTGTGCTTTAATAAAACCACCTTTTTGCATGAAAGATGTTAAAATTCCCATTTTCAATTAGCAATAATCGCGCCTCAGATAAACCTCATTGGCAAAGCTAAAATTCCCATTTTATATATGGGGAAACTGAGGTCCAGAAAGGAGAAGTTTCTTGCCCAGTGCTTTACATCCAGACAGGGATGGACAAGAGTGTTTTCGCTAGGTCTTTTGATCACAAGACCTGTACTCTTTTTACTACACTTCCTTACAGTTCATATTTCTTTGGTGAAGCAAATAAGTTCTATTGAAATGCATTGACACAATGATAGGATAGAAGCTTACACTAGAAGTTTGCTGTGTAAGGATAGAAGCTTACACTAGAAGAAGTTTGCTGTGTAAGGTGATGCAGAGTTGTCTTGGCTGCATCTTCCTTGGGAATGCTTCCTGAAAGTGCCAAGGAGGGATTTGTGGCAACATTATTCTTGCTAGCATCATGGTTTTCTCTATCTTATGACACTGTTTATGGTGAATCTGATTTCATTTAGTGTTGTAACCTGGAAATCTGAATCATGGGGGTGGGGGATGTATGCATTAAAAATGCAGGTTCTTAGGCTTACCAGCAGACTGCATCAGAATTTTGGGGGAGTGGAGTTTAGAAATTAGTATTTGACAAACATCCCAGATAAAGATTATTAATACTGAAGTTGAAGAAATTCTTGTATTAGTCCAACAGTGTATTAATTTCCAAAGGCTGCTGTAATAAATTACCACAAACTTAGTGACTTAAAACAACACGTATTTATTGTCTTACAGCGGTGAGGGTCAGAAGTCCAAAGTGAAGGTCAAAAATTCGAAATGGGTTTCATTGGACTAAAATCAAGATGTCATTAGGGCTCCATTTCTTCTGTTTCTTGGCTTTTCCAGCTTCTAGAGGCATCCACATTCCTTAGCTCATGCTGCCTTCCATCACTTGGTCCTCTGCTTCACCATCACATCTCTTTCTTTGACTCTGACATTCCTGCTTTCTTCTTCCCTTAGAAGGACCTTTGTGATTATATTACCCAAGAGAAACTCCTGTCTTAAAATCCTTAAGTTAATCACAGCAGCAAAGTCCCTTTTGTCACGCAAGGTAACATATTCACAGGATCGGGGGATTAAGAGGTGGACTTCTTTGGGGAGGCATTAAACTGCCTATCACAACTGGTTTTAAAACATTTCAAAGAAACAGAAAGAAGAGGGGAACAGGAGGCATCAGTAGGGTCTCCTTCTATCTCCTGGAGTTCCCTGAGATGTCTTTAAGAAACCTGAGGACTCTGAAGAGCACAGTTTGAGAAAAGCAATCCTAATATATTTACTTTCTGAAGAGTCTGCATGGAGGAATCTACCAGTCTTCATTTAGTTTATCTTGCATGACTTTTCAAGAGTTAATTTGCAGCTACCACTCAGCCTGCCCATTCTCAATTTTCTGACAAACTCCACACTCTGCAGAAAACAAATAAAATGCGACCTTGCTTTATTAATGATCAAATCACTGCTTTAACTGATTTTAAGAGATTTAGAGAAGATGTCTGTCAGGAAGGGGGCTTCCAGTTAACTTTACATTCCTCAGTGTTTTCCAAAATTGTTCTATGAAAAAGAAAAGAAACAAGTAATCAGTGGAATTTTTTGAGGTATCTTTTTCTTTTGTGTATCTGTACAGCTCGGTTTCTTGTCATTATGTGCCTCTCCCCTTACCCAGCACACACTTTTGTCTTTGGATTAACCTTGGCATTGACTGTGGAAGTTTTGCAATAATTTTCCTTTGAGACACTATTTGGGCTCTGACAGAACTCTGTAGGTGTTTCTGAATTAATCTAAGAAAAAATGGCCCTGGGTTATATATTTTAACTAATATGTAACAGCACTAAAAGTTATCTAGGGCGCCTGGGTGGCTCAGTTGGTTAAGCGACTGCCTTCAGCTCAGGTCATGATCCTGGAGTCCCAGGATCGAGTCCCGCATCGGGCTCCCTGCTCAGCAGGGAGTCTGCTTCTCCCTCTGACCCTCCCCTCTCTCATGCTCTCTCTATCTCATTCTCTCTCTCAAATGAATAAATAAAATCTTAAAAAAAAAAAGTTTTCTAATGGGAAATTAACCAAAGGCAGGGAATTACTTTTTTTTTTTTTTCTTAAAAGGCATCTTTGTATGTCACTGTACAGGAGACACTTGGTCATCTGCCTTATGACAATACTTGAAAAGAGATGGATTTAATAATTGTCCTCAATGTCTGTATTAGTCAGCTTGGGCTGTCATAACATAATACCACAGGTTGGGTGGCTTCAACAACAGAAATTTATTTCTCATAATTCTGGAGGCAGAAAAATTCAAGATTAAAGTGCCCACAAAGTATGTTGCATTCTGAGGTGTCTTCTCTTGGCTTGAAATGGCTGTCTTCTTGCTGTGGGCTCATCTTGGAGAGAGACAGCCAGAGCTCTGGTGGCTTTTCCTCTTCTTATAAGGGCCCTATAGGATTAGGGCCCTACCCTTAAGTTGCAAAGGAGCAAGGATGACTAATTCCTTTAGACAAAGAACAAGATATGAGTTTAAAAAATCTGTGCTTCTGCTTCTTCCCCTTGTCATAATCATATAAACCATTTTTAAAAATAATGAAATGGTCAAGGTCTTGCAGGAATCAAGAAACACTGTGATGCTCTGGAGACAAACTATGCACTTAATTGTGCCCTCCAAAAATGTGTATGTTTAAGCATTAGCTCTCCATGTGACTGTATTGGTATTAGGGCTTTTAAAGACGTGATTAAGAAATCTCTGAAACAATTATATCTATATTATTTTTCTATCTACCTATCATCTATCATCTCTCTCTCTCTCTCCCTCTATCTTTCTATCTATCATCTATCTAATCTTTCTTATATTTAAGTAGTTATCTATTACAAGGAGGGCATGGGATGCCATGTTTGAAGAAGAAAGTGGCTTTATATCAGTTAAAAAATCTGTTTCCCAGCCTGAATTTTGCAGTCTCCAAGGAAACTCTTATCATTACAAAGAAGTAATCGGATTTACCTGAAAACTATCAAACTATTTCTAAATCACTTGCATTGAAGAAATAAAATAATTGTGTTTTTGAGAGGGGTAAAATTCCTGTTCAAACTTTTTTATTTTAAAATTACCCTTCCCTTTCTCTATTTATATAGTTCCCTAAACTTGTCTCAATCACTACTAAAAAACATAACACATAAAGGGAATGAAACTGAATCTCCTTGGTGACATGCTCCTCCTGCTCTAAGCAAACAAACAAACAAGCATATCCGTTTTCATCTCTACATTTGGTTAGTAGGAATAAATTGACACAAATTAAATGACATGTATAAAAAAGTGATATGATATATAAATAACTGAACAAGTAAATATAATAATTAATATATAAATGTAATAAATAACAAACGGGTAAATAAAGTTTGGTAATATGCTTTTAGTATGGGTAGAAAGAAATGAGTTGGGTAGGGAGATAATTAATTTATAAATTTAAAAAATGTCACAACTCCAAAATTGGAGAAATCATGGATTCATTTCCAGGGGCTGATATGATTGATTTAATAATCTGCACATTTTAGCCTAACACTCTGAGAAAGAGCCCAAAGAACCATTTCCAAAGGTGTCAAGTGCCTAATGGCTGGATCCTATAAGAAATGTGGACATCTTTTTATGTTGTTGAAAGAGCACTTACCTCCAAGTCAGAAGATAAGGATTGGAGTCTGACTCTGCCACTAACCAGCCTTACCTCCTGAACAACTCACCTCACTTCCTTAGACTCAGTTTTCTCTTTCTCTTGGTAAGATTAAATGTCTCTAACTCTCCCAGCAGTCTGGAAACTCCATGAAACTCAACTGATGAGAGTAGGCTTCTGTTGCAGTGGGCTGCGGGAGAGCCCTGGAGATTATAGCTGGGACAAGCTATAAAGAAAGAAGCCAGCTAAGGATGATGTGGACAAAGGAGAAAATTGACCTACGTGGGGAAATATTGCAAAAAGCTGCCTAGAGAATCTGAAAGTGATTTTCAAATAACACCCAAGTATTCCCAGGGATGCTTGGGGCAAGGCAATGCTCTGCTATTTCAGAAAAGAAAATATGTACTGTGTTCTGTGAACTTGAATACAGTCAAGGACATACATCATAATCGTGTGCCAAACCAGCCTTGTCAGGATAAGGTATGGTCTGAGAACAATTCTTTTCTGGAACAAAGCTCTGTGAAATATACAGGAGCATGTAGTACTTTGAATATTATCTCTACGCTAATGTAAGGTGGGTTTTCTTCTTTCTGGTACAAGTTTTAATAGAATTAAGTTCAGATATTATGAATATTATACATGGTAATGAAGTCTTTGAAAGTCATGTGGTAAATTGTGTTTTGGATATGATGACTTCACCAACTTATTACAAACCTCATTTATTCACCAATGCAATGAGGAAAGAAATCTTCCTGACCTACTACGTTGCCACTATCGATTAGGTTCTGCAGCTACAGAGATGAGTCAAACGGGTCCCCACAAGTATATTTGTGAAGAATATAAGTTCAAAACAGCTGCATTTAATTAAAAAGGTGACTGGTAATTCAAAAATTTGTGTGCATTCAGGAAAAGTGGAATGATCAACTAGAGCTTTTGAACTCTTTGGCAGTCACACTTACTGCCACGAGAATCCCAGACATAAAGAAAATCACACTTTTTAGCCTTGCAGGTAGTATTTTAAAGGCTTTTAAAATAACAAGTTTAACCTAGTAGAGCACACATTCATGAATGGTCAGAAGGAAGACAGAAACCATATTTGATGTCTTTACTTGTTCTATGGAATTTCCTTTCTTGATTTATATTAGGGTCAAATCCTCCTTTGCAAATGACTGACTCATTTATAGGATGGCAGCACACCAGGTACAGGCTCAGGAGTTGAAGGCCAGAGTTGTTTCCACCTTCTGATTTAATCCTTTAAAGATTCTGGTCACAGGGGTGCCTGGGTGGCTCAGTCGGTTAAGCGACTGCCTTCGGCTCAGGTCATGATCCTGGAGTCCCGGGATCGAGTCCCGCATCGGGCTCCCTGCTCGGCGGGGAGTCTGCTTCTCCCTCAGACCCTCCTCCCTCTCAT
>NC_138370.1:158599963-158648414 GCF_054177405.1 Leptonychotes weddellii | reverse complement strand
CCAAACCAAAACAAATTAAATGCTAGGAAAGAGACCTAGGACGCAGGAAAAAGAAGTGACATGCTCCAGGAGGGCTTCCTGGAGGAGGCTGCATTTGAGCTGGGCTGTAAATGAGGAGGGAGGAGGCAGTGGTAGGTACATTTCAGATAAGACAACGGCATGAAGAAAGCCAGAGAGGGGATAAGAGGCCTAGGCTAGGGCGCCTGGGTGGCTCAGTTGGTTGAGCGACTGCCTTCGGCTCAGGTCATGATCCTGGAGTCCCGGGATCGAGTCCTGCATCGGGCTCCCTGCTCAGCAGGGAGTCTGCTTCTCCCTCTGACCCTCCCCCCTCTCATGTGCTCTCTCTCTCTCAAATAAATAAATAAAAAAATAAAATCTTTAGAATTAAAAAAAAAAAGAGATTCTGCTCACAGATTTGAAGACTGCTATTCACAAAGGCTGCCAGTCCAATTTTACTTGACTTCTTGCCATCATCAATTTGGATCATCCCTTTTAGGAGTTCTTTTCTTCCTTGGTTCTATGACTTCTGATTGCTCTTACCTCTCTGATTGTTTTGAATCTCTCTGGAAGACCTTCTTCCTTTGCCTCCCTCTTCCCACATAGTCATTCTCTAGATTCCTCTTTTTGTCTTCAAATCTGTATTAGTTTTCTTTTGTTGCCATAATAAGTTACCACAAATGTAGTGGCTTCAATAACATACATTTATTATTTTGTAGTTCTTAAGGTTAGAAGTTTGACATAGGTCTCACCAGGTCAAAATCGAAGTGCCAGCAGGACTGTTTCTTTCTGAAGGCTCTAGAAGAGGATCTGATTCCTTGCTCATTCATTTTTTGACAGAATTTAATTTCTTGTGGTCGTAGGACTGAAATTCTTCTTACTTGCTGGCCAGCCACTGAGGCACATTCCCAGCTTCTAGAAGCTTCCCATATTGCATGGCTCATGGCCTCCTTCCTCTATTTTCAAAGCCAGAAATGGAGGGTTGAATCCCTCTCATACTCTGAATCTCCTCTCCTTCTATTTCATCTCTCTGTGACCATAGGTAGGAAGTTTGGAAATTTCTATGTTTTTTTTAAAGACTTATTTATTTGAGAGAGAGGAGAGCATGAGCATGGGGAGGGGTAGAGGGAGAGAATCTCTCTGAGCATGGAGTCTGACCTGGGGCTTGATATCAGGACCCTGAGATCATGACCTTAGCCAAAATCAAGAGTCGGATGCTTAACCGTCACCCAGGTGCCTCAGAAAGTTTTTATGTTTTTTAAGGACTCATGCAATTAGATTGGACCCACCTGGATGATCCCGTGTACTCTCCCCATTTTAAGGTCCATAACCTTATTAACATCTGCAAAGTCCGTCTTGTCATGTAAAGTAATGTATTCACAGGTTATAGAGATAAAGGCATGGACATCTTTTCAGAGTCATTTTTCTGCTTACCACAAAGTCCAAAATCGAATTTGCTATCAGATTCTGTACACTATACTCTCTTCTTGCTCTCATATCAAATCTTTGCTGCATATATCAAAGTCTATTACTAATCAACAACTTCAGGCATCATCAAGAAGTCTTTACTTTGTCACATCTCCCCCATTCACCTCAAATTTGACCAAGTCTTTTCTTTGCTAAATAACTTTCAGTGGCTTCCACTGTCCACAGGATAAAGTTCAAAATCTTTGTCATTTGCCTAAAGATTCTTACCTGTTTTTTTGTCTTATCCATTCCCACAACTCTCCCCACTCCACCTCTTTATTTTCCCACTACTTTCATGTATGTTATGCCAAGTCTCAGTGCCTTGACTTACATTTTTCTTTCCATCTGGAACATATCTCACCTTCAACTGTTCAGTGAGTGTATTCCAACATAAAATGCTGTAGGAACTGACTTCTCGCTTGTCTTTGACTAGAGTTTCATGCTAATGGTCCCCCATAGAGTATCTTTTCCATTCTATTGTCCTAACTGCATGTATATGTATGTCTCTTGCTATTTATCTGTAATGTCACAGAGCATAAGGACCTGGAATTATTCACTTTAGTATTATCATTGCCTGGGACAGTGCCTGGGAAATATTTGATGCCCAATATATATTTTTTGAATAAATGAATAAATGAGTGAACGAATAAAAATAATTTGTCTCCTGAGGAACTACAAATTTTTTTCATAGAAATCAATTAAAGTGTATCTGTTTGTATTTTACTATTTATTAAGCATATATATCCATTAAGTAAGTGATCTATGTATGGCAAGCAGGTTATCATTTTTGTGAATCAACACATTTAGCTGTATTTTATTCCAAATGCCTAACACTGAGTTTTGTACTCAGTATACCTTTTGTATAGAGGGTGCTCAATAAATGGCTATTAATTTGAATTTCCACTCTGCTTCTCTGACAGGGAATATTAGCTCAAGTGCCTGGAATTGTGGAACTCTGCATCTCCTTCATCCTCATCATTCCGAGGATTCAGTTGGCTGGGTTTATAGGGCCAGATTCTTAGAACATGAAAAGCATGGATTTTCATGGATTTAATTCCTGTGTTCCAGTCCTGCCTCAGGCACCAGTTGGTTATGCATGTGACTTTAGCGATTACATTTCATTGTTCTGAAAATATTTTACTATTTGTAAAATAAGGCTTTTAATTGTATGATTTTGGAAACCCTATCACATTTTCTGCCCACTAATAAGAATTTCTTGACCCTTCCTGTGTGGCTGGCATTGGGCTAGGGTCTGAGAGTCATTCAAACAAGTATCAATCATGGTCCTTGCCCTCAAGGAATAATCTAGCTCAGAAGGCCAGTGTGGTTTGGTAGAAAGAGAGGTAGTTTGGTAAAAATAAGTTCGAATAATACTTGTATTCATTTTTGGCTTTCATTCTACCGCTTTTCCACCTACATGAGAAGGCAAGATACTCGGCTTCAACTCTCTCTTCCTACACAGGTGTTCGATTGCAATCTTGAATTAGGAGGGTGGAAATGCATATTTGCAATAGGGGGTGAGATGACAGCTGTGAGTACATGAGGTGAGTGGAAGCTGAGGGGCCTGAGCTTTCCACAGAGAGGCTAGCAGGGATGGTGGTAAATCAGTGGTGAATCAGCCCTCTGGAGATCACCTTGGAGCATAAGGATGAGTCGTGCCTCCTCTTGCCTTTCCCTACATTTGAAAAGGCTGTGGCCAAAGTATATTTCAGGAGCTAAAAAACAGAACAAATAAAACCAAAGGAAAGCTTTCTTACTGGCAGTAAGGATACACACACACACACACACACACACACCAGAATATTTGCGGTGGTTTAGAATGCAAAGACAAAAATGGAAACTCTGTTCTCACTGAATGGCTAAGACAAATTGAAATTTTTTTCATCTCCATTTTCTTACTATCGATTTTGTTGCTTTTCGTGCTTGATGGAAGGATGCCAGAGTCAGTTTGGATTAGAAGGCATATGCCGACATAAATGGTTGGTAGCTGAAACTGTGCCTGACAGATCTCCATCATAAATCCTCCTCCTGAAATCAAGCTCTCAATTAAAAGAGCACTTTTTTGAAAGGATGATGCCCACATGATGTTAAAAGGATCTCAGGAAAAGAAGTGAGATGGAGCAGAGTAAAATAAAAAAGACCGTTAGTAGGCAGCTTAAGAGAGTAGCCAAGTGGAGAGGAGGAAACCATTGTTACGAGGGAAAAATAGCAGTTTTTCTTATAATTTTTAATTCAGCAAAGGAAACTTGATGAATGACTCTCTTCTCTTGGTGGTGTCAGAAAGGGAACAGGAAAAGAGAAGGACTCAAAGTGATGATAATACTGCCTCTCAGAGGGAAGGAAAACCAAGGCTTTGATCTGGGTATACGCCTTTTCTGTTTAAATGATCTGTGCCAAGGGTTCTCTTAGTGGGACAGATAATTGAGACCTAACTGGATTCATGAGATCTATGATGTAAAGCTTCATCAATTCTACAGCACTTTCCTAGACTGGGAAAGGAGTAAAAGATGCCTGATCAACAAAGTGGTTTGCCTTAATTATGCTTTTGGAATGGATGTCACATTCTCTCTGGTCGACCTTTCTTTTTGACATGGATACTTTTAACTCATATGGACACATAAAGTCCTCACCTACCTAAGAGTTTGGGCATACTGGAAAGTATTAATGGGGAGTCACTATTCTTCACAAAGCCAAATCAATCATTCCAGTCTCAGAGATAAGAATAGTTTCTCCCATTCAACAGCTTCTTTACCCTCATACTTTGTTCTGTAAGGAAGCACTGAACCCCATTCGCCAACTGGAAAGGTGTTACTCATCCTAACCCAATGTACTAAGGTTACTTATGTTTCCAATACCAGTTAAAAGCTTCAAGAAAAGCAGAGAACGATGATTATTACATTTCTCTCTGCTTGGGCTGGAGATAATGAGCCGCTCCCGCTGCCCTTTACATGCATAATGCCTATTGATGTCAATGAGAGCCTCATGGTGTGCAAAAGCTGTTAGAGTCACATGCATCATCTCAAAAATAATAAGGGTAAAGGGATGCCTCTTTTTTTTTTTTTTTTTAACTTGGCAAAGAGAGTATCTGTGGTTCCAAGCCTCTCTAGATGGTCCCAATTAAGAAGAAATAATTTTCCTAGAGTAGTGTGGCTGCCACTGTTTCAAGGTGAGCTTTTCATGAGGAAGGGATGGAGCAGTTTCCGGGACTGTTTTAGGCTTCCAAGGTCACTTCTCCTGAGAGACATGATTAGGAAGTGTTAGCAGTCATCTCAGAGATTGATCAAAAACATGTAACTTTATATATTGGAAGGGAAATGAGGAGAGTTAAAAGAAGAGCAAAAAAGAAAAAAATTCTTTTTCAATTGCAGGAGACGAAAGGCTTCTTTTGGAAATTACTTGGCTTCTTTGGGAAATTACTTAACTCCTTTGAGCTTTTCGTTCCCTCTTTTGTAATGACGGCTTGAGTCTAGATCTGTGCTTCTCAAACTTAGCTCATTGTTGGTACAACTTGGAGAACTTGTTAAGAAAAAAAAAAAAAAAGGAAAAGAATAGCTTTATAGATTCCTCTCCAGGAAACTCATATTCAGTAAATCTGGAGTGAGTCCTGGAATCTGCATTTTAAAGATCTATTTATTTATTTGAGAGAGAGAGAGAGCACACCCAGAGGAAGAGGGAGTGGGAAAGGGAGAAGCAGACTCCCCGCTGAGCAGGGAGCCCTACTGGGGGCTTGATCCCAGGACTCTGGCATCATGACCTGAGCCGAAGGCAGATGCTTAACTGACTGAGTCACCCAGATGCCCTGGAATCTGCATTTTAAAAAAAGATTTTATTTATTTATTTATTTGAGAGAGAGAGAGAATGAGAGAGCGAACATGAGAGGGGGGAGGGTCAGAGGGAGAAGCAGATTCTGCTGAGCTGGGAGCCCGATGCGGGACTCGATCCTGGGACTCCAGGATCATGTCCTGAGCCAAAGGCAGCTGCTCAACCGACTGAGCCACCCAGGTGCCCCTGGAATCTGCATTTTAATAAGTTATTTTGATAATTATGTAAATTTGGAAAACACTCGTAGATGGGTTCCGGGGTTCTGGACACTTGAATTCTTTTTTTTTTTTTAATGTTTTTTAAGTGTTAGATTATGGACCGACCGGTCTTGTCTAGTTAATGACTGGGCATATTGGAGAGACCATGCCCCCTAAATTATGTCTAGCTTCTGATTACAGTGGGCACTAAGAGGACATGTTTCAGAGGTTGAGGGAAAAAAAGTCTCATCTGGAAGACAAGAAATAATAGTAACTGTTACAGCGACAGGTAGCAGACACTGATTCTAGCAAGGTAATGGGAGGCATCCAAAGAATTATGTAGAGAGAGAGATGTTGGATATTCATAATCACATGTATCGATAGGTATCTGACTTCACAGATATTTTCCAGCGTCTCATCCAACACAAGCCACTGCCTCTCCATTGTTGCTTCAAACAAAAGCCTGGAGTTATTCTTGATTCCTCTTTGGCTCTTGCATCTAAGCACAACCAAGCCTTCACAGGTGGGATGTATCTACCCTATTTCTGACATACATACAACCTGAATCTGACTACTTCTCATCTTCTTCAGAACTACAGTTCTAATCTAAGGCCCCACATTTCTTATGTGAACTCCTGCCACAGCTTTCTATCTGGTCTCCTGGCTTCAAAGCTAGCTTCTTTGCCACCAAAGGAACCAGTATAATCTTCAAAAAACAAATCAGATTATATCACTTCTCCACTTAAACTTCGATCAAATCTTTTTCTAAAATTCTCTTCGATTTGGGTTATAGGTGAAGGGTTTATCTTCTCAGTGGAAAAACTATTTGAGAAAGCTTCAGCGGACTATCAAAGGTCACTCAGTGATTAAATGACACCAAGAATATCTCTTAATTTACAAAAATAATTGTTTCCTGAGTTCTCTTCCACTGTATTACCTTTGCTAACTCATAATTAACTGAAACTTCTACACATAAGAAATCTTCATCTTTCTTACTCATACCAAATGAACTCAGGAATCTAATTATGTTCACTGCTTTTCATAAATGCAGTTGGTGTTCTGCAGCTTGTTTTTGGGAAAAGTTTCTCAATCAATTATTTATAGTGACTTTTTTTTCTTTTCCAAAGGCTCTTTTCTTCATTAAACACTGGATTAAGTAATCAATGGTAAAAGTCAGTCAGGTAGAGTGCTGGGGGAAAGGCATTTTGGGAAGAGGAATAGTATGTCTGAAGGCACGGACATGTGTAAAGTAGTAAGAAAAATTCAGGACAGTGCAAGTCATTTGGAGTCCTCTAACTGAAGCAAAGAGTGTACTTCTGGAGGACCAGAGGGAGGTAAGATTAGGGATATGGACAGGTGCCAGGTCATGACAGGTCTTATGAGCTATTTTAAGGAGTTTATAGTATGCAATTTATGGAGAGCCATAGGATATAATTTGGGGAAGTAGGATGATAACATCTGAAGTGTGGAAAGACCTTTCCGGCATCAGTGTAGCGGGAGGGATGGTGGTTGAGATTGTGAGGCAAGACAAAGAGAGGGTAGATTGACAAGACATAAGGAGGAATTAATAATCAATATCAGGAAATCTTATGGACTCTACCTTCAAATTGTAAACTGAATGTGACCAGTTCTTCCCAGGTACACTATTACTATCTTGTGATAAGACATTATCGTTGCTCTCTTGGATTACTAGAATAGTCTTCTAAGAGGTCTCCTGGCCCCTGTACTTATCTTTGCTCCTTCCATAGTTTATTGTCAACATAGTAGCCAGAATGATACTTTTAAAACAAATTATATAATGTTGCTTCATTCCTCAAAATTGCCCAATGGCTTCTCATTCCACTCAGAGTAAAAGTCAGTCATTATAATGACAAGGTCCTACCCAAATTAACGCCTAGTGATCCCAGTGATCTCACACGGTCAGTTTCCCCTACTCATTCCACTTCATCTATACTAAACTCCTGCTGTTCTTTCAAAACACTAGGTATGTGCCTTCCTTAGGGCCTTTGCAATGGCTGTTCCCTCTACCTGGAATGCTCTTCTCTCAGATATCCACACACCACTAATTCTTTGATCTCCTTTAACTCTACTCAAATATCACCTTTCTAAAAGGTTGTACCCTTCCCTGATCCCTCTTTTAAAATTGAGATCTGCTGCAACTTCCTACCCTGGGCACTCTAGATTCCCCTTCTCTTGCTCTATCGTTTCCCCTAACACCACATGCAACATACCATACGATTTACTGACCTATTATTTTGTTATTAATTTATTTATATATTTTGTTCTGTAATATGAACTCCATGGGCAGAGATCCTTCTCAGTTTTATTCACTGATATATACTCCAACAGCCACTGTGAGGACAGCTGACTTGAGAAAAACTGTAGGAATGGAAATGGTGAGGCTTCCTAGGATTTTTTTTTTTCTTTTAGAATTCAAAGAGAAGCATTAAGGGGGCAGATATTATTTGTAGTTTCTCTCTTAGTTTTAGACTTTTGGGTAATCCAACTCCAGTGTCAGCTTATTACTTTCATAAAGAGTTGGAACGCCAAGTGCTCTAACTCCAGGGTCTTGGATTTCCTCTCTGGCTTTATCTATTTCTTTACCACTCACCCAAACAGCGTGGCTATGCTAAGAGTGAGTCCCATCTAATTGTGTGATATAGATCAGGGGGAAAATAATGTCTACAGAAAACATTTATTGAATGCTCGCCATGTCTCAAGCACGTAATTAATCCTCACAGCAATCCCATGAGGTAAGTGCTAATTATCATTGTCCCTTTTTTATATATGGGGAAAACTGACACATAGAGAGATTAAAGCACTTGGAAGTAGCAGAGATGGGATTTGAACTACAGTCCTTCATAGTAGCCACTATGCTTTACTTCCATCTCTTAGAATAGTGGTTCTAATGGTTGTTCATGAGATAAAATTCTTGGGCATCATGAGAAAAATACTGTAACCATTGACTTTATATATATATAAATTGAGGAACTTCACTGCAAGCAACAGAAACCAAGTCTGGTTATTTCAAGCAGAAAGGGAATTTATTAAGACAAAAAATATCTTCCCAAATCTTCAGGACAGGTGGAGAATCAAGCATGGAGCTTCCACAGTCAGGAACAATCCACGAGTGATGCCATGGTACAAGAGGACCAGCTGGGCTTTGTCACTGAGCACTGCCCCTAGGTACAGATATCCAAGCTGACGTTACCAGTTCTCAGGTGCTGAACATCAGTCATTGCAACTAGAACCAATGTGGCCTGTGGTGCCTCTGCAAGATGGATCTCTACAAGATGGTCTCTCCTTCTGGCACCTCACCAGAAAGGATTTTGCACAGACCCTGCTACTTTGTGTTCCTAACTTGGCTTTCAAAGTCTGGGCCAGTGCATCTGATTGGTGAAGTGTGGGGAATATGCCGTACGCTAACTTCAAAGGAGTCTGGGAAGGTGAGAATTTGGCATTTTCAACTTCTACTGGTGCCCATTAGTCATTCTTCTAGCTTTTTAGTAAGAGAACCCTTTTCTTGGTCTTGTGAAGGTAAGGTTTCAGAAGACAAAGGGAAAGAATTAAAAAAGCGATAAATATCCATTAAAACCTGTATACTGGCAAAAAATGCTTACATTATATGTATGCAATGGAAAATTATAACCTTCAATAAATGTGGGTGCAGATAGCCAAAGCTGGCAAACTATACACGATCAGGTGTTTTGTCTGTGGCAAAAGACATTGGCTAGTTTGTGGAGGAAATTTTTCAGATTTACATTCTCCTATCCACAGATTTATTTTTCTTCTATGAATTAGGCAATGGTAGTTAAGATTCAATTTCATGAGCTGATCACCTGGGTTCAGCTTTTCAAATTCTGTTTGAGGAAGAACATAGTTTGAGAGACAGAACTTAGTCGGGGTTGGGGGGTATGTAGGTGGGGAGGAGAAAGAGAGGA
Source organism: Leptonychotes weddellii (assembly GCF_054177405.1). Taxonomy (NCBI): domain Eukaryota; kingdom Metazoa; phylum Chordata; class Mammalia; order Carnivora; family Phocidae; genus Leptonychotes; species Leptonychotes weddellii. The sequence goes on along the minus strand of NC_138370.1, from coordinate 158,638,990 downwards.
CAAGGAGGACAGAGGGAGGCAGCTGTGAGATGGGAAAGGAGGCAGGGAAGTACATCTTTCTCAAGGGAAAACTATTCATTTAAATGGTTGTCCTGTGCACCCAAAGTCATGATCTATAGTGGCCTATAACTGAATTGAATTAACAGTCTTGTTTTATTTGGCTTTTATAAACCAACATTTTTTTTGTAAGAAAAAATTGGACATTTCTCATAAAACCTGGAGTTGGGGTTTCTCTTGAAAGAATGTACCTGGATTGTCTGCATTCAGGAGTTCCCTTGCGTGCTTGTCTGGCACTCATTGTTTGGAGCTGAGTAGCTTCTTCCCTGCTTGGACAGGTGCCATAGACCCCACTATTCCCCACTATAGTCATAACTAAAGCTGTTTGCCAGTCACTGCATATCATTATGCTTTCACTTTCATTTCCCTTTTGGCAGAAAATTGTTTTTCTACCTATGTCTCTATCCAAAGTTGGAAAACGTGCGCTAGACTGTTGCAAGAAAAATGAGAGAAAACATGTTTCTTTTCAGAAGTTTCTACATTTTCAATAAACAAAGTGTCTTGGGCAAAAATTCAATGCAAGATGCCCATGTAAAACAAACCATAATGAGAATTATGAAAATATTATGGAAAATGCATATGAAAATGATGCATGATAAAAAGTTTAATGATTTAAAAAAGGAGGTGAGGACTAAAATTTCAGTAAAAGCTATTTTTTAAAAGTGAATAAAATAAGTAAATCATTTCATATTAGCCAGTCCATTTCATTCACTAACATTACCTTTTCAGCCCCTTTGGGCACGTCAGTTTGTTACTGGTCTTTGCAGTTGGAGACTTATTAATTCCTAGAATGTTTAACCAGATGGTTTGTTCCCAGACTGAAAGAGCAGGGAAGGGAACTGACTTTTGTTTACAATAATGCTCCTCCTTTCTCCCAAACTTACCCACTGATCAATTTGTGGGTTGAATTGTGTCCCTCAAAAATGTTATGTTAAAGCACTGACAAACAGCCCCTATGAATGTGACTTATTTGGAAATAAGGTCTTTGCAGAAGTGATCGAGTTAAGATGAAGTCACATTCGATTAGGGTGGACCCTAGTCCAATATGCTAATCCAGTATAATTGGTGTCTTATAAGAAGAGGAGAGACACAAAGATAGCATGAAGAGGGTACGATGTGATGAGATCCAGGAGAGGAGTTCGTGTGAAAATAGAGGGACTGGAATCATGGGTGTACCAGCCAAGGTGTGTCCAGGATTGCCAGCAACCATCAGAAGCTAGGAGAGAAGCATGGGACGGTTCTTCCTCAGGGTCTCCAGTAGGAACCACCCCTGCTGATGTGTTGATTTCATACTTATGGATTCCAGCACTTTGAGACAATAACTTTCTGTTGTTTTAAGCCACTGAGTTTGTGGCAATTTGTTATGGCAGTACTGGGAAACTGATACCATCACTTTAGGAATATATTTGGGTGGCTGGTCTTAAATCATACTATTTATTCTTCTGATTCTTTATTGTCGATGACATCAATTTATAGCCGTAGATATCATGCTTCCATAACAGACTGTGATTCTTTTATTTGCCCGCAAAAAAACTAAAGAAGTTACTTTTCCTACCCATACAAAGTACGTGGCTGAGAGCCATTAATTTGTGTCTCGTGCCCAGGATGAATCTCTGAGCATTCTCCACCAAGTGCATACTTAAATGTTATGTGCTATTTGCTAATTTGAAAGGCAGTTTAAACTTATCTTTTATCAGTATACTGTGATAAAAAGAGGCTTTAAATTGCTTGCTGACCCTTCTAAGTAGGTTTACTTCACTCCTGAAATAATCGTCCTCCTTCCATATAAAAATGCTTCTTAGGCTCCCATGGTGTTACCATTTCGCTCCCTTGGAGGAGATAACGTGGTAGGTTGAATCATCTGAAGTGAATTGAGTAGGATCACTGTCTCAGTGACAGCTCTGTTGTCATTCTGTAACACATTCTCAGATGCTGATGAACTTGATGAAATAAACAGCGACGTTTCCTTTCTCTAAAAGAAAAAGGAAGTAAGTCTTGAAAAAGGCAATTTTACTTTTTGTTTCACGTCAGATATCTATTCAGGAGCCAACCCATTTGCCCAAGAAGAGAATTTTACTGGAGCCTTAGCCTGAACTCTCCTTTATTTAACTTTTGAAAATGTAGACTTTTTAAAAAAAATTTTTTATTGTTATGTTAATCACCATACATTACATCATTAGTTTTTTTTTTTTTTTTTTTTTTTTTTATTTATTTGAGACAGAGAGAATGAGAGAGAGAGCACATGAGAGGGGGGAGGGTCAGAGGCAGAAGCAGGCTCCCTGCCGAGCAGGGAGCCCGATGCGGGACTCGATCCCGGGACTCCAGGATCATGACCTGAGCCGAAGGCAGTCGCCTAACCAACTGAGCCACCCAGGCGCCCTACATCATTAGTTTTTGATGTAGTGTTCCATGATTCATTGTTTGTATGATAACTAAGAAAGGATATAGACATCAGAATTCATCAGCTAGGCTTCATTTACCCCCACTGTGTCATGTAATCACTCCTTAGATTATTTTACTATGCTTTGCAACCTTAAAAAATGCTTTAAGATGCCTTAAAATTTTCATGCTTTGCTTTACTTTTGTGTATACATTATTTAAAAGGTCATAAAGTGGGATCCTTTGACGTGCACGTGGCAATCGAGGGGCTGCAGCACCCAGGGAGAAAAACTTCTGTGGCAAAAATTCCTTAGAAATTAAATAGCTTCTGAATAGATCTAGATCATGATTAATGATTTGCGATTGTTACTTGCTGCACTGTTTCAATGCAGGCTGTTCACGCATATTATAATGGAGAGTTTCTGCTGAGTATTTGGGACCAAGTGCTCATAGTTTTCTTACTTTTTTCTTTATTCTCTGACTCACTCTTCTCTTTAGTCAATGTGTGCCCCACATTCATTTACATATTTAGTTCCTTCCTTTTAATAATGTAATAAGCATCTGTGCACCTGCCATGCAAAACAGAAGCTAAAACCTTGAGAATAATCTATGTCCAAGTGCATGGTTCACTCCTTTTATTTTATCCTCCTGCCACCCCCTCTTTCTGACTTCAGCGTTCATGCCTTGCTTTCATTTTTATTGACTCTATAACCATTCCTAAAACAGTATGTCTCTTTTAGTTATTTTTGGTTTTTAAGATAGGGTATATAATGCTTCATGTAGTCATTCGAGACTTAGAATTTCACCTAATACATGGCTAAGATTCATTTAGCTAGCTGCATGCCACTGTAGTTAATTTATTTGCATTGCAACATAGTATTCTATCAGGTGAATACAGCACATTTTGTGTATACAGTCTCCGATGGGCAACTGGGTAACTTCTAGGTTTTTGCTATCATGGGCAGTACTGCTATGAATATTCTGGAATATATCTTCTATTGTACCGCAGCAAGGAATGCTCTTGTGTATACAATAGGAATTGAATTGCTGAACACTCAGATTTTTGGATATTCAATATTAGACTATAAAGTCTAACTTTCCCAAAGTGATTGTGCTTATTTATGTTCTTACCAGCAAAATATTAGAGATCCTGTGGATCCTCTCTAATACTTATAATGTTCAGACATTTTAATTGTTGTGAATTGAAGCGAGGTAAAAGGTGTCTCATTATGGTCTTAATTTTCATAGCTCTGATATAATGAGCAGATCTTCAGCTGTTTGTTGGTCACATGTTTCCTCTTCTGTGAGTTATTTTAACATTTATTTTCCTATTTTTCTATAATTTTGTTATTGATACTAATTTTATTGTACTATACCTTCTTGATATTGACATTTGGTCCATTTGTATAATGTAAATATACTGTGTATGTATATGAACTGTGTTTTCACTTTCTTAAAAAAGACCTTCAGTTTTTTCTTTTTTCAAACAATATTATTAATTTTAATATAGCATAATTTATCAATTAAAAAATTTTACAGTAAACATAAGAAATTTTTCCATATCCCAAAGACTAAACAGTTCTAACTTATATTTTTTATTTTATTTTTGATACTAAGTTCTAATTCAAATAGAACAGGTTTTTGCTTATTGTGTGAGGTAGGGATCCAATTTCATTCTTTTCCCATATGAATAATAACTTTTTCCTGCTTTATTTATTGACCAATTTCTGCTTTCCTCACTGATCTTACATTATACATCTGTCATCCCAAAGATCATGCTTGTTTTATCTATCCATGATATGGTTTCAAGATCAATCTTGATATATGGTAAGATTTTATCTCCTTACTCTTCTTCAGAAGCGTCTTGGCTATGTTTGACCCTTTATTTGTCATACAAATTTATAAAGGTCTCTATAAAGTTCCATAAAAACATTCGAGGGAAGTTGTTTGAAATTTTATTGATCTTACAAATCAATTTTTAGAGAATTGGCATTTTTATAATACTGTCTTTCTATCCGTAAACATGGTTTATATCTCTTTTCATTTAGGTAATTTTTAATACCTCTTCATAAAGTTTTATAGTTTTCCCAGGGCATTATTTTTTGGATTTATTCTTATCTACTTGATATTTATTTGATACAGTTATAAGTGGAGTCCTCTCTTTAATTATGTTTTCTAAATTTATGCTGCTGAAGAATAGAAATGTATTTTACTTCTGTGTTAAGCTTATATCCATCTACCACGCTAAATGCTGATTTCTACATTTTTTTCTGTGCATTTTTCTTGGATTCATAGGTGAATGATAATATCTCTAAATACTGACAGTTTTATGTTACCCTTTCTAATTCTTGTGACTATAATTTCTTTTTCTTGCTTAATTGTAGTAGCAAGAACATTCAATACATTGTTGATTAGAAGTTATGATAAGTGTGCTTCCTTGCCTTGTTCTTGATTTTAAACCTAATGCTTTAAAATAATGAATTTTTTTATAGATACTTTTTCTCAGTTCAGATGTTCTTTTCTATTCCTAATTTGCTAAGAGCTTATTACCATTAATAAGTTTTTCATTTTATCAAGTTTCTTCATCTATTGAGATGATTATATAGTATTCTCTTTTAGTCTGTTACTGTGGAAACTTACACTAATGGATTTTATAATATAAACTATTTCTGCATATCTGGAATAAACCCAGTTTGGTAATAGTGTATTGTCTTCTTAATGCACTATTGGATTTCTTTTTCTTTTCTTTTTGTTTTGTTTTTTTTTTTAGGAATTTTGATTCTATATTTTTGAGTGAAATAGGACCATAATGATTAGTCTGATTTTATTATCAGCATTATATTGGGCTTATAGTTTGAATTGGGAGTAATCCCTCCATTCAAACCCAATTCTGCCTAGGGATATAGGTACACAATTTTGTCTAGGAATATAGGTATAGAAATTCATTGAAAGTTTGGTAGAACTTGTCTTTTAAAACCAACAGGGCTGATATTAGGTTTAAATAAAGATTTTTGACCACTACTTCAGTATCATTATTCTACAGCTAGTCAAGATCTTAATTTCTTCTTGATGAGTTACATTTTTTATTCTAGGAATAACACATTTGGCAATACTATTATTTCATCTTTTTATTCTTTATATTATTTGTGATTATATATCCTTTTCATTCATAACATTACTTCTACTTTTTTCTTCTCTCAAGCAATTAACAGGAGTTAATTTCTTTTGTTATAATTTTTATTAAAAGAACCAACTTTTTCTTTGTTGAAAATATAACTTTTCTTTTAAAAAATATAAATTTCTGTATTTTTTTGTATTTTATTATCGTATTTATTATTCATATTTATTATTTTTGTTTTTATTATCTCTTTCCTTCTATTTTATTTGGGTTAATTCTGTTGTTTGGGGTGGACCACCTAATGTCTTGTGTGAATACTTAGCTCATTAATTTTGAGACTTAAAATTTCTAATGTAAGTATTTAAGACTATAAATCCCTTCAAGCTACTGTATTTGATGCATTCCACATATTTTAATATGTAGTGTTTGCTGTTAGCTTTTTAAAATGTCCATTATGATTTCTTTTTTAACCTATGAATGATCTAGCAGGATGTTCTTTTAAATTTCTGCCAGAAACACAAGAAGTAGTTTTGTTTGTTTTCTCTGATGAACTCTGACAGAGACACACTCTAAACTTAATTTCTTGATTGGTATAAGTAGGATCCTAATATTACATATCTTTTAGATTTGTTTTGAGAATTCAATGAGTTAAGGCATGTAAACAACACAGTGCCTGGCACATAATCATCTATCAAAATATTAGCTGGGATGATTTTTTTTTTTACTATGTATTTATGAATCATGATATTTGTCCAAAATTGGAGAATTTAGTGCCTATGGAGACACTTGCAGCATGTTTAAAGATAACATGCTGGGTGAATTCTATATGAGGAAATATTGTGTATTTCATTGCACATTAATGGAAAATAAGAATTTAGAAAATGCTTTTACATGGACATGTTATTATGTTTTTCTATAGCTTAATATGCCTCTCTTTTTATATTTAAGAAAAAAACTCTTTCCCTCTCAGTAACACCAGGGGTAATCCAAGTTTAATAGCTATATCCAAGAGAAAATGAAAGTCAGACCACACCATGCCTTCAATGAGCATAAGATATTTCTGAACAATATGCATTTATACATTTATCTTAATCGAAGAGCTACAATCCACCGTCAGTGAGCAGAAAATCAGAGAACACAATGCTGGTAGGAATTTAACACAAATTTACTTGTGGACATTTAAATGCAGAGTTTCTATAATAAAATGGAAAGGCTACCCTTTTATTTTTGCAGACAGTTAATTAGTATCCTCCCTCTGGTGTGAAAATGCCCTTGCTATAAACAAGACCCTATTGTGAAGAAAATGTAAATATCTTTGCACAGAAACAATGCATTTGCTTTGTGAGCTTTGTTTCCTCTATTTGGGCACAAACTATAATTTTTTAAAAACATAATTTCTATTTCTACAGCAGCTTACAGTTTCAAGGTACCTTTTTATCCACAATCTCATTTGAACCTCACAATTTTTGGTGAGGTAAACCTGGTGATGTTATGATACCCATTTTACAAAAGAAGAAACTGAGGCCCAGAACAGTAGAGTGAGTTACTTAGGATTGGAGAGTCTATAAGTGGCAGAACCAAGACAAAATCCGGATTTCCTAACCTCCTAGTTGGTGCCCTTTTAGTACCCCCATTCCCAAATGTACTGTCCATTTCTCCGCTAAATCCATTTTAGTCTTAATCAAATTATCCAGCTTGCTTTATGCATGCCCAGGGATTGGGTTCTTTGAGGGCAGGGGCCTTTTAGAAAACAGACATGTCTATATTCAACAAGAGTACCACGATGTCTTTATCATTTGCCAATAAATGATATAAACTATTTAAAAATTATAATGCACTGTTTAAAGACATGGTTTTATTTAACTCTTAGGTAATAACACTTTGATGAAGAATCTGAATCAGTGGTGTTAAGTAACTTGTCACACAGTTTATGAATATTACAGCCCAGAGCCAGGAGTCATCCTTGGGCAGTTTGATTCCAAAACCATGCTTTAGTCACTGTATTACATGATAGCAAAAGAATAAAAGATGAAGGAATGAATAAACAGAATTCGGTAATGATGGTATTTTCATGCACTATAGAGGAAAAACAATTTGACCTCAAGCATTTTTTTTTTGGTCTAAGAATAAAAATAATTATTCCCCAAGAATTTACTTTTTACTTAATCTTTTACATGTATTATTTCTAATTTCCACGCCACTACTATTAGAAGAGGTATTATTATTATTTACTTATTATTATTTATTATAATTTATATGTTATTATTCCCATTTTATAGATGAAGTAAGTACTAAGGATGGAAAATACAGCATAGCATGCTTAAGGGTAACTTGTAAGTGGTTGAAATAAATTTCAAACTCAGTTCTATTTGTTCTGAAAGTCCACGCTTTTACATTTTTTCATATGACTAATTTTTTTTAAGCTACAAAATCATAACTATTTTTATTTTTTTATTATGTTCAGTTAGCCAGCATATAGTACATCGTAAGTTTTTGTTGTAGTGTTCAGTGATTCATTAGTTGTGTATGACACCCAGTGCTCATTCCAACATATGCCCTCCTTAATACCCATCACCTGGTCACCCCATCCCCCCACCCCCTCCTTTCTGTAACCCTCAGTTTGTTTCTCGGAGTCCAGAGTCATGGTTTGTCTCCCTCTCTGATTTCTTCCCATTCGGTTTTCCCTCCCTTCCCCTCTGGTCCTCTGCACTATTCCTTATGTTCCACGTATGAGTGTAACCATATGATAATTATCTTTCTCTATTTGACTTATTTCACTTAGCATAATTTATTACGAAAAGGAAAAAATAGTTATAGGATTTTTTAAAACAATAGCCATTGAACTAGAAATTAGTTGTATGGTTAGTCAAAGTTCTTAGCATAGTTCTGGACATCTTGGAGGAGGAGCAGATTAGGAATTCTATTTCCTTTTCTTACAACCCAGAATTCTACCATGGATAAATCACTTCAGTTTGCTTCTTTTATTTTTTCACCTACAAAGCAAGCATTGATCTATGGTTTAACTAACTAGTGATCATTACAGATTATCTGGATACATTTTGAAACTATTCATAAACAGGTTTTTAAAAAAATGTATTCCCCATATTATTATTTATTTATTTTTTTAAAGATTTTATTTATTTATTTGAGACAGAGAGAATGAGAGACAGAGAGCATGAGAGGGAGGAGGGTCAGAGGGAGAAGCAGGCTCCCCGCCGAGCGGGGAGCCCTACGCGGGACTCGATCCCGGGACTCCAGGATCATGACCTGAGCCGAAGGCAGCCGCTTAACCAACTGAGCCACCCAGGCGCCCCTTCCCCATATTAGAAATATCTAATCATACGAATATTAGTAAGAAAAATGACTTGTGGAATAAAGATTTTAAGAAACCATGTGGCAGTTTTAGAACATGACCCCAATTTTTTTGCCATTCCTAGATTGAGTGGGTAGTCTATATTCTGTTTTCTTGAATTTGAGTGGGCTCATGAATGCTTTGACCAATGAGTTACAGTAAGAATAATACTATGTGACTAATAAGGTGAGATCATAAGAAACCATGAAGCTTCCACCTGGTTCTTATGGAACATTCTCTATCTGGAAGGTCCCTCTTAGATGTTCCATTTTGGATCCCAGTCACCATGTCATGGGAAGCCCAAGCCACAGGAAGAGGTTGTGAGCAGGTGCTCTAGTTGACATGACAGTCTGAGCTCAGCTAAGTCTTTAGATAATCCCAGTTCAAGGGCCAGATATGAATGATTAAAGCATCTTGGAAATGAATCATTTAACGCCAGTTATTAGAACTCCCAGCTGTTTGAATTGTCTGTCGCCATTCAAATTTCCCAGCTGAGGCCCCAAACACAAGTCATCCCCACTGTGCTCTGTTTGAGTTCCTGACCCACAGAATTTGTGAGCATAACGAAATTATTATTTTATTCTACTACATTTTGAGATGGTTTTTAATGCAGAAATAGCAACTGGGACAAAATTTGGTATCAGAAGTGTGATGCTGCTGTAACAAAAACCTAAGACATATGGCTTTGAGATTCATGGTAGTGGAAGCTGGAAGGTCTTGAGGAGTTTGTTAGTGGAAGCCTGACAGGCCTCCAGAAAGCTGTTGGTGAGCGTGCAATGAAGACTGAGCAAAATGTTATTGGAACCTGGAGGAAAGGAGACCCTTATTTATATAGCAACTTAAAAATTTTCAATATAGTCACCTGTAGGAATGTAAAAAAAATAGATAATATTCTTACTGACCTGATGGGTTTGCTAAGAATATTCCCAGGAAGAATGCTAAAAGTGTTAGCTGGTTTCCTTTATCTGAATATTATAAGATAGGATATAGAGAAATGAGCTAAAAATAAAAAAGAATTAAAAAGAATTATTCAGTTTTCAAACAGTATCTAGAAAAACTATAAAAGATCTAAAATTTCAATAGTATCTGCCAGATATCTTGTAAGTAACAGAGGCTGCTGTAAACATAATTAATATCTCCCATAAGTTTTGCACAAACACCACCACCATTAAAAAACATAGTATGTGTAGATATTGTGTAGGTTGTATTTGTATTGGAGATACCTATATCTTTATATCTCTATCTCTATCTATCTCTCCACATGGATTTATATATATCTCCACAGTGTCTATATATCTATGAAAGTCTGCTAAGATTGCCATACCAACTACCACAGACTGGTGCTTAAACAATAGAAATTTATTTATTTTTTCACAATTCTGGAGGCTAGAATTTGAGATCAAACTGTTGGCTGGGTTGGTTTCTTTTCTTTTTCTCTCCTTGGCTTGCAGATGGCTCTTTTCTCCCGGGATCTTCATATTGTCTTTCCTCTGTGTTTATGTCCTAATCTCCTCTTACGAGGCTATCAGCCATTTTGGATTAGGGTGCACCCCAATGACCTTATTTAACTTTAATCACCTCTTTAAAAACCTTATGTCCAAACATACTTACATTCTAAGGTACTTGGGGTTAGGGCTTCAAGGTATGAATTTCAAGGGGAAACAATTTAGCACATAACTGTCTCTCTCTCTCTCTCCATATATTTTATATTCTCTATATAATCTTATATATGCAATATGTAATCATATATAATCTATATGCATATCATATACATATAATCATACAACACAATAATCATATATAATATATAATCATATATGATAGATATAATATATATATTCATATATATAATTGTGTATAAATGATTATATATAATATTATATAATCTTCAGCCAGGAGAGGGTTGAACAATTGAACAGTCTGACTTTAGCGTCATAGACAAATTTTGCAATCTCTCTTCTTGTGTTCTCTGAGACACTTGGTTTTCATTCTCAAGGAGTTTTTTCAAGTCTTTGCTGAGAGTATTATTCCTAAAAGAACAGTATCTATTTAATGATGCTTCTTCAAAGTTTTACCCTTGAGGAAGGAAATGGGGAGTGGAGGTGGGGATCTAGCGTTCTTTCTTTCTGTTATAGCTGGATATTGGACACCAAGATGTCATCTTCCCAAAAAGGTTTTGTAAAAGTTTCATTGAGTTTTGATCCCAGGGGAACAAGATCTAGTCAACAGAGATCCTAGTTTATGTATCTCAACATTCTGAAACACATTAAGTTCAGAGTATCTTCGGTGAAAAGAATCCAGAGCCTTCATAGAAAATATCTGTGCTGTGTTTTCTATTTAATTATGAAAGAACAAACAGAGAATATTCATAGAAAAAAACTGAAGAAGATAAAAAAACATTCCTTAGAAGTGATTTTTTTCCTACATTAGGCCTAATAAAAAAATGTTTTCTCTACTAAAGGAAGAGGTCTATACACTGTAAATATGAACTGTTTAGATCATAATGCAGTGTGCCAGATATCAAAGCTCTTTTCATATTAGTTGAGAATGTTTCAGAATCTCTTGAAGAAGTAGAATTATTTTGTAGAATAAACCCAGGCTTTGTCTGTTTGGAATAGGTTGTACTCTTGCATGGAGCACTTTGAAAATAATAAGCCAGATCAGTGGCAAAGGCAAAAATAAACTTCAGCCAGAGAGAGTACAGTGAAATTGGAATAGTGTATGTCCCATGTCTCTTGGTCAGCCAGATCCAATTCCTTAAGGCCAAACATTCTCTCTGGAACTCTGGGCATTTTCTCTCAGACTATGGGCTGGGTCTCTTTGCTCACTGGAAATGAATTATATTTTATCTATTAATGTTGTAGGCACAAGCAGGCTAAGAGGGCCCTTGGCAATACTGGCATTCCTGGTTTTCTTGTTGAGGGACAGGTCATCTTGGGATTTCACTTGCAGTGTTTTAGGAATCTGCTTGTACATTCTAGTTTTCTCTCCTCCACTTCCAAAGACAGAAAAACAAGCAAATTAAGTAATAGACCTCACTCATGTCAGTTCGCTCCTTCACCTGTCTCAGCAATTTCCATGTGGCATGGCCTGGATGGTTTTTATGGCTGGATTAATTTTTCTCCAGATGCTTTACACTTCCTGGAAGAGACCTTTCCTGATCATCTGTTATCACCTGAAAGTTCATCTGGCCCCTTTCTTCTCTGTATAAGCATTTTCTCTCCATTCTTCTCATTATAATTTGCAATTCTTTTTTGTAGTCTTTAATTTGACCTATTTATCTGACTGTACTAGAAGCTCCATGAATGTTTAGGACCATGCCTTTCTTGTTCAGCTTTTTAGTCCCAGAGTAATAGTAAGTATTCAATATATATATGTACTAAAGAATAAAGGATTATGAGAAAACAGTTGCAGTGTAAGTTTCTTTGTGATTGTTATATTTTTCTGATCAACCATATTTAGTCCCTAGCAAAGATTTTTAGAATTCAGAAGTCATCGTATTCACCTCTGGATTTCAGGGGGAAACTTACTATAAGAATCACCTTCTAGCTCAGATGACCGGATAAATCTTAAGTTCTTTAATCAAAAACAACTTTGCATTTTCTTCCATTAGCATTATTTTACCTTTGTAGTTTTCCTAGACACTAACAAGGCAGTTTAGGTAGATTTTCAAAAGTTTGCCTTATTATAGTTAAGGGCGAACCTTTGGGTGACTGCTTTGTTATAAATAGCATAAAGTGAATGAGATACATATTTGTTGACTACATTGAAAAAAGTATATGGACTTGGGGCTCACAAAGCACTTTGTCTAAAAACAAATGTTGTAAAACAAACAAGCAAAACAAAACAAAACAGAATCTTAAGCTAATGTAGATAACTGCATTAAAGAACTCCAAAGAGTGGGGCACCTAGGTGGCTTAGTTGGTTAAGCTCTGCCCTCAGCTCAGGTCACGACCTCAGGGTCATGGGATTGAGCCCCACATGCGGCTCTGTGCTCAGCGGGGAGTCTGCTTGAGGATTCTCTCTCCCTCTCCCTCTGATCCCCCCCACCTCTCGTCCTCTTCCCCCCTCCTCTCTCTCTCTCCCAAATAAATAAATAATCTTTAAAAAAAATAAAAAAATAAAAATCTGAAATGTGAATCAGAAAATCTCACCATAGTCTTTTAAAGGTATTTAATGATTCATATGTATATCTATAATAGTATATATAGTATTATATTATATATACTGTAGTATATATAGTATTATAATAGTATATGTATAATATATATACACATGAATATATATAATAAAACAATATATGAATATGTATATAACAATATATGTATCAAAAAACCTCTTAGATTATAGATAAAACTGTGGCATTATTTGTTTTTGACTATCTTAAAATGCTTTGAGGGTGGTATGAGTTTTCCATGCATATTTCCTCAGGAGTTTGTCCTATATTCTCCCCATGATTACTGGGGTATATCCATTTAAAGATCAGGAGAGATTGCAGCTGACAGTTTGATATAGATGAGGAAGATTGAATATCAACTTCTCAAAAGACCATCAGGATAACCTGTTCTTCAAACAAAGCTAAGTTCATTGAACGTATGCAGTGAGGTAGAGAATGCCTTTGTCTTAGTAGCTTCTCAGAAAGGAGAGGTCAGGGGTAGACATTGGCAGGAGTTTGGGCTCTGGGATCAAGTACTTTAAGGCAGGTCTTTCAATGCACATATCCGATTGGGTTTGGGTACAGTTCTTGATGTAGTATTTTTGGTTTGGTGGGCACAGCAAAGCAAGTGTCTTGAAGGGAATTTTGATAAATAAGCGGATGTTTGATAAGTGAGCTGTTTGGCCATGTGAACAACCCATTGTTCCCAGAGCAAAGGCTGTTTACCTAAATGAGCAAACTATTCACTCAAATGCTTTGGCTTTTAGGAAATGCTTGGCAATAGTAAAGTTATTTATCGGTTTACAGTCTTATCTTCCTGGCTAAGAATCTCCTGGAACAAAGAGGAAAATCATGTGGACACAAGGGGCTTCATCCCATCAGTTTTCCATCCTAACAGTTAAAGCTGTGTAAATGTAGGTGGTTTTAGTTCACAAAATTTAATGTAGGGGATGGATAATGCCATTTTATTTTAAGGACCCTGAAAATATTGTGATGGTATGTAGGTTTAAGGGGACAATCAGAAAAGAAGTCAGTTTTGAAGATGTTCCAGGTACATGATAAGATTTAAAGCTAATTTAGAACTTTTTTGAATAAGAGATGTATTTTTAATCTAAGCATATGTACTGTAACTGACTGTGCTTTAGTTCATGAAATCCAAGACCTCCATTGTCTCAGGATATTAGGAATGAAAACCTTCCATATCCCCATTTAAGTGTATGACCCTGTGGGAAGTCATGGTTTGTCACTTGGTATTCTGGCTTCCGAAGTCAGTCATTTACATGGCCCTGGTTTTTTTTTTTTTTTTTTTGCTTTCTATTTGTTTATTTACTTTGCTTCTATCTTCACTCCACGTGTATAATAGTTGAAAAGCATTGCCCATCCTATCCTTAAGGCAGTAGGCTTTATGATCCCAGGATATCACTGGGTGATGGGGCCCTCAACAGTAATTCCTCCTTCCACGATTCACAGCAGTTCCATCACCACTGGCCTTTGTTCTTATGTGGGTTAGTTGATATAAAGGAAAATTCTGGAGATTGGACAGAAGAGAGTAAGTGACCTCTGCCTTCCATAACAGCATGGTCACAACATATGCTCCTGAGTATAAAAGAGTTGAGCAGTGTTGGGTCAAGATTAAAGGGTGAGCAGTTTTTGAGTCACCGAAGGGCGACTGTTGTACATGGGGACAGGCAAACATCTTCCATTCACGAGTAGTTTAAAAATGATAGTTGTATAAAACTAGAGAATGTATGAAAGGAAATAGTGAACCAATCCTGGCAATCCCAGGACTCTTTGAGTTGTTTTGGGGATCTCTCACTCTAATACATGATACCTCTACAATATCACTCAATACCCTTTCTGGCTAGGACCTAACTTTTCTGAGTTTGCCTAGAAATTTACTACAGGAAGTTAAGAATTATTCAAGCAAGTGCTTTGAATGAGTGTGACCAGAGGAATAAATCATGATATTTTCCAGTTAGAAAGTGAACCCCTTGTCTAGGAGATCTCCTCACAGGGGAAAGCGTGCAGAAAGAGTTACAACCTGTTTTGCCAGCTCTTTCCACAGTTATAACAGTAAGTATTGCATGTGTTGGAGAAGAAACTGGAGTTTCAAGCTGTACTTTGGAAGACATCTTCTGCAGCTAGGTCCAAGCTGCATTCCACTCCAACCTATTCCCTCACTCAAAGGCATTATGGATAGTTTCAACTTTGTTCCTCTCTGGAATAGCACATTTTACTTTTCTTAGATCATTTAGAGGAGTATTCCACAATATATCTGACTTCTACCATGGTCATATGTGGCCTTTTCCCATCTTATACAATATTAAGTTCCTTTAAGCTGCAGAGTTGATGCATTCATACAATTTTTAGTACGTGCTAACTATATAACAGTTCTATGATAGTTACAGGGAAACAAAAAGGAAGACATCATGCCTGTCCTCAAATAGCCTAGTTAATAAATCTGCATTTTACTTCTCGAGCCCTTCATATCTTGTCCTATGTGCTATACACATTCCACAAATATATCTAGTCCTTTTTTAGAACTAGTTTGGACCTTTATTATTTAAGAAAGAGGACTTTAAAGTAATCAAACCTGAGTTTGGATCAGTTCCCCAAGGTGAGGTTAGGGACAACTCAAAGTTCAGTACCCATTTTAAACATTTTTACAATGTTTATTAATATGAAGTAAAACATATAAAGTTGTTCACATAGAGTAGGTGCTCCAACAATGTGAAGTTTTATTAGTCATTATTATCAAGTCCAAGGGTTTGTAAACTTCTGCAAATGTTCTTGGCTTTGCACCCATATGGTCTCATGGCAACTATTCAACTTTGACATTGTGGAACAAAAGCAGCCATAAACAATATGCTAACAAATGGATGTGGATGTGTTGCAATAAAACTTTATTTACAAATATACAAATGCAGGTGGCAGGCTGGATTTGGGGCATGAGCCAAAGTTTTCTGATCTAGTCCAGCTTTCCTAATTTATAGAAAAGAAAATTAAAGCTCTGGCAGAAAAATGAATTATTCTGCATGTCATATACATGCCTCCCTCATTAAAAGCATTACATTTGCACCATTTTCCCTGTCAGTTGGGATGCTGATGGTAAGTTTATATAAATCAGGATGGAATTTCCTGCCAATTCCCTTAATGTGATTCCTAATTCTTCATTATACTGTAAGAATTGGGTCTAAAGTCTAAGGTAATAACAATTGCCTCTCAGATGAAATGGAATTTAATTTCAAAACTTAAAAGACTAGGAAAATTAGATTGTGCCAACCAGAAAGGAATGAAATTCAGTTTTCATTGACCACTGTCTTCAATGTAGAAGAGCCCATGATCTTCCAATATTTTCAAGTTAAATATTGCTTTGCTTCATTTTATATTCTATTTCAAATATTACAGGTTTTCTTCTCTTGATGTAAATATATTTTTATATCCTTTCTGTTTTGGCTGCAAACAATAGTGCTACAATTAACAAAAGGGTCCCTATGGGAATTATAAGAAATAAACAGGTAGACAATAACTTCACATTTTTTTGGGGGGGGCCACTCACTACTTCCTGTCATATTCATATCCAGTCTCATAGCCAAGACAGAATGGTCATATCCATATTGGCAATAACATTTTGTTGTTGCTGCTGAAGACTCTTCTTCTAAGTTATACAAGTAGTTTGCAGTCAAAATTTGAAAACGGACATACTTTGATATTTCTGGTATTTTAAGAGCAATCATTCTAGCATGGTGATTTGTTTCTCAATACTTGGACATAAAAGGAATGGTCTCAATATTGACACAGTTTGTCTAGATGGTTTTTTCCCCTGAGGATATAAAGCAATCTCAAGTTCTATTAAGTGAAAAAAACAAAATAAAGAACAATGTGTATGTAATGTTTACTTTTTAAAAGAGAGAGAGGTAGTGAGAGAGAGAGACCAGAAGGATTAAGAAACTTGTAAGAATGGTTGCTTCTGAGAAGAGCAAAGGAAAAAGGCTGTGAGAAAACCTTTCATCTGATTATCCTTTTATAATTTTTAAATTTTATGTTGTATGTATAAGTGATGTATTCAAAAATTATATTAAAATCATATGCACACCCCAGTGCTTAAGATTCAGCACAATTCTACTGATCAAAGTCTTTGGGGGGTTGGACCCAGGCTTTTGAAATTTAAACTCCCCCAATGTTTCTGATGATTAGTCAGGAAACTCTCATCTATTCCACTCACTGGGTGCTTATTTTCTTGTATCAAGGTGTACATGTGAGAATATAACTTTTTTCTCCTAACTAAAGAAGCACATGGGGGATATCTTATTATAGTATTTCATTTTCACCACAGTTCCCAGCCCAGAGGGGTATTCAGTAGATATTTTATGGCAATAGTACAGAAGAATAATTCTCATCCTCTACTACATTTTATTCCAATGTAGAATAATTTTTATAAATACATTAAATATTATATTACAGGAACTAAAAATTACCAAATATGAAGGACCAAATATCAAAAAAATGCCAACAATAAGGAACTTTTACCAAAAGCTATTGGTATGGCCAGTCTGTTAAAGGCAAGTGGTGAAGTTCAAAGCTAAGACCATAGAACTTAGGGATGAGTCAGACTTCATATTCTTCTACATGAGTGAGTAGAAACAGCATTTAAATAAAAAAGTATATAGATACCAGATTCCAAAGAAGCTCCATTTTATTTCAAAGAGCATATAAAGCCCTCTTCTCATATGGCAAAGTACTGTCCCCCTCTTTAGGGAGGTATATGTGGCATTCCCATAGTTCCCAACTTTCTCTTCTACTGTGAATCTTACATTAGTTAGTGTTTGTAGAGATAGTTGATGTGATCATTAAGGCCGTGTGGTTATTAATGAACATCTGATTTTCATTCAATTTTATTGGTGCTTGCAATTGTTTTTCAGCTTATTCTTTTGTGTTTTCAACATCTGCAATGATATCATTGACAAATACTGGTGATTTTAATTTTTCTCTTTCCACTGTTTTTTACCATTGAATTCATATCTTTTATCTAATTTTATAACTGATCTCTCAGAAATAATGGTAAATATTAAATAAAATTAGTAATATTGGACATTTTTTAATCATTCCTGTCTTAAGTGGATGAATTCTAAGTATTTCCTCATGAAGCATGGTGTTTACTTTAGGTTTGAGTGAAATATTTCTCTAATTTTTAATCTTGGGTATTTATTGAAATTTTCCAATTACTTTCCACCCTTTATGAAGTTGGTGAGAAGATTTTTTGTTTGTTTTTGCTTTAGATTTATTGACATGAATAAACACAACCAGATTTATTAATATTGAAATATACTTTATTACTGGATTACACCCCACCTGTACTTAATGGGATATATTTTTACTCTTTTATGTGTTTCTAGATACTGTGTACAAAAATTTAATTTGGAATTTTTAATCTTGATATTTATAAATGACATTTTTCTATAGTTTTCTTATTTGGTGTGATCTTTTAGCTTAAAATCAATGTTACATTCTGCCTCCTGAAAATCATTTGGGTTTCTGTATTTTTTTTACTTTTTTTTCTATATTTGGGAAGAGTTTATTTATTATTGGAACTATCTGTTGTTTAAATGTTTGATAGAATGCTTGCATGAACGTAGGAGTTTATGTTCTCTTTTTCTTTCTCTTCCCCTCCCTTCCTTCCTTCTTTCCTTCCTTCCTTTTCTCTCTCATAGTGGGAATCAGTATTTTTTTTTTCTTTAACAACTTTCTGTTCCCCCCCCGCCCATATTAAGTGTTCTATTCTGAATTTGTCTCTCTTCTGGTGTAAAATTTAACTATGTATGTAAATTAAGTTATGTATTTTCCAGAAAATTATCCATTTCACTCAAAGCTTCAAATTTATTTAAATGTATTCTAAAAAAGTGGTTTCATGTTTTATTTTTTTAATTCTTAGTTTTATCACCCTTTTATTTATATAGTCATGTTTCTTCTTTTTTTCTTAATTAGTTCAGCAAATGATCTAGTTTTTTAATTGTTTGTAACATGGACCATAATCTTAATTAGTTTATGATTTTCCCCTAATAAACCCACTTCTGATTTTATCTGTATTAATTTTCTTTTTATTCCTTAGTTTTACATTGTTTTTATTTATAGCTTCTTGGATTGGATAATTAGTAAATAATTAATGTTTTTAACTAAAGGAAATATTGGACTTTAATGCATTTCCTCTGAGCATCATTTTATATGTAACACATAGCTTTTCCAGTGGTACATTGTTATTATTGTTATTTTGTGGAAATTCTGAAATTTTGGTTTAAATTCCCCTTTGACTAAAAAGTTAACAGTGTTTTCTGTTTCATTATTGTAAAACTTTCAGGTTATAAAACTTCTTTACTTAGTTTTTGGTTTCTTGTTAATTTCCAGTGTTATTGCAAAGAGATCAAACACCAGTTTCTTTCTCATTTATACATTTATACTTTGTGGAAGGTTGTCCTTATTTAACTTTTGTCATTTTTATAATAAAGCAGCAAATGACAACAAAACTTACTGATAACGGAGGTATATTTTAAAGTGTAGCCCCCAATGTCATTTTAGTCTGGGAAGAAGTTTTGACTTTAACATTCCTGTACACTATAAATTGATATTTGTGATGATACCTTAGTAAGCATGTATATATATAATCATTAAAAAAGTGTGTTGTATCTTTTATAACCTAATACTTGTTAAGTTGCTTAAAAAATGAATATCTATTCATTAAGAAATCTGGAATAGAAAAAAAAAAGGTTTTTTTTTTCACCTTAAGGTGCTTATCAGGGAATTCATTAAGTTATTTTTATCATTTGGAATTTATTTACAAATTTGGTATAATCAACTATTTCATATCTGTCTACCTGTGAGGGACGGTGCCATGTTGGTTCTGTTCTCACGAGCATTCAGTAGCACTTCCTGGCACAAAGCAGGGGCTAATCCACATTTGTTAAATGTAGAATGAACCATGATTTTCCAGAGGTGGGAGAATCTGTAACTACTCCTCCTCAAATCAAGTTTCTGTTCTTTTTTTTTCTTTTTTCTTTTCCTCCTGGGATCTTTCTTCCCATATTTCTGTCATCTCTACTGTTTCATCTAATATAACTTTGTCTTCAGGACAATTATGTTACTTTAAATGCCCCAGCTCACCCTTTAGCCTCAATATACTCACCTGTGGTGCTCTCTTTTCCCTCAGACTTCTGACTCCAGTCAAAGGGTACAAGTGGAACCTGAGCAAGGATGTGAAGTAGGGAGGGAAGAGGGAGAGGTGGAGCCCAGTGTTTCAGCACTGCCTTTGCCCAGCCTCCTTAACAGCAGATTCCACTGCACTCAGTGATGTGCCCCAGGTATCAGGAGCAGGTCGGGTAACTTGTGCAAACAGGTGGTGAAGAGTCCTTCTTACTTGGATGGCTTTGTATAGTTTCTTAGACCCTAGATGCTTCTCCAGGAATCTGGCTTCCACTGCAAAGTTTTCCAATTTTTACATCATTCAAGACTCAATATATCTGTCTGTATTAGTTATCTTTCTATACTCAAAAATAAACATAATAAAGACATTTAAAGTGAGTGAATAAATGCGCACACACACAAAATAAGGCAGCAAGAACAACAGCGTGACATTAATAAAGCGATGCTTGATACCAACAGAAAACACTAAAAAAAAATTCTAGGGCTGAACTTGAGGGAAAAGAAATCTAATCTTATGTAGAAGATCCAAATTGCATGCAGCAGTAAAGAAATGATAAAAGTTAAATACATGGACAAATTCTAAATGCATTTATGAATAAAATTATAACTTTTAGGAATTTAAAGATACCGAGGTTTTAATTTTAATTTTTTATAAGACAGTCTATATCTATCAGAGGGCACAGTGGAAGGATGTGGGAGATGGGGGCATTAGGTTAATTAGTGGGATGCATGGACAAGTGTGAAGATTAAGGTAAGGGTAAATATAAGGAACAGAAGGATGGGATGCTGGAGCTTCTGGCAATCACAGAAGTAAACAGAGTTGGTAGCTTTAATGTCAGGGTGGTAACTTCTCTTTTTGCAGCTGAAAGAAGTAATAGCCTCTGCCTGGGAGTCCTTATGTGAGTTCTCTGTTCTTTCTGAAATGAGACAAAACCAGAGTGCCTCAGAGATAATGACCAATAAAAGTGCTCAATATTCTGTCTCATAAAGATGTTTTAGGATCCTAAGAATGTTATCAGAATTTTTGATATGTTACACCAGCTGAAAGATATAAAATATGCTGTTGGTTCTGGGAAATAAATAATATTAACTTATATTTTAAATCATTTTTATTAGGTTATTTGGAGCTCAGATTTCAGGTTGGATATAAGATGAAAGGAAATTCAGCAAGAGACCAGTGTTGGTCATATTGATAAGTAAGGAAGGGTTAAATATTTTTATCTGTGTGTATATAATATATCAGAGCATCTATTCTTTGAGAAAAAGGATTATAATTTAGGAGATGGAGGAAATAAGTAAAATTTGTAAATGATAGTTTGATGAAAGTAAAGCAGAAGTACATTTTGCTTTCCTTAATCATAGATGAAAGTCAATGAGGTAAAAAAAACAAAAAGTAAAAAAGACTTCAATAACTATGCCCTGTTTATAGCATGAATATAGAAGATTTCCAACAATCTTTCTTCATTTACTGTTTGGCTATTTTGCTTGATATGCCTATACATCCCTATTGAATGTGGTTGGGGAACTAAGCATTTTGGTCAATCTATTGTCCTTACATCATACAATGGCCTCTTGGAGGAAAAGGAATGTAGCTAACATTTCTTGGAAGGGTTCTATGAGCCACTTTCTGTGTTATTACTAGCAATTCTCACAATCTTGTAAGGAGGTATTACTATCTCCAACCTTACGGTCAAAAAAATTGAGGCTCAGAAAGTGTTAAGTGGGTTGCGCAACAATGTGCAACTCATAATTTGGAGTTGGACTTAAAAAAAAAAGGGAAATATTTTGTCCCTATATTTTTGAGCTCCCGGAAAACATAAGATCTAGGTTCCCAGGGCAGAGGCACTAGAAAACAAAATTTATAAGTCGGAGGTGTTTCCTATGTTTTATCCAGGCTACAGGGATTCTAAATTCCTTTACACAGTTGATAGATCAATACACAAATAATTTGTTTCATGAACTGCGCAAGGGAGACTGCAAATGCTCTAGATGTTTTATAGGATTGCTATGAGGATCCAGGAAGATAATTTATATTAATATCAAGATAAACACTACTTGGTGGTAGTGTTTTATCCTTTCTAGCTTTTTCAGGGAAGAGTTGAGTGAGCAAGCTTTGCATAATCTTGTAGGAATTTGGTATTTTTATAAAAAGTCGAAGATACTGATTTAAGATTTCATTGGGTTCCCTATACATCCATATGTGGTAAAGTTCTAGAGGAGAGATCAGCACCTTGTTAGTTACCAGCTGTCCATTTCAGAGCTTTAGGTCAAAAGGCTCCACAGCCAAACTCAGTTGCTACTCCCTGAGGCATCCCAGCATCAGGAATGAGGCAGGGTTATGAAGACTAATTGTTTTTGGATATTTAATTGAATATTTCTCAAGAGAAGTCTATAAAGAGCTATTCTAAATATTCAATGATAATAAGAATAAGAATAACAAATATTTATTAAGTTCTTAATATGTGACGGTATGCTAAGGGATTCTTACGTACTTCTCTATCATCTGAAACAACTCTGTGTGGTAGGTGCTATTATCATTACCTTTTTGCAGAAAGAGAGGTGAATGTCAAGAACACCTGTTTGCATCCCCCCAAAGTCATATGTTGAAATCCTAACCCTCAGGGTTATGATATTATTAGGAGGTGGGGCCTTTGGGAGGTGATTCGGTCACTAGGGCAGACTTCCCATGAATGGGATTAGTGCCCCCATACAAGAGGCCCCAGAGATCTCCCTTCCTCCTCCTGTCATGTGAGGACACAACAGGAAGACAGACATCTATGATCCAAGAATTGGGCTCTCATCAGACACCGAATCTCCCAGCACCTTGATCTTGGACTTCCCAGCCTTCAGGACAGGGAGAAATAAATGGTTGCTACTTCAGCCACTCAGCCTGTGGTATTTTTTGTTATATCAGCCTGAGCTGACCGAGACAGGAGACTAAAATTTAAAAGCATTGGACGACATGCCAGACCCTCACCATCAATGAGAGGCAGAGCCCAAACTTTACCTGACTCTAATACTTGAAGGCTTGGTTATGAAAGGACATTTACTCATAACAATCAATTTAATTAGGCAAACCCATATTGAGGGTTCACTATGTGGCAGGTGTTCTATCAAAGAGAATTATCTATTAGGCATCCAAAAAGTGATATGCTAGAGAGAATTATAATTATAGAGTACTAAGTGTTGTATTAGAAATAACTTACCAGTGATATTTCTATCAATCAGGGTTCAACCAGAGAAACAATAATATTCATGGATTTCACTGATTGTTCCATTCAATGATACATTCATTGATTCATTGACATGTATATATGCACGTATGTATGTGTTGCAATATATATGTGTGTTTGTAAGTATTGCAAGGAATTGGCTTGAGCAATTGTCAGGACTCGCTGGACGGATCTGCAATCTATAGAGCAAGCCTTCAGGAGGCGCTGGCTGGAACTCTCAGGCACTGGCTGACCCTGCTGTCCACAGGTGGAATTTCTTTCACAGGCAAGTCCCAGCTCTGCTGCTAAGCCCTTTTAATTAGTTGAACCAGGCTTATCCAGATTATCTAGAATATCTTTTTTACTTAAGGTCAACTGACTATGGACTTTATTTTTTTTTAAAGATTTTATTTATTTATTTGAGAGAGAGAGAGACTGAGAGAATGAGTGCGGGGAGGGGCAGATGGAGAAGCAGACTCCCTGCAGAGCAGGGAGCCCGACGTGGGACTCGATCCCAGGACCCTGGGATCATGATCTGAGCTGAAGGCAGTTGCTTAACCCACTGAGACAGCCAAGCATCCTGATTATGGACTTTAATCACATCTGCAAAATACCTTCAGAGTGACACTTTAGAATAGCGTTTGATCAAATAACGAAGGGCTGTAGCCAAGCCAAATTGACACTGAAACTAACCATCACAGTACCTAACTTGGGACAGAAGAGGGAGAGTAAGGCATCAAGAAAAGTTTGGGGAAGAATTTGTTCCTAGGATGATTCTTAAAAGATACCTAGGAATTAGTGAGTCAGAGCAGAGTACAAGCGATCTAGCTGGCAAAGGAACACACATGCTTTTGAGATTACTAGACTGTAAAGTCCAGGAGAGAAGCAAGGACCTGTGGCTCTTTGCTTCACTTTCCTTCACTCTGCTTAACCAACACTGGATAGAGAGCAGGAAACAAGACAGTATTATCTTAGGGAAAAAATTAATGGAGTTAAAAAGAGCTGTCATTCATCCAAGAGGTTATCAAGGAATAGACAGGATAGAGCAGGGCTTGAAGAAAAGAATTTGCAAGAGCAGAGAAGCTTGCATGGCATTTCAGAGATGGCACCCAGTGACGACTCTGGAGTGTGGCTCTGTGTTCACCGCTGGTGTGTAACTGGCTGCCCCTTTACTCACAGCCCCCCATAGCTTCCTGCTTCCGTGACTGTACTTCTGGTTTCCATCACCGAGCAACTGTGACTGCTACCATTAACTGTTTCTATTAGTGCATCGTTAAAATGATGCCTGCCCTATTCTAGGTCCTGTGCTAAAATTCTAGATGCTTACATAGATCTGCATAATGAGCGTGGCTTTTGTAAAGGTATTATCTTCATTTTACAAGTGTGAAATTGAGGCTCAGAGTGGTTAAGGGATGTATTCAAGATTGTGTGTGTATTTTTTACTATGTCATTAAAAATCATAAAAATTTCACATTTCTCTTGTCATTAGAACCTCTACCAGTAAAACATGAATTTATCCAACTTAAGTCATCTAATCAAGTGAACTTTGTATAGTTTAACTATTTTTATCTTAAGTATCAGTCAGCAGCCCCGGGTTAGAGCTTCCAGGTCTGCCTACCAAAAAATAGGGTTGTGCTTTAGGCCTATGACTTAATGTTTCTGGATTTCACTTCCTACTTCTGTTAAAGGCGGGTAGGAGGGGTCATCATTCCGTCTCTGTCCATCAAATCCATTGAGACAGTCACAACAATTGCTATATCACCACCACTATTGTTGCTGCTTTTCCAAATTCCCCGAGCTTTATATGAGAACTCTGTAAGGTGCTTTATATCACACACTGCCCTTTGAGGTAAGCTGATGATCCCCATTTTTTAGGGACAGAGCCAAAGCAGAGGGAAATGAATTGTTTAAGGGCACACACGTTTTAAGTCTTGAGTCAGGATTCTAACACTCTCAGTTTGACTTCCTGCCTCTTTTCAACCCATGGAAGCCTCCCCTAGAAGGAATAATTTTCCCTGAAAGTGAATGTCATGTATTAATAAACCAGTGATATTTTGTCTACACTTTTTTCATCCCGTTTTTAAGAAAAAAAAAATCAGCTGCCTGTACTCTGAAGAAAAACAGAGTCATTTTGCACAGTTTGGATGACTGCATTTTAACTTTTGGCCTCAAATAAACAAAATGGCCACTTAATTTTACTGGTAGCAACTTACATTGGTGATTCAGAGGGAACATTGTAATATTTTTCAAGAAGATGAAAATTGGAACTTTCAAAATTTATCAAGAATATTCTTCAAAGACTCTGGGATCCTTTTTGTTATGTGTTTTTCAAAGTGGCTGGCAAAGCAGGGGCAGCTTATCTCCAATGCTCTCATTTCGAGAAGTATACTCTGATTTGCGAGATAGCAAATGTGACTGTTTAGTCTTTTCATCCAAGTATATAGCAGTGACACCCACGAATGCCAAAGAAACAGGTGAAAAAATATATATAGGTATTACAACAAAATCAAAGTTTTCTGAAAATGGAAATGGATTCATTTTAAGGTTCTGTAGCAAAGACAGCCACCTTATCAAGATGCAGAGAAGAGAGCTGGAATTGAAAAAGTGGAAGGTATAACTTTTTAAAGATTTCACCAAGTTTGACTAAGGTCCTTATTCTCCAGTGGTAGCCATTATTAACTCAAAATTTATTCAGCTCTAATGAGGCATTTTTTTTCCAATCAGTTTCTTCAGTTTAAACTGTAGGAAGAATCACTTGGTAAAATCTCTCTGATTATTAAAAATGCACACATATGCTTTGATCTAGTTCCTTCTAGGATTTAACCCTACGGACATACATACATGTGTGTCTGGGAATTTAGGTGTAAAAATCTTTAGGGTAGCATGATTGATAATAGTAAATGCTTAGAAATAACCCAAATCTTTATCAGTAGAGATCTAACAATATAGCTCCAACACATGTCAAACAAAAATTGACAGAGGTTCAATGAGAAACTGACTAATCCATAAAAATAGTTTTTAAAATTTTAACATACTTCTCTCAAAAAAATTGAACAGGGGAATTATTCAGGCTAAATAGATGATTTAAATAACACAGAAAAAGCTGGCTCTCACAAACATACATAGTGTTTATGCATAGTGTATAGTGTAATGCACACAATGTTAATGAACATTTTCAAGACCATTGTAAAAATTGTCTATGTAACGGAGCACAAAACAGAACCACAAAGAAATTTTAGAACCAGAGTTGACCTTCTCTCACCCCAATACAATAAAATTAGTACTCAATCAAAAAATTGAAACTGAAAATCCAACAAAGGATTAATACCTGAAATATATAAAAAATTCATAATAATAACAACAAAAATAGCCTGATTCACAAATGGACAAATAATATAAATGTGCAATTCTCAGAGAAGGAACTGGAAATTTCTATAATTAGATGAAAGAAATGCTTGGCCATATCAATAATAAGGGAAATTAAAATTAAAATAGCAATAAGACACCATTTCACAGATTGACAAACTTTAGTACACCCAATAAAGCCAAGTGATCGCAAAGATGTGGGGAGAAAAGAAACACATTCATTGTGGGTGGGTGCTAGTGGGTACAATAAGAAAGGCAATAGGACATGAAGTTCTACCCTGGAGAATGGCTTGATTTTTCATAAGTTCCACGTAGAAGGATGCATACTATGGCAATCTTAGTAATAGTAATAATGTGGAAACAATTAAAATAATGTTACACAGAAGGGTAATGCTATATTCACACAATGGCGGACATTTAAAAGTACATTTAAAAATAGTTTAGCTATTTACATTCATTGAAAAAATGTAAAAACATAATATTGGGTAAAAAAGGAAGTCACTAAAAGATAGGTGGAGTATGATACCATTTATAAGGCAAGAAGTTAGTCTTATCCATGAATATAGTTATAAAAATCCAGGGTAATAATACATTTGAATGAGAGGAAAATGGTGATGTTTGGAGAGAAAATGAAGAATAATGAGACATTTTTTTGTAGGTGGAAAGTTCTCTGTTCTTTTTATTTTCTTTCTCTCCCTTTTTCTTTCTCTTCTATCCTTTCCATAAGAATTCTTAAGCAAGCATGACACAATTTTGATATTTAAATTTCTCTTGTTGGTACATACACAAGTGTTGGTTATATGCTTCTTTATATTTTTCTATAAATTTTTATTATTTCATAATTAAAAGTAAAACATTAAAAAAAAACTATCACTCAACTATAAGGTCCTTTTCTATTCACATCTTTCGAGCCCTGAGCCAGACTCATTACCACATGCCCTATCATTGCTAGAGTACCTTACCTAGCCCTCTGGCCTCCCATGGAATCTAGCTGGCTGATTGCTTCCAGGATATTCCTAAAAATACAGTGAAGTAGGTAGAGCAAGCATCAGTATGTTATTGATTTTATAGATGAAGCAAGAGAGGCCTTTTGCCCAAGGCTCTATAAGAAGAAATGGACTTAAACCAATAGCCTCCCTATGCAGTTCTCATTTCATTACTCACCTTGCCTTATATTATTTCATGTCAATTTTGCGTTGAAAGATAGTTCAATATCCTTATATATCATATACAAACATGATGAAAAATAGCAGCAGGGCAAATAGATTTTACCTCTTGTGTCAAACCAGATTAATTTGTAATTATTATCTACATTATGAGTTTCTGGCATTGTTCTAAAGAAAAGATTCACAACAGCCATGTTTTTGGTTTTGAAGTCGAAAAAACATTTTATTGATATTATAAAGTAAAAACTTGTGGAAATAGAAGAAAAGGGAAATCTGGGCATAGATGAAAGCAATAGTAAGCAGTAAAGGAGAATAAGACAAAGTTATATCAAATTGGGTACTTACAACATCCAACCTCTTTAGCTGGGAAAGCCCCATGGAGACAGCCTGGTTGGAGTCCCAATGGAGAGACCTGGACAGACGGAGCATCCTCCCCTCAGGTGAGACTTCCAACTGACCATCCCCATCAGGGCCATATTTATAGGGCAAATGACGGGGTCCAAAGTGAGGAAGGTAAACATGTGTTCACCTACATGCAGTTTGGAGCGACTTGTATTACATGTTATCATGTCTTTACATTTTCAAGAAACCTGGGTTAGGTGCACTTGCCTCCCCTCCTGGATTCCATTCTGGGGAGCCAGCCCAGCCTGGAGTCAGAGGGGATGCAAGGCAAATTTTATAGCTCTTGGCGTCCAGACCAGAAGGGCCAGTTCTGACCTGGAGGCCAGCTAATGTCCACTAACCAGGCTCCAGAGGTCACTTATGCAGCATGAGTCTCACAAACAACATGCTTTAGCCTGCCTGCCTATGTGCAGGTCTGGGTGGTCGGTTATGCAGGACAAATCACAGAAACCTCCATCCATACGATACAGGCATTCACTGGGGATCCATAGAAACTGGGTCTTAATCAAGAGTTGGAGACATACTGTTCATGCCTCAGATTTGACATCCCAATGGTATTACCCACATGGAAGGTACTTACTTAGTGATGATTCTTAACTACTTAAATGTAATATGTGTTTGTGTTTCTTTTTACACACACACAAACACACACACACACACACACGAAACATGACCGTGACAAGCATGACTTTCACCTCTTGTCTGATCTGTTTTAAACTTTGGACTGTGACATTTTACCCTGATGTTCATCACCCTTATCCCACTGAAGAACTCAGGGCTTTGCTGTTGGTTGACTCACCCTATGTCATACAGTTCAGTGGAATATTTTATTGATTTCATTGCAATTTCTTCAAATATAAGGGTACCATTCTCTTCCTGAGAAGTGCTTACATGATCCAAACCAGGCTGTAAATCTATAAGTGACTCACAGTGTTTCTTAGTGGTTTAAAAATCTTACTCCATGAAGTAGAGAACAGCAGTCTGCAAAATTAAGCAAGCAAGCATTCTTAACTTGCATTCTGCAACCAGTTGCAATTTCTTTTTCCTCCTAATGTTCCAAGAGTGTTAACCTAACATAGTCAGTGAGAACTTTCAGATTGTGTTTCATGTAAAGGTTGTATATGGAGAGGCTCTTAGAATCTCATCTCAGCTAGTCTAGGAGTGCTAACCCTTTGTCAGAGAGAATTCCTGACCCCATTGCCCCGTTAATCTCTGAGAGACAAAGCCAAGGCAGGAGGTGCCTCTTGAAATCCTCTCCTCTGGGTCAGGAGATCCTTTTCTTGCTAACATGTCAGCATAAAATCTGGGGTGTGAGTCTCACCCTGTTGTCATATCCATCAAATTGTTCACCATCTATTTCCATTATCACTCCCATGCACAGCTAAGCTTAATAGTCTCTTGAAGCAAAATGAATAGGAAGGGAGGGCGAGTCAGAAAGGGTTAGGATGTCTTTCTCTCTACAGCAAACACCTCATGAGGGAGGAAAAGTGGTCATTCCTATTTCATTCCTTTTTTTTTTTTTTTTAAGATTTTATTTATTTATTTGACAGAGAGACACAGCGAGAGACGAACACAAGCAGGGGGAGTGGGAGAGGTAGAAGCAGGCTTCCCACAGAGCAGGGAGTCCGATGCGGGGCTAGATCCCAGGACCCTGGGATTATGACTTGAGCCGAAGGCAGACGCTTAACGACTGAACCACCCAGGCGCCCCTCCTATTTCATTCTTACGATGAAAATCAGGCTAATAAACCACAGGTCCTAGATTCTACAGAAAAAGAAGAAATTATAGTAATTCTTTATGTTTAGAACATTCCCTCTTTCAAAGTAGCTCAAAGATTTTAATAGGCTTTTTCCCAGCCTCCAATCTCCCATGCCTTAATGAAGCCTTCTTGAACCACGTATTAAGGGATTATATTCTTTTATTGGTTATTTCCTTATTTTCATACTCCTGAAATTTATGGCCTGCAGACACTAAGTCTTTCACAGTGGAAATATTTTTGTTCCTATTTATTCATGAATATTGATCTTTCTACTCCCTTGTCCTTTAGGATTCTTCCCCTATGGTTTATTTTTAATGTTTTTCTCTAAGAACATTACTGATGTCCTCTAAGAACATCACACTGGTGCTTGCGTTAGAAGGCAGGCTCAGTGGGGTGTCTGGGTGGCTCGATATGTTAAACGTGGGACTCTTGGTTTCAGCTCCAGTCATGATGTCAGGGTCGTGAGATAGAGCTCTGGAAGGAGACCCGTGTAGGGCCCCATGCTCAGTGGGGAGTCTGCTGGAGATTCTCTCTCTCTCCCTCTGCCCCTTACCCCCACACCTCTCTCTTTCTCTGAAATAGATAAATAAATCTTAAAAAAAAAAAAGAAGGCTCAGAAATGGAGAGGAATGGCTTCGATATTTACAATCAAAAGACCTAGGCATGAGTCCCAGTTTTGACACATATTATTTGGCCATGAGTAAATTAATTTATCTTCCTGGGCCCTAGTTCCCTTACCTGTGAAATGAAGCGATTGTTCCTTTGCTGTTATAACATGTATGATGTGATAACCCAAAGTCCAATGAACCCCATCTGTGTCTACACCTTTCTCTCACCAATTCCTATTCCTTTGTTCTCATGGGAGCTACTCTTCCTTGTCCATCAACTTGACTTCTATATTTGCCTTCTGTGTGGAGTCAGTTGTCTGAGGAGATATATATTTTGAGTTATTTTTTTTCCTTCTTACTAATTGGATAAAATTATATTTTTTCTCAGTGAATTGAATAAAAATGATTTAATTTGAGTACTTGATTGTGTTGCTGCTGAGTAGCATTTACATTTTTTAACTCCCTTTGGGATGAGGGATAATCTAGCATTGCCATATGGTGCTCACACCATTTCATCAATGATTATTCCTGCAAGGATGCAGTGGAGCTTGGTATTCCATATCTAAGTTCTGACATATGTTTATAAACTGAAGTTAGGATTAAAGACTTCTTTATTGTCCTTAGGATGTAATTCCATTAAAAACAGCTAAATAAAAGAATAAAGGTTTAAAATATATTTTTAAATTTTTCTGTGTGTTTGTGGGTCATATTTCTTTTATAAATCTCTTTCTCATACTTTAAAATCAGCTATGTTTTTTCTGGCAAGCTGTTGCTTTCATATTGTTTTACAAAATATGTTTATGTTGGGTTTTGAAGTGGATGCAGAGCACCTGTCTTTGTATAAGGGAATATGGTTGGCTTTTTACTTTTCCTCTCTTCTCTCTTGCCTCACCCTGAAATAGAGGTTGGAGTTTGGGGGAAAGAAAAGCAAAGGTGTCCAGATGTTTTTGCTGACTTGGCAATCTGTTGAAATGCTATGTGAATTTGGGCCTGTCAGGTATTGGGGAGTGACTCTGGGGTGCTTTCATTAGTTGTTTGGTGGCTGCCCTCCTGGACTTTTGCATGTGGACGATATGTTTTCCTCTGGATGCCAACTGCCTTTTGAAGTCTGGTCCACACAGATCCCTCCGTATTGGAGTCATCTTGCTTTCCAAGCAGTCCTCTTGAAGACAAGACAACAAGCCTGGATCCTGACTGGCTCTCTTTGCTGCATGGCCCACATCTGGTTCATGGGAAATGCTCCCATGTCCTCTACCTTGAAAACTCAGGGAGTACAAGATTACCAGCCTGAGTTATTTCTCTTTCACTAAGCAGCCGCTGGATCATCTCTATTGTCTTCTGAATTTCCCACAAGTGGATCAGACACATCTGCTCTCCTTTCTAAACTTAATAAAAATATTACATTTTATGAGAGGTATCATTGTAGCCCTTCGATTTTAGGCTGGAGAGGAAGGTTGAGCCCCAACCCCTCCCTCAGGTGCTGTGTGTGTGTGTATGTGAGAGAGAGAGAGAGAGAGAGAGAGAGAGAGGAGAATGAGAGAGAAAGCACTTCTCAGCAAGAGACTCAGTCCTTCATTTGTTCTCTGCTAAGGAACCCTCCTCACAGATCCTTCTGTGCCCCTTTAAAATGCTCAATATGAGATGATGGATCCAAGAGACCTGCAACTAGTTCTGAAATTTAAAGATTTCTCTGGGAGGAGAAATTTGTCTTATGCTCTCAGAGATATCTGATATCTGCTGTATTTTGGCCTTGCGCTAGAAACTGAGTTTAATGTCATATGACAAATATAGTCATAACGTTGACAAGAAATCATATTTTAAAATTCACATCTTGACTCAGATTCAAACTTTTAAGAAGACTAAACATCCTCCAATCATTTACACTTGTTAAAAACTTGTTCCTAAATAATACCAGATCACTATAAGATAAAAGGAGAAATTCTTTCATTTTTTAATGTTTTAATTACAATACACCAGAATTCATTCTACAACTATCTTTTGAGCACCTACTCTATGACTCTTTGCTATGCAATGAGAATGCAAAGCTGAGTAAGACAGAGGTTTCCTTCTCAAAGAGTTTGTAAATGAATAGGGAAAACAGGTAATTAGAGAGCACTCTATAAGTACAATTAGCAAGTACATACAGAGTGTCACAAAAGCACATAGGGGAAGCACCCAGCCCCATCTGTGGGGGATCATGGAAGGTGTTCTGGAAGAAATGGTGTAAAGAATGAGCCTGAAGCTTGAGTATAACCAAGAGAACAGAAGGAGGGAGAGTTCCTGGGACAGTGCAGAACATGAGGAATGATCCCAGTTTATTAGAAGAATAATTCATGAACTCAAAAGGGCACAATGACTACAACTACAACTAAACAATATGATAAGAAAGTAGCAAGAAATATAAGCAAGGGCTAGACGGTCATGACTTTTTAAAACATAATATCAAGAAATTGAGACTTTACTTACTGGGAAGTGGGGAACATTATATTAGGTGTTGAGGTCCTAAAGATACATTAGGCATCATCCATAACTGTGAGTATAGTGGTTATCTCTCTTTGCATAGGTACTTTGTAGTTTATATATATATATATATATATATATATTTGTATATTTTCTTGCCTAATTAGCTTTTATAATAAAATTATGATAAAAGTGTTAGTTTCTTATAGAGATGAGTAAAATGGGCGTACAGATGTTAAGAGATTTGCTCAGTCACACAATAGCTGTGGTAGCGCTAGATTTTGAGCCTTTATCTTTTAAACTCTGTTCCTCCTTATTTTTATTATGCTAATATGTTTATGGACACTTGAAAAACTCTAAGTAATTTTATCTATTAACCAGTGATTGTTTACACATAAACATCAGCCGAGTTACAATTCTGAGAAAATTTTTAAAAAGGTAGGTAAATCTATTCTCAGCTAATGCACTTTATTCCTTTCCTTTCTAGTTAATACAGATTCTTACAAGTTTTAGCTATATCTATGCTAAAATATCTCTCCATGAGGAAGTCCATGAAGTTTCCTTGTTTACTCTAGTTCTATACTTACTGCTTGGCATCTAACTAAATCCATACCTACCCTTTAATCTGGGAAGCAATTTTTTAAAATTTTATTTATTTATTTGAGAGAGAGCACGAGAGAGAGAGCACACACACAAGTGGGGAGGAGGGGCAGAGGGAGAGGGAGAAGCAGAATTCTCACTGAGCAGGGAGCCTGAAGCAGGGCTCGATCCCAGGAACCTGGGACCATGACCTGAGCAGAAGGCAGATACATGTTTGACTGAGCCACCCAGGTGCTCCTAATCTGGGGAGCAATTAACCCCACTTGATAGATAGGTGTTAGATAATATATAGATAGATGATATAGATAGATAGATAGATAGATAGATAGATAGATAGATAGATAGATAAACTTAAGGACCATTTATTAAACTGTTACTTCAGAATGAACAAACCCAGTTTCCCTGTTCCTTTTAAACTTTAAATAATTTTTGTTGTATTCTCCAGAAAGGAAAAATAAACAAAATGAAATGAAAGGCTGATAAGGCTAATACCATCTGAAATGGCATGTAAGACCCAGAGGTTGAGAGAGAATGGACTCTAGATAAAGACATCTGTTGGAGTGCCTGGGTGGCTCAGTCAATTAAGCATCTGCCTTCAGCTTAGATCATGATCCCAGAGTCCTGGGATTGAGCCCCACATTGGGCTTCCTGCTCAGTGAAGAGTCTGCTTCTCCCTCTCCCTCTGCCCCTCCCCCACTTGTGCATGCATTCCCTCTTTCTCTCCCTCTCTCTCTCTCAAATAAATGCAAATAAAACAAAAGAAAGAGTCTTGAAGGATTAGGGACCTTCCCTCTTCATCACTTAGATATGCTCCCTACACATTCATGACCAATGAGGAGTTGAGTAATAGTAATCATATGTTAATGCTATCTAATTTTTTTTACTTTTTAAAAATTTTTTATTGTTATGTTGATCACCATACATTACCTCATTAGTTTTTGATGTAATGTTCCGTGATTCGTTGTTTGTGTATAACACCCAGTGCTCCATGCAGAGTGTGCCCTCTTTAGTACTCATCACCAGGCTAACCCATCCTCCCACCCCCCTCCCTTCTAGAACTTTTTTTTCTAAATTAAGACTTTATGTTTTTAGAGCAGTTTTAGGTTAACAGCAAAATTGAGGGGAGGGTACAGAGATTTACTATATGGCCCCTGTCCCCACACATGCATAGCCTTTCCCATCATCAACATCCCCTACCACAGTGGTACATTTATTACCATTGATGAACCTATATTGACATATCATAATCACTCAAAATTCATAAATTTACGTTACATTTCACTCTTGGTGTGTTGTCATTCTATGGGTTTGGACAAATGTGTAATGACATATATATTCATCAATGTAGTAGCATACAGAGTATTTTCACTATGCTAAAAATCCTCTTTGCTCCACCTCTCTGATTACCTTCAACTTGTGAAAGGAGGAATTGATATGTACATGGAGAATCTGGCTTGACAGCCCCAGATCTTCAACTCTATACCCTTGTGTTCTCTCATTTAGTTTGAAAAGTATCAGGAAAAGTCCCTGATGGTCCCTTTTGACTTATTTTCCTATTACTAGACCAATAATCTGCATCCAAAGATCCAGAGTCAATTAAGAACATGAATGCTTCCATTGGGAAGCGGCTAGGAGTGTGGGGAAAACATCTTACAGAACAAATGGGGAGGAATACTGGGCAGGTGGAGCAGTGGTACCCACCAGATTCCCTGCATTC
The DNA here is from genome assembly GCF_054177405.1 of Leptonychotes weddellii. Lineage (NCBI taxonomy): Eukaryota > Metazoa > Chordata > Mammalia > Carnivora > Phocidae > Leptonychotes > Leptonychotes weddellii. Next base: position 158,603,444 of record NC_138370.1, on the reverse strand, counting down.
TTACCGAGTAGTAGCCTGGCATCTGCTTAAATGCTTCAATGATGAGACAATAAGTACCTTAACAAGTATAAATGTTCTGCAGTATTATTTCTGAAAATTTCATTAATCGAAATGCACAACAAACCTAGAATCCTTTGTTTTCTTAAGATCTTTAAAATGGTCAAACTCTCAGAGCAACAGGACTAAGGAATTTGGAGAACCCTTATGGTGCACTGGTTGCCAGAGGAACTGAAAATGAAAAGACCAACAGTGTTGTATTTTCAAGCACTTGAACTCCAAAGGGTTTTGTTTGTGAGAATTTTGTTTTATGATTTATTTTTTTTCTAAATAAAAGCTCAGAGTCAAGTATTTGACCTATCTTGGTTTAAACAAATAGAAAAAGAAAATTGGATTAACTTGATCCTTCATGAATGTTAGGTAGCATATTGTAAATTGGCATTGTTTCCTACTCTGGGTGTGGGGCAGAGGGTTCAGGAAGAATGTGATGGGTAAACAGCCACCAGTGGGCAAGGAGGAGAGAATTGGGTGTGGTGGAGGGACACCTTGGATTTACCCTTCTAAATATGTTTGTTGTCTTAATTCCCTGTTATTTCCTGTGTCTTTATAGAGGGTTGAGAATAAGAAAACATGAGGAAGTGAGATTTTTTATTTGTAGCCTTGGAAAACACTAGACTGAGTGTTGGAAGACTTGGATTTAAGCCTGGTTTTGTTAATTTACAAGGTGGCTTTCTTTCTCTTTATTAAGTGATTACAATATTTTGGACATTACAATATGCTAGACTACATATAATTATATAATTAGTTACATATAGTAACAGGTTTAATCCTCAAAAAATACCTTTTGAACACACAGTTACTATTTTTGTCCCATGTAGAGTTGAGGAAACAGAGAGATTAAGTACTTGCCAAAGTCATCCATCCATTAAGTGACAGAACTCGTACTGTGACTCTAGACCCCCTCCACTCAGCTCTATACCATCTTTCAATAGTTCATTTTTATTAAGCACTTACTATTTGCAATATATTGTTTTATGCACTTTGCACGTTATTTAATTTTTAGCATAATCCTAATTAAGTCATGGATTTAACTGCGAAGGTCTAATTGGGTAAAAAAGAAGTGAGCGCAAGGCATTATTATAATTATTATGTTCCAACTTTAGAGAAATCTTACAGCGTAACAATCTTCTACCTAATTTAGACAACTATTTTTGTAATAGTAATTCTGTAAAATTTTTGTAATTTTACAGTTTTATCTTCTGTGTTATAAAATACTTAGCTATCGTAAATATTTTAAAATATTATATATAAAATACAAAATTATATAATAATAGTATTATCAGAACTATCTTAACTATTTTCTATCTAGTGTTAATATAGTCCTGAAAACTACCTGTGAGACGGTACTGTTATTTTTCCTAACTCGTGAATGAAAAAAGAAAGGTTCAGAAATGGGGCGACTGTGATCCTGAAGCCAAGCATTTCATCGCTCTAAGATTCTGGCTCTCATTGCCCTAATTTTCTACCTTGTCTTCGTTTTCTCTCTCCTTATCAAAATTGTATTTTTTACCTGTAAGCAACAGTGAGTTAATTCATGCTAAAGTGCATGTGAAATCTCTACTTTCTCATTGTCTTGTGCTTTCAGACAGTCAGGGATGGGTGAGGAAAAGCCGAGATAAAGCAGGCAAAGTATCCTTGTTCAGACTTTAACGATTCTCCGTGTGGAAGTGAAAGCATGTGTGTGACACGTGTAACAAAATTTCCTCTTAATGAGTATTTTTTTTTCTCCTCACCGTCCTTCTACCAGGATGCCACCCTGTCATCTGCAGGGAAACCTGAGCTGATACAAATTGCTTCAGCATCTGGAAGAAGAATGAGATGTTCCTCAAGGAAAAAGAAAATTATTTAAGTGGATAAAATTCTGAATTTTATGGTATATAGAGTTTTTTCTCTTCTTCTCTTCTCTTCTCTTCTCTTCTCTTCTCTTCTCTTCTCTCTCTTCTCTTCTCTTCTTTCTCTTCTCTTCTCTTCTCTTCTCTTCTCTTCTCTTCTCTTCTCTTCTCTTCTCCTCTTCTCTTCTTCTCTCCTCTTCTCTTATCTTTTCCAGAGCACCGGGGAGTGAGGGGCAGAGAGAGAGAGAGAGGCAGAGAGAGAATCTTAAGCAGGCTCTATGTGCAGCATGGAGCCCAATGTGGGGCTCAATCTCACAACCCTGAGATCATGACCGGAGCCGAAATCAAGAGTCAGGCGCTCAAATGACTGAGCCACCCAAGCACCCTGAGTTTGTTATTTATTATTTGTAAATCATCTTATTACTGGGAATATAATATACTAGTCAGCCCCCCAAGTGTGCTTTTTTCATAATGAGCACTGAGGTGCAGAAGTGGGAGCAGGAGAACCATAAGGGTAAAGACAGTGGCTTCTGCATGTTTTTGTCAGGACTGGTGGACCCCATGTTTTCAGAGGCACCTTTGCACTCCTGTTTGCTTCACCTCACAAAACATAACTTGACTTAAATGGGACAAAGGGTGTGCATGTGAGGAATGCACTAGAGCATAAAGTTCCAAAGGGCTAAAGAATGCTGGGGTGTGGATCTTGCTTCAACCTCACAGTGTATGAACTAGGGCAACAGAAGTAACTCTCTATGTGTGTTTCCTATCCTTAAAATGGGCATAATAATAATAGTACACAACTCATACAGTTGTTGCAAAGGTCAAATGAGAAACTATAAAAAAATAATTAACAAAGCCTGGCACATTGCATTCAAGTATAATTATTATGATGATGATCATCATTTATAATCTCACTGGTATGAAGGACTCAGGATCATGACCTTTGTTTTTTTGGTAAAAAGAACATATATGTCCTGTATGCAATGTCAAAACATGAATGAGCACAGGGTGGGATACAATGTACAGAATTTATTTTGGATAGGTGCACAGTTCTGCCATCACTCTCTTGCCCAAGAGAAGTGGGAGATAAGCTCATGTCTTTTTCCAGACTCAGTTCTTCATAGGCATTCTCAGATAATGGATTTTGTCACCCAAGCCAATGGTCTTTTGGAATGACAATCACTCAAATATAAACATTGCTGACCAAATCTGCCAAGACTTCTAATTTGTGTCTCACAGAATTTGAAAGCTACAAGGGACCACATTAGCTCTTTCACATATGAAAAATTGATGCACTGAGGATAACTTTTGAAAATGTAGATTTAATTAAATCATCCTTCTGAAAGAAGCCACTCAGTACTCTTACTTAGCATAAAACACTCTTTAGCATGAGTTACATGACCCTACATGGTTTGGTCTTGGTTCATTCTTACAGACTCTTTTTTTTTTATTTTTTATTTTTTTATTTTTTTTTATTCTTATGTTAATCCTCATACATTACATCATTAGTTTTAGATGAAGTGTTCCATGATTCATTGTTTGTGCATAACACCCAGTGCTCCATGCAGAATGTGCCCTCCTCAATACCCACC
>NC_138370.1:158567316-158599863 GCF_054177405.1 Leptonychotes weddellii | reverse complement strand
TTACTTTTTTCCCTCCTCTGCTCCCCGACCCCTTCACCTGGCTAAATTCTACTCATTCTTAATATGTCGGTTTAAAAATCACATTGTCTGAGAAGCTTTCCTCGGTCTCCTAGGCTAGATCAGGTCCCCGCTGATATATGCTCCATTATCTATAATAAAACTAACATTTTTTCTCAGTATTATTGTCTTTTTGACCACATATCCTGTGTAAGACCAGAAACTGTGAGAAATCTGAAACTATGTCTTATTTAATATTGCATTAACATTGCTTAACAGAGTGCCCAATGTATCATAGGCATTTAATAAAGAGTAGCTGAATGAACTAAAAAATAAAACCAAAATTACGATTTTGCTAATGGCCCAAATCACATTACTGATCAGTGAGGTAACAGTAATATTAGAGCTAATTTCTAAACAACCATGACCAAAGAAAGAGCCTATAGGAATGAAATATATATCGTAAAAGGAAGATCTCTGAGAAAATGTATTTCAGGAAGATCCTTGAAGATTTAATTGTCACTTCTTGTTTTGATTCCACTAGTCACAGGAATTTATAGGGATTTAAATTTTGGTTTTGATGCATACTGATAGCAACAAAAGTTAGGGTACAGTCAAGCCTCAACAAAGCTACGTGCAGGTGTTGTGTGTGAGAAAATGGCCACCGGGGAAGCTCGTTAGAGTATTTCTTTATGTGTTTAAGCATATAAAATGTCCTAATGATTTATACCAGGCATTAGAAAGCAATTATTAATCAGCCTTCTTTATAATGTTGTGCGACTAAAGACTGGGTAACTGTACCAACATTAGCAGGATAATGGCTTTTTTTTTTTTTACAAAAACAAAAATCCTCTTCAGATTTCCTTCAGTTCCCTAAAACATGTACTAATGTAGGGCTTTAAAAATGCCAGATGGTGTAACATAGACTTTTGAAAAGCAGGGTATACTTTTTGCTTTATGCTATTTTGGCACAAGAAAGGTTTCATAGGAAAGCTCTACTTTCGGATAACAAGGGAAACCTATATTAGAATCCTATTTTTTTATGAAGACATTATGTGTCTAAAAAATGCCGAAGCAATATTGATAATAAAAAGGAGTGACAAAGATAGTAGCTAGAGAATTGATAATTGGCATAACCATAGAATGTAATTTTTCTCAGTTTTGAAGCATTTTTATCTCCTTATCTTTCACATATCTCATTACAATGGTCTTGGAATACATGGTAAAAAAGAAAACAAGCATAGGAAATTGATCTTATTATCATTAAGATATCAAATATAATAAGATTCATAGAAGGATGGAGCATTAATATATTTAAAAAACTTGCGTTTTGAGAGTTTTAACTGCTTTACCTTTTTTGAAAGTTTTACTGGGATCTGTTTTATGTAATTTAAAAATTCGTGGTCTTAAAGTAACTACAATTAAAGCAATATGTCAGAAGCTGATAAATGCTTTAACCTATAAACATATTATATAAAACAACAATTTTTTTTCCTCTAAAAAAAGAACTTTTTTCCTTCTTTGTTCTTTCCTGGAAATGTGTATTTTCATTTTGTGGTTTCACAGCCAGGGTGGAAAAGGACATGTCTGTAAGTTCGCATATTTCTATGGTATTTCCTTCATAAATTGGTATTTATTTGTCCCACTATCTGCATCCAATAGACAAATGAAAATTTTAGTCTGCCTCTTTTGGTTTCTGCTTACCATTTCTTTCTAGCATTAGATAATAAAATATATCAACCTAGCCCCCAAACTCTCTATTCTGTCTCTGGTTCCCAGTCATGTTTTTATCTATTGTAGCCAAGCTGCCTGAGGTTCAGAAACTGAGTACTTGTCATGTGTCTCTACCAGATGGAGTATATTTGACTCCCTCCACCAAAAAATAAGTAAAAACTCACCCGTCAATCAAGTTCCCTAGCTATAAGGATAGGCCTTGTTAACAGCTCATTGTCTCAGTTACAACCTTGGTATTTTCGTCATGACATGGGCTGCCATTTTGCATGGACATTCAAGAAGCAAATCACTGGATCGTAGACGTGAGAGAGCTTATGTGGCTCATCCAGTCTAACCAGCTTCCCACTTATATACGAGAACGTCTATAACATTACTTGACATCCTGTTTTGTTTTAGTGATTTCTGATGGGACTTCAAAATGAAACAAAGTGGACTGCTAACATTAAAAAAATTATCTTCTTTGTTGAGAAGCAAGATACAGTTGATAAGTTGGGGCGCTTGGGTGGCTCAGATGGTTAAGCGTCTGCGTTCGGCTCAGGTCGTGATCTCTGGGTCCTAGGATCGAGTCCCACGTCTGGGACTCCTGGCTCCTGGCTCAGAGGGGAGTCTGCTTCTCCCTCTCCCTCTGCCTCGCCCCCTGCTCATGCTCTCTGTCTGTATTTCTCTGTCTCAAATGAATAAATAAAAAAATCTTTAAAAAAAATATGTGCTCCAATTAAAAAAAAAAGAAAGAAATATAAGTTGAACTTGCATTTAGGGTGGACTAGGAATAGCTCAGGGACAGATGAGACTGAATTATGATAGTAGCATCGTACTGGTTGTAAGAGGCCGGGGCCAGGCAGAGCCAAGAATGGAGACAGCAAAGTTAAGAAAAACCCACCGTCCACCACCAAGGCTTTCCTCTGTAAATAACACTTGGCTTAACACATGTCATGTGCTGAGAACTCTGGTCGATTTAAGATTTAAAGAGCAAAGTAAAGCTCCTAATATCAAGGAAATTATAGTCTTTGTAAAAAGACAATCCCCCTGAGATAATAACTGAATAAGTGCTTAATTATTGGGTATAGACATGTTAATTGGAAGCATTTACATGAGTTAGATATAATTAAGTTTATACACATAAACAATACCTAAAGGCAGTAAATACCTGATAGAAAAATTAGGCAATCAGTCATCAATTTATTCTCAGATATTTAAATACTTTTTTATTGTAGCAAAATCAAAGACTATAAAAAGGACATTGAATTGTATTCATTGTTTTAGTGGTTGCCTTAGGATTTACAATGTACATCTCTAATTAATCAGAGTATACGTTCAAATGATATTATATACTTCACATGCAGTGTTAACCATTAGAACTGTATATTCCAAATTCTTTCCTCTCATTCTTTGTGCTATTGTTGTATGTTTTATGTTTTTATATGCTATAAATACACGATGCATTGCTACCATCTTTGCTTTAAATGGTCAGTTATCTTTTAACTGTTCAAATAAACAAAGAAAATTCATTTTACTTCATCTGCTCCATTTTATTGTTCTTTATTTTTCTGTTTATATCCAGATTTCTGCTTCTGCCTTTATTTCTTAAAAACTCCCTTTAACAGTTCTTTAAGACAGATCTCCTGGCAATGAACTTTCTCCATTTTATTTATATGAGAAAGTCTTGATTTGTCCTTTATTTTTGAAAGTTATTTTCATTAAGTTTAGAATTATGGCATAAAGGTTTATTTCTTTTAGCACTTAAAAGATGTCTCTTCATTGTCTTCTGTCTTGTATAGTTTTTGACAAGAAGCATTTTATATTTCTCATCTTTATTGTCCTTGGATAACACGTCTTTTTTCTATGGCTGTCTTTAAGATTTTCTTTGCCTTTGGTTTTTAGCAGTCGAAATGATATAGCCACATGGGATTTTATTTATTTATTTATTTATTTATTTATTTATTATTTATTTATTTATTTATTTATTTATTTATTTATTTATTTATTATTTTCCCCCTCTGGTACTGATCTTGCTTGGTGTTCTCTAAGATTCTTATATCTGGGTTTTGGTGTTTGCCATTAATTTTGGAAAATTTGTGGTTGTTTCTTCAAACTAGTACTGAAACATCAACTCTCTTTGGGTCTTGAGGTTGTAGGGTTTTGGACTGGACCCACAGCATTAGTTCTCCTGGGTCTCCAGCTTGCTGACTCATATGTGGATATTGAGGCTTGTCAGCCTCCATAATTGCATTAGTTAATTCCTTATAAGAAATCTGTCTCTTGGAGGCACCTGGGTGGCTCAGTCAGTTAAGCATCTGCCTTCAGCTCAGGTCATGATCCCAGAGTCCTGGGATCCAATCTCACATCCATCCATCCATCTGGGCTCCCTGCTAAGTGGGGAGCCTGCTCATCCCTCTCCCTCTGCCACTCCCCCTGCTCGTGTACTCTCTTCTTTCTCTCTTTCTGTCAAATAAATAAATAAAATCTTTTTTAAAAAAAGAAATCAAAGAAATCTCTCTCTCTCTACACACACACACACACACACAGAGACTATTCGTTCTGTTTCTCTGGAGAACCCTTACAAATACAGTGAGACATCTTGTGCAGGATAATAGACATTGAGGTAAATAGATTTTATGCATGGAAATGAGCATGGTTCTCCTTCTAGGCCTTTAGTTGTGGGAGTATGAGTCAACTAAGCCAGGAGTTAATCAGTATTTGGGATATTTGGTTGTTATGGTTAACCTCAGGACATTACCGTCATCAAATTTCCTGGTGCCCCCTTGTTTTCTGAGGGGCAGTGGTCCTTCCAGAGGCTTTCCTTGATGTCAGCTCTAGCCTCAGCTTTAAGAGTCTCCCCTTTCTGCTTCCCCTTTTCTCCCGGTCTTGCACTATCCCCAATGGTATTCCTCTGCAATTGTTACTGGACTCTGGTCAGCCTCACATTAAGGCTGGTGGGACCGTTCTTGGCCACTCTAATGAAGCCTCAGTCCTGGGCAGACACCGTGTCCCTGGATCTTGGGGATGTAATCGGTCAGTGCTCCTATCCCATCCCTGGCTGTAGTTCTGGGAAACTTATCCTCTCCCAGGTACCAACAATGTTTTGTTTTGTTTTGTTTTTTTCTGTTCCTACTCCTGTCCTGAAGAGACAGCAATTTTTGCCCCTTTCCCATCAGTTTAAGGCTCTTGTTCTATAGGGGGCACAGGGGAGAAGCCACCGGGTGGGGGGTGGGGTTCTGTTCCTTTCCCATAGTGGCTCTCTCCCTACAACTAGCCTGTACCACAGAAGACACTTTCTCAGGTCTCTAGTTTAATATGCTTGTGAAAACCTATTGAAGTCCATGGAGAAGAGTCTGCAGGTAGCTGGGAATTATTTATATCTGCATCCCCAGCAGTTCTATATTCTTCCATTAGCCAACATTTTGTCTTTACCAATTTGCTAATGATTACAGCTGAATTATTTTTATTTGCATCTCAGGTAAGCAAGTGTCTTGTCTCTTCCTGCTGAGATCCATCTATTCTGAGATTTCAGGCTGGCTGGCTGCCCAAGGAACTCAACTTTCAAGCAGGTTCAAGAAAATTATGAATTCAGATATACAGACTGCTTTCTATTTGTAACAGTGCGAGAGACGTACTTTGCATCTTTTTACAGCTCAGGTGTAAACTGGAACTCTCGGCAAAAATGTTTTAGCCTTGGAACCACTTCTGATGATCCCATGAGGTTCGCTGAGTTTAGTGCAGTGGAACAGTGAGCTATAGTGTTCAGGGCCCTGAACTGGTACTTGTGTCTGGGTTCCAAGCCTGAGAGTAATTTACAGTGTGTTCTCAAACAAATGGTATATTCTCTTTGGGTATCAGCTTTCCCGACTTAGGCTAGATATAGCTAAAGTCCTTTCTAGACTGACAAGAGTAATGAATTTTTTTTTTTTTTTGACTAGGATATAAGTCAATGCAGAAATAAATCATTAGCAGCCTGGCAGATATCTAGCTACTAATTTAGGATTCTTCTAAAAAAAAACTCCATTTTTCTCAAAAGTTCTCCCTTAGTGTAGCATAACCTTTGAGATTTCTAGTATTAAATTTTGATTGATTTGCTCTACTAGTTAAAAAAGTTTTGATTATAGTAAAATTTAACATTTAACAGTAGGATGAGGTTAGTTATAAGGATAATAATGATTAGTGAAAAATGCAACATACTTCACACATTTGCTATGTACTAAGTACCTTTTAAAGTATACTCTATAAAGACTCTGGACTCTGGGAAACACACTGAAGGTTACAGAAGAGAGAGGGGTAGGGAGACGGGGTAACTGGGTGATGGGTATTAAGGGGGGCGTGTGTGGTGATGAGCACAGGTGTTATATGCAACTAATGAATTGTTGAACACTACATCAAAAACTAATGATGTACTATATGTTGGCTAATTGAACATAAAAAAAATAAACCAAAAATAAAAATATAAACAAATAAATTATACTCTATGTATTAGTTCAATTAATTCTCAAAATAAATTGTATGTGATAGGCACTACCACTATGAGTCCCATTGCACAGAAGAAAAAACAGATTTTTCCAAGTGAAGTGATTAGAGGAATGTGTTCTCTGACATCAGGATAGGATATTAACTGTGGCTTTGAAAACCAAACAAATGGATGCAATTTTCTAAACAAAGCATAGAAAAAGGGAAGTAAAGAAATAGATTTAAAATAAAACTCTTTCAAGACAGTAGTCTGATTAGATAAAAAGACTTTGTATTGGTTATCTACTGGTGTGTAACAAATCATCCCAAAACATAGGGGCCTAAAACAACAATTTTAATTTACTCACAGTTCTGTGGGCTGGCATTTTGAGCTGGGCTCAGATGGGATGGCTTTTTTTGTTTCATGTGTTGTTGGCTGAGCTAATTCATTCGTCTGGAGCATTTGGGGCAGATAGACCTGTCACTTCATACAGAGTCTCTCATTCTAAAGACAGTCAAGTGTGTTCACAAGATGACAACATTGCAAGAGAAGCATGTTCTATGTGACACTTCTTGAAGTCTATGCTCAAACCTGTTCAATTTTATTTCTGCCACGTTCTCAGTCAAAGCAAAACACAAGGTCAGCTAGTATTCAAAGGACAGAGGCACAGATTTTTGTCTTGATGAGAGGAGGGGTGGTTATGCTGCAAAAAGGCATGCATGCAGGAACAAGAGCAATTTATGGCCATTTATTAGTCTATCACCATATGTTCTATGTCCACAAATTATACATATTCCTGTCTTGTGCTAAATATGCTCATGGCCTTCTCAGGACCCAAAAATTCTCATCTAATTTTCTCATCAAGCCCAAAATTCAAAGTCCATGAACACGTGATCAGGTCTGAATGAAAATAAGACCCTCCAGCTATTTCCCTTTGTATATAGACCTATGCACAAAAATTAAAAGTTATCTGTGCCCCCCAATCTCCCCATACAACACAGTAATCACTGACATTTATAAAAAGAGGAATGGGAAAGAGATAGCAGTCACTATATCATAGAAGTTCTGCAGTGTGGCAGGGCACAAGTTACAAGGTTCTGCAAGCCTGAGGACAGCAGGTATTCCCTGAGTAAGTTTTATTCTGCTCCCATGGAGAGGTCACCTACTCTAATAATTCTCTGAGACTCTTGGCTCTGTCTTTTTGATTCTTGGTTCTGCCCTCTGAGATTCCCTTCTTTTTATGTAAGAAATGGCCTGTGTTTAGAACTTTTTTGCTGGTTTGAGGCCAGAATTAAGAACGAGCTTTATTTTCCAACCCAGAACATCCTGGGCCTTCTGCATTTTCTCAAAATTCAACCTGTGAATTGGAACTGTTCCTTTATTTATTTCTCCTTCTTGTCACACTTGACTAAGAGTGGTTTATTGATACTTTTAGCATTCTGCTTGCTAATATCCTTAGCCAAATCTACAGCTGATTAGGTACATATTCTCTCTTCCAGGTTATCGCAGATGACAGTTTGACAGTCATTTGTCTACCCCATAAGAAAGATCACCATATTCTAACCTGTTATAGAAGTTTTCTCACTATTTTCATCTTTTAATTACCTTTGTTAATAATTCCCTTGTTGCTTTTCCAGCCAACTGGTTCAAAGCCAATGCCACCTATATTGGAGTTTTGTCCCAGTGACATCCCACTTGTAAGTATGAATTGCTACATCAGTTAACTTACTGCATAACAAACCACCTAGACACTTGTTATCTTGAAACAACAATAATCGATTTGCTCACAATTTTGTGGGTCATTCATTTGGTCTGGGCTCAGTTGGGATAGTTATCCCTGTTCCGCATTGTGCACCTGGGCCTATTCTCATGCCTTGGACACAGCTGGGATGGCTGTGATATCTGTAAAATCAGAAATAACTGGGCCTTCCTTCCTGGACACTGGCTGGAGCTTTTTCTCACAGTGGCAGTATTCTACTAGGCAAAGTGATTTACACGGACATCCAGATTCAAGGGGTGAAGGGATAGACGTTTTCTCTTGGTGGAGGAATGTCAAAAATCTCATGGCAAAGTGATGTACATACTGTAATGGGAACATTTTGTAGCCAAGTTCTACAATTTACCAGAGTTTGATATCTAGAAGGGAGAGGAGTTTTAAAGGGAGGTTTTCTTTCCTTTTTGTTTTTATTTTAAGGGAGGACTTTGTTTTTTCATGGAAGTATAATCAACATAGTGTTGTATTGGTTTCAGGTCTACAATAAAATGATTCAACAGTTCTATACATTACTCAGTGCTCATCAAGATAAGTGTCTCTTAATCCCCTTTATTTCGCCTATCCCCACCCCACTCTGGCAACCACCAGTTTGTTCTCTGTATTTAAGAGTCTTTTTCTGTTTGTCTCTTTTTTTGCTTTTGTTTATTTTGTTTCTTAAATTCCACAAATGAGTGGAATCATATGGTATTTGTCTTTCTCTGAGTTATTTCACTTAACATTATACCCTCTAGGTCCATCCATGTTGTTGCAAGTGGTAAGATCCCATTCTTTTTTATGGCTGAGTAATATTCCATTTTCTTTATCTGTTTATCTATCAATGGACACTTGGGTTGCTTCCATATCTTGGTTATTGTAAATAATGCTGCAATGAACAGAAGGGTGCATATATCTTTTCAAATTAGTGTTTTCATTTTCTTTGGGTAAATATCCCATATTGGAATTACTAGATCATACAGCAATTTTATTTTTAATGTTTTGAGAAACCTCCATATTTTTTTCCGCAGTGGCTGCACCAATTTGCATTCCTGCCAGCAGGGCACGAGGGTTCCTTTTCCTCTACATCCTCACCTCCAATTGTTATTTCTTGTGTTTTTGACTTTAGCCATTCTAGGGGTGTAAAATAATATCTCATTGTGGTTTTTATTTGCATTTCCCTGATGATTAGTGATGTTGATCATCTTTTTCACATGTCTGTCTGCTATCTGTGTCTCTTTTTTGGAAAAATGTTACTCAGCTCCTCTGTTCATTCTTAAGGCAGATTATTTGTTTTTTGGGGGTGTTGAGTTGTATAAGTTCTTTATATATTTTGGATATAATCCCTTATCAGATATATCATTTGCAGATATCTTCTCCCACTCAGTAGGTTGCCTCATTGTTTTGTTGATTGTTTCCTTCACTGTGCAAAAGCTTTTATTTTGGTGTAGTCCCAATAGTTTGATTTTGCTTTTATTTCCCTTGCCTGAGGAGACACATCCAGAAAAATATTGCTATATCATGACGTCAGAAAAATAAATGCTTGTGTTCTCTTCTAGGATTTTTATGGTTTCAGTTCTCATGTTTAGATCTTTAATCCATTTTGAATTTATTTTTGTGCATGGTGTAAGAAAGTGGTCCAGTTTTATTCTTTTGCATGTTACTGTCCAGTTTTCCCAACACCATTTGTTGAAGGGATTGTCTTTTCCCCATTGTATATCATTCCCTCCTTTGTTGTAGATTAATTGACCATATAAATGTGGGCTTATTTTTAGTCTCTCTATTTTGTTTTGAGGGAGGACTTTTTCTTTCTTGTGTTTTTTTTTTCTTTTTTGGATGAGAGAAATATGAGTGTTCTTAAAGATTCAGCCAGAGGGCCAAGAATTAAGGAGAGTTAGAAGGTTTTGGCAATAAAATAGATAACTTTTGGAACAGGTTTCTAGAGGTAATGGTGGAAAATGGGAACAAAGGCATAGGGCTGATTAACCTGCATTGGGCAGAGGAAAGACTACTTACCTGAGTCAGGAAAGGAACAAAGATATGTGTGTATACAACTAAATTTGGATGGGGGATTGACAGTCGAAGTGATTCTTCCCTAAATGTCATTAGCTTTCTTGATGAAGTAAATGGCAACATAATTTGCTGATAGTTATGGGAATAGTGACTTGATGATGATAAATATTTAGAATAACCCTGGGACAATGAGAAGGTTCATTGAGCAGGGAAGAATTAAAGATTATTGCTGCATGTTGAGGGCCCAGGTGAAGGTGAAGATAAATAATTTATAATGGCAAAAAATGAGGAGCTGATAAAGGAGAGTCATACAGGCAATAGCATAGTTAAGTTTTCATTGTTGAAGGATGATACTGGCAAACTTGTGGGAAATCAGTCACAGGGAGATCAGATCAGAGGTAGGACCTTCTGTATCTGAGTTTTGATGACTATACCAAATTGCCATACACTGGTTGCCTTATAAACAACAGGAATTTATTTCTCACATTTCTAGAGGCTGGAGGTCCAAGATCAGGTTGCCATCATGGTCTGGGTCTGGTGAGACCTCTCTTTTAGGTTGTAGGCTACCAACTTCTCCTTGTATCTTTACATGGTGAAAAGTGGGTGAGAGAGCTCTCTGGGGTCCCTTTTCTTTTTTTTTTTTTAAAGATTTTATTTATTTATTTGACAGAGAGACACAGCGAAAGAGGGAACACAAGCAGGGGGAGTGGGAGAGGGAGAAGCAGACTTCCCACAGAGCAGGGAGCCCGATGTGGGGCTCGATCCCAGGACCCTGGGACCATGACCTGAGCCGAAGGCAGACGCTTAACGACTGAGCCACCCAGGTGCCCCATCTGGGGTCCCTTTTCTAAGAGACCTTAGAATTCATGAGGACTCAGCCTTTATGACCTAATCACCTCTTGTAGGGCGCACCTCCTAATACCATCCCCCTGGGGGTTAGGCTTTTTACATATGAATTTTGAGGTAACGCATTCAGTTCGTGCATCCTGTGATGAAGCTGTTCCAGTTGCCATTGCTGCATAACCAGTTTTCCTCACAGTAACTTAAAATATTCATGGGTTCTGTGAGTCAGGAATACGGAAAGGGTACAACAGGTTTAGGTTATTCATGGTCCATGATGTCTGGGCCTCAAGATTTGAAAGCTGCAGGTGTCATGGGTGGATTGATGGCATGGGGCCGAGATCACATGAAAGCTTGTTCACTTACTTGGCCAGTCTCTGGACTGCCAGGAATAGAAGATGAGGACTGCTGACTGGAACACCTATTTGGTCTGCTGCATAGAGCTCCACTTTCTTGCAGCATGGCTGCCTGAGGGTTTGACATCTAATAGGGTGGCTCAGGATTCCAAGTATGGTGTGAGTGTTTCAGCAAACAAGTAGAAGCTGAGTCAAATTTTATAATCCAGCTTTGGAAGCTACATAGAGTTCCTTCCACAGTATCCTGCTGCTTATAAGCAAGTCACAAAACCACACAGATTCAAGCAATCTTCAAGCAAAGGGGAGATGGTTTGCCCCTGTTGATGAGTAAGCAGCAAGGGTCTAGAAGAGCATATGTGGGATAGGAGATCTTGCAACCATCTTTGGAAAATGCAGTCTGTCATAGAGGCTTTGCAGTCATCTGAATAGAAAAACTCCAAACCTGGAACTAAGGTAATGATGGCAGAGATGAAGAGACAAGCTTGGGTTTGTAAAACACACCGTCTACGTAACTGACAGAACTGATCTCATCTCCTAAATCTTCCACTAACAATGTTACAGAACACAGGTGTATGGTCAAAAATGCTTACTAAAACTGTATGTCTCAATTTTTCCACTTCTCTATATAGTCAAGACTTAACAGTATTTTCTTTTCATTCACTGTGTATAACATTCTAAAGCCTTGTGAAGAAAGAGAAGTTATGGTCCATATGAAGAGATATGGAGCTCAAGTACCCAGAAGAAAAAGTTATAAAAAGTTATATACAAACTGCTTAAAAAAATTTTTTTTTAAAGATTTATTTATTTATTTGAGAGAAAGAGTGTGCGTGAGCAGGGGGAGGGGCAAAGGGAGAAGGAGAAAGAATCTCAGGCAGACTCCCTGCTGAGTGTGGAGCCTGTGGCAGGGCTCGATACTAGGACCCTGAGATCATGACCTGAGCTGAGCTGAAATCCAGGGCCTGGTGCTTAACCAACTGAGCCACCCAGGAGCCCCTTACAAACTCCTTTTAAAAATGGAATGTAATTACAACTTTTTAGAATGGTATACATAAATCAGTGCTAAGGGGAAAGAGAATTTGAATATTTGAAGGGATAACTGACACACTAGGTTGGGGAAATGCAAAATATTTGGGTGAAATATACAGCTAATTGGTGGAAAGCAAAACTTGGGGGTTTCCTCAGGCATTTACCTTCTTTCATTTTGAGGTTGATAATTAAAGTGGTTTTTGTTTTTTGTTTTTAATGGTCTTCACACCTCCAGATAACCTGGCATGTCTTTGGTTATTTTTTTTAAAACTGATTTAATACAGTTTTTTATTTAAAAATCTATTTTCTGTTTCCATGGATTTCCTCGATGAAAGGTAACATGTTGAGTGAGCCTCACCTCTGGAGGACAGGAATCCTCAATTTCATCTGGATGTTTTACCACTTGGGTATTTGTTCATTTTGTGCCTCAGTTTTGTCATCTGAGATAAAAGAATGAACCAAAGGCCATCATAACTTGAAAGATTTTCATAAAGATAACTGGATGCAATAATGCACAATGTTTATGTACTTGTTCAAAAGACTTGCTAACTCAGGTGGAGCCAATGGGTTTGGCCTCAAGATGGGAATTCAAAACCAGAGCTTGGTAAATAAAAGTGCATGTCATAAAAGCCAGGGAGAATTTTCTCATAAATATTTACACGGAGATCTCATGTGGCTGCAAATATCCAAATGTCAAATACTAATCGTTGTGTTGGCTTTCATTTCTTATACCCCAAATGATCAACTCTTCATACTAATATAATTTCAAAGGAAATTTTGAAAGTGGAATGAATAGAGTAGCAACTTCAAAATTAGGAACCAGGGTTGCTGTTAGTGTTCTGATATTTATGAAAAGAATTGCTCTGTTTGCTTAGCTTATAAAGCTCATGTTTCTAGAAGTTTTCAATTTTGGCCTTGTTTTGTTTTCTGAAAAGAGATTCTTTTTTTCTCAAATAAGAACATTTTAATAAAGGTTACTTTGTGCCTTAGAATTATGCTGATGCAAGTCGGCTGGCAACTTTGAGCCTAAAACCTGCTTTTCTGGGTAAAATTAGCCCCAGGATTTTTTTTTCTTAATTCATCTTGAGACTCAGTGTCCCAATTTTAACAATGAGGAAGTTATGTTTTTGTGTTTACTGATGAGAAAAAATTATAAATATTAGTGTTTTATGAGTAGCTGAAGAGATACTTGAAACTAAAATACAAGCAAGTTGGAAGGATATTTACTCACTAGTTGGGTGACCTTTGGAAGTTTATCTAAATTTTTGTTTCCTTATTGCAAAATGGGGACAACAGTACTTTTTTACTACATAAGTTGCTTGTTATTGTTAATTAATACAGTTTTATTCAACTGTCATTTATTGAACACTTTCTACCATGGGTATGGACTGGTGGACAGGATATAGCCCTTGTTTTCCAGGCGTACTCTGTTTTGGGGTAAAAAGTTGTTTTTTTTTTTCCACTTTGAACAACTGAGAGCTGTAATGTCATACACACAGAATCTTTGTCATCTACTTTTTTTTTTAGCATAAACAAACACATTCGATTATTCTATGGTTCATCACCATAAGTTTCCCTTGTTGCCTTCAAAGAAACAGAAAACACAGTCCTTTCTTTAATACAAAGTTTTAGCTACAAGGTAAGCTGGGTATAATTTTATAGTTGATAGTGCATATACATATACATATATAGAGTTCCTAGGGTAAATACTTTGTGTTTGTTGTTATTCATGCTAACATATTGATATTCTCATTTTTCTAAATCCAGCAAAAAACACTTTTTTTGTAATTTGTAATCCCTCCCCCTTATGCCCACTGGAATTTGTCACTTCCTTGTTCCTGCAAATCTGAAATATGGCACTAATTGCATGATATTTTGTCTATCTGTCCCTCTGTCTGACTTCTCAGATAGTTTGTTTTATATCTCAGGACCCAAGAGAAAGAGGAGTTTCACAAAGAAGGTAGTAAGTTAGAGTCAAACATTGCTGAGAGAT
The DNA here is from genome assembly GCF_054177405.1 of Leptonychotes weddellii. Taxonomy (NCBI): domain Eukaryota; kingdom Metazoa; phylum Chordata; class Mammalia; order Carnivora; family Phocidae; genus Leptonychotes; species Leptonychotes weddellii. Next base: position 158,585,719 of record NC_138370.1, on the reverse strand, counting down.
GCAGTGCAGTAAGGTAGGAGAATGCACCCTCGTTATGCTACAGCTGGGGAGTCTGGTGATGTTGGCGAGAGGAGCTGTGGGTGAGAGCATTTAGTGGAGAGTGAGAAACAGAAGTCTGAATGAAATGGGTTAAAGAGAGAATTGGAGATGAAGAATCGGAAAAGAAGTACAGACAAGTAATCTTGGAGTCATCTGATTAAAGTGTTAAGGACTATTCCAAAGTAGCTACAAAGAGTTGAGCCTGGGGATTTGTGGTTTTGCTAAGATAGGGGATAGTTAAAATGCTGTGCTGGTCAGGGTGATTCAGTAGACATGCAAGCATGAATTTTAGTCTTGAAGAGAAGTTGGGGGATTCCACTCATTGACAAAGGAGGAGGAGTTGAGAATATAAATACAGACATAGTTGGTAGCTAGGTCTAGAGAAAGCATGATTAAGTAGTCTCTTCTTGTGCTTCTATTTTATTAGGCAAATAAGATACAAGGTCAATATCTGTGATGGCTAATTTTGTGGGTCAACTTGACTGGCCACAGGGTGTCCAGATTAAACATTATTTCTGGGTGTGTCTGGGGGTGTTTCTGGATGAGACTGGCACTTGAATTGGTGGACTCAGTAGCTTGCCCTCCCAAGGTGGGTGGGCATCATGTTATCCACTGAGGGCCTGGATAGAATAAAAGGCAGAGGAAGGAGGGATTTGCCCTTTTTGCTTTTTGCCTGCATGCATTGGGACATCTCATCTCTTCTTCTCTGGGTTTCTGATGGGGATTTAAACCATAGTCTCTCCTGGTTCTCAGATCTTCTGATTTGGATTGAATTATACCATCCAAGTCTTAAGCTTGCAAATGACAAATCTTGGGACTTAGCCTTTATAATCATGTGAGCCAGTTTGTCACAGTAAATATATATTTACAAATCTATTTTATCTACCTATCTTACCTATTATCTATCTATCTGTCATCTATCTATCAGCTATCATCTATCTATCTATCATCTATCATCTATCTATCTATCATCTATCTGTCTTCTATTAGTTCTGTTTTTCTGGAAAATTTTGACTAACATAATATCTGAGAGTCAGTAAGGAGAAGGCATTTTGAAGATGTGAGAATATAAGAAATACAACTGTCATTTGTATTTCAATACAATACTCAGGAAATTGAGTATGGGATGTATTAGGACTTGCAGCCAAGACAAAAACTTCCTTATTTTTTGTGATCCTTGATTAAAAGTTGTGTGCTTTTTCTTCCATTACATTCAGCTATACAGACCTAGGCTCATAGCAGAATGATTGAATTTAACCAAGAATTGGGATTTTTCTTTTAAGTAGAGAGGAAGAAACCAAGGAATTGAAAGTACATGAAAGGAAATGGGATATTTTTTCCCTCTGTACTTGATTTAACCAGTTTGAAGGCCTAAAATGTCATTCATACCTTAATATCTTTCAATACTATCATCATCTTAAATTTGTCTCTGAATCCCATATGCACATTCCCAACCTTGTACTTGGATGTCTAATATGTATCTCAAAGTTACAAAGTCCTAAACCAAAGTCTGTGTCTTCTCTCCAAAATTTGCTTTCTCATCTAAGTAAATAACAACTCCATTCTTCTTACAAAATATAAGCTCTTGGAGTCATGATTGTTATCACACTCACACAACACATCCTCTCCATGTAGAAATATTGCTACCTCTTCCCTCAGAATATATCAGAGCCTGGCCATATCTCATTTTGTTCTCACTGCTGCCACCTGCCCCAAGCCATCGTCATGGCTTGTCTGCATTTCTTGTCTGCTTCTAACCTTATACACTGTACTGTCGCACCAAGACATTTAGAAGAGTGATCCTTTAACAACACAAATCAGTTTTATTGTCACTAGGCTTAAAGCAAGACAACGGTTTCTCATCTCACTTAGAAAAATTGCTAAGTCTTTACTATAGACCGGTAGGGCTTATATTTCTGGCCCTTTTCTCTCTGACCTCATCTCCTACCACTCTACTTCTTGCTCACTCTACTCCAGTCATATTGGTCTGGTTGCTGTCCCTAGAATATAACTTTTAGTTTCTTTCTTCAGTGATATTCCTCCATCAGATTTCCCTTTTCTAGATATCTGCGTGGTATGGTGAGGCCTATCCTGACCACTCTACTTAAGATGGAACCTTCTGTTCCTACTCTCGGTGACTTTCTAGGCTCCTTCTCTGATTTACTTTATTTTTACTTAACTTGTGTGTGTTGCATAGCACTCACATTTGACTAAACACACTTATGTTTAGGGCAATAATTGAGCTAAAGCTGAGTGTCACTGTTACAGAATAATAAATCTGATTTATATCTAAATATTATTTATTTTTACATGATTTTAAATTTATTAGTAAAAATATGGGTCATCAATTTTACAAAGCTTGACCTTACAGAACCAAAACAATTCCTTCTTCACTGCCAGGTGCTAGACTGTTCAGGCAGGCCGTACTGCATCTTTGTGATACTGAATAGATGCTTACTTTCAAAGACTAGGATTTTTTTTTCTTCTAGCTCCGCTCACATAAGGTACTTGTGATGGGGTTACTCCCAATAGATCTTTAAGTTTTCATTTCTCAACATGAGTAAGTAACTAGGTAAAGGCATTTCATTTTCATCTCCTAGATCAGAAGATTTTGTCAATGGTGATAATGTAGTTTCATTGAAACAATCCCACAAATTCCACCTTTTACACTGCTAGATAAAAGATGCTTCCTGAACATTTTCAATGTTTGAGATTGTTGTTCCATTTATTATTTATTATTTCTGATATTTTTGCTCTACACAATACCTTAAGAAAAATGTTATTTTATTTACACAATCAGAAGAAGACATGGATCTGGCCATACAGAAATGGAGGGAAAATTGGCTTAAAGATAACTCCATTCTCTCTCAGCTTCTGTTGGTATCTCAGCTTTCATTGGCATTGACACTAATTTTAGCACCCACTGTGGTGTAGAATGCTATAGAACTTATCAGGTGAGAAATACATACACTGTCAAGCTTTATCAAGTTTATTTGTAGTTCCCAGCAAGTAAACTGTGTTCTCTGAAAACAAAAGTCCATCCACTTCAGCATTATTGTAAGCTAAGTACAGCACAAGACATTCTTTTGCTCCAGAATTTGTTGTAAAGCAGGGAATTGCTGCTGTAATTGCTGCTATAATAAGTCCAGCTAGGACTTATTATATAAGAGCATAGCAAGGCGATAACAAAATCTGTTGTGTATTAGGAGTTCGTCTTTGGCTGAAAAAGAATGTAGTCCCCTGTCTCTGATAAAAACCAGTTCTTTTATATCACACAGGACTATATCAGTCTATGAGCACTCAGCTTCAGTGTGTTAACTTCTATTCTGTAAATACTTCTATCAGAATCATGTTGTTATCAGTGTGAAACCCAGCAATTTCTTGGCCAGTTGGTTAAAAAAAAAAAAAAAGCATTGTCAAATTCATAATGAATTCATATGCTGTTAAATATTTTTTTTAAAAAAAATCATCTGTTGTTTCTCTATATCCAGTTGACTGACCAGACCAGAAGAGATGCATTTAATATTATCACAGACTTCTATGTGTATGGAAAAATATAATAGAGAAAAAAAAGATTGTTTTGGTAGCTTGCTTTTCAAAAGGAATTTGGAACCTAGGATTGATAAGTTTTGTCCATCTCCAAAATTCTTTTTTCAGGTACTAAAATAATTGCGTTTGTGCCAATCAAATGTGCAAGAATTTTGGTTAAGATGTTAGCATTTGTAGTGTCAAATCATTAAAGAATCTTCCTAAAGCATTTTTGGAATGTCTTATTTTTTTGTTTAGTGAGAACAAATTTTTTTTTATACCTTATTTTTCTCTTACTCTTATAGTCTATATGATGTGTAGCTTGCAGATGTCTTACTATATGTAATTTTAATGACTACTCTCGTCGACTTTTGAATTAGCAAACTGATCCTTTGATTTTAGATTATCTTTTTTTTTTGTGAGAGAGAGAGAGTGAGAGACTGCGAGCATGAGCGGGGTAGAGAAGAGAAGGGGCAGAAGGGGAGGGAAGGGGCTGAGGGGGAGAGAGAGAGAGAATCTTAAGCAGGCTCCATGCTGAGTACAAGCCTGATGTGGGGCTCAATCTCAATCTCATGACCTTGAGATGACCTGAGCTGAAATCAAGAGTCAGATGCTTAACCAGCTGAGCCACCCAAGTGCCCTATAGATGTTCTTTTATTTTTTATTTTTATTTATTTATTTATTTTTAGATGTTCTTTTAAAGCAATGAAGTATATCCAAATAGGACATGTTCTTGAAAGGCTATGGCAAAAAAATAGGATTTAGTATTTAAAAACTAAATACTGTCCTCAGAGATTAATATTTAATATGATGTATACTCCATATTAGAATTCTTCTTCTTTTTATTATTTAATCTTAAAAAACTATTGACTCTAACTAGATATATATTACTTTTAAAGTTTTATAACTAACGCACTCTTCTAATTTTGTAATCACTACAGATATATATACCTGTCTACTTAACTAGTTAAAACTTCTTAAAATTTGATTTTGCTCAGAAATAGCTATAACAATCATATTTAAATGTCACAATATTTCCTACTTCAATAATAGACAAATATATATCAAATGTCTGAGAATTTCAAGTATATGAAGTGAAATTCATTCCAACTTAAATATGGAATGTGTACTTATATTTGAAATTGAACATTAAGATGTTAACACTGAATTTGAATTAAATCCTTTGTTTACTACAAAGTGATCAGTGCAAGTCTAGTATCGTTCATTGTTTTGTAGTGTGTATAGATGTTGAATTATAAAGCCTCACACCTGAAACTTATATAATAAAAAAAATTCTGTGTTCAGATTATGGACACTGTTGTACACAGTAGATGTGATGGTAACCTGTGATGTAATTATGTTGTAATTATCCATGCAAATTGCAATGACACCAGAACTAATACTAAAGGAGTTATTCAGTCACTCAGTTTTTAAAGACTCAAAGCTCAAAACTAAATGCCAGATTTGGTTCATATACTAGAACTGAGGATGAAATTTAGTGAATCCTTACTTAAAACCATCAAGATATAGTATATAATAGATAAAAATATATCTTTATATATGACGAAGATATAAAAAAAAATGATGTATTTTTATTGTGTACTTCTGGGTTGCTGCCCACTGGAAGTAACCAGGCTCCATAGGAACAGGTTTGTTTTTTTTTTCCATTTTATTCACTTCTCCATCTCTAATGCCCGGAGTGATACCTGATAGTGTATTTATCTTGCTCAGTAAATATTTGTTGAACAAAAGAACGGTGAGTGAATAGTTAATACTAATCAGCCACCATTAAGCCTAAGGAAGAATGCGCTGTTGGGAAGGCTAAAGATAAGAGGAAAAAAATGGTGGAATTAAAATATGAGAAGTCCTTTTGAAGCTCAAATATTTTTGGAAATTGGTAACTAGAGGCAGAACTGGGAAGTCAGGAGGTGATGGTTTTGAAAGTAGAGCAGTTAATGTAACTGGCAAAGTCTAGAGTGTGACGGGAGAGTGGATGTCCAAGGGAGAGTAAGGGGCAAAGATAATTCAAAAAGGTTGGTGAGATATTCAAAGATAATTCAAGAGGTTTAGAAACTGAGAAGCCAGGTTCCTGAGTGGATGTAGTGTGCTCTGGAGATGTACTGGGTTCTCAATTTTGTCACACTAGCTTTTTGAGATTTATTGGGTGAGCACATATATCTGCTGTCCTTCATTGTGTGATGCTCCTCCAACTCCAGACCTTGCAGACTTCTGCTTCCTCTGTACCTATAATGACCTTCTTCACATTCTGAGCCTAGTTAAAAATAAATTTATGATGAAGTTACAGAAATGAGTATTAAAATGAGCATTAAAATTAAAATGAGAGAATTAAAATGAGTAACAGATTGATCTGCTCTAAAAAATACTCAAAGTACTTAAACAAAATAGAAGTTTATTTCTTTCTCATGGGGCAGTGATCGAGCACTGGTGGAATGCCCCTATTCCTTGAGGTTCTCCAGGAAACCAAACTATCCTATCCTGGTCTCATTGCTCCAGCATCACCTCCTTCACGATCATAGGCCACTATGTTTGATATGTCCAGCTGATGCCCAGAAGAAGGAAGGGGAAAGGCAAGTGCATGACTGTATACTTTCTAGTGCCACCTAGAAGTATAATCCAGTATATTTATTTATGTGTCTTTGGCCACTATAAGCACCTGCAAAACAGACTGGGTGTGTGGTCTATAGCTTGATAGGTAAGTTCTCATCTACAATTTAGGGATCTAAATTCTAAAATAAGGGGAGAATGGATCTTAGGCAGTCTTAGTGTTGAATTTGCTCATGGCTGTGGTGATGATGAGGCCCCCAAAGTAATAAAACCCAAGTGGTGGTGTTTAGCTGTCAGGGAGCCAGAGAGCCACAATTACTATAGTGGCAAGGCGGAGGGGCAGCTAAGTGGGCTTGATCTTTAAACATGGTTAATAGACCCTGGTCTTCCTAGGGGACAAAAAGATAGACAGCCAAGGAGAGTGCTATGGATTATCTGTAATCAGAAGAAGGCCGTAATGGAGGATTGTGGGGCTAAAGGCACTCATCCCAATAAAAAGTCATGATCAGTTTATACAGTTGGACACACTCAGCAGTGGTTTAGTATAATATGGATATGGCATATTTTGGATCAAGCCTGTGTGAGACCAGAGGGCAGGAGTAGAGCTGATAGCCCAAAACTTCCCATGTCACTCACCACAGTTTCAACTGTGCTTCTCTGCCAGCATGTACCTATGGCTCTATGGAAAGTCCTATAAGATGAGTCCTACAAGAGGAGGAAAAAGCCCAAACTTTTATTGCAGGATGGGTTACGCTGGTAAATTGATGTAAGCCAAAAAGGGATAGTGGTTGCATTACGGGCATACTTGGAAATGGCCTTCAGAGATGGTGGAGAGAAAAAGATCTTTCCAATGGTCAAAGCTATATTGGATGTACCTGAGCATCTCCTTTTGTGAAAGGAATGGTGGCCTGAGATGAGAATGTATACAATTTTTTGGGCATGGCAAATAACCTAGCCAGTTGCCTGGAATCCTGGAAGAAAAAGGATTGGGAATTCAGAGACAAAGTCTTGGGTAAAGTCATGTGAATGAACATATGGTAGTATGTCCAAAGTGTGAAGATTTTTGTAACATATATAAATGCCCTCCAGAAGTATCCATCAGAGAAAAGGCACTCAACCAATAAGTATTGATCCTACATCAACAGCTACCTCAGAACTAGCACAATGATAAAAAAGAATGCAGATAAGGTGGCATGGTTTCTCACTTACTGAGGCTGATCTAGATGATGTCCAATCTATGAGCCACAGAGACTAATGCTGATAAAGTGCTATTCCTGGAGAAGGCTGACTGGCCTCTTGGTGGCAGGTAGACTATATGGGCCTCTTCTGTCCTGGAAGAGCCAGTAGCCAAAGATAGACACCTATTTTGTTTTGTTTTGTTTTGTTTTTTTCCTGCCTGCTGAGCCCTAGTCAGTGCCACTTTCCAGAAGCTTATGGTTCCTTATGGCAATTAAAGAATGCCTGATCCATAAGCATGGATTCTCACACAACACAGCATCTGACCAGGGTATTGACAAGTAGGTGCAAGAATGAACCCATGACTTTGGAATATGCTGGTTGTGTCATATGTGAAACTAGCCAGAAGATGCTAGCTCTATAAAGCAACTGGATGGTCTACTGAAAGTACAGCTAAAGTGTGAGCCCAGAGCCAGTACTCTTCAAGAATGAGGTCCCATTTTTCAGGACACAATACCTGAATTGGCTCCCTCTGTTTGCAAAATAAGAAGAATTAATGACACAGAAACCAAGAGGTAGAAGCAGGCCTGGCACCACTTGCCATTCTCCCTAGGAATCCTCTGTTGGATTGTGTTTGTGTCCCTACAATGCTAGAACCTGTAGAGTTAAAGGTCTTGGTCCTGGAAAGGAGAGAATGGTTGCCATAACACATCAGTGGTTTCCTTGAAATATACATAAACTTCAACTGCCATCTAGGCACATTGAACTCTTAATATCCAGTGGCCAGCATGCGAGAAGATAATGCACCATTGCCAGAGGTAATTGACACGATCAATAGAGTAAGAAAGGGCTACTGTTACACACTGGGGAGAAGAAGGAACACAGTGGAATATAGGTGATCCATTTGGGTACTACTTGATACTCTTTTTTCCAATTACAAATGAGAATGGACATGTACAGTGACCTTCGCTTGAGAAGTTTATTGTTACCAAGGGCTCAGAGCATTCAGGAATGAAGGCTTGGGTCACACCACCATGTAAGACAGTAATGGATCTCCAGAAATGATCTCTGAGGGAGAGAAGAATTTAAAAGATAGTTGAGGGAGACAATGAATACCAGTCAAGGTCCTGAGACCAACAAAAACTCACTAATATAGCCACTGCCCAGGTTAAGAAATAGATTATCACCAGCACCCAAAAGCCTCTGTCATGGTCCCTCCCCATCACACTACTCTTCTCTACCCTTTCCTTGGAAATTTAGCCTACATTCTGAGTTCTAGCAAAACAGCCCCTTTCCCTTATTTTTAGAACTTTATGTAAATGGAATCATGCAGTGTATGCTCTTTCATGGCTGCCTTCTTTTACTCAACATTTTGTTTGGGTGTTTTATGTATATGGGAATGTTTGGCACTTGTTTGTCACTTTATTTCCTGTACACTGTCCCATTTTATCCACTGCCAAATGTACATATTCATGTTACAGTTGATGGACATTTAGATTTTTTCCAGGTTGAGACTGTTACAAATATTGCTGTCAAGAACATTCTAATTCATATCTTTTAGTTGAACTGTGTAGATAGGGCATTCATTTCTGTTGAGAATGTACTTGGAAATGAAATTGCTAGGTCAGGGTTTCCTGGGTGGCTCAGTTGGCTAAGCATCTGCCTTTGGCTCAGGTCATGATCTTGGGGTCCTGGGATTGAGCCCTGCTTAGGGCTCCCTGCTCAGCGAGGAGTCTGCTTCTTCCTCTCTCTCTGTGCCTCCCCCCTCCCCGCTCCTGTTCTCTCTCTCTCACTCTTTCTCTCTCTTTCAAATAATAAATAAATAAAATTTTTAAAAAAGAAATTGCTAGGTCATGGAATTTGCATGTGGTCAGCTTCAGTAGATAATGCCAAACAATCTTCCAAAGCCATTTTATCAACTGACACCTTACCAGCAATGAATCAAAGTTCTAGATGATCTGCTTTCTTGCCAATACTTATTTGAATACCAATAATAGAATACCAATAGTAGAATAACTAATAAGAATTGTGTAATTAAAATTATAATGCAATTAATAACTACTACAGTTTTAAAGAAATTGAGCAGCCATATATAACTTTGACTGATTTTTTTTTTTAAGACCTTTCATTTATTTATTCATGAGACACAGAGACACAGAGAGAGAGAGAGAGAGAGAGAGAGAGGCAAGCCTCCCACAGAGCTGGGAGCCCGATGCAGGACTCGATCCCAGGAGCCCGGGATTGTGACCTGAGCTAAAGGCAGACGCTTAACCGACTGAGCCATCCAGGCATCCTAACTTTGACTGATTTTATCCTAAGATTTATACTGGCTCCAACAAAGTATCTGTATTTTTAACATTACCAATTATGTCTTTGGGAAAATAATTTTTAAATAAATCTATATCTCAAAAGAACATAATATTTTAACACTCATTTTGAAGTAAATTTATAAAACACACACATGTAAAAAAGTAACTTCATGAAGAAATCTTTTTATAAAATGGTAAATTTTTATAAAGGTATTAACTGGACAGTTGCTCCTAAATCTCAAGTATAGGAACTCTTGACAATTTCTGACGTTCATTTTCATTTTGTAAGCCAAGCTTAGATAAAATGTTTTACAAGTATGTTTTAATCTTCGTATAGAAATTGTATCAAAGTAGTTGAAGAGTATATTGGGATAACAGAAAAATTTCAAGTTATTTTAGAGGCTGTAAGGCAATTACACATCTTTCCTAATAACATGCTTTTACATAATGATTTTTTAAAGAGAAATTTCTCTTTTTAAACTGATGCTATTATTCAGTTGATAGAAATATGACATTGGTGTTTATTATTGACTGATGTGGAAGTATCATCTGGCAGAGAAAATATGGAGCAAGGAGCACTCAAGCCACATTAAGATGCTTGCTATTGGTCATGATTCAGGAATGAATCAGGAATCCATGATCACAAATTTAACTCATGTTTGATGGGATTATTAGTTGATATGTGCTGATTGGTAGCCAATGGGAGATCATACTAAGGAAAGCAGTTGCCAGAGAACCCCAAACTACTGCTGAATCAATAAAAACAGAGCACGTTGTTACTTTGTGAAGATTAAAGAGCTTTTAAAACGTACTTCTGTTTAACAGAATATCATGTAGTAAAAAACTACAAAGAAAATCATAAATCAGGTCTTTTGCAGAAATCTAGAAATTCTGCAAAAAATTTTTGAAATTTTTTAATGTCTAAAACTACTTTGTTAGGAAATTATTAGCAGAAGGGGCATGAAAGTGAGCTGTGTAAAGGGGACGTTGGGGGCAGCGACAATTGGATAGGAAATGGCATTTAGCTTTGTCTGGGACAACTGTGGAATGACCATGAGTGCCATGTTAACTTGGAAAAATAACTCAACAATCATTTTTCAGAATTTTAAGGTTTAGTTAGAGAACAAAGGTTCAAATTTGTTATCAGGATACTAAGATGAAAAGTGATCTATAACATAATTTAGGATTGTCATATTATTGGTTAATGAAACAGAGGGCTTAATGTACTACTGTAATCAAATGTTAACATTAATCTTAAAAACAAATTTTTGGTGTAAAAGTAATTGATATAATGGATTAAGAGAGAGCATACACTGGCAGGATTTATACATTCAAATATAAGTGGAGATTATCTCAATCTGATGGCTGCTAATATTCAATTATGTCTTTGGGAAAATAATTTTTAGATAAATCTATATTTATTTAGAGCCAGTATAAATCTTAAGATAAAATCAGTCAAAGTTAGGATGCCTGGGTGGCTCAGTCGGTTAAGCGGGGATTATCTCAATCTGATGGCTGCGTTGTTACATCATGACTTCAGACTTTCCTTCTTTCTTCCATGATTATAGCAGGGGACAGATTTAACCTTTACAAATATTCAAAGATTTTGTGAGAGCTTTCAAAAAAATGGGTAAAGTTAAAATGAAGATGAAAATAGCTTCTAGACCATTTAGATAAGGCAGATGTCATTATATTTGAAGTCAGGAATGAAATATATACTTTACTTGATTAAATTTAGCTCTGAACTTACTGGTCATAAAGACAGAAATGGAAACGATCTTACATAGTTCTCATCGATTATTAATTGGAAATATACGAGGTTTTTATAGATTTTTTTCTCACTCTCTTGCAGTCCTTCTTTGAGTTATTCCACAAACTATAAAGAATAGCCCATTCTAGCTGACATGTTGTGTTAAATGTCACAAAAATTACGAATCTGTACCAAAATCTATTTTATTCTTACAGTCTTCCCCATGTTGGTGTAAAAAAATATCACAGACTGAGTCTACGTGAGAGGATGGAAGAGTTCTTCCAAAGGTGATATTCCAAATAGGCCACACTCATAAGCATCAGAGATTCCTTATGTTTATGTTGTTTATAAAGGCAGGACCAAATATTCTACATTTGAATACTGGTGCTGATGGTTTTATCTTTGTGGATTTGGGCAAATTATTTGACTTCTCTGAGAATCAATTTCCACATTTCAAAGATGATGCTAGTCATATGTACCCTGAAGTTTTGTTGTAGGGATTATAACCTAATTAGCTATTTGAAAAACACTTAGTGAATCAATGAATCCTTGAAAAATATATGCAAAATCTTTGTCACACAGTAGATTTTGGAAAAAGTTTATTTCAATGACTATCCTTTCCTGCTAAGACAAATTAGTAAATGTTTAGAAAAAAATGTTGACCTGTTGCATGAATATAAATTGTATTTTGCAAAAGAACAAGCCTTATGATAATTTCATTTAGTTTTCTGTGTTTACAGATATCTTGTCTTTGGAACTGTATGCTTGTAAAGAGGCAAACCTGTGATACTAAGGCACAAACACTGCAACTCTGAGGAATCAAACAGCTTTGCCATTTTCTCTGACTGCCTAAGTGATTATCAAAAGACCTTCTTCCGCAACCCATTTTGTAAAAAAAAGAATGGAATATCAGAGAAAACCTGGGTAAGAATATATGTAAGCCACCCATAAATGCAGTCCTTCAATGAGTCTATAGATCAGACTGTTTTCTACGCTGTTTTGTATGCTCCCAATACTGTAGTGCCTTTTGCAACTTTTTTTTTTTTCCCTGAGAAGCTAAGTGCTCTCATGTTCAAAGGAATGACATTCCAGGTTGAGTGCCCCACAGTTCTGTGTATAATATAATTCTGACTTTAATTTCTTGTTCTCCATTATCCTTACGTTTGTAGGTGGCTATGCCTCCAAGACTCCTTTAGGGATCAAATATTTCATGCCAATTCTTACTCAAGCGACAGTTTAAATGAAATATCAAACATAAACTATAGCTTCATTCAGGAATTCACTTGTTTCCAGAGCCTTTAAATTGGCCATTATCATGGTCACTAAGTCTGGACGAACTTTATCTTGCTGCATCTGAGCTTCCCATGCCTCAAAGTAATAATAGGAAGGGAGAAATGAGGGGGGGGGGATCGGTGGGGGAGAAGAACCGTGAGAGACTATGGACTCTGAGAAACAGACTGAGGGTTCTAGAGGGGCAGGGGTGGGGGGATGGGTTAGCCTCATGATGGGTATCAAAGAGGGCACGTACTGCATGGAGCACTAGGTGTTATACGCAAACAATGAATCATGGAACACTACATCAAAAACTAATGATGTAATGTATGGTGATTAACATAACATAATAATAAAAAAATAGAATAAAAAACTAATGATGTAATATATGGTGATTAACATAACATAATAAAATAAAAAAAATAAAAAAAGTAACCTTGAAATATCATGAAGAAAATTTGAGTGTCTCTAAACCTAAATTTGATCAGATTTATTCCTAAGCACAAGGACACAATTATCTTATTTCTATTTAAATTGAAAATCCTTTGTGAAAAAAATTGAAAAAAAAAACTATAAGCCTTCATTTATTATCATGCTATCTCTTCAATTCCTAACGTTGTTCCCTGAGTCATTTCATTAATTGCTTTAAAACTCAAATTTAAAGTAGTGAAATTGTGTGTATAGCTTTATTAATCTTAGCTTCACTTTTGTATTGTATCCTCTCATGGGATAACCTCAAACCTTGATTAGTTATTTAAAAATCAATATCTTATAAAGAGAAAGTTGCTTTTATATCTTACTTTATAGTGTTTTGCTACACATAGCATTATTAGTTTAAATGGAGAAATGCAAACTGTTTAAATCAAAAGTAAACCTTATCTACAGCACTCAGCAGGCATAAGCTACTGCAAGGCAAAAGAAAACACATGAATAAAGTAGTTTATCATCTACTTATTCCCCAAATTCATTTAAAATTATATTTAATTCCACTAATTGACAGCTTATTGTGCTATCCACTTGTTTTGTCTTTTTTGGTTGCTAATTTTTTAATGACACATGATTTTAAGAGTTTGGTATTCAGGAATTTAAAATTTCAATTAGAAGTTACTTATTCCATGACTAAAAACAGTGGCCTGTCATCTATTTATACCGTAGATGTGCATCTACTTTATTTAAGTCCTCAGTCTTATGGTAGAAGCTGAAGTCAGAGAGTCAAAATCCTCTTCTTGCTTTCTAGCATTTACTGCATGAGCAATGTGGATTTTTTTTTGTTTGTTTTCTTGTTGTTCTCTACACAAACTATATCTCTCGGCCCAGCCTTCAAGTGAAATGTAGTTGTGATGTTTAAGGCCACTCTATGGGATTTTGTTAGAGGTAAAATTGCCCTTCTAGTGTTACACTCCTTTGGAAAAAAGTTGAGACATGTCATTGGTAGGATTACTTTATATGTAAAATTTTCACTGATTAACAAGATGCTGGACTATTATTTTTAAGAGTACCACAGATTGGGCACTGGAATGGTGTTGAAATATATAATTCCAAAACTTTTGGAAAAGCAGGCAGGATATAACATAATGAGGTTAATAAATGGAAACAACACAGAATGTCAAAGTAAGCTGAGTAATGAAGGTAACTTCTGTAAAGTGAAAAGCAACCAAGAAACTATCTTGTTTTTGGCAAACTGAACATATTTTAAAGCTTGAAGGTACATATAATGCCTCCAGAATGAAGGCACAAAGGAACTGCTGATTGTTCTTTCTGTGAAACAACTCATAATTATTCTGCTAAATGGTGTAATTACATACTTCCATGGAAGAAGTGCTGTTTTGTTTTGTTTTGTTTTTTCTTAATGGAGTGGAGTATGGTCTCAAGCACTATTGAAAAGAGTTTTGGGTTTAGAATCAGCCACTCAGCTTTAACACCAACCACATGAATTCAAGTCTCATAAGAATGAACCTTCTTCACTGTGTTCCTGAGAAGACTTACAGAGGCAAATTCATCTTAGAAACCTGGGACAAAGTCAAAATCAATGGATATCAATTGTTCCTTTATCTCTCCTCTTCTCCATTAGAAAAAAAAAAATACATTTGATTTACTCACTCAGGGTGGGAGCCAACGGGGAACAGGCTGAGGTATAAACTGGGAGAACTAGAGGTTTGATAGCTCGCACTGCTCCAGCCAGAAGCAGGTGACCCACTGAAAGGGGCTTAAGCAAAGCAGAAACTGGCTGCTCTGAAAAGCCAAGGAATCATGGTCATTCAGAAAATAGTAATGTGTAGGGGCTTAATGATTTGCAAAATAATATTAATATGGAATTTAAATATACCAAAGCTGACAATTTAAAATAACTGAGGGAGAGGAAGCAAATTAAGTGTTAATGCAGTCAAAATATGCAGACAGATCCAGGTGACTGTTAATAGAAAAAAGATTTTTTTTTCTCTCTCTACTACTTAATAGGATGTAATTTATTTATGTCTGAAAAAGTGAATGTGTTTTAATGCTTTAGGAGTCTAATATTTGGCTGTCTGTTTTAAAATAAGCTTTGTGTGATGGTTATCCTGGCTTTCTGGGAATTTTATGAGTTTTCTAGGCTCTTCTAATAAGAAGCACTGCATGGATTAAAGATAAGGGTATGGTACAAAATGAGAATTTTAAAAATAAGATAGAAAAGTAGAAGGTAATTTCCTAACAATAATGGTGATAATGTTATACTTTTCAATAATAATAATTCTACTATAGAGTATTGTAATTACCACACATTACAGGAGAAATGGAATTAGGGATATTAAAAAATCAGTAAATCCCTTTATGTAAAATGTATGAGTGCTAGGCTTTAGGATGTGGCAGAAATAGGAACAACTAGGAGAGGCTGTAATATAATGTAGAAAAAAATAAGCGTGGAATCCATAGATCCTTGTTTAAATCCTAACTCTACTACTTATTCATGTAATCTCTCAGAGACATTCTCGCTATAAAAAAGTATAAAAATGCATACTTTACCTTATGGCTTCCAACCATGATGGAATGACTGCTATCAGACTTGCATTCCTGTAGTAAGCAACTGTAAAGTTGAACAAAATATAACCGTTTGCATGTATTGAACAAAAGTGACCACAATATTGTGACCCTTGAAAGAGGAAAAACACATGAATTCTGCCCCATGTTCTTTCTAGGAGCATTTTTGGACGTTAGTATCATGAGGTGAAGCTCAAGTTAAAGACAACAGTCTAATTGAGTTGAGAAGGCAGAGATCTGAGTTTGGGGCTGTTTCAGTAGATGGGATGTTCAGAGCATTGTCCTAGAGAGGACAGAGCAGCAAAGAGAGTCCAGAAAAGCAATCCCCAGTGGGGATTCTTCATATGGTCTTTGGCTGGTATTTGGATTATATATGCATAGAGCAAGGCTTTATGAAGCCCAGTGGGGAGATGTTACTACAGAACTGAGAGCTGAACAGAAATGCCAAGAGGTCATGAATGCTTGGAGATGATGGAGTTCTAGACCAACAAAAGTGTAAGAAATCGCCAAAGATTCTAAGCATTTACAGAGATCCCAAATTCCCACATCTTAGAAATAAGGATGATATCTTGGAGTAAAGGCTCTGGATGGGCTAAAGACAAAACCTGTACAAAATGTTCATAGCTGTGGTGTTCATAACTGCCCAAATCCGAAAACAACTCAGATATTCTTCAGAGGTTAAACTTGAGGTCAGATTAATAGAAATTATTGAATTGAAGAAAATGGTAGAAATATTGAAAAAATGTGCTGAGCCTCAGTGTTTTATGGAGTAATATCACACAATTTTACATATATATTACATGTATGTACACATTAGCATCCCATAAAAAAAAGAGGGAGAGAGAACATGACCCAAAAAATGCCTGAAGAAATAATGGACTTATATCCTAAATATATAGAGAACTCTATAAATCGGTAATAAAAAGACAACCCTAGAAAAAGGGACAAAATACTTGATAGACAGTACATGAGAATATACAAATGGCCAATATGCACATGAAAATATGCTCAACATCATCATGCATGGATGCATTCCTAGAGATGTAAAAACTACCAAAACTGAACCAGGAAGAAATAGAAAACCTGAACAGATCTATAACCACTAAGGAAATTGAAGCAGTCATCAAAAATCTCCCAACAAAGAAGAGCCCAGGGCCAGATGGCTTCCCAGGGGAATTCTACCAAACATTTCAAGAAGAATTAATACCTATTCTTCTGAAACTGTTCCAAAAAATAGAAATGGAAAGAAATCTTCCAAACTTGTTTTATGAGGCCACCATTACCTTGATCCCCAAACCAGACAAAGACCCCACCAAAAAGGAGAATTACAGACCATTATCCCTGATGAACATCGATGCAAAAATTCTCCCCAAAATACTAGCCAATAGGATCCAAAAGTACATTAAAAGGATTATTCACCACGACCAAGTGGGATTTACCCCTGGGCTGCAAGTTTGGTTCAACATCTGCAAATCAACCAATGTGATACAATACATTAATAAAAGAAAGAACAAGAACCATATGATCCTCTCAATAGATGCAGAAAAAGCATTTAACAAAGTACAGCATCCTTTCTCGATCAAAACTCTTCAGAGTATAGGGATAGAGGGTACATACCTCAATATCATAAAAGCCATCTATGAAAAACCCACAGCGAATATCATTCTCAATGGGGAAAAACTGAGAGCTTTCCCCCTAAGGTCAGAAACACAGCAGGGATGTCCACTCTCACCACTGCTATTCAACATAGTATTAGAAACCCTAGCCACAGCAATCAGACAATAAAAAGAAATAAAAGTCATCCGAATCAGCAAAGAAGAAGTCAATCTTTCATTCTTTGCAGGTGATATGATATTTTATGTGGACAACCCAAAAGATTTCACCCCTAGCCTGCTGGAACTCATACAGGAATTCAGTAAAGTGGCAGGATATAAAATCAATGCACAGAAATCAGTGGCATTCCTATACACCAACAACAAGACAGAAGAAAGAGAAATGAAGGAGTGGATCCCATTTACAATTGCACTCAAAACCATAAGATACCCAGGAATAAATCTAACCAAAGAGGCAAAGAAGCTGTACTCAGAAAACTATAAAATACTCATGAAAGAAATTGAGGAAGACATAAAGAAATGGAAAAATGTTCCATGCTCATGGACTGGAAGAACAAATATTGTGAAGATGTCAATGCTACTTAGAACAATCTACACATTTAACGCAATCCTTATCAAAATACCATCAACTTTTTTTTTCAAAGAAATGGAAGAAACAGAAAAGAAAAAAGAAAAGACCCCAAATAGCCAGAGGAATGTTGAAAGAGAAAACCAAAGCTGGTGGCATCACAATTCTGGACTTCAAGCTCTATTACAAAGCTGTAATCATCACGACAGTATGGTACTGGCACAAAAACAGACACATCGATCAATGGAACAGAATAGAGAGCCCAGAAATGGACCCTCAACTCTATGGTCAACTAATCTTCAACAAAGCAGGAAAGAATGCCCAATGGAAAAAAGACAGTCTCTTCAACAAATGGTGTTGGGAAAATTGGACAGCCACATGCAGAAGAATGAAACTGGACCATTTCCTTACACCACACACAAAAATAGACTCCAAATGGTTGAAAGACCTAAATGTGAGAGAGGAGTCCATCAAAATTCTAAAGGAGAACACAGAAAGCAACCTCTTCGACCTCAGCCGCAGCAACTTCTTCCTAGAAACATTGCCAAAGGCAAGGGAAGCAAGGGCA
>NC_138370.1:158551768-158566816 GCF_054177405.1 Leptonychotes weddellii | reverse complement strand
CAGAAGACATGAACAGACACTTTTCCAAAGAAGACATCCAAATGGCCAACAGACACATGGAAAAGTGATCAACATCGCTTGGCATTAGGGAAATCCAAATCAAAACCTCAATGAGATACCACCTCACACCAGTCAGAATGGCTAAAATTAACAAGTCAGGAAACAACAGATGTTGGTGGGGATGTGGAGAAACGGGAACCCTCCTACACTGTTGGTGGGAATGCAAGCTGGTGCGGCCACTCTGGAAAACAGTATGGAGGTTCCTCAAAAAGTTGAAAATAGAGCTACCCTACAATCCAGCAATTGCAGTACTGGGTATTTACCCCAAAGATACAAATGTAGGGATCCGAAGGGGTACGTGCACCCCAATGTTTATAGCAGCAATGTCCACAATAGCCAAACTGTGGAAAGAGCCAAGATGTCCATTGACAGATGAATGGGTAAAAAGAAGTGGAATATATATATATACAATGGAACATTATGCAGCCACCAAAAGGAATGAGATCTTGCCATTTGCAACGACATGTATAGAACTGGAGGGTGTTAATGCTGAGTGAAATAAGTCAATCAGAGAAAGACATGTATCATATGACCTCACTGATATGAGGAATTCTTAATCTCAGGAAACAAACTGAGGATTGCTGGAGTGGTGGGGGGTAGGAGGGATGGGGTGGCTGGGTGATAGACATTGGGAAGGGTATGTGGTATGGTGAGTGCTGTGAATTGTGCAGGACTGTTGAATTGCAGATCTGTACCTCTGAAACAAATAATACAATATATGTTAAAAAAAAAAAAGAAGAAGAAGATAGCAGAAGGGGAAGAATGAAGTGGGGAAATCAGAGGGGGAGACAAACCATGAGAGATGATGGACTCTGAAAAACAAACTGAGGGTTCTAGAGGGGAGGGGGGTGGGAGGATGGGTTAGCCTGTTGATGGGTATTAAAGAGGGCATGTTCTGCATGGAGCACTGGGTGTTATACACAAACAATGAACCATGGAATACTACATCAAAAACTGATGAATGGTGATGAATATAACAATAAAAAATTTATTAAAAAAATGGCCAAAAAAGGAAGAGCATAACATAAAATTATGACTGTAATTGATTAAAACACCTCATTAAGTATATAACATTCATGAGCTCATTATGAAATTTAAAAAGAAGGGAGAAAAAAGTCAAACTAACTGGTCAGTATTGGATGTTGATAAGGCACTTACTCATTAACCTGACATTGATAATAAAGAGAAAAAATTAAGTATTTATTCTGCATTTTAGGGTAATTCACATACTCACAGTAGGGATAGTGGGACCAGGGAAGGGAGAGATACCATTCTTTGATATAGAATAAACTTCAGCTAAGGGGTGTAGAAGGAATGGTAGAATTAGCAAAGCCAAAATTTTATAACCTTGAATGAAATATTGGATTTAAGCAAGGTTATTAGAAGATGGTAAAAAAAAAATTAGGTAAAAATTTCAAGGGGTACTTTACAGTAAAGGGATCAAGCTGTCATCACTTGAACTCTGATGACCAGTTTTAGAATTATTACAATTGAACAACTGATATAATTTGCCTAATGGTGTAGTGAAATATTATGTATGTAGCAGCACTCATGAATTGTTCTTTCATAAATAAATTGGAACCTTAATTTATCAAACCTTTAGATCTATCTCTCAGTCTAAAGGAACCAGAGGCTAGAAGAACAAGTTAACTACCACCATGAGAATGTAATCATTCAAACCCAGAATAGGAGATGGTTTACAGAATACTGAGTTTCTTGAACAGGCCAATTGCATTGAAAAGGAAGGGCTGTCCTAAATTAAGTAAATGTAAAAGATATTAAAAAGACAAACCAAAAATGACAATGACTGATCCTTGTTTAGATCCTTATTTTTAAAAAAGCTGAAAATGATATTTAGACAATTGGGGAAATTTGAATATAAACTGTGCACCGAATGATATTAAGAAATCATTTTAATTATTTCACATATTGATAATGGCTTTGAAGTTATGAAAAAGAATTCCTTTTGTTTTGAGGCACGCAATGAAATATTTGTGTGAGTTCGGTTATTTTGTGTCTGAAAAGTGCTTTAAGATATGGCAGCAAAACAAATAAAAACAACCCTAAAAGAAATTCAACCTGTGGGTAGTGAATAAAACCTATGACAAAATATCATGGCTGTGATGCTAAGTGACAGGTTTATGTAAGTTTACTTATACATTCTACTCTGTCAAGGTTTGGAAATTTTCAAAATAAGTTTAAAAATAAAATAGCAGACTATCATGTGGCTACTAAGTCTAGTCAGTGTCAAAAAAAAAAAGGTTATTCAAATTATAGATATTTAGCTTAGCAAAAGCCTTTCAATTCCATGCCATTTGAATTAATCTTTGTTCAGTTTTTCTGTAATAAAAGTTAGAAGAAATTTTAAGCAGTGTTTACTTTGGCTAAGGCTATAATTCATTAACAGGTTTGGAAACCAATTTAGTTTTGAAACCAGCATTCTCCAAAATGAAATAGAAAGGAAGCAAAACAGAAATGAACACCTACCCAAACAAATTATTAAAATGAAAAGGAAAAGTGATCCCGGTACATCATAGAAGATAATGAAAAATCATTACATAGAAAATTATATTTGTGTTAAGTTGTGATGTGCAATGTAAATTTTATGCTTAAAACCATGACAGGCCCATGCAATATGCTTAACAATCACAACCAAGCCCCACTAAGCCCTGCCTGACCTGTGAATCCTACATATCTCCTTCTTCTTACCTTAGTTCTGTCACTGGGCCCAGAGTGCTTATGCCTTTCTTAGAAACCGATGGCTCCAAACCTAGGACCCTGACCTGCAAAACATTGTATCTATGACCCTGCTTAAAACTCATTTCCCTGACCTGCCAACATAAGATAACATTCTCTCCAACCGGGCCCTCTGGCATTCCTTATTCCACTAAACCTCCTTTAGTACTTTTTTTTTTTCTTTTTTGACAGAGAGAGAGAGCATGAGCAGGAGGGGCAGGGGAGAAGCAGAAGGAGAAAATTCTCAAGCAGACTTCGTGCTGAGCGCAGAGCCCTACACAGGGCGGAAATCATGACCCTGAGATCATGACCTGAGCTGAAACCAAGAGTTGGAGGCTCAACCGACTGCACCACTCAGGTGCCCCTAAGCCTCCTTTAGTACTTTGGATCCTTTTTTAAGTCTGAAATATAACACACAGTGAACTATGGGTAAAATATAATGTATACTATAATAAATAATTATGAAATAAAGCATATGGAACCACTTCAGGAAGTTTATTTTCATTCAAACCTTATTACTATTTGACTTCTATATTTTCTTAGTTTACTGGCAGTCTCTTTCCTCAAACCTTACTATGAACTCCATGAGGGCAGTACTTTTACTGCTTTTTCATTGCTATATTCCCAATATGAGAATGGAATAAGTGGGCATTCAATAATTGCTTTGTGGAATAAATCAACAGATATATGTTGTGGTTCAAATGTATGTTATTTTGTTGTGAATTAAAATAATATGGATGCATCACAGTAGCTTTTATTTAATTTTGCAATTTTCAGTTAGTTTCTACAAAAAGTATAGCAGCTAGTGTGTGGAAGTCTGTATTAGGGTTCAACCAAAAAAAGTAGGATCAGGAGATTAGATAGATATAGAGGTAGGAAGATAATAGATGATAGATGGGTAGATAGGTAGGTAGGTAGGTAGATAGATAGTTAACAAGGAATAGGCATATGTAATAGTGGGAGCTAGTTAAGCAAGTCCAAAATCTGTAGAGTATGCAGAAGGGAAGGTCAGGCCACTGTAGAACCCACGGGCATGAGCTGAAGCTGCTATCTGTTCATAGGAAGTCAGGAAAGGGAGATGTAGAGAACAATTGTAGACTCGGTTATTATTTAAAGTTTCATTTATCAGGAAAAGCCCAGTCCCTTTTAAGGGCTTACCTGATTAAGTCAGGACCAAAAAACATAATAGTTTTAGCTTAAAGTCAACTGATTAGTGTCTTTAGCTACATGGGCAAAATCCCCCTACAGCAGGAACTAGGTCAGTGCTTGATTGAATAACTGGCAGAGGGTGCCCACATGCAAAATGCCTGTTGGTCCTTTACTCCATCCTTGTAGTTCAGTTAGCCTAGCCAAGTGGAGGCATCACAAACCATCATGGAGTCAGAAAGTTTTTATAAATGAAAACATTAGTAATCACTGTTTTGTGTCAATATAATAATGTCTCATTGAGACTCCTGGTTTATGAGGGCTCTGAGTCTACCCTGACGTACTTAGCCCAGGGTATGGAAGAGTCTCTCAGCCTGGGCTCTTGTGAAGTGATTGCAAAAAGGCATCGTTACTTTGGTCTACTCATTACACAGCAGAAGCTAATAAAGAGCCAATTTTCAGGTCCCAAGTTATATCACAGGGTGCAAGACAATAAGGTTCTAAGAGAGACCACTGGCCATTCTAAATTAGATTGATACTTTTGCTACTAACATGATCACTTAAAAATCATTCATAGAATCAAGATTTCTTAGAGTTTGGTGACAAAGTACCTTGACCTTGGCATTGGTGGAGCCTACTTTTTAAAAATAGAGTTTAAGTCACATCTCATGAACATTTTATTCTTGCTTTTTCTTCTGCTGTTGCTATCACAGTGACAACTAATTGTCAATTGAAATCTGACAGGGCATTTAAACATCAAGGACATACTTTTTTTTTTTTAAAGATTTTATTTATTTGAGAGAGAGAGAATGAGAGAGAGAGTGAGCATGAGAGGGGGGAGGGTCAGAGGGAGAAGCAGACTCCCTGCCGAGCAGGGAGCCCGATGCGGGACTCGATCCCGGGACTCCAGGATCATGACCCGAGCCGAAGGCAGTCGCTTAACCAACTGAGCCACCCAGGCGCCCAAGGACATACTTTTAATATTAAATTTCCATAATGTCCTGGTTGCTGAATTATGCACTGTACTTGCAATGGTTGTCTAAAAGCTAAGCATTGCTGGTCTACCCAAGAAAACTTGCAGGCAGTTGACCAATTAAAAAGAAACCCAATGATTGCATGTAATGGTTGTTTCACTTAAAACCTGATAGCTCAAGGAAGTTTGAACAGAATGAAATTACCTTCCTTGCTCAGTTACTTAGACCATTCTCTTTCCTCAGTGACACAAATTCTGGGGCAATTTGGTCATAAGAATTACCCAAGTGAGAGAAAAGCTGAAAATCAGCAAGTCTGTGTAAAACTAGTTGGATTTTGTGGCTCCTCTACAGGGTAAAAAGAACCAAGTAAGACTCTAAAGTGTAGTTATTTAGAATCTGACTTTCAGAGGAATTCTTACATTAGCGAACTCCTATTCACCCAGCCTTCAGCTGGAAATATCATTATTTTCAAAGGAGAACAGAGTATCGCATGCTTATCCTTTATCAGCAGTGATCTTGAGGGTGCTATGCATCTATTACATAGCCAGGGATCCATGCCTGGAAGGCACTTAGAATGCTTTAGAGTCAATTGGATTACAAGCTTTCAAGCACATATGTTTTCTTTGGTAGAAAGGCTTTTTTTTTTTTTTTTTTACACTACTTGGGAAATATAAACTAGGCTTCTAGGTTCATAATGCAGAATTTAAAGCTAAGCTAGTAGTTTTTATCTTTGTTTTTGAGTGAGAATAAAACATGCTGAGAGTATTAGAAATGATTGACACTAAAATTTGAATAATGTGAGATCAAAAGCAGACATGTTCTTTTCTTCTTAATATTGGGTTCATTATAAATAACTTTATAGCTTTATTTGTACAAAAAGTTGTATTAAACAGCCATTGGTTTTACCTAAATATCCACTCCTTAAAAAGTCTTATTTGTTTGAGAAATAGTAGTATTATATGAACATAAATTCAGCACTGTATAAACACAAAAGTAGGAAGAGAAATTAATGCCCTGATGTTGAAAATACTGAAAATACTCTTGACTCATGACACATTGCCTTTTCCCGTCAGCAGGTGTTTAACATTTTAAATCTATGCTTCTAAAAAATGAAAGGTCATCCTGAAAACGGTGATTATTACTTAGGTTTTGGATTCTTTTTAATCGAAGCAATATTATAATTTTCCTTGGGAAGGGCATACCAGAGGTCAGAAAATAGCAGAATTTTTATAACAGCTGCCTAACAGCTGAGTTATTCTTAAATATCTTCCATGAATATCTTTTCTCTTCCCCTGCCCCCCTTTTTTTTCCTGGCAAAAATAGGCCTATGGAATCTAGGAAAACTCTCATACTATCAATGATTGATAATAATGAAGTAGACTTAATTTTCTTCTGAACCAATTATTTTCTTCCTTGTCATTTTATCCATTGTTCCATTAAGGTAGTTCAAGTATAGATTACAATTCTGTACTTCATAGAGGTCTCCAATTGCCTTCTGAATTCTTTCCTTTTTTTTTTTTCTTACAATTTTAAAGCATTGTGTCATTAAAACAAACAAGCAAACAAACAAATTGTTTGTACTAATAATGTAACAATATCCATTTTACTGGGTTTCATTTTTGTTCCTTTGAAAAGTCCCTGTTTACATTCAACAACTACAGTAAGTCATTTTAGCAAAATCAGAGTTTATTTGCCAAGGAAAAGTCCAGCAGTTTGCCCTAAGAGTTTTCATGGGGTTGCAGGGATTACCCTGAATATTTGCTATGCTCTAGTGTCTGGTCATCCCACCCTGCGGTCATGAAAACGTGATTTGTTAGTTCTTCAATATTGGATTTATCTCTTAGGTAAAGATTCACACTAACCATGTCCAAAGACTGATACACAATGTAGGAGATCCTGTAAACCAGAATTCTGTGCAACTCTACTGGATATATTTTCTTCCTGACAGTATGCCCACACGAGAAGCCAGGGTTGTTCTGTTTTGTTTTGTTTTGGATTTATTTGAGAGAGAGAGAGTGAGCCAGAGAGAGCGTGAGAGGGACGCTGGGCTCGATCCCAGGACCCTGGGATCAAGACATGAGCCAAAGGCAGACGCTTAACCCACCCAAGTGCCCCAGGAAGCCAGGTTATAAGGTGAAGTTTGCTGTTGAATATGGACTCAAGATTAGATGTATAAAATGAATGAAGTTTCTGTGTCAGACAAAATTTATTAAAACATTTGGAGTCAATTGACCACAACTGCTTACATCCGTGATCATGCTAGGCATTTTGTAGCCCAGTAGAGAGACAGTCTTTTTTTTTTTTTTTTTTTAAGATTTTATTTATTTATTTGACAGAGAGAGACACAGCGAGAGAAGGAGCACAAGCAGGGGGGTGGGAGAGGGAGAAGCAGTCTTCTTGCTGAGCAGGGAGCCCGATGTGGGGCTTGATCCCAGGACCCTGGGACCATGACTGGAGCCAAAGGCAGATGCTTAATGACTGAGCCACCCAGGTGCCCCGAGAGAAAGTCAGTCTTAAGCAGAGCTCTCTCCCTGTGGACTCAGATGGGCCCTGCCAATCTTGCCTTGATGACATTGCTTTTTCTAGTGATCAACGATGGTCAATAGGCAGCCTCATTGACAACTGCCTTTAAGTTTCTGTGTATTTAGTGAGATTATTATAAAGCTTGGCTGGCTTAAGAACCATACCATCTTTTGAAGGTCACTTTGCCTCTTTGTCTTGCTCCATTTGTGTATGGATTTTTAATTTTATGACGAAAAATTTCCAATGAAAAAGACAACTCTTTCTGTAAACTTGAGAGGCATATCTCTCTCAAAGTACACTTGGTATCCTAAACACTTTTTCACTTTGAATTATAGGGATTTGTGGTAGACATTGGAGGCTTTTAGGACTTAAGTTTTCCTTCACTCATGAATTTGGTTGTCACGTTCCATTCTTTCCATGGTTTTTTCTCTGTTGATTACCAACAGAGTAGGTGAGGGCCTCGAAGTTTCTATTTTTTGCTGATTACTTGTGTCTTTGAAATCTGTATAGACTTAAAGAGCTTCCAAAAAATACACAAAGTATCAGAAAGATCTGCAGACATAAATGCTTTAGAATTTCCAAGGCTATTGTAAAGGTATTCCTGGTGATACTTCAGTTAGAAAAAAGATATTTCTAGCAAAATATCTTTCTAACGTCTCACCAAGTTAATTCGTTAAAATAATTGTTTCTTCTTTTAAAAATTATAACATACATGATTTCATTATTATGCAATAATTGATTTTTATTATTAGCTTATTTTTTATATAAAAATACTTCTTTTGTATATATATTTTTTGTGTGTTGAATGTTTTTCTGATCCCAAGCATGAGCTTGATAAGATAATTTAAATTAAACACCTTCATCTAAACTATGAGATAACTTCCTTTGACCTTTTGGTTAGTCACTTTCAGGAAGATTCTAATAGCCATTTGAACAGAAATGAGAGTGATGTTTTTTCGTGGAAGGCAATCGGCCATAGACATTATACATAGAAAAATATGGAAATTATTTTCATGTATTTATTTATTCATTTATTCAATGTATATATTGAATGCCCCCTCTGTGCCGGGTACTATGCTAGGTTCTAGAGCTGCACTGCTCAGATGGGAGCCGGTAGCTCTGGGTGATGATCAGGCACCTGAAATGGGGCCGTGTGACAAAGAAAATTATTTTTAAATTTTATTTAATTTTAATTAATTAAAATAAAAATACTTAAAGTAGTATAAAATTTTTGAATTGATTATATATCAAAATGATGTTTTAGATGCATTAATTTAAATAAAATATATTACTAAAATAAATGTCATGTGATTCTTTTTGCATTTTCCTGTGTAGAATATTAAATGTCTATGACTCATTATATTTCTATTGCATGGTGCTATTCTAGAGCTTCTGTGATTTATAGAATAGACATGGTCCTCAGCATCATGAAACTTTAGTCTATGATTTATCATGAACTTTAGATATAGAAGACTGCTTTTGATCACTAACTTAACAATGAAAATTACCCCCAAAATAAATAGCTAACAAAATCCATCCAGAGTTAAAAGTAAATAAAGAATTTTTGAATATTTTTATGCTAAAAGAAATCCTATAAGAAACTAAGGGATCTTAAATGACCAGATGAA
Source organism: Leptonychotes weddellii (assembly GCF_054177405.1). Classification (NCBI taxonomy): domain Eukaryota; kingdom Metazoa; phylum Chordata; class Mammalia; order Carnivora; family Phocidae; genus Leptonychotes; species Leptonychotes weddellii. Next base: position 158,557,749 of record NC_138370.1, on the reverse strand, counting down.
TGAGGTTTCACTCTTTTATATGGTTTATTGTAACCCATTTTATTATGGCATATTAGCCATTTTTGATTCTGGACAGAAAGCCCATTAATTTATGGAAGAGTTCACTTAATTATTAAAGTAATTCTGTGGGATAAGTAGTCCTCCTACTTTACAAAAGAAGAAAGAAAAGCTTCCAGTAATTATTCAACTTTTTAAAATTTATACAAAAATGATGAAGAGAACAAGGATGTAACTTATATTTCTCATTTCAAACTTTAAATCTCTCTTCTACCAAGGATTAGGTCCCTTGAAGTTGAAGAAGGTGGCTTTACAATGCTATTTTCAGAAAAGAATATTCTACTTACAGCTCTGGTCGAGGACACTCACGCAACATTTTGTCTTTGACCCCAGAAAAGGAATTCACCTTCCCCCATTCTGGGATTGTTTGTTATTATAACCCATTAACCAGAGTCATTCAGTCTTCTCAGCATAGAAGCATTCTCACGTTTCTTTCTCTTGCTTAAAGGCCCCTGCTACAAGCTGCATTACGGACAGTACCAGGTACTCTTGTGTTTGGATTCTACAAGAAATAAATTAATGGAAGCAGTTTTCCCAGTATAATATGACATCATCATTAAGAAAAGCATCTATTCACAGGGACCAAGTCAAGATTTTCAAAACACTTTAGCACAGACACAGATGGACTCATAGTAGTGAACTCCTTATATTCAGATCAGCAAAACAAAATGTAATTACCTGAGACTAAAATAAGTGATGGGTGAAAGTGGTCAAAGATACAAACATCCAGTTATAAGATAAATATGTCTGCAATAAATAAAAACATAAATGCGTGATTTCATAATAAGTAGAGTTCTACTTAATTTTTTAATGATCATCTGAAAAAAATTTCTAATCCGAATTTAAAATTTCTAATCTCTGATCTTCAGTATTTTTTTTTTTTAATTTGAGAGAGAGAGAGAGAGCACCAGCAGGGGGTGGGGCACAGGGAGAGGAGAGACAGAATCCTCAAAAAGACTCCCCAGGACCCCCAGATCATGACCTGAGCCAAAGTCATGTGCTTAACTCACTGAGCCATCCAGGTGCCCCTGATCCTCAGTTCAAAACCTATGCTTATATAAAATGAAATCAAATCCCTCTACATTTAGAAAAAAAATAAAATAATGTTTAATATAAATGAAACATTAATAAATCATCAGGGATAATTAAATTAATATTCTGGAGAAGAAAATAATGTTATATACTTATTAGTCTAACAAACTCTTCAAAACAAGAGTTAATTATAGAAATTGCCCTTATTAGGCACCTTTATTTTTCATGGCAGTGTGTTATTTTTGTAGATTCAAAAAGAAACTTGCAAACTAGACAATGCCACAAATCTTATTTATTTAAGTATGACAAGTCCTTTATTAAGCAGATACTATCTTTCAATATGGTCAGGTAGAGCAAAGCATCAAATTAAATGTGATGTTACATTGATGTGATATTAAATTGGAAAAATCAATTAACAGACTTACATGTGCACTAGGAGAAGACACTCGAACACAAGTCTCGATTATAGTTAAGCAGGGAGAAACAAAGCATCTTCCGCCCTGAGATACACTAACAATAAATAGGGTCACCCTGCCTCTTTCTCACTAAAGTAAATGAACCAGGGAACATCTCCTATAATTGGCTAATTCCCTAACAAAAATGTTATTCCTGATTTTGCGGTATTAATATTGGATTTTATGGCACAAACTTTGCAAACCCATTTTCTCTGTGAAATGCTTCTGTCTCCAAGGCATCTTTTTACAATAGGTAACTCAGAGAAAAGCAAGGCTTATCGATGTCCGTGAGGTTGGGGCATATTGTAAAAACAAATGTCTGCTCTAGTTTGGATTTATGGATTTGTCTCATTGGAGGGGAACGTGGATATTTTAACAACCATGTTAGAGTGAAGATAGGCATTTAAAATATGACAAAGATAAGGGAAAGGACCTGTTTTTACCTTAATAAAGGTTTTTCAATCCAGCATAGGGAACTCTTATCATCATAATTAAAATCAGGCAGATAAATACAGCTGCATTTTTAAATTGTGTAAATCTTTCACTAATGGAAAAACGACTTCTCATTGGTCTCAACATGGGGATACTATAAATAACCATCCGAAAACAACCATGTGATGTGATTGTGTCCAACATCATCACTATCACAGAGCACAGATCTTAATGTGCCTTTCCAATCTATTTTTGTGCTCAAATCCTTTTATTAAATATGGTGAATTGCAACTAACTCAATGAGTTAAAATCCTCTTCATGTAGTAGATATTAATTAAAGATACCTTGTCTTTTAGGCTCTTCGGCAATTATATACAGTAAAGACAGAAACGTTTTGTATTTTGCCAGGTTTTCAGGTACAAAAAATTTATGTTCTGGAGCATGCAATGTAAGGCATCTGGGGTGACTCCTTTCATGTAGTTCCCCAAGGTGAAATTGTTTAGTATTTTGCCCCTTTAGAAGTGTTATTGTCACTCTCTTAACTAATGAAGACCCTTTATCCAGAATACTAAGAGACAGTGATCCTTTTGCCTAATTCTGGATATGTGTGTGTGTGGCAAGTATGACAAGGACATCAGATGCCCGTATTGCTTTTATACAATGTAAACAGCAAAAAAATGTAATTTCTTTTCAACGATAGAGATGATTTTCTCTTTATATTCTAACTTTAGTCAAATATAAAAATATACTGTGTGGATCATCTGAGGAATAGACAGTTGGCAGGTCTGGAGTATCTGGGGCAAAGGAGAGTCATGTATAAGAAGACCAAAGAAGTAGGCAGGGCCAGATTGTAGGGCTCTTTGGAGGCCATGAGAAAGAGTTTGGAGTTATCCTAACTTCACACATCAGGAACTAGAAGGTTGTAAAGAAGGAATGATATGCTCTGACACGTATTTTCAATGATCACTCTGGCTGATGTTTCTCTTTTCTCTCTGTGAAGACCAGCTAATCCTTTCAAATCTTTGTAATGATCTTTCTTTTTTCTTACCACTGGGATCATTTACTGTTATTCTCTCTCTATGGACGATGTTAGTAGAAGTACAGGAATTCCACACTGTTCGAGTCATCTTTGTAAAAGATCCTTCTTTCAAAGCATTACATTAATTGGTTGTTACACTTAGTATCACTTGACTTTATATACATTCAAAAAGTTTGGAGATTAAAGTCCTCACAGACTCTTTTTTAAAAGATTTTATTTATTTATCAGAGAGAAAGAGCACAAGCAGGGGGAATGGCAGACAGAGAGAGAAGGGGGTTCCCCAAGGAGCAAGGACCATGATGTGGGGCTCGATCCCAGGACCCCGGGATCATGACCTGAGCCAAAGGCAGATGCTCAACCGACTGAGCCACCCAGGCATTCTGATTTTTTTTTTTTTTTTTAACATATAAGAGAAAGTTCATCCTTGGTCTAGTCTAAACCTCACCTCCTCTTCGAGGCTTCCCTCAATGTCCCCATAGCAGCTGTTGCTTCCTTTATAGTTTAAACCTGAATTTTAACTCTTTTCATATTTTGTTGTACCTCTTTGTTATCTGAAGCCCTAGAGAGTCTGTGAGCTCCCTTCATTCAGGAACTTTGATTTTATTTATTTTTCATTTCTTTTAGGCCAACATGTGGCATAATCCCTGACAATAGGAAGAAACTAAATGCATTTTGATGATTGTGATACATTCCTAAGAACTGGTATCTAAAAGAACTTTATTTCCCACAAACCAGAGAAGTTAAAGGTACTTAAAAGCAATGAGTTTTTTTGGGGGGAGGAGCAAGATGGTGGAGGAGTAGGAGACCTAAATTTCATCTGGTACCAGGAATTCAGCTAGATAGGGATCAAACCATTCTGAACACCTACGAACTCAACAGGAGATCGAAGAAAAGAAGAGCAGCAACTCTCTGAACAGAAAAGCGACCACTTTCTGGAAGGTAGGACGTGCAGAGAAGTGAATCCAAAGTGATGTTCAGGAAGATAGACGGCGGGGGAGGGGGCCTCCATCAGCCACTACCGGCAAGTGACAGAGCAGTGTGGCACAAAATCGGAACTTCTAGAAGTCTGCTCCGCTGAGGGACGTCACTCCAGTGGCTAAGTGGGGGGTGGAACCCTCACTAGGACAGTGTGGTCTCAGGACCCTCGGGGTCACAGAAAGACCAGGGGTGCATGAGTGCAGCAGAGCTCCCAGGTATCAGAGCAGGGAAGCTGGCTGCAGAGATGGAGCCGAGGAGTGGGCTCTCAGCTCGGGGTTGCCATAAACCGTGATCCACTGCACAGTCGGGCCACTGCTCCTCCAGCAGGGACCCAACAAGTGGCAGATCTGGGGAGACTCCCCTTCCTCCCACGGGAGGAGCAGCATGGGAGTGCACCACAGGACTCTGCTAGGTTTGGAGACTTCACACAGGGTTGGGTGCCAGAGATAGAAACACTTGGTCACAGGCCGGGTGAGCATGGAGTGTGGCCAGAGACCACGGAGACGGGAATGATTGACTGCTTTGCTCTGGGGGCTCACTGAGGTGGAGGGCCCCGAGTTCTTGGCTCCTTCCGGGTGGAGATTGGGAGACCACCATTTTCACTCTCATCCTCCAAAGCTGTACCAAAAGCTTGCAGGGAACAAAATCTCCTGAGAGCAAACCCGAGCAGATTACTTAGCCCGGACCAGGCAAGGGCGGGACAATTCCTCATCCGGCAAAGACATTTGGGAACCATGGCAACAGGCCCCTCGCCTAGAAGATCAACAAGAACAGCCAGCCAAGACCAAGTTTACCGATCAAGGAGAATGGCAGAACTCCAGCAATAGGGGAATACAGCACATAGAATCATGGCTTTTTCCCCATGATTCTTTAGTCTTTCAAAGTTAATTTTTTAAATTTTCTTTTTTTTTTTTTGAATTTTTCTTTTTCCCATTTTCAACCAACATCTTATCAATCCCTTTTTTAAAAAATTTTTTTTACTTTTCATTTTTAGAGTCATATTCTATCCCTTCATAGTAGTTAACCTTATTATTGGTATAAGTTGTTCTCTCTTTAAAATTTTGGGATACAGTTTCTTCTAACAGACCAAAATATACCCTAAATCTCTAGTGTATGGCTTTGTTCCTGTCTCATGCCTGATCACATTCTCTCCCCCCACCTTTTTTTTTTTTGAATCTTCTTCTTTCTTTTTTCAACCAACTTCTTATCTTATCAATTCCTTTTATAAAATCTTTTATAATTTTCATCTTTACAGTCATATTCCATCCCTTCATTGTACTAACCCTTATTTTTGTACATATATAAGTTTTTCTATCTTTAAAATTTGGGGAGGCACTTTCTTCTAACAAACCAAAATACACCCCAAATCTAGTGTGTGGCACTGATCTATGCACCACACTGATCATATTTGATCATATTCTGTTTTTTTGTTTGTTTGTTCATTTGTTTATTTTTCTTTTTTTCTTTTTCTCTCTTTTTTTTCTTTTTTCTTTCTTTCCCTTTCTTTTCCCCCAGTTTCAGGTCTCTTCTGATTTGTTCAGTGTATATTTTTCTGCGGTCATTGTTACCCTGTTAGCATTTTGTTCTCTCATTCATCTATTCTCCTCTGGACAAAATGACAAGATGGAAAAAATCACCTCAAAAAAAAGAACAAGAGGCAGTACCGACTGCCAGGGACCTAATCAATACAGACATTAGTAAGATGTCAGAACTAGAGTACAGATGATATTTTTAAAGATACTAGTTGGGCTTGAAAAAAGCATGGAAGATATTAGAGAAACCCTTTCTGGAAAATTAAAGAACTAAAATCGAACCAAGTCGAAATCAAAAAGGCTATTAATGAAGTGCAATGAAAAATGGAGGCTCTAACTGCTAGGATAAATGAGGCAGAAGAGAGAATTAGTGATACAGAAGACCAAATGATGGAAAATAAAGAAGGTGAGAAAAAGAGAGATAAACAACTACTGGATCATGAGGGCAGAATTCGA
>NC_138370.1:158532159-158551268 GCF_054177405.1 Leptonychotes weddellii | reverse complement strand
GGAAGAAATGGTTGCATTCCCAGAGATGTATCAACTACCAATACTGAACCAGGAAGAAATAGAAAACCTGAACAGATCTATAACCACTAAGGAAATTGAAGCAGTCATCAAAAATCTCCCAACAAACAAGAGCCCAGGGCCAGATGGCTTCCCAGGGGAATTCTACCAAACATTTCAAGAAGAATTAATACCTATTCTTCTGAAACTGTTCCAAAAAATAGAAATGGAAAGAAATCTTCCAAACTTGTTTTATGAGGCCAGCATTACCTTGATCCCCAAACCAGACAAAGATCCCATCAAAAAGGAGAATTATAGACCATTAACCCTGATGAACATAGATGCAAAAATTCTCCCCAAAATACTAGCCAATGGGATCCAAAAGTACATTAAAAGGATTATTCACCACGACCAAGTGGGATTTACCCCTGGGCTGCAAGGTTGGTTCAACATCTGCAAATCAATCAATGTGATACAATACATGAATAAAAGAAAGAACAAAAACCACATGATCCTCTCAATAGATGCGGAAAAAGTATTTGACAAAGTACAGCATCCTTTCTCGATCAAAATTCTTCAGAGTATAGGGATCGAGGGTACATACCTCAATATCATAAAAGCCATCTATGAAAAACCCACAGTGAATCCAACCAAGAAATGAGCAGAAGACATGAACAGACATTTTTCCAAAGAAGACATCCAAATGGCCAACAGACATAGGAAAAAGTGCTCAACATCGCTCGGCATCAGGGAAATCCAGATCAAAACCTCAATGAGATACCCCCTCACACCAGTCAGAATGGCTAAAATTAACAAGTCAGGAAATGACAGATGTTGGTGGGGATGCAGGGAAAGGGGAACCCTCCTACACTGTTGGTGGGAATGCAAGCTGGTGCGGCCACTCTGGAAAACAGTATGGAGTTTCCTCAAAAAGTTGAAAATAAAGCTACCCTACAATCCAGCAATTGCAGTACTGGGTATTTACCCCAAAGATAGAAATGTAGGGATCTGAAGGGGTACGTGCACAATGGAATATTATGCAGCCATCAAAAAGAATGAAATCTTGCCATTTGCAATGACGTGGATAGAACTGGACGGTATTATGCTGAGCGAAATAAGTAAATCACAGAAAGACATGTATCGTATGACCTCAGTGATATGAGGAGTTCTTAATCTCAGGAAACAAACTGAGTGTTGCTGGAGTGGTGGGGGGTGGGAGGAATGGGGTGGCTGGGTGATAGGCATTGGAGAGGGTATGTGCTATGGTGAGTGCTGTGAATTGTGTAAGACTGTTGAATCACAGACCTGTACCTCTGAAACAAATAACACATTATATGTTAAAAAAAAAAAGATAGCAGGAAGGGAAAAATGAAGGGGAGGGAATTGGAGGGGGAGACGAACCATGAGAGACTATGGACTCTGACAAACAAACTGAGGGTTCTAGAGGGGAGGGAGGTAGGGGGATGGGTTAGCCTGGTGATGGGTATTAAAGAGGACACACTGCATTGAGCAATGGGTGATATATGCAAACAATGAATCATGGAACACTACATCAAAAACTAATATGTAATGTATGGTGTTTCTTTGCTTTTGTTATTAATTGCCTTATATAATTGGCTGCTCCCATGTTAGGGGCATAGATATTTACAATTGTTAGATCTTCTTGTTGGATAGACCCTTTAAGTAGGATATAGTGTCCTTCCTCATCTCTTATTACAGTCTTTGGTTTAAAATCTAATTTGTCTTATATAAGGATTGCCATTTGGGTAAATTTCTTAAACAGAACACAAAATGCACTAACCGTAATAGCCAAGTTTAACATATTGGACTTAATTAAAACAAGAGCATCTGTTCACCAAAAGAAACTATCAATCAAGTAAAAATGTAATCTACACACTAGGAAAAAAAATATTTTCAGCATATACATCTAATGAAGACTACATAAAACTTTCCAAAAACAGTTTTAAAAAAATAAAACCGTTATTTTTCTAGGGACTTCTTTAGTATGAGGCATTCGTCTTTGCTATCTCCTGATATACCATGTAATTTATGTCTTATTTGCTAGAATTTAGTTGGAAGATCACACACAGCTACAAGTGCAGGTAAGAAAGATACACTTCATTTTTATTTTGGCCATGTGTCCAGATGTTCTTACCACAAAATTCAGAAATGTGTATAGAGTTAGGCAGGCACTAATCCTTGAAATACAATTTTGATGTACACAGTGTGACTACTATGTTATTCAATTACTTCACTGAAGATAACTTTTATGCTATGTTTTTTTTCCCCTAAGTTCTGGTTGTGGGAGAGGCTTAGAAATTAAAAGCTAAATAAAACAGGGGCCCCTGGATGGCTCAGTCAGTTAAACATCTGCCTTCAGCTCAGGTCATGATCTCGGGATCCTGGGATTGAACCTAGCAATAGGCTCCCTGCTCAACAGGGAGTCTGTTCTCCCTCTGCCCCTCCTCCCCTCCTTGGTTCTCTTTCTCTCAAATGAATAAATAAAATCTTAAAAAAGAAAGTTAAATAAAACATTGCCCCTGTTCTCAAGGAACTGATATTCTAGTAGGGGAAGGTGAAATGCATAAATAATCTTAACATTTTTTTTAATTATAATGTATTGATATTTGAGTTCACATTTGGAAAAGACTGTTCCAGAAGAGTTTTGAATAACTTCATTAAGAAATATTTCAAGGTAGAGGAAACTCATAGATGCATTCATAAAGCTGGAATATTTTAGGTAGCTATGAAAAAAAATAAGTAGTTCAGTTTTTCTAAAGAAGTGTGAATGTAGTAGGCCTTAACTGTCAAATCTGGACCTTTACTCATTAAGGAAGGAGAACCCATTAAAATTTCTGAGCCATGATGCTTAAATTGTGTGTGTGTGTATATGTGCACGTGTGTATGTTGAATTCACTATTATTTTGTGTCACATCACATTCTTTTTTTTAAAGATTTGTTTATTTGAGAGATAGAGAGCATGTACATGTGTGCGCACATGAGTTGGGGGAGGGGCAGAAGGAGAGAATCTTCAAGCAGACTCCCTGCTGACTACAGAGCCCAATGCGGGGCTTGATCTCATGACCCATGAGATCATAACCTGAGCCGAAACCAAGTTGGATGCTTAACTGACTGACCCACCCAGGCACCCCTCACATCACATTCTTAAAGTCACATATTAAAAATACTTTTAGGATTAATGATGTGGTACAAACATCATATAGACTAATGTGGTCTCTAAACTTCCAATGTTAGTTATTGGTTAGGTTTAGAGATAGACCTTTTTTATACCACATATTCTTGTGAAAACATTTCATCTAAAATTTCAAGCAGCTCTTCCCTCTAAAGATGGCATATTATTTTACAAATATTTTTCTCTCTTTGTGAAACTATGTGAAACTCAGGGTAATGAGATTATGTAAAAATAAGCCTACAAGTATGAAGAATAGGAAAAAAAGACAACTAAAAAGGATTGTGGAAGTTGGAAAATGTGTAGATGAGTAAAAAATAATATGGTGGACCTCAAAGCACTGAACTCTAAACCAGCAATGGGGATACTTGAGAACCAACTAGACTTACACTGAAGAACTACCAGAAGTCTCAAGGCTTCACAGTGCCAGATAGCTTTCACAAGTGGGGTGAAAAGCTGAACGTAGTAAGATTGGTCAAAAGTTGATTAAAGAAGTTGGATCCCCATATCCTTGCCACCATTCTGTATAGCTCAATGCCTACACTCTTTATTTCTTTAAAGGACTAAATGTTTAGTTCTCTGGAGAAAGTAAAATAGAATGTTTCTGGAGTGGATGACAGACCAGCTATGAATAGGTTGCTGAATGCTAATAACACAAATTCCAGTTGGTTTCCTCTGGGCAGAGCATTTCCTAATAAACTGATGGATACCAGAGCAAACTCTAAATTCTTCATAGAGGAATGATCTCACCGACTGGTTGCTCTCAGTCATCTTTGTAATCTCCCACTTCTAAGTCTGAGAATGCAGCCTGGGATTAGCACACAAGTGAGGAAAGCCTCTCTATGAAAGATAAAATCCACACACAGGAAAAAAGAAATCTATTTGGGGAAAAAAGACTACTTATGGAGATGAAACTTAAAAAAAATTAACATCTTCAGGAACAGAAGATCTTATAAACATATAACAAGAAAACAGAACAGAAAATAATAAGAAACTCTTTGAAAAAAATTTAGGAAAAATGAGAAGCTTAGTGCAAAGGCTAGAATATAAAGTTGTAGACTATACCAAAAAGTAGAGCTACTTGATAGATAGATAGATAGATAGATAGATAGATAGATAGATGATAAATAGATAGATAGATGATAGAAAATAAGAAACATAGAACCAGTCCAGGAGGTTCAATATGAATAAGCACATTTCCAGGCTAGCAAACAAACAAACAAATTAAGGAGAGAGGAAGAAAAAATAGTCAACAAAACAAGAGAAGAAAATGTCAAGATAAAAGAAAGACCATATATTTCCAGATTGAAATATTTGAATATTGAATATTGAAAGAGACCAAGTGATCAAAGCAAAATTAGAAATTAGACCGACACCAGTATATAATGATAAAAATTCAAAACTTTGTGGCCAAGAGAAGATCTTATCAGCTGAAAATGGAAGAAGGGTACAAAACAAACTATAATCATAACAACAAAATAATTCACATAAAATGGTTAGGAATAAAAAGGATGTTAAGTTAAAAGCTCGGCGATGATGTACACTTCAAAAATTGGAGGAAAAAAGATACTTATTCTAGAATTCTATTCCCAGCAAAATTATCAATCCAGCATGAGGGTAGAATAATTACTTCCACTCACATACATTTAAAATCTCAGTCTAAATCTATATCTAAACCTCTACCTGTACCTGTATCTATCTCCCAGTTATCCTTCATTGGGAAACTATTCTAGATGTTTTAAACAAAATCAAAGAAGTGAAACAATAAAGAGAAAGGGATAGAATACAGGAAATTGGTCTTTTATTTTTTATTTTTATTTATTTGTTTATGTTTTGAGAGAGGGGAGGGGGCAGAGAGAGAGGGAGTGAGAGAATCTTAAGCAGGTTCCATGCCCAGCATGAAACCCGATGCAGGGCTTGATCTCACCGCCTTGAGATAATGACCTGAGCCAAAATTAAGAGTCAGATGCTTAACTGACTGAGCCACCCAGGCACCCTGGAAATTGGTCTTATAATACAGAAAGAGCAAGTAAAAGAAAGCCCCTGAACAAAGGTGAAAAAATATGCCTAAATGAGCCCTGTGAACTACCCTTAGCAAGCAACCTATCAAGATTATGCACATCGGGTAACACCCATGTGAGTTTTCTCTAAGAAGATGCAATGCATACGATACTTGTCTTATTAGAGAAAACAGTTGAACGGTAGACTGTTTGGGATTGACTTAGTGATTATATAGAAAAGTAAGCCAACCAATGTGGTTTAATTATGTATAGCTTTACATGGACATCATTATGTTAATACTGAGCAAATATGAAATCATGGTATAGCTCTGTTGTGAGGTTAAGGGCATGGAAAGGATGTGCATGTGTGATGTGTACAGGAAGAGAAAAGAAGCTAAAACCTCATTCTCCATTGTGGGACATCAACAGATCATGCTTAAAACAAAATCGTTAAATAGCAATATAGGCATGTTATATAGAAAAATAAAGGTAAATATCAAGAGAATTAGAATCTAATAGAATCAGAGTGGTTGTCTTTGGGGAAGGGAATTCAAGATGGGAGATGGATGACAATTATTATTCCTCAAAACAAACATTGTTAAACTAACTCAAAATTACATACATGTGCAACTTTGATACAAAGTAAAAATTAAAACTGAACACATTTCAGAAATGGCTTTAGTAATGCCTGTTAATTATCAAGAGTTGGCATAACATGAGAGAAAGTATACTAGCTTGCCAGCAAGATATCACCGAGATCAAATACCACTTTCACTGCTATCTGTGTAGCAATGAAAAAAAATGACATAATTCAGGCAGTATTCACTGAATACTAGCCACCATATAAAGTTATCATTTTTTTCACCTCTTGTCTTCATAGCAACACTATTAAATAATTACTATTATTGCCCATATGTTTCAGGGAAAATATGGGCTTTTAGAGAATTTTTTTCTCAGTTAAAACTTATTTTTTCTAATTGAATAGAGTTGATACACAATGTTACATTAGTTTTAGGTGTACAACATAGTGATCTGACAACTCCATACGTTATGCTCTGCTCACCCACAGGTGATATCTATCACCATACACCACTATTATAAAACTATTGACTATATTTTGTGTTATCCACACTTACAAAATTAGGAAGGGAGAGTGTCAGGCAAAATTGGACCCATATGTTTCTGAATATAAAACTCTATAACTGTCTGGAAAAGTTAAACGTTTGCATTAGTTGGGTTTTTCTCGAAGCTGACTCCAGACAAGGATTTGAGTATGTGTGGTCAAGAGAGGAACAAGGATCCATGATAGGGAAGGGATGGCAGGCAGCCAGCAAAGGATATTTATTATTCAGCCAACAGCCATTGTGGATCAATCGCTACAGCTTAATCTTTCTGGGGAGATTCTAGGATCCAGGGGTAAGACTTGCTTCAGAGATTTCCCACAGGAGGGTCCAAGGAGAAGGGGAATTTTGTATAAAATACCAGCTGTCATTGGTTGAGAGTTTCTAAGGAGAGGGGGCTGTTAATTCCCTAGAATTTCTGAACAGGAAGGTTTGGGTGGCCAAACAGCCTTTAGAGGAAAAAAAAAAAAAAAACAAGAAGAGAAAAAGGAAAAGAAAGGCAGGGGTTTGGCAGTTGGAAGTCAGACTGGAGATCTCTTACATGATAAGGACTTGGGGATACGGTCAAGGAACCAATAGCATTTCTCAGAGGCCCCTAACAATCCCAAATCTAAGTTGATTAACAAAATAAAAGTGTGTTTCTTATTCCCATCACAATTTAACACAGTAGAGAGGAAGTGGGTGCATGTGGCTTCTAAGTCACAATCGTTCATAGCCCGGCTTTCTTCCATGTAGGTGTTGTGCAGTCTTTTGGCTTTAGTTTTCTGGACTCAATGCATCTAGCTAGCCCATGAGCTGAGAGAAGGTGAGGGAATTCGGCAGGAAGCTGTATGGGCAAGTTCTCTAAGTACCCCTAGCACTTCTGCTTACATACCTTTCAATCACAAGATTGAATCTTATTGTCAGGAAGCATTAGAAATGTAGTCTAAATGTTTGTCCTGGAAGAAAAGAACTCACATTTGGTGATAATCAATCACAGTCATCAAATAATTATTACACCATGCTACTCACATAAGCTCACCTTGATATGCCTAATAAACATACATATGCATACACATACATACATACATGTACATATATCTATTGCTCTACCTGGCAATTGCAAGCTATTAATTAGAATTTTGCCCTCATAGAAACCATTTTTACACATAGGCTCATCATTTTTTAAAAATTTCATATTAGAACTAAACACATTTTATTTGGATTTCACTGGATTGCATTTACCTTAGGGTAAGGTAACATAGGTTTCATTGACCTTAATTCATTCAGCAAATTAAGCTATAGTATCCTGTAAGGGGATTTATCTTCCACATAAACAGAATTTTATTTGCCATTTTAACTTAAAAAATCAACAGAATATTATTGCACACATTTATTTCTCCTAAACATTAAAGAACAATTAAAAATATGTGCTAGCCTGAATATTTTTGAAGAGTGGTTCTGTGAACATTTTAAAATGCTATCTGTACATCAGCAGAGACACATTTCCCGGTCCGGAAAGTGCTCCCGTATGGCAGGTCATTTTCACATTGCATAGAATGTATTTTGACTGTTGCTATTGAATTCACTTTGCTGTGCTGAAAGCCTCTTGTGTTTGAGTATAAAAATATCTGAATTTCAGCAAACTAAAGTATTGACCTGGAATGTTTTTTTAGTAAGTTAGGGATATAATAATAATAAAAAAACCTGTACAAGCCATACGAGACCCTTGAAATATTATAATTGTAAAGTTAATTTAAAAGAGCAGGAAGATAGGACTGTATGAGGTTTAGAAAAATCACATAATATTAACTTGCTGATTTGGCTACCAGATAGGCAAGTTGCACAAATGGAACTTTTATTTATACCAAATTCCTCCTCCTTTTCTTTCAATAGAGAGGAAGAGGAGTAGGAGAGAGAGAGATCCAAAAGAATATAGAGGATAGAAATATCAAAATTTGGGCCTGTATCATACCTCAATGAGTTGTCTTTTTCCTGTCGTATGAAAGAAGAGGCCAAACAGAGTGAATACACCATCAATTTTCTCTTGGGAGAGAATGTACTTTACTACTCAACTATGAAGGTCTAGCTCTGGAAAGGAGTATGGATGCCATTGCTACAATCAGACGCAATATTTTTCTAGGCTAATGAGCCATCAGGCCAACATCTGGGTAGCTAGTATGGTGTATATTATTATTATTACACCATGATTTGATATAGCTGGGCAATTTGATTGTGGTTGGAACACTATGTGTGTTCATTTATTTGGATTACCTAGACTAGTGATGCTCAATCAGGGGTGATTTTTTCCCCCAGAGGAAATTTCTAGAGACATTTTTCGTTGCTAAGACTATAAGGGGTTGCTTCTGGGATCTAGCAGGTTGAGGCCAGGGTTACTGCTAATCATCCTACAATACACAGGACAGTTCCTCACAACAAAGAATTACCTGGCCCCAGATGTATGTAACGCAGAGGTTGAGAAACGCTGACATAACTCTTCCTTTCCTATACATAATATGTGAAAAGAGTCTCTACTTCACATAAGGATTAAAAATCAGAGTCAAGCATCAATTTATCAGGTCCTATTTCAGTCATAAAATAGTTGACAACTGATTATGCATTAGAATTGTAGTTCATTTCTCCCATGCTCTAATCCCTGCCATTGGGAACAAATTACCTATCACTAAGCTCTCTTTTGTTTTGCTCTGTTTATTTTGGACCATCAATTTCTACATACTCTCTATGCTTGACCCTCCTGGCACCAACCCCTCTCACAGGTGTGCTGGCCCCATGCTATTGCCCGCTGGATCCATCATCCTTCAAAGTCAGACACAAGCCAGTGGAGTGAAGGCCCTGCGTGGGAAATGCGAACATTCATTTCTCCACGGTCCCTGCCCAAAGTTCTTGCAGCTTATTTCACTCCATCAAGCAACCATGGTCATGGGAGGATGGAGGAGACATCAGACAGGCCAGATGGCAATGTCTTCTCCTCCGGTTTTGGTTGTTGCTTCCTGTTCTTCTTCCTATTGCTTCATCACTTGGCTGGAAAGTCCTACCAGGGGTTCAGATTTGGCTGGCTGTGTAATGCTTCCGTTCACTTATGAATGATGAACTTGTTATTCAATATTAATGTGTCCTATGAACAATATTGCCTTGTAAATTGGGCAGATTATCAAGCTGGAAGTCTGGTCTAAAACTAAATGGAACTGTCCTATTTCAAGAGTCTTGACTTTGTGTTACTGAGAACCTAGAAAGCATTGGTTCAGGAATTAAATTCTCTGTTTTAGTGTATTGTAAAATTATATATAGTTCAACTAGTTGCTTCAACTAGTTGAGGGTCAACTCTCATGAAACTTTCTGGAAAGTAGTTTCAAAGGTGGGGAGAACTTGTTTAATCATATTTGCATTCAAATCATTACATAAACACAGCTCATGTTTTCTAGATGATATAAGCATGAGCTGTGTTTATGTAATGATTTGAATGATATCCGAAAGTAACCCAAACCTGAGAATTGGAGTCTTATCATTTGAGGAGGTGATATATTGGAAGAGAAACAAGATGTGGGCTTTGAAGTGAGACAGTGCCGACTTCAAATCATCCCTCTGCCACTACCTCGGCCTCTATAATCTGTGCAAGGCTAGTTAACCTTTCTGAGCTTCAGGTTCTGCATCTGTAAAATGGAGAGGGTAACTCCAAACTCATAGCGTTACCAGGATTACAAAGTTGCAAGGATTACAGTGTGTGTGTGTGTGTAATATTTATTTACACATATCTGTGTCTATGTATATAAATGCGTCCACAATATTTATCTACATATCTACACACACATATGCATGCATGTGTACACATGCACGTGTGCACATGCATGTGCACGCACACACACACACACATATCTCCTGGTATAGTACATGTTCCTCCAAAACATGTTAGTTCATTCTCACTTCCGGATAGAGCAAGATACAACAAGGCACTGGATTAGAATAAGACTTAAGAAAAAAACCAACTTTGAGCCTTGATCTTCTCCTTCCTAGCCGTGTGAATTTAGACAGTCAGCAAACTTCTCTGGGACACAATTTCCTGAGTAGTAAAATAAGGCTACTGGAACATTAAATGGTATCAGACCATTGTATGCTTTCAGACGACTAACCATGGGGCTGTATCTCCAGATGGAAGCTCACTTAGAAACCCAGTACGTAAAGGAGATAATTTGTGGAATTCAAGGGGGTTGAAAAAGGCTCCTCTGTGGGCTCTGCAGAGTACGATTTGGAAATCATTAAGTTTTATGACCCTCAAGAGTCTTTCAGTTCTAAAATACTCTAACAAGTCTTAGCTCAGATGAGGTCCTACTTACAGATAAGGATTGATTAATATTATCATTCTAACTTGACCA
This sequence comes from Leptonychotes weddellii, assembly GCF_054177405.1. NCBI lineage: Eukaryota > Metazoa > Chordata > Mammalia > Carnivora > Phocidae > Leptonychotes > Leptonychotes weddellii. Next base: position 158,540,590 of record NC_138370.1, on the reverse strand, counting down.
GTTGAAGTTGTATATGATATATGCTACTTCAGTAGCTGAAATGCCTAAATGTTGGGTATGACCTCAACTGCAGAAGTTCAGAGACTATGTTTCTGGCATAATTCAAGTCATCTGCTAGCTATAAAAAACTTACAGGATAATACACATAGAATTCCTTTGAGAAGTCTAATTCTCTGTGCTTATGCATGCATAAGAGTTTGTTCTTATTATTCCTCACTTCCTCTAACCCTATTTTATAACCCTATCCTTAAGGAAACACTTCTGTTTGATTGCAAAAACAAAACAAAAATAACAACAACAAAAACCACATTGGGCTTTGCTGTGGGCTGAATTGTGCACCCGCCTTCCAAATTTATATGCTCAAGCTCTAACCCCCAGTGCCTCAACATTTTGAAGATAAGACCTTTTAAAAGTTAATTAAAGTTAAAGTGAGACCGTTAGGGTGTGCCCCAATTGAATCTGACTGGTGTCCTTCTAAGAAGAGTAAATTTGGCCATGCAAAGAGAGACGCCAAGGATGTGTGTGCACAGAGAAAGTACCATAGGAGACCTGAGAGAAAATGGCTATCTGGAAGCTAAGGAGAGGGGCCTAGAAGAAACAAACCCTACCAGCACCTTGATCTTGGACTTCCAGGGTCTAGAACTGTGAGAAAATACATTTCTGTGGTTTAAGCCACCCGGTCTGTGGTAGTTTAAGACATCACTATTAAAGTAACACATATTTCATGTGCCACTTTAAAATACTACTACTTTAGGGTATCCAGAGTAACATTTTGAAGGGGACAATTTCTGATGTGGGTTATTTTATTTCATTTTATTATTTTATTTATTATTATGTTTAATTAGCCAGCATATAGTACATCACTAGTTTTTGATGTAGTGTTCAATGATTCATTAGCTGTGTATAACACCCAGTGCTCATCACCACATGTGCCCTCCTTAATACCTATCACCCGGTTACCCCACCCTAATCTGGTGTAGTTCTTAGATGTAAAATCAGTAACTTAAAATTCAGAATGGATTGAGAAAGAAGTCATTTAATGTGTTGTTTTCTCCACATCACTGTTCAGATTGTAGTTCTTCACCACAATCTGAAATTTAATTCTTCATTTACTTTCTACAACTCCATCAAACTAGAATATCATCTTAATGAAGGCAGGGAGTGTGCAGTTTGTTCAATATTTCATCATCAACTGTCAGGAGAGCACCTGGAGTAAAATAAGAGTTCAATACAAAATTGTCAAGGGGCGCCTGGGTGGCTCAGTTGGTCATCATCCTGTGGTCCTGGGGTAGAGCTCAGCATGGGGTTCCCTGCTCAGTGGGGAGTCTGTTTCTCCCTCTTGCTCTTTGCTTCCTTCCACTCACGCTCTTTCTTCTCTCTCAAATAAATAAATAAAATCTTTAAAAAATTGTCAAATTATCACTAGATTAAATCATACAGTTTTGAGTAATTTATCATCATAGATTAGTAGGAATGACATGATTTACTTCATCATGAAGCAGGTAAGCATTAAAGCAATCAAAATACAACCACCAGCAGCTTTTAATTATTTATGATGGAGAGTCAACTATAATATTCTGCCTTACACAGACAAGGGAAGATTTTGAAGGGTTAACAATGGTTGAAATATGTTTTGATATTCTTTTAAAATGCAGTGTGTTTACCACACATTTATGAAGTGTGAAATTCAAGACTGTTGCCTGAAAACCCAAAAGCACTTTAGGGTTTTTATAAAGATGTCTGAATTTTGGTAAACATTTTTTGTGCAGTCTCTAGAGACATTGTTTAACTTAAGTTATAAGGGACCTTTAGACCCAACAAACATGTCTCAAGAAGTGTATTTTAGTTTATTTGAAGTGGGAAGTAAATGAGTGATAAATTTTGTTTATTTTTTAGCTGTGAGAAAAATGCAAGTTCATAGCATGATGTTGTTAATTGACTGGTAAAAATTTAGACTGGATGTTCAAAGAGTTAATGTTTCAGCAAGTGTTCAATATATCAAAATGTGTCTATTTCTGAGAAGCTGAGTTTAAAATCTTCCAAGTACATAAATTACTGGTAAAAGCAATTATGAACTTCTGCTTTTGTCTTTGTAAGACAAAAGACTTCTAGTGACAAATTTTGAAAACTAATTCATGGACTTCATAAACAGAATTACATTTGGCAGTGTACATTGTATTCTGTTCATTGCATAGTTAGCATATATATTTTAATTTTTTTCTGAAATGTGGTATTTTATCAATAACCTAATCATGATTTTTGGGGTTTTATATTTTAATTATTTTTGTTGTGTTATTCTTTCTCATTAAATTTCCTGTAGCAGTTCAAAGCATAATTTCAAATTTTGGCAGGCTGCAGTAGTAATCTCAATCCTGCCACTTGCTAATTGTATGACCTTTCTGAGCCTCAATTTTCTTATCGTTATATATTATAATAGTGCATATATTTCAATTACCTTGAAGAATAAATAATATAATACATGTAACACTGATATTGACTAACACATATATTCAAGACATTGTAACTATTTTTATTTTTGTTTTTGTAGGATTTTCATTTGTGTGTGTGTGTGAATGAGAGAGTTACTTACAGGCTTAGTCTAGACATTTGGGTTACCCCAGTTCTAGCACTAGTAGATGCTAATCAATGTTTAATTTGTTTTTATTCAAGATTTTGATAATTTACTCTTCATGAAATTAACATTATAGGTAATACTTTACAAATTATTCTATTTGTAGAAGATTGTGTAATATTTTTCATAGCTACTAAGAGAATAGCTTGTCTGTACCTGTAAGTAAACAGTACAACAAAGATATTTGCTAGTTTTTTTAAATAAAGGAATTATTACTTTATTTTAAATTTTCAGACTTTTTTTGGAAAATATCATCACCCTCTATGCTATGAACAAATCCATCATCTCCAAAAGTTTCCTCCTGTCCTCTTTATTATTATTATATTACCTTTTTGTGTTAAGAACTCTTAACCTGGGACACCTGGGTGGCTCAGTTGGTTAAGTGTCTGACTTCGGCTCAGGTCATGATCTCAGGGTCCTGGGATTGAGCGCCCTGCATCGGGCTACCTGCTCAGTGGGGGAGTCTGCTTCTACCTCTGCCCCTCCCCACTGATCCTTCTATCTCTCGCTCATTCTCTCTCACTCTCAAATAAATAAATAAAATCTTAAAAAAAAGAACACTTAAAATAAGATCTTTTTGAGGCTAAATAGTTTTTTTTAATCTGAAAATAAGTTATGTGGTTTTGTATAAATCTATTGTAGCAGATTGGGTTTTCCAGGAGCCAGACTTTGAGATAGAAATTTACATGCAGCAATGTTAGTGTCACACTTAGGATCAACAATGAGGAGGAAGGAGTGAATAAAACAAGATTGGGCAGAAGGAGATGTTGGGCTGTGATAAGTAACAATAAAGATTTTAGCCAGTCCATGGGTCTTTGTGTTCCTGCACTGACTGGAGGTTGCCCCAAGACACGAGTATGACCTTGGAGGAGGTGACCCTCTTTAGATGAGGACAATCACTGGGAAGGTGGCAGCTTTAGGGAGGTAAAGCATGTGATAGGAACCTGGATTCCATGTTGATGTACCCATGCCTGCACTTCTTTTGCTCTAAAGTGGTTTTAATGCAAAGTTACTAAGCATCCTGTGTCATAGACCATTAGTCTTTGAATAGTGGTCCATTAGTCTTTGATTTGTATCCATTAGTCACTGAATAGTAGTGCTAGATTAGGCTCTTCTGGAAGGAAAGGCAAAATCATACTCAGTATATGTATTAATGTCAATCAAAAAGAACTGCTACTCCTTCCAGAGTAGAATATGTCCAGTGGAATCAGTCTTCCACCAAGTGGTTATTTGGACTCCTGCAGGAATGGTGTCATACTGGGGAATTAGCATCGGTCTTGTTTGTTGGCAGTTGTGATGAAGTTTTAGAATATAAGTGAGGTTCGGTGGGGTGAAGTCCGGAGCTGACCACCAAGAAAGAATTCTTAAGACATCTTTGGTGCAAAAAGGTGATTTTATTAAAGCACGGGGACAGGACCCGTGGGCAGAAAGAGCTGCCCTAGGTTTGTGAGGCATGGTTGATTATATACTTGGGAGCTGGGGAGGTGATCAGAAGGACTGTCACATGCTAAAGAAGACTCTCAGGATAATGGAGACCTGGTTATTGTCAAGCCAAGCTGTTTTTCCCTCTAATGAGGCATTAACATGAAGACAGTTGGGAGTTTCCTGGAGGAGTGTTACATTCCTCCTATCACAGGACCTTGTCAAGGGCTTTAGGTTTAGAAGAAATTCAATTTTATTTACATTTCCTTCCACTTCAGCTTCCCTCAATTTTATGGAGGGGAGGGTGATGTTAGGGCTTCAGGAACTGAGTTATGAGTCTCTGGGAGTTAGGCTGTTGATAAGAAAGCTTCTTCTTTGTAAATCACTAGAACATTTGTAAACTGAGGGAGACTCCTGTCCTGCAGGACAGTGATCTCTTATCAGTTAACAATTTGTTCTTCCTTTAGGGCAGCCAGGAGTGCCTGAGGAATGTCACACATATCATGGCGGGGAGGGGGCGTTCTGCTTTGTTCTCAGCTAACCTTCTGATCCCTCGTCACTTGGACTTTTAGCAGCAGCTGTGATGAGAGAGGACCCATGTTCTTGGACGCAAACATCCCTGGTAGGCATGGCTACCCAGTTCATGGGCCCATTGTGCTGATGGACATCATCTGGATAATGCCAACTGACTTAGTCAATCTATCTAGCTGTTTAGTGCTTTTCTAGGGTAGGTATTTTCTGATATGCATTGACATGTGATATAAAGATGGTCACAGTTCATGCCTATTTTCAATATGTCTATTCCACAGACTCCATTGTGCTCCCATCCGAATCCTTCCAAGTCATTTATCCCTTAGTCAAGCCACTCACCAATGTTCATAAGTCTATATAAATTCTTTTTATTTTTATTTTTATTTATTTATTTGAGAGAGAGAATGAGAGAGAGAGAGCATGAGAGGGGGGAGGGTCAGAGGGAGCAGCAGACTCCCTGCCGAGCTTGAAGCCGGATGTGGGACTCGATCCCGGGACTCCAGGATCATGACCTGAGCCGAAGGCAGTTGCTTAACCAACTGAGCCACCCAGGCATCCCAAGTCTATATAAATTCTAAAAAGTGGACACATCTCTTTCTACATAAAGTGAATGGTCATGTCAACCATCCAAATATCGATCCAATGAAAGAATTTCCCCTCACTGTTGTTTTTCAGGGCCACCTCCCAGTGGGATTAGAGGCAGTAAAGTCCATTTAAATGTGAGCTGCTGATAAAATAGTGATGGATGACATGGAGGCCCTGGCCACCTGCTCATGCCTTCCTATCCTGTTCATGTGTAATCCTGAATGAAGCACTTCTGTACCATAATGGATTACTGTTAGGCACCCTTGACCTTATGAAGCAGTGGGCCTGGCAAAAGCCAAGTGGGATGGTCAGTTTATGTGTCAACTTGGTTAGGCCACAGTCCCATATTATTCAATCAAATGCTTATCTAGGTGTTGCTTTGGGAATATTTTGTAGATGTAATTAACATCAATGATCAGTTGACTTTAAGTAAAAAAGATTATCCTAGATAATCTGGGTGAGCTAGATCTAATTAATTCAAAGGCTTTAGGAATAGAATTGATATTTCCCTGAGGAAGAAGAAATTCTCCCTGTGGACTGAAGCCTAGGCTCCTTCCTGAAAGTTCTGTTATCTTCCTGATGGTCTGGCTTATGATTTCTGACTCGCCTAGCCAGCCCCCCAAATCATAAAAGCTAGTTTCTTTAGTTTCTTGCAATAAATCTCCTCTCTCTCACTATATATATATATATATATATATATATATATATATACTGTTTTCCAAAAAGTATATAATTCTCTAGTGCAGGTGGCATAACCTTTATCCAGAATTTTAATAGTTTATTCTGATTCTTTTGGGCTTGCCGTTAATCCCACACAACCTTTTCCCCCTAACACAGATACCTCCAGGTACTACTCTTCTGGATCATATGATCATATGGTCATATTGGCAGGGCTTCATGCACCACAGTCTGAGAGCATGCTCTTCCTAGGCTCTACTCAAAATTGGGAGCATTTTGTCATCTGATATATGGATTGGAATAGTATTCCCAGAAATGAAATATTCTACCTCTAAAACCTAAGAGGTGTAACAAGTATTACACTTAATTCTTAGCGGTGAGAGGTACAAATGCAAAAATGTATCCTTTATACTTGAGAGGATGCCCTGGCATGGCCTGGAACCCCAGAACTTCTCTAAGCCCCCCTAATATAGTCAACATCCAAATATTTGTAGAGATTATCTCATATCATCTGCAGTCTATTTGTCTTCCAAGGGTTTCAACCGCTTGCCACTTCTTGTTCATCTAGTCTCATTAGGTTGAAGTCATCCATCTGTGCAATTTCCACTTGGTCCAGTTCCCTTTGGATGATTTGTTATAGGAGAGTAGTGTTATCACAGACCTGTGGCAAGAAAGGTACACTTTTTCCCCACTATCTGAAAGTAACCCATTCCTTTTTTTTTTTTTAAATGTTTTATTTATTTATTCATGAGAGTCAGAGAGACAGAGAGGCAGAGGCAGAGGGAGAAGCAGGCTCCCCGCCTAGCAGGGAGCCGGATGCGGGACTCGATCCCAGGACCCCGGGATCACGACCTGAGCCGAAGGCAGACGCCAACCATCTGAGCCACCCAGGCGCCCTGAAAGTAACCCATTCCTATGAAAACTTTTGTAAGCCGAAATGGCATAAAGCAAAAAAGCAATTACCATTAATTTATATGGAAAGTTTTTGGGTGTTCCCAGACTCCAAAAATAATCTCTTAGGCTCTTCTGATACCTTACACCATAACTTGCTAAGGGATGCACAAAAGAAATCAAGATAAAGCTCAGATGCTCACAGACACAGCTCAAAGCTAATTCAGCTTGATGCCAAGATGCTGAGTGTAGTTTCTGGGGGAGAAGCTTGGTGGCCCAGCTCCTGCTGCTGCAGGCGCAGGCTGCTTCTACAATGGCTAGCCGCAAAACAAACACTGACTGCTATTTTAGCTTTTCATCCTTTTACATAAAACAAATATCCTCTTTGAACTTCAATCAGTTAGTGAAAACAGGTATTAACGCAGATATTTTGTAAATGCAAAGTGGTGTAATGTGAACTTTTGAAAAGTGGGAGAAACCTGTATACTATTATTTGTTTTAAGTGAACACTTAGAAATAGCATTTCTGATCTTTTTTTTTTTTTTTTTTTTTTTTGACAGAGAGAGATAGTGACAGCAGGAACACAAGCAGGGGGAGTGGGAGAGGGAGAAGCAGGCTTCCTGCCAAGCAGGGAGCCCGATGTAGGACTCGATCCCGGGACTCCGGGATCATGACCTGAGCCGAAGGCAGATGCTTAACGACTGAGCCACCCAGGCGCCCTCTGATCTTTGTTTTTGATAGGGAGGGAATAAAATATATCTGCAAGATCGCTGGTTGCATACTATATACCTGAGGCTGTGTTAATATGATCTAGCAAAGACTCCTCATACCACACAACTGTAACTGGGGTTACTACATGGTTGAGATAGCAGTATTCAATGCCATCCTCCAGAATCCATCTGGAATTTTTAGAGACATGAATTAAATGGAAATATTATGGACATCACCACCCAAAGAATAACACTAACCTCTACCATTCCCTCCAAGATACGATATTGCTTTACATTTTTCTATTTTGGCTGGTGGCAGAATGCTTTTGGAGGTTACCACTTGACCTTCCCGCAATGATAGTTCTTATTTCTTAGGGCAAGGAGTCAATGTAGGACCTGCCAACTCCAAGTATAGCCACTATATTTTATATTTAGGAACATATTAAAATAGATTTGGGTAGGAAAATTACTACCAGGCGGGCTCATGGATGAAGTGGACCCACTGTCAGCCACACTTGGCCAAGATTCCATGTATTATCTGGGCTCCATAACCCCCCACTCTAATACAAGAGCTTGATGATACTTTGGCTCCTTGGTTATTAATGCCAGGTTGGACTTTACATATGACAGTCCTCAATATCATTGGGTATTTTGCTTTCCCTACTATATAATTCCTGAATTCAGTGGCTGTGGGTGCCTTTAAAGAAGGAATAGGGGAATAATAGCCACATATTCTTTTTTTTTAAATTTTATTATGTTACGTTAGTCACTATACAATACATCATTAGTTTTTGATGTGGTGATCCACGATCCATTGTTTTCGTATAACACCTAGTGCTTCATGGAGTATGTGCCCTCCTTAATACCCATCACCGGGCTAACCCATCCCCCTGCCCCCCTCCCCTCTAAAACCCTCAGTTTGTTTCTCAGAGTCCATAGTCTCTCATGGTTCATCTCTCCCTCCGATTCCCCCCCTTCATTT
>NC_138370.1:158502073-158531659 GCF_054177405.1 Leptonychotes weddellii | reverse complement strand
GTGAAACCATATGATAATTGACTTTCTCTGCTTGACTTATTTCACTTAGCATAATCTCCTCCAGTCCCATCCATGTTGATGTAAAAGTTGGGTATTCATCCTTTCTGATGGCTGAGTAATATTCCATTGTATATATGGACCACATCTGATTTATCCATTCACCTGTTGAAGGATAGCCACATATTCTTGTCATAGCGTTGTAAGGTCCTTCCTTTTGGAAACTCGATGGCTTTAGTAGATGGGATCTGGGTCCAAAAATTAGCCAAATTCAGGAACTAGGCAAAGTACTGCAAATTTTTTATTGGGGTGGCTACTCTTACCTTCTTGATCATCAATCTTTAATTTCTTCTGTTTGCAAAGATTGAGAAATACTCTTATATCTTTATCTTGTTCACAGGGACAACATATTTTTACCCAATTCCATAGCTCTCCATATTTTATATGGAAACCCTATTGGTCCAGCAAAACTGTTGGGAAAATGATTTCAACCTTCTCAACCTTCTCTGAGTTTCTGCTACTTTTTTTATTAAATTTGATTGTTCTGCCCTCTGCTTTTATGAGATGGGACTATCTTTACATATTGCCAAAGAGGATCTCTTGGGACTTTATTGCTCACCCTTACATGGTTTTTTGTTTGTTTGTTTTTGAATTACCAATTGCCCTCAAAGTAGTAATCCAATCCTATTGCCTTTATAAACACTATTTTGCTGTGCATCTTAAAGGCCTGGTGCATTACCTCCATCCCTGCATGCCCTTCCAGCACATACCACTCCCCAGCAGTGAAAGTTTTAACAATTTCACTGCCACTGCATGCCAAAAGGATCAGGGCTTTGCCTGCTGCCAATAAAGAGCTTCTTGTTGACAGCCGGCTGGTAGGTGATCCAGTTTGCTTCCTTGGACCTTCTGGCATTAACCTCTGCAGATTTTGTTTCTCAGCTTCTGAGACAGAGATTTGTGCCCTTGAAATCAATGTCTGTGACAAAATGAAGAGCGCCGGAATGGGCAGAGGGGCAGAGGGAGAATTGAGGCTATGCTGAAGTGCCAAGACCAGCTCTGGAGCTGGCAGGACCCTGCAGAGCTTTCTCCTCATTGGATGTGGGATGCATCCGAGAAGGGGGTATTACCTTTAGGAAGATGGCTTGACCTTGGGGCGATTGTTGGGAGTCAGGGGTCACCAGAGGGCTGTAAGAGGTGAAATCCCCAGCAGCCAGGAGGAGGGATGTTTTGTTCCAAAGCATGCACACATGTGTGCGTGTGCCTGCGTGTATGTTTGAGGGGGAGGTCCATGTCTTGGGTCCACTACGTCTGCCTTTGCGTTTCATTCAGTGGGTGGAATATGTGATGACAATATTCTCTGTTACTTTCCACTCTGTCTTGTTTCCTGTTGTTCCAAAAAGTAACCCTTTTAGTTACATTAAGACAAATGAGGTAATCGTAGAAAGAATTTTAGGGAAATCAGGAAAGGTAGTTCAATTTTCCCGAGATGCTGCACAACTTTTTGAGGTAGTGGTGTCCGTTCTCACTTGAAGGTGTATCAGAGTACGGATTAGAACAAGGAGAGGGGAGAGGAGTTACTCTCTAGATTTTATAGGATGTCTTGTTGAATAAAATTCTGTAAAATATTTGATTTGAAACATCTCTAGAAAATGGTAAAGGTCATATTTAAGTGTAATTATAGGTCTTCATTCCAAACCCATCTTTTTTTTTTTTTAAGCTCTTGTATCTCAGTTCCTTTCTATTAGAATGGACTATGAAGTCCCCAAAGAATGCAGAATAAAGTCCTGGCAATGGGGAGGAAGATTTAATGCTTAGAAATATTAACTTCTGTTACCTTTATTCTATAAGCAATATGGAATTTTCAGACGACCTATCTTCAAGGTATTTACAAAATAACAGGAAGACATTATACCACCCCCTCCAAAAAAAGGGGGACTATTTCCTGGTGCTTGGAGTTTGCAGATCCAGGACAGCAGGTATGTCATTAACCTTTGAAATAATGTAGATAACATAGATGAATGTGGCTGTAGGCCTTATTTGAACTAGTTTTGTATTAAAAGAAGTGAGAGGAAGTGTTTATTTTTTTCTTTTAATGCAATTAAAACCTAAACTATCCAAATCCAGTATGAAGATTCACTTGCGTTCACTCACCATGGGAAATAACAGTGACTGCTTCCCAATTTCCATATGTGATATTCGAGTAGGTGAACACTTTCATCTCAAGTACTGTCATATGTATTTGCCCCTGTGAGCATCTTTTAGGTTTCTGCCATTAGATCAGCAAGTTGCCTTCAATGTGTGGTATTTTATCATGTTGCCTCCTGACGGTAAATTCCAATCCTTCCTTGGCTTGGCTGTGACCACCTGTTCTCCCACACCTGTTTCAATTTATAAACCATATGTTGTAGTCACAGCTGAGAACCGCTGTAGACATGATGTGATTTCTCATAAATATTTCATAAACTCAAAGTTTCTTGCACTCCAAAATAATTTGAAGGCACTGATTTTACTGAAAATCTCACAGAGAGTGACATACACTATTATCATCACTGTTATTTAGGCAAAGAAAGATGAAGTTTACAGCCTTATAAAATAACCTGTATCAATACTAGAATAGCACTACCTGGTATTTATGCTTTTCTACAAACACAACTGCAGCCTATGGTAAAATAATTCAAGTGCAGTAATTGGTCTGAAATCTACATATCCTTAGAAAATCTAGGGAAACAGATGTTTTCACATTGCGTTTCCTACATGGTATAAGAGACACACTTCACAAAACAAATATTCACCAAAAATCAGTGTATGGTAATTGACATGATGTTTTCATTATTTTGAGAATTTAAATCAAGTGAATTTTTACAAATCATAATTTGCAAGTAACAGAAAACTAAAATCAAATATGCTTAAATAATAATAATAAAAAATGTCTGGCTTATTAACTGAAGAGACAGGAGATAGAACTGTTGAATTGCAGGCTAGGATTGATTCAGGAATAAAAGAATTGTGGGCAACACTCTGCTTTTCTATCTCCACTTCTCAGCTCTGTTTCTACAGGAGAGCCTTCTGATTATATTTAGGGAATAGATGTTATTATTTCCTCAGCCTTCATTCTTTCCTGTCTAAGTCAAGTGCAAAAGAGTTTCTTAGGGTAGCAACATAAAACAAAAACGATAAAAACCAAGACAATAGCAAAGAAGAAAATTCCTTTCTCTCCAGAAGTCTCAAGAAACATTTCCCCTCATTTTATTGATTATAATCTAAATGATCATTTATGAAAGCAATATTTTGAACTGAGGAATGGGGTATGCTGAGCCAATCTGGAGCTAGCTGTAGGGATTAACCCCTCTGAGACTACATAGTTAATAATCCAGAAGGTGTGAATTCCCCCAACTGAGGATTAGGATACTTTTGTAGGGAGAGGGAAAAAGGATGTGAAAGAAGCCGATTTATATCTGCATCTATCTCTCTCTATTGCTATAGACATATACATACACCCACAAAGTTGAGATGATTCTGTGTTATTCTTTCTTGTTCTTTAGATTTGGGATTTATTGCTTTTCCATGTCAAGAAATAGTCTACAAAAAATGTTAGACTTCCCTTTGAGTGAAGACCAGGTGTTATTGCTAAATTGACCACTCTCCATTTTATGGATAAATAATATAAAACATCTTAATCTTATTTGCCTAGAATACTTTGAAAAGACATAATGACAAGTAGAACAACCAAACAATTTTGATGTGTAGGCATATTTCTTAATGAAAAAAGACTTGACCACAGTATGTGTAATAGTAATATAGCACTTACATTTCCCCACATTGTAGTATTTCTTTAGGGTATAAATTTCTCTTTTGTTGCAGAAATGCAGTTCATATTATTTCTTTCTGATTTAGTTCTTCATTTTCTTTGTTTCTTTATTTGGTCACAATTCTTTTACTTGTGAATCAATCCAGGCCTGAAATTAGGACAGATCTACCTCTTGTCTGTTCAATTACTAAGCCAGGCAATTTTCTTTATATTTCAGCCAGTTTGATTTTAGGTTTCTGTTACTTGCAAAGCATGATTTGTAAAATTTCACTTTATTTAAATTCTCAAAAATGAAAAACTGTACTTTGAATAATGCTTATCGTTCTGGCAATGGTGTGTCAATCAGATGCCTGTTATGCAAGTTTTGTGTCTTTTGCAGGTAGGAATGATCATGGAATGTTGGCTTTGGATAGTTTCCTCAGAGATCATCTGGGGGCGGGGAGCCATATCCAGCTCCTTGCCGGCGGTGTCTGGCCCTGTGAATTCTTCTACTCGTTTACTTGTCGCCTATGGCTGCTTTCACACTACAAAAGCAGAGCTGACTAGTTTTCACAAAGAACATATGGCCTGCAAATTCAAAAATATTTACTAACTGACTCTTTTCAGAATATGTTTGCCAACACCTGATCTAGACTATGGGTGGCAAATAGACTTCCTGATGCTTGAAATATTGGGTAAACTGATGGTAGTTTCCTTGAGGGCTCTCTGGAGGACAGGGGAGGAGCCCAGTGAAGGGCTGCTGAGGTCTGAGGTCTGTCATGAGGGTCCGAGGGGCCAGTGTTTGCTCATATGTTGGTATTAGCAATTACCCTCAGTATAAAAATAAAGGAGAACAATGTTTGTGTGAAAGGAAGGCTGTTCTAAGAGATGGGGATTTGTTTCTACCTTTTATTAACTGTGTGTCTTTGGGTAAACCATATAACTTCTTGGTCAATGTTCCCCCTCTGTAAACTGAAAAAGCACAACAATGCCCCACTTACTTATGTCATGGAGTGGTTGCCACCATCAAATGTGAAAACATGTGGGAATGTTTTCTATATTATTGGGCTAAGAGAAAGAAATATCAGTAATTACTGTATCATAACTCTTTGTTGGAAATGGCCACACAAATAACATCTCTACACCATGCAACTTTTGACTCTATGTTTCTTTTCTTTTTTTTTTTTTTAAGATTTTATTTATTTATTTGACAGAGAGAGACACAGTGAGAGAGGGAACACAAGCAGGGGGAGCGGGAGAGGGAGAAGCAGGCCCCCTGCTGAGCAGAGAGCCCGATGTGGGGCTCGATCCCAGGACCCTGGGATCATGACCTGAGCCGAAGGCAGACGCTTAACGACTGAGCCACCCAGGCGTCCCTTGACTCTATGTTTCTTATAGGATATATAATCTTTGTTCTAGAATTATTATATCATATATGCATATAAAATCTTTATTCTAGAATAATACCATATACACATATATATGTACACATTTAGAATCATACTATACATGCATGTATATGCATAGCATAATTCTAGAACAAAGAATACATATGTATATGTGATTCTAGTATAAAGATATGTATACACCCACACCTATTTTAAAGCCTCTTGAATAACAACAGAAGAATAATATAACATTTATATTACCAATGATGGTGATTTAATAAAACTAGTCAAAGTGACCTTAAAAATAAATGGTCACACTGGATAGAATTTCTCCTTTTCTTTAAATGTATTTCCTTATATAGGAGTGTGAGAGTTGATAACCAACATTTATCAAGTACTTAGTTCAGCTACAGTAGTATGATGGGCACTTAATATATGTTGGCAAATTCAACTTTCTTATTAGTCTATACCTTAGGTGCTATTATTATTCTCATTTGGCCTATTTAAACCCTAGTGGTTTGGCACCGAAGCCTCTGTTCTCCACTGTGCAATATTGCCTTGTGAAGAATGAGAAGAATGGTAGCATATCTAGGGCATCTTAGGGTTGCTTTCCTGATAAAGAATGTCCAAATCGCTCTAGGGAGGAGACTGTCATTAATGTACAAAATGGGCATGCTAACAAGAATTTGTACAAAGTGTCCTCACATTTTTGGGGGTCCAAGAAGTATTCATCTCCAAGAAATACCATATTCCCTCTCGTCATAAGACACAACTGCATAAAGGAAATAAGCATGAAAATTTCAAACCCTGGACTGGAGGTAGATCCAAGCCCAAATGTTATAGGTGGCAGGGTGATGAAGCTTGCTCACACGCTGCCACGAAGAGTTTCTACTTTCATTGAAATGAGGAGTTGGAAGTGATGGCACTGAGCCTAATCAATTGCTCTTCGCCTGATAATGTGTGATGTGGCGAGGGATGGACTTTGGAAGGGGAGGAATCTGGAAGGTCCACAGTCAGCAGGATTGTAGGAGAAGGTGGAAAATATTTTAGAAAAAAATATCTGCTGTTTCAACCGTTTCATATCTTCTTTCTACTTATGACACTCCCATTCCACAGTTAGCCACCATGTTATACCAAAAATGTTTTGTTTATCCCAATTTCCCCTGCAGTCTGTACTATTATACTCCTACAGGAGCCTGCTCATTTGTCTTAAGCACTCTTTACCTTGAATTTCTTTAATGCTTCCCCCTCCCCCCAACTTTTAAAAGTACATATGCACCTTATGGAAAACTGAGAAGCACAAGAAGCAAGGAACACAGAATCATCCATGATTATACGCAGTCTATATTTTGATGTGTCCTCTAGTTTTTGCTGGTATTTCCATATTTGCAAGCAGTCCTTTTGTGTGCACACATTTATTCAGAGGAGTATACATTTTTTTGAGATAGTGCGATCCCTATCTTTTTTTTTAACATCATAACTCTTTTACAGTTCAAAGTCTCAAAGCCATGAGTAGTTTGATTATCAAGAATACACTACACTATAACATTCAGGAAAGAAATATAATCCAGTCTTTAATAGGGGCAAATACTTCTCAAAAGACAAAATGATAACAGAACTCTGGATGAATGTTGGCTAAGTTACAATTAAAATACTGTATCCTCTTAATGCTCAATTCAAAATAAGACATAGAACAAAAAAGTGCAATAAGCACAATTGTAGATGATTCTAAAATTTACACTATTAAAATTCCAGCAAAGGATATGTTACCATTTAATTATTTTAAAATCTATTCATATAGTATGGCCAAAAGAAATTCACCAATCACTAATGGTTATAATAAAAATGTAAACATGAACACAGCTGTACATATTCCTTCCCTTGCACTTTTTTCTGCCTTCTGTGTCATCCCAATAATAATAATAAAAAAAAGTCTTGATGTATGGTGCTCAGAGATGATTTAACAGTTCCATCTTCAAGCTGGTTCTTTTCTATTATACATAACAAAAAGAGATTCACAAGTTGCTTTATTCACTATTTCTACTTTTTGTTATACACTGTGACCTCAAAATATTTAAAAAGCTTAGGTACTGCAAAATAAAGATAGAAACTTGTTCACAATAAACTCAGGCACTTTATAAAAAGTGAACATAGAGAATCATGGTTATAATCTGAAACTCTTTTCTAGATATGGACACACTATCAAAGAATTCTCCTTTTCCCCTTCTCTCCCCTCTTTGCCCCTCAGGACTGAGGATGGTAAATGATCGCTGTTATGACTACCCCTGTGGTACTGTATTATTTCTTGATTGCTATCCTAAAACTTGCCTTAAAACTTTTTAAATTGTTCTTTTATTAAACTCTCCTCATATTACTCAATTGGAGCGTGCCATCTATTTACTAATGCATACCTGACTGATAGAAGCTAAAGATTTCAGGTGATAGCTAATGTCAGGGAGAAAAATAACACTATCAATCCAAGAGATTGTTGACTTCCTGAGAGCAGACACCATTTATGTCTTGCTAATTAATGTGTCCTTATGACTTAGCACAAATAGATGTAATATGGAAACACACAAAAATAGTTTTTAAAATAAAAGAACAACAACTCAAATGAAAGAATGTGGGTTGAAAAGACACATAAGACACATAAGTCTCGTAATTCTTTGTCAGGGTTTTTCAATAGCGGTAAGACATAGCATCCAAGTTATATTCTGAAATTATTCTGATATGAATTGAGAAACTTTAATCTTTATGATTTGATACAAATATAGTTGCACTTGGTTATTATATTATTATATTATTATTATTATATTATATATTATTTATATCACCTCCTCCACGGAATTCATGTCCACCCTGAACTCAGAATCTGCATCTTATTTGGAAACAGAATTTTTGCAGGAGTAATTAAGTTGAGGTCATATGGGATTAGGGTAGGCTTTAATTCAGTAATTGGTGTACTTAAAAGAGGGAAATTTGGGCACAGAGGCATGCATAAGGGGAAGACAATGTGAAAAAACAGAGAGAATGTCATGTGAAGATGGAGGCAGAGATGGAAGAGATGTGTCTACAAACTAAGAAATGCCAAAGATTACTGGGAACCACCAGAAGCCAGGAGAGGGGTATGGGACAGATTTTTCCTCTGAACCTCCAAAGAGGAACCAATCCTGCTGATAGCATTATTTTAGTTTTCTAACCTCCCAAACTATGAGAGAATAAATTTCTGTTGACTTAAGCTACCAAGTTTGTGGTAATTTTTACTAGTCCTAGGAAACAAATACAATAGTTCATTTGTTCTGCAAATATTCATAAACATCTAACATATGTCAGGCAGTAGGCTAAGTGTGTGATAAAATGGCGTACAAGACAAAGAAAGTACCTGATTTCATGGAGCACATATTGGAGTGACAGTAAACAAATGACAGTAAACAAAGATACCAATAAGCAGGGGATACCATGTCAGGAAGTGATGGCAACTACAAAGGAGTAAAGCATGGTATGATACAGAGAATTACTGAAGGGTACTGTTTTATGTGAAGTAATCCCAGACCTTTCTAAGGTAGTTGTATTTGAGAAGCGATTTAATTGAAATGGAGGATACAAATATATGAAGACCTGGAATAAAAGTGTTCCAGACCAAGAAAACACACATACAAAAGTTCTGAGTTGTGACAAGGTTGGTGTATTTGAAAACAATAAGACTAGTGTGTCAACAGGATAATAAACAAGGCAGATGACATGATTTGGGCGAAATAGCAGAGTAATGTCACAGAGCCCCTCTTAAGACTTAGTAAGGAATTTTTGTTTTATTCTAAGTATAATTGGAAACCATTGTAGTTTGTTTGTATACCTGAGGGAGACTATAAATTATTTAATTTGTATTGTGGCTTCTGTGTGAATACTAACAGGTCGAGAATTTAGGCAGTGGAGGTCATGAAAACAATCCAAAGATAAGACAAATTTTGGGACAAAAGAAAAGAAAATTTGCTTCTAGATATGAAGATGTGACATGTGGTGTGAAAGAAGGATGAGGCTCAAGGATGAATCCTAATTATTTGTCCAAAGCAGTTTGTAACTGATGATGGGATTTACTGGAATGTGAAACCAGAGAAACCGAGAGTTCAGTGGCCCAGCTGAGTTTGGAATGCCTTCAGCATAGTTAATGGGAAAGGCAAATAGATAATTGGATATTGGAGTCGGGACCTTGGGAGTAATTTTTCTATGAAAACAAGCAACAGAAATGAGACAGTAATTACAAGGGCAAAGTGGTATTTCAGGGAGTTAATCATGTGCATATTTTTAACCTGAGAAATATCATGATATGTTTGTCTGATGATAGAAATAGTCCAGAAAATAGGAATACATTTATGATTAGGAGGGACAGGAAAACTGCAAAAGCATTGTCACTAGGCAAGTGGGAAGGATGCAATGTGCAAACGAAAGGGCTGGACTAGAATTGGGGTCAGTAGACCCACTTTAGCAGAAGGAAAAGGCAGAATAGAATGATATAGATCTAGGCTATTTGGTTCATTTGCTGGTGCTAAATTAAGTAGTTTTCTTCTAATTGCTTCTTCTTCTTTTTTTTTTTATTTAAAGATTTTTATTTATTTATTTGACAGAGAAAGACACAGCGAGAGAGGGAACACAAACGGGGAGTGGGAGAGGGAGAAGCAGACTCCCTGCCGAGCAGGGAGCCCGATGCGGGACTCGATCCTGGGACTCCAGGATCATGACCTGAGCCGAAGGCAGTCGCTTAACAACTGAGCCGCCCAGGCGCCCTCTTCTAATTGCTTCTATTTTTCTTAAAGACAGTGAAGCTTAGAATGAGGGGTGGGGAAGAAGGATTAGAGTGTTGAAAAGAAAACAGTCATTAAAAATTATGTTGGAGAGTAGAGAATAAAATATGAAATTAAGACAAGGTGATTTCATAATCTGGAAATACTGAGGGCCCAACTCAGTATCTGTGGTTGTAGATTTAAAGTGAGACCAGCTAGTGCGGTTCTGTTTTTTCTAGTTATATGCTTAGGTACAGGTGAGGAGGGTTAGCATTGGCTCTAGTTGGATTCAGATTTTGTGAAGTCAGTACAATAAAACGTCAAAGAATTATGTATGTGTGTAAAGTGTGATGGGCTGTGGGATTTAAACCAGTAAAGAGGGGAGTAGGGACGTCAAGGTGATGAAGGACCTTAAAATATGGTAATCAAAAATGGTATAATTATTTATTGAAGGCCCCAGAGGATAAAAATTGTGTTAGCCTCATAAGCTAGATTTAAAAATTCATTTCAAATCTGCAAAATAAATATAAAATGAGACAAATTGAATTCAAGAACACACACACATTTTAATTAACTGATAAGTTAGGGAAAATTTTCTGACACTATTAAAAAATTTCCTCCAAAAGTTGTAAAGTAGAAGTTGGTTTACAATGAATGTTATTTTCCTGAGTTTTAATTCATTATGTTTTCTTGCTCCTTCTTAATTTAAAATTGTAGGGCATTTGGAAAAAAACTGTTCAACAGCATGAAATGTTGTTTATATAATATTCATGAGAAACAATCATGTCTTCACATACAAGTGGGCTGTAATTTTTTTAGAATTAGAAGTCAGTATAGTTTTTTTTTTTTTTTAAGATTTTACTTATTTGACAGAGAGAGCACAAGCAGAGGGAGAGAGAGGGAGAAGTAGGCTCCCTGCTGAGAAAAGAGCCCGATGTGGGACTTGATCCCAGGATGCTGGGATCATGACGCGGGCCGAAGGCAGCCGCTTAACACACTGAGCCACCCAGACATCCCATGTATAGTTTTTGATAAATCCCTTGATTTAGTTTTTGTTTACCTGTTACAATGCAGCAGAAGGATTTCATTTTTTTTTAATGCAACAAATCTATTTGCATCATGAATCAAAGTGGATAAGAAATAACTCATATTCTCAGAAATAAGTCTTGATATTTTGGTTCAGGTTTTTGGAAACTTTTTTTCTTTTCTATTTTAACACTTATTCTCTAGGTGTTTTAAGAAGAAATTTGAATCGGAAGCCCTAGAACATAGTAAACATTATAATAAATATTTCTCAATGGAAAGGGATGTTGGTTTTCATTGTTTGATGCATATGTCATTACAAAATACTGTGAGAAATCACATTATTGTGTTTTATCTGTGTGCCATAAATTTTTATCAGTTAAAGATCAATTCATTATCAGGGACAGCAAATTGGTAGGTTATGTGTTTTACACTTCTTTTAACCTAATTATTGATTTATTTCATCAATGGCCATTTTCTAGATAATTGGGATATCAATACGAGTTTTTTTAATGTCCCTTTTTGCATATTTTACTTTATTCCACTCTTATTTTTTATTTTAAAACTTAAAAGTTAAGTTCATAATTTCTAGTTTTTTTTTTCAATAACATAACTCATTTTTCAAAGGTTGTTATTGATACTTTGCCTTCTGCTTAGGATGTAGAAAAATGCGATATATATATATATATATATATATATAGCAACCACAACAATGAGAAAATGATGGATAATCTACAAAATCAAATATTTTCTTAATCCCATCAGAGAAATGTGGTTGCAAGGAAACAAAAGTACAAAAAGAGATGGTGAGAGATGGGACTGCAAACGATATCACCTTTGGCAGAGCACAGAGAAAGATGTGTCTATCATCCAAGCGGGTGAGAAGAAGTCAGCTAAAAATGGAATGAATTCTTAAAAAGGCCAAGTGTGGGCTAGTGTTGATTTGAAATAGCAGAAGGGAAGCTCATAATCATTCCCAACCTCTCCCCCACAGACGTCCACCAGGAAACCACATTAGATTAGGGACAGAGCAGCGAGAGACATCCTCCCTGCAGCAGGTATGGAAGAAGTGATTGTGCTAGGCAAAAGCCCCACCTACATCCCAATCTCTCCCTTTCTTCTATAAAGTAAAAGATGTTAAACCACTAGGGCAGGAACTCACATGCTCCAACCTATAGAGTTTAGGCGGAGATCCAATGCTTCTTGGGGAGGAATAGCAATAAAATCCATCTGCCTCTGGCTACCTGCTTCTGAAGAAAGAGGGATAGAAAACCCTATCCGGGGCACCTGGGTGGCTTGGTCAGTTAAGCATCTGCTTTTGGCTCATGTTGTGATCCTGGAGTCCCAGGATTGAGCCCCACTGCAGGTTCCCTGCTCAGCGGGGAGTCTGCTTCTCCCTCACCCTCTGCCCCTCCCCCAGCCCCCACTCGTGCTCTCTCTGTCTCTCTCACTCGCTTGCTCTCTCTTTCAAATGATAAATAAAATCTTAAGAAAGAAAGAAAGAAAGGAAGAAAGAAAAAAAGAAAGAGAAAGAAAGAAAAAGAAAGAAAGAAAGAAAAGAAAGAAAATCCTATCCTGAGACAGCAAGATCCATTGCCATTGGGGGAAGGATAGAGGCAAAAAATTCTCTAACCCTGAAAGAGTCAGAAATCTGTCTGGGTAGTTCTTACAATGAGAACACATAGAAGTTTATAGCACATAGAAGTTTATACGCAGAAAGAGAACATGAGAGAGAATAAGAGAGAAAACCTCAGTGGGTGCAGAAAAAGAACTGGATAAGATCCAATCCCTGTGTGATAAAAACCATTAGCAAACAACAAATAGAACAGTATTTCTTTAACTTAATAAGCGGCATCCATGAAAAAAACTGTAGTTAGTATACTTAATCGTGAAAGAATGACCACTTCCCCACTTAGATGGGAAACAAGGTAGAGATTTTTGCTCTTGCAACTCCCAGTTAGTATTGAACTGGAGGTCTCAGCCAGTGAAATGAGGCAAGATAAAGAAGTAAAAGACATACAAATTATAAAAGAATAAACGAAACCATTTTCATTCACTCACTATATGGTATGATTTCTACATTGGAATTTCAGAAGAATTTATAAATAAAGCTGTAGAACTTGTAAGTAATTTTACCAAGGTCTCAGGATTATCAGTTAAAATATAGAAATCAATTTTCTTCTATGCACTACTAGAAATGAAGAAGTGGAAATTCAAATAAAAAATCAATGTTAGTTACAGCAGCATTAAAACCATGAAGTACTTAGTGATACATCAAACACAGTATGTACAAGAATTGCATGCTAAAAACTAGAAAATATTGGTGATTGAAATTTAAAGACACAAAAACTTGAATAAATATAGCATGTCATGTTTCAAAAGACTCAATATTGTTATGTTACTAATACTTCTAAAAGGTTTCTACCTAGTAAATGCAGTGGCCAATCAAAATATCAGCAGGCTTTTTTGTTCTTGTAGAAATTGACAACTTGGGGCGCCTGGGTGGCTCCGTCGGTTAAGTGTCTGCCTTAGGCTCGGGTCATGATCCCAGAGTCTTGGGATCAAGCCCGCATCGGCCTCCCTGCTCAGCAGGGAGCCTGCTTCTCTCTCTCCCCCTCTACCTCTCCCCCAGCTGTGCTCACTCTCTCTCTGTCTCTCTTTCTCTCTCGCTCACTGTCTCAAATAAATAAATAAAATATTAAAAAAAGAAATTGATAACTTGATTCTAAAATTTACATGTTAATGAAAAACACCTAAAACTAACAAACAGTTTTTAAAAATAAGAATATGATTGGAGGACAGACTACTTGATTTTCAAGGATTAATGTAAACCTACAGTAATTAAGATAATGTGTTATTGGAAAAGAATAGACATATAGATCAATGTAACAAAATAGAAAGCCCAGAAATAGACACACACATATGTGGTTAGTTAATTGATTTTTGACTAAATGTCAAGACAATTCAATGGAAAAAGAATAGTCTTTTCAACAAAGAACAATTGGATATCCATATGTAAAAATGACTTTCATCTCATGAAAAATTAACTCAAAATAGAGCATAAATGTAATTGTAAAACTTAACACTATAAAACTTCTCAAAGAAAGTAATGGAGAACATTTTTGTAATCTTAGACTAAAGCAAGAGTTTACATATAAAATCATAAGCTATGAAATCATAAGCTGTAACAAAAAAATGATAAATAGGACTTCATGAAAATTGAGTACTTCTGTTCATTAGAAAATAATGTAGAGATTATAAATAAATAAGCCACTAACATAGGTAAATTTTTTGTAAACAAACACATTTCTGATGAAGTACTCTTATTCAGATCACGTAAGGAACTTTCACAAATCAGTAGTAAAGAAACAAAAACATCAACTGAATTTTTATTAAAGATTTGAATATACATTTTATTAAAAACTATAGATATGGGTGGCAAGCAAGCACTTGAAATGATCCTCAACATCAGTATTTGTCAAGGAATTGGAAATTAAAACTACGACATGATATTAGTGTCTGTTATGGACTGAATTGTTCCTCCTTCAAATTCATATGTTGAAGCCCTAATCTCTTAATGTCTCAAAAAAATGACTGTATTTGGAGCTAGGGCTTTTAAAAGGGTGGTTAAGTTAAAAAGAGGCTGTTAGGATGGGCCCCAAACTAATCTGACTGGTGTCCTCATAAGAAGAGGACTTTTGGAGGTACAAAGAGATACTTAGGATGTACATGTGCAGAGAAAAGACCACATGAGGTTACAACCAGAAGCAGCCATCTGCAAGCCGAGGACAGAGGCCACAGGAAGAAAACAAACCTGCTGATACCTTGGTTTTGGACGTCTGGACTCCAGAACCATAAGAAAGCACATTTCTGTTGTTTGAGCCACACAAACTGGTATTTTGACAGCCTTAGCAAATTAATACAACATCCATTTACTAGGATAGTTAACACTTTTTAAAAATTTTTTAAAAAAATTTTTATTGTTATGTTAATCACCATACATTACATCATTAGTTTTTGATGTAGTGTTCCATGATTCATTGTTTGTGCATAACACCCAGTGCTCCATGCAGAACGTACCCTCTTTAATACCCATCCCCAGACTTACCCATCCTCTCACCCCCCTCCCCTCTAGAACCCTTAGTTTGTTTCTCAGAGTCCATAGTCTCTCATGATTCATCTCCCCCTCCGATTCAACCCCCTTCATTTTTCCCTTCCTTCTGCTAATGTCCTCCATGCTATTCCTTATGTTCCACAAATAAGTGAAACCATATGATAATTGACTTTCTCTGCTTGACTTATTTCACTAAACCTGACATATTTCTAAAAGAAACACTAAATAGAGAGAATAAAATGGTGTAAAGACAGTTTGTAAACGTTGAGACATTGAATTGCACAATAGCTTAACAAGAACTAACATTATGATAGTATTAAAGAAATGGTTATGGACTTACTAAAATTCAAGTAACATGTATTAAATACATAATTTGACCTATGCCTTCCATTAAGAATGTCATAGAATATAGGAAAGTATAATTAGTTAGAGCTCTTGCCTTATAATCATTTATCAAGGGAAGCATTCATGACTGCAAATAGCTATGATAACAGATACTATGTTTGAACTATTCTCTGAGTGCTCTAATATCACCAATGATAAAGCAATCAGTTCTGACTGAAGATATTGGGAAGGACTTCATTGAGATGACATTTGAATTGAACTCGGTGGTTTTCTGTTTGTTTACCCATCTTTGATAGCTGCAAACATACCTGACTGAAGATATTGGGAAGGGCTTCATTGAGATGACATTTGAATTGAACTCGGTGGTTTTCTGTTTGTTTACCCATCTTTGATAGCTGCAAACATACACTTCCGTGATGCAAAGTCACGACATATCTCCATATGATTTTGTACATATATAAGGTATTCAGAGATGTTAAGTGTACTTGAGTTTGCAGTACACTTGTGGGTACCATTAGACCCTTTCTTTTCCAAAGGTCATCTGTTTCCATAGTAAAAAATGCATTTCAGAATGAACATCAACACTGGAGTCACCTAAGTTGTGCTCAGAAAACTGAGTTGGCATGTTGGCAGAAATAGATTCTGGTAAGAAAAATGTTGGTCTGTGTTTTCTTCCTAAAGCTCTGTCTATTCATCTTTATTGGCTTTCCTGCAAGAACATCTCAAGAGGAACGACCCCATCTATGTTGTTACATAGATAAATGAGCGAGAAAAACATACTTGTTTCCTCATGTATTAGGCAACCACAGTGGTTCTTAGTCCATGTCACCTGCCCTCCACTATTCTGTTTATTAATTAATTTAATGCATAGTGAGAACCTACCATCTACAAGGTGGTGTATATATATTGCTTTACAATTGCCTTTGAGTAGATATTCTGAATTGTATTTTATAGAGGAAGAAACAGACTCAGGGAGCTTATATCATTACTTTGATCCCATAAGTAGAGAAGTTCTTTTGATCAGAGATGCAGTATGCATTTCTCTTATATTGGCAAGGGCTCGCCTGGAATGTGGCTTCTGACATCTGAAGATCTGTCTTTTGTTCTTAGCTAGACATCAATCTATTTTGGCTAGGGTTTCAAGGTTCAATGTGAATGCCTATTACAAATGCAGATATAATAAAATTGGGAAACGCGTTTGTCCATTAAGCTGCAGCTAGCTTTTAAAGATGAGAAAAAGTTTAGGGAAAATTTTTGTCTTTGACTTGCTGATTATTAAGAGTGGATTCTCCAGGGATCAGTGCTAGGGCTCTGCAGGCCCTTATTTGACTATCTTTTAATATAAAAGCTCTGGAAGAAAGAGCACTTAATGAGATGATCAAGTTTACAGATGAAAGTATGGCCTCCTGGGCTGAGGAGTACCAAACTCATGGGAATAAACTTCAGCAGCTGCTCATGAGGCTACGTGAATGCTTAGAGCCGGGATAGATAAACTTGAGAGAAGGCGGGCATAAAGTTTTACTTTCAGTCAAAAGGAATTCAGACCAAACAGATGAAATTAAGACCTCTAAGTGGTATATATGAGCTGGGAAAATAGTCTTTCATCTGCTGCTGGCCCAGGATATTTTCTCTGAATAAAAGAGTAACCTCCTTGAGTATCCTTAGGAAAAAAAAAATGAAAAAAGAAAATGGAACTACTCCTTTGCTCTTGAATTCTGCATGAAGTTTTGGGTTTTGCACTTCAAGAACGAGAAGGTTTTGCTAAAGGCACTGGAAACGACCAAGACGTTAGAACGATTTTGTACTATTGGAGTCGTTAAATAGACATGAACATAGGGCACACTTTTAGACTAAGAAAAGAATGTTTTCAAGTGTGAGAGTATGATCACCCTAGTCAAATTCAGCTCATTAATTTAGAATTAAGTTGAGATTTTTAAACTCGTAAATTTTATGTTTAAGAAAAATTTGATAGAAAAACACATAACTTATTCCAAACATCTTCTACCAACAAGAGAGCCCATGAAATGGAAAAGGGTATCCATCCAACTTAGACCTTTTACCTTGTTCTCATGTAACTCTTTCAAAACAATGGTATTAAGGAGGGCACGTGTGGTGATGCACAGTGGGTTTTATACGCAACTAATGAATCGTTGAACACTACATCAAAAACTAATGATGTACTATATGTTGGCTAATTGAACACAATATAAATAAATAAAACCAAAAACCAAAAAACAAAAAACAATGGGATGCAGGGATTCTTACTCCCTTTTGGGAGTTTAGGAAATGAACTTTCAAATAGGTTACTTGTATTTCTTCTCATCAAACAGGTAGCTGGGGATATTACAAAGATTTAGACTCCTTCTGTTTCCCAATCCAGTGCTTGTGCTGCACAATGGACATTGTATTAAGTAGAGGGAAATGGGGAGTTTGCAAAGCTAAGCTTAGTCACTCAGTAATCATTTATTTAAATTACTGTGGGTTATTTAGCTAATAGAAAGGGACAGAGTCTCACAGAGTTTTTAATCCATATTTTCATCATTGTGTTGATGATAAAAGCTTTCTAATTCAAAGATTAATATACTGTAAGTATTATTAGGATTATTGGATCATAGATATACCTAATTAAATAGTACTAATAGGAATATTTATTACTCTTCTACAAAATGCTTCAAATACATGATTTTCTTAAATCTTTACAATAATCTTATGAGGAGGATATTTTTATTAACAAAAAACCTGAGAGAATACTGTCATTGCTTCCTCTCTCATACTTATCTCTAAGATCTTTATTCTTTTTCAGCCTCGGTGCCCATACTCTGCTTAAGGCTCATTGCTGAACCACTTACTTCCCTATAGTTATAACATTGCTCCTGCCTGCAGTTCTGCCCCATCCCATCTTCCTCCACGTTCTGTCCAGTTATTTCCTTAAATGCAAGTCTACACTTCCTAGAGTACCTATTGTCGATGAAGTAAAGTCAGTGTTCTTTAGTACGGACTTTCTCTGCTGCTCTGCTCATCCATATCTTAATGAAGTCCGTGAATACACATTATACTTTCCATCAGACCGGCTGGGAAAGGAAAGATGT
This sequence comes from Leptonychotes weddellii, assembly GCF_054177405.1. Classification (NCBI taxonomy): domain Eukaryota; kingdom Metazoa; phylum Chordata; class Mammalia; order Carnivora; family Phocidae; genus Leptonychotes; species Leptonychotes weddellii. The sequence continues at coordinate 158,513,138 of NC_138370.1, read as the reverse complement.
GATTTAACTTTAGACTGATGGGGATGTAGCACTAATAAAACACATTTTTGTATTTCCTGTGGTGGAGTTAGGGTTAAGAATCAAGGGAGGGAGAAAGAATGAATTGGAGTCATGAGGTCTTAGAGGATCTAGGTGAAGGATGGAAGTGCTAATGCCAATGGATACGTGTGTGCTTGCACACACACACATAACTTATAGTGGAGGAAGGACTTAAAGGTTTCTACCTCATAAAAAGACTACATAAAATATGAACAGAGAAGACAGTTGGACGTGTTTCATTGCAGCAATCCCCTGATAAGTATAGTCTTTGCAAGCAGTAGTTCAAATTAAAGAAAAAACTTGCCTCAAGCATTTGAATCTTTTCATGATTTGTTTTCGGTATTGTGTGGGTGATCCACAGTTTTATTAGATAATGTGAGTGTATGTATGTGTGTGCCTGTGTGTATATGTGCAAGAGAGAAACCTAGAACTTTATTTTTAATATCTTCATTTATGTTTTTAATCAACACATCATTTTCCAGGGATCTAACCTTTGGTGCTGAAACCTCCGGATTTATTTTTTGTCAAAATTCTTCCTGAATATGTAATATATATCCAAGTCATTTTGTTAATTATATTTTGTACTCTTTTTCAAATTATGTATGTACTTTAAAAGGTCAAACAATTTTACAAAGTCTCTAATGAAATAGAATTGGTGCTCTTTCACTTATTCCAAAGCTGAATTCCTGCGCTCCAGAGGCAATTATACTTTTAGTTCTTATTTCTTGTATTTACTTCCAGGTCTCTAATATTTCTTCATAGTATTTTTATATTTCTTTTAAAAATTTTATTTATTGTTATTACTCTCTTAATGAGGAGGCTTTAACACTTATAATACACCTCATCCCTGGGCATGTGCATTTGCACACACATATCATGTGCAAATCCAATCATCGTCCTAAATTTAATACATCATAATTTTGGTTATACAGATACTCAGAATCTATATTGTCAGGGATATCTATATATTTTTCATGCTGAGGCAAGTAATTTTGTTTCCTTTCAGTTAATTCTTTTTTTGTTTAATTAAAAGGTAATTTTCTTATCCTTAAGTCATTTCACTCTGTTTGTTCAACTACATCGAGGGATCTAGCAATGAGCCACTCTGTTTACTTCCTTAACATGGACTTGTTTTATTTGAGGTTTAATTTGTAGTTTTCATATTCTTACATTTACCATCATTTGGGGGATTTTCTTTGCCTCTACTCTGTCAGAAATCCTTTACTTCCGAGGTCCAGGTCCTTTCACTTTCTTGATAAAATTATCTACTTTGGTGAAGCACATCCTTTGGGAAATTCCTGAGAAAGAATGTGTGGATGTTAATTTTGAGACCATGTGCTTGGGCAGGGAGATACCCACCCACTTATGCATTCGGTGTCGCGCTGAAAGGACTCACAGGATTCAGGGGCAGCTGGGATCACAGTTATGTATTATTCCAGTGAAAGGGCACACAGCAGGATCAGCAGGGGGCAGAACAAAAAGGCATCAGGCAAAGTCTGGAGGAGTCTAGGAACAGGCTTCTAAAGCTCCCCCTCACAGGAAGACAGGGAAAGGGAGGGCCTGAACAGAACATGCTTCTTTCTTCAGCAGAAGAAATGAGCAATACATATCCAGTGTTTCTGCCTAGGACAATCTGCTTAAAACTCAGAGTCCAGGGATTTTATTGAAGACGTGTCATGTAGGCACTTGTTGCCTGAGCAACCAATCACTATTATTAAAATTCCAAACTCTGAGAAGTAAAGCGAGTGTTAAACAACCTAGAAGCCTAGTATAGCAGAATTCATTATCCCAGTCACACCAAACTACCTATCAATACAGAGTAGGGCACGTTTTATAGGATCATGGCCTGAACCGAAGGCAGATGCTTAACCAACCGAGCTACCCAGGCGCCCCTCAAACCTTAAATCTATGTAAGGTACATGGCCGTAGCTATAAACTCAAAGGACAATTTTTGTTCAATCAGAGCCCATACAAAAACAGATGTGCTTCTTCCTTATCTTTATGGCACGTACCTTGTCCCAAATTCCTTATTATCTCTCTGTTGCCAGGGAGTGAGTTTTTCTGGAGTTCTCCAATCTTTCTCCAAGCATGCAGCCCTTCAATCATGCCAGTTCCTGCATGTAGTTCTATTTGACTTCCCCATTTCACACAGGCATGGATTCAGCTTTGCATATAAGCTTTAAAATTTTGACCCTTGACAAAAGTTTACAAAACTGTAACCCTCCCCTCTCAGACCAGAGTAACTGTAGCATCAGCTAAAATCACACTTGCTTTTAGTTTGCTCTTTGTTTCTGGCCCAGGAAATGTCCCCGTCTTTTCTGGTCAGGTAGGCTTGTCACTTACAAAGATACTTGTTATAATTCATTCTAAATTTCCGCATGTTTGACCTGGAAGATCACCAGGTAATTTAATCTGCCATATTGACAAAACTCAACATTTCTTTTTTTTTTTTTTTAAAGATTTTATTTATTTATTTGAGAGAGAGAGAGAGCACACATGAGAGGGGGGGAGGGTCAGAGGGAGAAGCAGACTCGATCCCGGGACTCCAGGATCATGACCTGAGCCGAAGGCAGTCGCTTAACCAACTGAGCCACCCAGGCACCCAGAACGCAACATTTCTTCAGTTTTATTCCCTTCTACAAATCTTGTGTTTTCGACATTATTTTCCTTATTGGAAAACAAGTGATTTAGACTGTGTTTTATTTTGTGTCTTTTAAATAGTTAACATATATTAGACATTTAATAAATACTTCCATAAAATAATTGAAAGAATCAGCGATATGGTACTCTTCTTCTTGAAACATATTTAGCCTTACAGTAAAATGGGTTTATTAACAAAAGCATACGGAATGCTCACAAAGTGTGGTCACTGAATATCGTGCAGTATACGTGACATAATCTTCATTAATGAGATCACCTGCAAATTAGACTTCCAATTTGGAGTATTATCTTTTTTTTTTAAGATTTTATTTATTTATTTGACAGAGAGAGAGAGAGCGAGAGCAGGAACACAAGCAGGGGGAGTGGGAGAGGGAGAAGCAGGCTTCCCGCGGAGCAGGGAGCCCGATGCGGGGCTCGATCCCAAGGTCCTGGGATCATGACCTGAGCCGAAGGCAGACACTTAATGACTGAGCCACCCAGGCGCCCCTGGAGTATTATCTTTTCTAGTTATTCTTTACATGTACTTTGGGATGTTATAAATTTAAATTGAGTAATTACAACTTTTTTTAAAATGTTCAACCTTGAGGAAAAATGCAAATTCAAAAATATGCAATCAGTCCATGAAGATATATTATAATCTAGCTCCAAGTAGCTGTCCTGCAAGCCAGATAGTAACTTTCAATGATGACATTGTATTGCATACAATGAAATCTTCCTATCTTGAACATGAAATTTACCAAAAAGGGATATCCACTGACATAATTCTAAATATCATAAGCATGAATAAAACTGTGAGAGAATAATTCAGTAATGGGTTTCACATCCTCAGTGTCTTGGCAGAAGGTGTTATTCTTTTGTGGTAAGCAATTCATGTCCCAATACGCGATGCACACAGGCATCCATTGTGACGAACAGAGGAAATAAAGCTGTTTTGCATTAATGACAGAGACAAGATTAAACCCAAGTGAAAGAAGGTAGCCATTTGGAAGTCCCAGCTTCAAAATTTCACACTTCTAAGGAAAATGTACTAATCATACAATAGAATCATGCTAATGTTTTACCCATGCAAAATAATAAAGGTGCGGGGAAATGGAACACAATTTCAGATGAATTATGTAATCATACTGAGTGAAATGTAAGAGAACGAATCCAAGTAACTTTTGAATACAATATTTTGAATATATATCCTCATGTTAAAGACAAGAACTACAAATAAATATTATAATCTAGTAAGTATATTTACTTTTCACAGTGTATGAGTTAACAATTCTAAAACTATGTTATTTATATCTTATGACTGAGCAACTAATTAAATATATTTTGAATAATTAGAGCTAGGTTCTTTTTTTTTTTTTAACAATTAGAGGTATTTGTATGCACTCAAAATGCTTAATACACACACAAAGATAGAAAACACAAACATATAAATATAACTAATTATAAATAAATACTATCTATATCTGTATCAATATCTAATCTATAGATATCTGTCCTCTGAAGTATCCTAGAAACAATATTAGCTGCTAGCAATTACCTAGCATCCAGATCTTGGTTCTTAAAATGCTATTCCCCAGTGAAAAGAAGCTGGATTCTTTTGGGAAAAAAAAGATTAAGACTGGAGCAAGGAAATACAGGATGAATCTTGAATACTTTGTGGTACAAAAAAATAAGTACTCAAATAATGATGTGGACTGGTTAAAAGGACATAAAAACCAGAATGAAATAGTGTCTACTGACAAACTATGGGAAAATTTGAACACCAAATAAATAAGAATAGTAACAAATAATAGTCATGGACTAACATAGGATTCCATAAGTCTATATTGACATGTGAGTGAATGAATAGGTGAATATATAAATGAGGGAGAAGGAAACACTCTTATCTATGTAACTCCCAAATTTTAAAATGAAAAAAAAATAGAATTGTAATATAACCATTTGGTGACAACTAGAATAAAAAAAATATTTTGGGAAAGAACCATCAGTATAAGATGTGGGGAAAATTATGATGAGAACAGGACATTTACAGATTCTCCCAAATATCTGCCCAGAAGATAGCTATTAATTATAAAGGGAGGGAAAACAAACAAACAAACAAAAAACACTAACTTTAGAATGTCTAGAATCTCATATTATAAATCTGTTTTTCCTTTTTGAATTTTAAAATTTGGGATTATAACAAAGAGAAGAGCTTTTCCTTCTCCCTCATTTATGTATTCATGTAGTCATTAACTCATTAACCCATTAACCAAGAGATTTAAGTTAATACTACCAGTAAAAGGGGAAAATTGTCATCAAGTACCTTCTCCTAAGATAGACTAAGGACTTATCAGAGCTGCTGTGTTATTTCCATGTTAGATTCAGAATCTGAATTTAATCATGGGGAATTATTAGACAAGCATAAATAAAGAGATATTTCACAAAATAATGAGTGAACATTCTTTAAAAACTTCAAGAGCATGAAAAATGAGGAAAGACTAAGAAATTCTTCTGGATTAGAGGGCACTACAGAAAAAAAAAAGACAATTAAAAGAACACATGACCCTGGAATGGATTATGAACCAAAATAAAAGAATGTATTTTGCTACAAATAAGTATAGTGAGGCAACTGATAGAATTTGAGTACCATGAATTAGATAATATAATTGTTCAATATTCAGTTCCAAATTTTGATACCATGGTTATAAGCGAATGTTTTTTATTTTTGCTTTTGTTTTTTAGTAAATACATATTGATGTATTTATAGGTAAAGGAGCTTTATGTCAGTAACCTACTCTCACTTAAGAAACAATGATCTACATCTATCTATCCATACACATATGCATGCATATACGTGAGAGAGCAAATGGTAAAGCAAATATGGTAGGACGTTTGGGGAATCTGTTTGAAAGGTATAAAATAATTTTTTGTACAGTTTTCTGAAATGCTTACCTAAGTCCAAAATTATTTCATAATAAATGTTAGAAGCAAACAATAGGCTTCATATTTATAAACAATAGCCAGATAGAAGATATAAAGACAAAATGTTATTCACAATAGAAATATAAAAGATAAAATATTAAAAAATGTTTAACAAGAAATATGAAATGCCATTTTATACAAAAATATTTGAAACAAAAGACACAAGTGTTTGAACAAATATATAGATATCTCTTGTTTTAGATAGAATGACAAAATATCATAAATACATATATTCTCCTTAATTAATTTATACATTTAATGTGATAACATTAATTTTACCCACCATTTTTTTAAAAGATTTTATTTATTTATTTGTCTGAGAGAGAGAAAGCACAAGCAGGAGGGGAAGCACGCAGAGGGAGAAACAGGCTCTCTGCCGAACAAGGAGCTTAACGTAGGACTCAATACCAGGACCCTGGGATCATGACCTGAGCTGAAGGCAGACGCTTAACTGACTGAGCCACCCAGGTGTACTGTTACCATTTTTTTATAGAATTTTTCCAGAACAAATTATTCTAAAATTCATATAGAATTTTATCATACTGAGTGAAACTGATTTTATCATACTGAGGAAAACCTGAAGGACCAAACCAAACCAAACCAAACCAACAAACAAAAAAACCAAAAACAATTAAAGGTGATAGCACTACCCAGTATAAAACAAAGGAAAATATGTTCAACTTCATTCATATTTTTCTCAACTTCATTCATAATACCAGAAATGAAGATTGAAATTTACTGAAGTACTGTTTCTCATATTTTCAATTCAAGAAAACTAAGAAAACTTGTCACTAGTGAACCTGTGTTATAAGAAATGCTAAATACTGAAAGATTATACCAGGTAGACACTTGGACCCTTGGAAATGAATGAAGATCACCAGAAATGGTAATTGTCCTCTTAATTTGTTATAATATGTATGACTGTTTAAACAAAAAGTATATTATTATCTGTTATGATTTTCAGTACATGTATGAGCCATACATATGAAGACTGTAACCTGAGGATAGATTGCAAGGTTTGTACATTTTATATGAGTTGGTATAATATAAAATATAAGCATGCTAGATTTGTATATTGTAATTCCTAAAATATTCTCTCTCCCCCTTAAATATAACCAAAAAATAGTCTGAACACTACATACCACCTTAATCTAATTAACATTTATAAAACATTACATAAACTAACTGCGGGATAAAATTTTTTTGTTGCACATGGAATAATTCACCAAGATAGACCATCTGCTGGACTATCAAACATATCTCCATAAATATAAAAGAATCAAAATTATATAACCTGTGTTCTCTGACTATAATGGAATTTAATTAGATACTAATAGCAATAATATTTCTGGAAATAAAACACTATATTATAACTAGGTCATCACCCAAAGAAAATAAGGAAATATTTTGAACTGAATGATAATGAAAATAAAATATATCAAAAATTGTGGGATGCAGCTAAAGCAGTGCTTACAGGGAAACATATAGCTTTAAATGGTTATATTACAGAAAAAGAAAGTTCTAAATCACTCAAGTAGAAGAATGAAAAAAAGAAACAGAAAACTTAAATAGCCTCATATCTATTAAACAATTTGGACTTGTTATCAAAAAAACTCATAAATTTCAAACCCGGATGGTGTCACACAGGTATTTACTCAAACATCAAGGAATAATTAATGCTACATTTTTACAAATGTGCACAAATCATTCATGAGGCCAGCAATAACCCTAATACTAAGTTCTGACAAAGTTACAAAAATAGAAAGTTAGAAACCATTAATCCCTCATAAACTTAGATTCAAAGCTGTTAACAGAACATTAGCAAATAAAATCCAACAATAAAACACTATGTTAAAATAGGGATTATCTCAGTAATGCCAGGTTGAAAATCAGTGTAATATGCCATATTATAATAATTAAAATGTAAGAACTTATAATATTTTAATTAATGCAGAAAAAGCTCCTGACAAAATTCAACATCAGTCATCGTTAAAAATTCTTCAGCAAACTAAACAGGGAAGCTCATTAATCTGATGAATGAGTACCTTTGTAAAACCTACAGCTAACATTATATTTAATACTGAAAGACTGAGCACTTTCCCCCTATGATTGGGAACAAGGCTACTACATTACTGTTTAGCATTCTACTGGATGTCCTTAGGCAAATAAAATAAAATTCATAAGATAGGCAAGGAGGAAGTAAAAACTCTCCCTATTGGCATATGCTATATTAGTTTACAGAGAAAATCCCAGTGAATTCACTGGCTACTGGAATTAATAAGTAAGTACAACAAGGCCAAAAAGTACAAGGTTGGTAGACAAAAATCCATTGTATTGATATATACTAGTAGCACACATTTGGGAAATGAAATTTTTAAAAATCCACTTCCAATAATGACAAAAGTTATAAAATATTTAAGACTAAATCTAAGATAATATGTACAAGAGAACTACACTGAAAAATAAAAACATAGCTGGGGAAAAATAAAGAAGACAAAAATAAATGCAGAAATACATCCTTTGTTGGAAGAATAAAACAGAAAAAAACCCCAACCAACTTTCGCTATACCTTCAGATATAATGAGCATGTTATGTCAAAGGAAGAGGCTATCGCTGAGTCAGATTCTCAACTGTAACACAGTGAGGTGGGAAACAATGGAATGATATCTACAGACCATTTAGATAAAAGCAATACAACCCTAAGTCCCATTGACAGGCAAGACATTACTAGCCATCATGGAGGGAAAAAAAAAATGGTTTTGTAAGAAATCAGAGGATATGTCATTCAAAACCTAATCTGAAAATATTATCAGACTAACTGTATAACAAACTTCAGAGTAAACTTCAGAGTAAAGAAGTCTTAAACCGTAGGGAAAAGAGATTTGAGAAATGAGCCTTGGCATGTATGAATTTGATGCTAAACCACTATTAGAATCCATCTTTTTGAAATGAATGTACAAGCAGATGAACTAGAATATTCATAGTGTAATAGTAATAACTGACAATGGTGAATCTCCATTAGTAAGAGAATGCTTGTAAAGATGGTGGCAATCCATACCATGAAATTGTATGCAACCATTAAAAAGAAAAATTAGGTCTATAAGACAATTGGGAAGGATTTCTACAATATATATTTATCTGGGAGCATCAAAACCAAGATGTAGTAAAAAGGTGCAAAATATAGTGTTGCAGTTTTGTAAAACACCTCAGAAATGAATAACCCAATGATTATGTATACATGATTACAAGGGCATTGAGAAGGGAACAGCATGGTACATACCACCTTGTTATTGTAAGTTAAGTTCGAGGAAATCTGGGTTAATTTCATGACTTAAATTAACCATGATTTGAGAGAGGAGCAAGATGGCAGAGGATAAGGAGACCTAAATTTTCTCTGATCCCAGGAATTCAGCTAGATAGGGATCAAACCATTCTGAACACCTATGAACTCAACAGGAGATTGAAGGAAAGAATAGCAGAAACTCTCTGAACAGAGAAGTGACCACTTTCTGGAAGGTAGGACGTGTGGAGAAGTGAATCCAAGGCAATATTCGGGAAGATAGACGGCGGGGGAGGGGGCCTCCATCAGCCACTACTGGCAAGTGATAGAGCAGCAGAGCACAAAATCGGAACTTGTAGAAGTCGGCTCCGCTGAGGGATGTCGCTCCAATGGCTAAGCGAGGGGTGGAACCCTCGTGGGACGGTGTGGTCTCAGGACCCTCGGGGTCACAGAAAGACCGGGGCTACCTGAGTGCAGCAGAGCTCCCAGGTATTGGAGCGGGGAAGCTGGCTGCAGAGACGGAGCCGAGGAGTGGGCTCTCAGTTCGGGGTTGCCATAAACTGTGATCCACTGCACAGTCGGGCCACTGCTCCTCCAGCAGGGCCCCAACAAGTGGCAGATCTGGGGAGACTCCCCTTCCTCCCCTGGGAGGAGCAGCGTGGAAGCACACCTCAGGGATCTGCGGGGTTTGGAGACTCCACACGGGGTTGAGTGCCAGAGATAGAAACGCTTGGTCACAGGCCGGGTGAGCACGGAGTGCGGCCAGAGATCAGGGAGACGGGAGTGATTGACTGCTTTGCTCTGGGGGCTCACTGAGGAGCAGGGCCCCGAGTTCTCGGCTTCTTCGGGGTAGAGATTGGGAGGCTGCCATTTTCACTCTTGTCTTCCAAAGCTGTACCAAAAGCTTGCAGGGAACAAAAGCTCCCAAGAGCAAACCCCAGCAGATTACTTAGCCGGACCCCGGCAAGGGCAAGGCAATTTTGCCTCTGGCAAAGACATTTGGGAACCATGGCAACAGGCCCCTCCCCCAGAAGATCAGCAAGAATAGCTAACCAAGACCAAGTTTACTGATCAATGAGAACGGCAGAACTCCAGCGCTAGGGGAATACTGCACATAGAATTCATGGCTTTTTTACCATGATTCTTTAGTCTTTCAAAGTTAATTTTTTTTAACTTTCTTTTTTTTTTCCTTTTTTTTTTTTTGAATTTTTCTTTTTTCCTTTTTCAACCAACATCTTATCAATCCCTTTTTTAAAAATACTTTTTTATTTTTCATTTTTAGAGTCATATTCTGTCCCTTCATAGTAGTTAACCTTATTTTTGTGTATATATATATATATATAGTTCTCTCTTTAAAATTTTGGGATACAGTTTCTTCTAACAGACCAAAATATACCCTAAATCTCTAGTGTGTGGCTTTGTTCTAGTCTCCTGTCTGATCACATTCTCTCCCTTTTTTTTTTAATCCTCTTCTTTCTTTTTTCAACCAACTTCTTACCAATTCCTTTTATAAAATCTTTTATAATTATCATCTTTACAATCATATTCCACCCGTTCATTGTATTTACCCTTATTTTTGTATATATATAAGCTTTTCTTTCTTTAAAACTTTGTGAGACACTTCCCTCTAACAGACCAAAATATACCCAAAATCTAGTGTGTGGCACTGATCTATGCACCAGCCTGATCATATTTGATCATATTCTACTTTTTTTGTTTGTTTGTTTTTTACATATATATTTTTTCTTTTTCCCCCTTTCTTTTCCCCCAGTTTCAGGTCTCTTCTGATTTGTTTAGTATATATTTTTCTGGGGTCGTTGTTACCCTGTTAGCATTTTGTTCTCTCATTCATCTATTCTCCTCTGGACAAAATGACAAGATGGAAAAACTCACCTCAATAAGAAGAACAAGAGTCAGTACCGACTGCCAGGGACCTACTCAATATGGACATTAGTAAGATGTCAGAACTAGAGTTCAGAATGACGATTTAAAAAATACTAGCTGGGCTTGAAAAAAGCATGGAAGATATTAGAGAAACCCTTTCTGGAGAAATAAAAGAACTAAAATCGAACCAAGTTGAAATCAAAAAGGCTGTTAATGAGGTGCAATCAAAAATGGAGGCTC
>NC_138370.1:158476335-158501573 GCF_054177405.1 Leptonychotes weddellii | reverse complement strand
GTGGTGGGGGGCGGGATGGCTGGGTGATAGACACTGGGAAGTGTATGTGCTATGGTGAGCATTCTGAATTGTGTAAGACTGATGAATCACAGACCTGTACCTCTGAAACAAAATACATTATATGTTAAAAAAAAAAAAAGATAGTAGGGAGGGAAAAATGAAGGGGGGGAAATCAGAGGGGAGATGAACCATGAGAGACTATGGACTCTGAGAAACAAACTGAGGGTTCTAGAGGGGAGAGGGCTGGGGGGGATGGGTTAGCCTGGTGATGGGTATTAAAGAGGGCATGTATTGAATGGCATACTGGGTGTTATACACAAACAATGAATCATGGAACACTACATCAAAAACTAATGATGTAATGTATGGTGATTAACATAACATAATAAAATAAAAGTTAAAAAAAAAAAAAAGATGAGACCTAATGAGTAAAAAACAACCCACCAAACAATGGGTCAGGAAAAGAACATTTAGTTAGAAGAAGTTGATTTTTCAAAGGCCTTGAGTTGGAAATGAACCTGGACTATTTGGGCAAGGGGGAGAATATCCTTGTATTTGGAACATGGATAACAATAGGACAGTGACTCTAGATAAGATGGTAGTCAGACTAGGGGTGAAGTTGATCAGGATACTATAAGCCATGATAAGACATTTGGGTTTTATTCCAAGTGCATGGCTGGATGTAAGCTCTAGAATAGCATGATAAGATTTTCATTTTCAAAACATCAATTGAGCTGCTGTGTAAAAGTGGGTTAATGAGAGTCCAAGGCAAAACAAGGAAACCAGGCAGAAAGGTCCTCTAAGAATCCAGAGAAGAAATGATGTTGACTTGAGTGTGTTGATCAGAGTGAATTATAGAAGTCAATTATAGAATGACTTACTTTGGCATCCTAATTGATAAAGGCTTGGGATTCATTTTTTCTAATTCTTAATATCTATGTGGAAATGAAAGCCCAGAGAGTTGATGTCATGCCCAGGATCACAAAGCTAGTTCATGGCAGAGCTACAGCTCCACTCCTCTGGTAGCGGAAAATTGTCTGCTCTGCCAACACTAATCTTGCTGAGATATGTTGACATCTGGGGATAGAATCTAGATCATTGCAATTGAATTAATATAGTGACTGTGATGGTAATGATGATGAGAGCAGCACACTTTTTATTTCTGGCTATCATATGCCAGATTTTGTGCCTTTATGTAGATGACCCACACAATCCTATGAGAAAGATACTAATAGTATGTCCATTTTACGAGATTGACAGAGATTTAGTACTGGCTTAAATTTACAGTTTGTAAGTATAGGACCCACATATATTTCATTCCAAAAATACACTCTTTTCCAACAATGACAGTGTCTATTATTATTTATGCTCATTGTATTAAAAAACAGTGTATTTTTATATGGAAGGAGGTTAAAAATTACCTAAAATCTCACAACCCTGAAATAATCCCTTAAATATTAAGGGATTCCTTTTGTGTTTTTCTTTATGTATTTACATGCACATAAATAGTTTTAAATAAATTAATTATATCACATTTTCTGATCTTCTGTCATGGATGGTTTATATTTAATCAGCCATTTATTTTTATTGTTCTGTTTTATTACCTTATTACCTTACCTTTCTTGTCTGAGATTAAACCAAAATTCGGAACTGGTTTCTGTCCTTCCTTATCTTTTTCATGTTAATTTAACGTGAAAATCTTTCACACACACACACGCAAACTATTATTTCTCAAGGCCCATGGGTAGACTGTGTTGTCAATGTGTGCAGTCCTAGATCCAAGGATAGCTGAGGGGCAGCTGTCACTCAAGTTGGACATAAGGTCTTGGGTATCAACACAGATGCCTGTGGACACCCCTGTAACACAGACTGAAGCCAGAGCTGGGAAAATGGTGAATGTGCCTATAAGGTCAGAGAAGTAGAAGTTCATACCTACAACCAGGTTATTACAAAGATATTTTTTCAAGGTAGGAGGAAAGAAGAAATTCTGTTCAAACTTTTTAAATATGACATTATTTTTAAATGTTTATACTGCCAATATTACTCTTGCCCTAAAATATAAAGAGCCTGGTCATATGATCTTTGGGAACCTGTAAAAACTGAATGTAAAAGATGAAGTAGTATTACGTCATCAGGCCTTCTTAAGCTGGTATGCACTCCTTAGTGTTTTATAATCCTAGGAATTAACATAGTGCCTGACTCAAGATCTAAAATATATGTTGAATTGTTCAAATAACAATACTATAGTCTGTAAATTCTTAAAAGGTAACATTTTAATATATTTTCCAGTCTAGGTTTCCTGACATTAGTCAAACTTAGGCTTGTCCTTTTAAAGAGTACTATGTTTCTAGGTTATGCCAAGATAAGTAATCCACTCGGGAGAAAGGAAATAAGCAAATCATCTTTTTGAACTTCCTCGCTATAGTCTTGGTGATACCTATATTTTCATATAGGTACAATTTGCAGTGGTAAAACTAAAAACATAAGTAAACTTGAAGTCTAAATTCAGTCCATAGACTTAAAAGACCAAAAAGATGAGCTGGAAGTATAAACATTTTATTTTTTTTTCCTAATTATATTTCAGGATAATAAAAATAAAACAATGGTCACTAGTGCAAAAGCTGGATTTAAATGTCACCTGTTTCTCATGTAGAGTATTTGCCTACAAAGTTAAGACATACAAGGAGAAAATGGCAAATATTTTAGATGGAATCTCCAAAAGAAAATGGATTTGTAGTTTGAGAGGGGTTCAATAGAGTACAATGGAAGGCTTTCGATCAGGTTTTTCTTTTAAAACAAATTATTCTATTCTCTGACTCTAAGTACGCATATATTAGAGCCAGAATGAATTGAATCCTTTGCTCTTTACTTCTTTTCCAAATTTCTTTCCTGTGATTAATGGTCATGGACTATGTAAGATTTCAAGTCCATTCATGGTGCTAAGCTAAGCCAGTGCTGAATGCTATTATCAACACTGGTGTTAAAATAAATCTAGAGTCATTTGTTTTAAATGACTTCTTGTGGATCACTTAACTCAACTGTTGACAAATATAGTAGAACTATTGTACAGCCCCTGAAGTTTCTCCCTGCACAATTATCTAAAAGACCTTGGTATCAATCTTCTTTATTGTGTCATTTTGTCAAGTAAAGAGTAGTCAAGGTGTCTGAGAAATTCTGCTGCTCGCAACAAATAGAAAAGCAGCTCAAAACTTCTAAAGCTGTTATTCACACAGATTTGGGGCATCTGTGTCCCCTCAAATCACAGAATGAGTTCACCAAAAGGTAACAAATGATGGCTGAGAAGAGTAATGGTACAAGAACAAATGGCGCAGAGCTCGGAGAAATTGCATTTGGCAGGAAGGTTTGTGCATCATGTCTACGCATTGTGGACCCATTAGTGGAAAGCAATCTTGTCATTCTCTACCTCTCTCTTTTTCTCTTATCAAATATCAAAACAAGGCTGAAATACATCATGGGGAACTCTGTGAAAATTATGCTGCAATGCATCTAGAACAGCATTAACCAGGAGAGCTTCTTAAAAATACTAATATTTAGAGCCACTCCTGATGATTTTGAGGCAGTCAATTTTGAGTGGGGTCCAGGAATCCATATCTTTAAGAAATAACCCAGATGATTCTTATGCCCCCAGCCTGAGGGCTGGCTTTTGAAAACCACTGGTCTAGATGACCCAGTAAATAACCCCTGGAAAAGTACAGAGACTCACTGCTCACACAGTTTGGCTTCATTGCCCATAATAGGAATTCAATACTTTAAGTCTTTGAATTGGTCATTTGCTCAAACTGCTCAAGTTGTGAAAAATCTGTAAAACCTAGCATGTTTGAAAATTGCAACATCAATTGTAGTTTCTATATTTTAAACTTTAAATCACTTTAAGCGTTCACCCTCAAGCACCTTCTGATTCAAGCTTCATTAGGACTTTTCTCTTATGCCCTGGCTACCGTGATGAGCTTTATTTTCCCATGTCTGAATTAGTTTTTTAAGAGGCTGAATATCATTATAAAATGAGAAAATATGAATCAATGCAGAAGGAAAAATTCTTTTTCTCTTCTCAATGAGTAGCAATATGCTTTCAGTATGCATGAGAGCCTGATGAATAAATTAAAAGACAATTTCTAAATTGCATATTGATTTTTATACAACATGAAGTAAGACTGTATCTGAGATCATCATAAAGGGCATAAATCTGAAAACTAAAAGTGAAAATAAGATAAAATAACATTTAAAAACACAGCACCTTATAGTAATACATGTGAGCGTCCATTCTCCCTGGAACCTGAGAACATTAACTATCCTGTTATTAAACCTATTTTGAAATAATTATTCACAGAGTAAGCACAAAGTCCTTAAGAGCTTTAGTCATTTCTCTAACATAAGCAGCCATCTAATTTAAAAATGAATATTCTGCACTGGGCATTGCTTGTAAGTGATGGATCACTAAATTCTCCACCTGAAACTAATATTACACTGTATGTTAACTAACTGGAATTTAAATAAAAACTTAAATGTGCTTGAATTGGTTAGGTTTCCATTCCTACTGGCCAATGTGTTACTCTTCTGGTTGTTGACTACTTTGAATATATCCTGCTCATTATTTATAACCATCAACATAGGAACGTGACATATGGGAACTTCTCTGCCTTTCCCACCTTGCTGCTTCTGATGACATCTAAGGATGACTTTCTTTTAAACTCACAGAATGCACATTTACTAAGACTAGAAATGCTGTTGTATAGTAAAGTGCAGGAGTTAATTTTTCAGTGAAAACTGTAAACTCAGCTTTTTTTAAGGGCAACAAACAATATATAATAGCAAGAATAGGAAAATAAAGGAGGCTTTCAAAGTGCTGAAGCAGTCAATTGGGTCACTTAGAAAATGAAGGTCCTTCTGGCCAGAATCTTGATCATATATATCCTATTTGAGAACTGTTATATTACTTAATGCTACCAAAATGATGAACTAACTCAAAGTTATGTGCCTAGGGAGTTGGCTTGTATGAAATTGGAGTAATACATTGTCACCAAAAAGACTACAATATATGTTAAAAAAAAAAAAGAAGAAGAAGAAGATAGCAGGAGGGGAAGAATGAAGGGGGGGAAATCGGAGGAGGAGATGAACCATGAGAGACGATGGACTCTGAAAAACAAACTGAGGGTTCTAGAGGGAAGGGGGGTGGGAGGATTGGTTAACCTGGTGATGGGTATTAAAGAGGGCACGTTCTGCATGGAGCACTGGGTGTTATACGCAAACAATGAATCATGGAACACTACATCAAAAACTAATGATGTAATGTATGGTGATTAACATAACATAATAATTAAAAAAATAAAAATAGATTTATTCCTTCTAAAAAAAAAGACTTAAGACTTCATTAAAGGCTTCATTTTCACTGCTGATGTTATTTCTAAACCTTAAATCCACAATCATCTACTCTGAGGATTCCTTTAAGGAGCATAGTTCATGCAATGATAAGGAATGTATGAGTCTGTAACATTTTCTTAGGTCTAGTGTCAGTGGGCATGGCTTTGAGGCTGCTAGCTTTGGGACATAGCAAACCCTGAGTTATGAATAGAATAGAGCTATCAATAATAGCTTGCTGTACTCCACAAAATTTGTTAACCTGTGATTTAAAATATACATCATAATTAGAATGAAAACTGATTATTTTCTAATAATTACAAGAGCAACATCTTGAAGATATTCAGAAATATATTGCTAGAGAAGGTAAGAAAACGTCCAGTAACATCTTTAAATTAAAATTTAAAAATTGGTTGTTGATATAATTAAATTTACTGAACCTAACCTAAAATATATCTATAGGCTCACTGGCCTTTCAAGTTGCCTTTGGTTAACCTTAAAGCTTGGTAACTGACAAACTATTCTAACACAATTAGTTTCATTTAACTGATATAAAAATGTAAAAATTCAGGGATAATAAAGTGATTTCACATGTAAATAAAATTGCATGCATCACAGATGTGTGTATAACTTATATACCTATATATAATTGATACATACATTTAAAAATATTTAAGCAATATAGAATTCAGAAATACATAAAGAACAAGTCAATGTCCTGTTTCAATCCCATTTAACGGTGAACATTGATCAGAAATAAAGAACAAGTCAATGTCCTATTTCAAATCCATTTAACAGTGAACATTGCTCATTGATATCATCTTTTAAAAATAAGAACAAATAATGAGAACTTTCTCAACATGCAGTCTTATAGCTTGGAATGATTTTGAAGAACTTTAGTTATTAAGCAATCAATCTGTATTGCCAATCACAGGTTTTTGCCTCATCCAAGATCCAAAGCAGAAAAAGAAAAATAGACATATCTCCATTCATACTTTCATGAAGCACTTGTTCATTGTTAATTCCCTTAGATTTGGCATCAGACAAATCCATAAGTAAAATCTGCATAAGTGTGATCATAATATTTGCCACCTATGTACCTTATTTCTTGGGCTCCTTGAAAGCAAGGTCAATCGTAATTATTGCACTGCTTTTACTTTGAGACTTGCTTCTTTGCTGATGTTAAAAGGTATATGAGTTCCTTGCTGTAAAATTGCACAGTGTAATATCATATAAACAAATTCAAATCACCGTGAAAATCTAGTTTATTCCATTACACATCAGCCCACAGTTTTAAATATCCATAATCCTCAAAATGTAGAACCTGTGACCTCATTGAGCATGAGGGAATTTGGCACTCTTCTTTTAGGCTCAGAAATAAATACTGCCACACTCTTTTAGATTATCTTCCTCATCTGAATTTACACAAGGGCAAGGAGAGTTTTACTCAAAACTGGTGGAGCAAGTGAAAATCTCTCAAAGCAATTCCAAGATCTAGTGTGCACTGAGAAAATGTTTCTCTATTGGGACAAAAAGCTAAGAGACACACAACAGAAAATGTATGAATGCCATTCTCTGGCTCTATCTCACTGCCAAACAGCTAGCTAGATAGATAGAAATACACTTTGCATAAACATATGTTAATACCTGCCAATTAATTTTCAAAATGAAGTACAGCCATACTCTGGAGAACTTCTTCCAAATAAACATCTCTCTGGTAGAAAGCCTTTTAGGATTTAATAACCAATGTTCCAGAACATTCCTATATCTTAACAAAATGTTATTTAGCTAATGTTTGTAAAAGAACATTTCATATTTACATCCCCCAAATTCAATACAATATTTATCACAAAATGATTGTGGTAAACCATTAAGTTATATTCCAAACATCACTGGTCATACGACACAATTTATCCAGATATTTTGAAAAGGTCACTAAGTACCAAAAACGTATATGTGCCTCTTGGATATTAGTGAGTCTGAGGCGTTATAGTTTCATAATCAGTGGGAACAATTCTTAGTCATCCTGTGTTCATCCTGAGAGGATTTCCACAGGGCCTTGATTACATAATCCTTGTTTTTGCCTAGTATTTTATGGGTTCCTACAAATTTGAAAAGGTGCTAATGGAAATTGCGGAGAAGGAAGCAAAGACAGAAAAGAACAAAAAATATTAATTGATGATCAGAAAGTAATATTTTAAGAATTTTGGATCTTAGAACAAGGGTTTGCTATTATATATAAGATTGGTTTCTTGTGTTTTAGTTACATTTTAGGATATTGATTGAGGTTTGGGTTGATTAAATGCATTATGATTTTTTTCCCACTTGAAATAAAGGGAAATAGTCTTCCTGTCAGAGTCTTCACCCAGAATGTCTGATTTCTAGGAAGAAGATTACTGACAAGAATTTGGAAATGCCTGTTATGTAAACAAAGATTACCACAAAGTAATATATAATTTACGTAGTGTTTCCTTCAAACCACTATTTATTAAAAATTTCAAAATTTATTTAAAAGCAAATTTCATTGAAGTTTAAAATTGTCATGTTACATGTTTTATACTGTAATGGAATGATCGTGAATAATCTGATAAGCATATATTAACCTATACTAGTGATTGAAGAAAATTTAGAATTTAAATAACAATTATAACTAATTTCCATTTCACATCTAAAATCCAGCCTTTTAAACTTAAAAACTATACTAATACTTTATGAAAAAAGCTTTAGTATACATCTGAAAGGAATCTATTCAAAGTCCCCCAGACCCCCCAGCCAAGCTTACAGACAAAATGCACAGGTGTCTGCACTTGACCCTAACCCTTGTTTTTCTAGGTTACGATGCCCTCCGTTCTTGGAAAGTAGACCCCAACTACAAAACATATTCTTCTGTAGCCTGACCACATCCTGGACGAGCCAGGGTTAGAGTCTCTCAAAAAGACTGCCACCTTTTGCTCTACCTGGCCAAGAGTGCATCCCCTTTCCCCCAACCCCCTCCTGCCATGGGTGGAACTGCAACTCTCGCACATCCTTCAAAAGGCCCAGCCTGACAGAAACTCAGGGTGACATCTCTCTTGATATCTGGCCCCTCTCCTCCCTTGGAGAGTGAATAAGGTCTGTCATGCTTGTTGCTCTACTCTTTGTGCAACTCTTTGCCGCCCGCATCACCAGCCACCTGAACAACATCTATTTATATTTTATTTACTGTATTAGAGATAATTTCTGTAGCACTTCACACAATATTTGCAGTGATACTATATTCAGCCATTATCTGCATTATGTCAAGTGAGCAATGAAATAATAGATCGCATGGGTCAAAATCTTAACCCCCCAAATGTTGTGCTTCCTAGCAGCAAGATTAAGCAAGTTGCATTATTTCTCAATTTAATATGGTTGAGTTAATAATAGTACCTACTCCATGGGATCATTTTGGTTGAATGTGTAAAACAGTTCATACTGTTTTTAATATGTATTTTAATAACATACAGTTATTATTGCATATGGCTGGCTATCCAAGTAAATAATGTATTTTGGTTCTAATTTTTTAACATAATTTTCCTTGCATGTGCAATGCAGATGATAATATAACCCACCTTATAGAGTTGTGAGGATTAAATACACAAATCGACATTAGGTTTTCACATAAAATCTGGATCAGAGTAAATCCTTAATAAATGTGAGATTTTATTTTTATTAACATCTTTGTGTAAATCCAGCGTACTAGATTTTTTATGGCTTTATAGATTGAAAAGACCTTTCTACAGCCATTTGTACTCATAAGTAACCCACAATGGCTTTTGCTATGTGAGAACAAACCATGCCTACAGTCAGATTCTGACATGGAAATGTCACACGGACTCTCCCTTGAGTAACACACTGCCTTCACCCACAGAGACAGGGAGATGCTGTTAAAGACAGACAAGACCACTTAAAACCAACCAACCAACCACAATAAATAAAAAATAAATAAATAAATAAATAAATAAATAAATAAATAAATAAATAAATAAAACTGGTAGGGAGCCATAATAGTCAACTTTTAAAAACACAACTAATATCATTATTTGTTAATCTGTCTAATTCACTGCTTAAATGTATTTGCCCCTGGACACTAAGTGCTCTGCTTTGGCCTCTAGAAAATCATATTCTTCTTTATCCTAAATGCTTCATTTTGATCTAAGATGTGAATATATGCCCCAAGCTATATTTTCAAAGAAGGTATCAGAGGGAGTCATTTATTTTACTGTTGATAAAGAGATTTATTGTGAAACTCATTTTTTCTATCAGTATCCAGGGACAGTCATTTTGCTGAGGTATTAGTGACAGGTGTGGGTTGACACCTACAGAATTATAACCAAGTTCGTACTTGTTATAGGCATCAAATAAATATTACACCTATTATAGGCATCAAATAAAATTTTATAACATGAAAGCCTAGCATCAGATTATATCAGCTTTGTAGTAAATATAGTTTATAATATACTTTGAGTTGTAAATATCTATCATTATTAATTTTATGCTGTACTTACTCTTCAGTTTAGAAAGCAGACCATATTGTGAGGAATCTATCATGATAGGCAGACAAAAAAAATGAATATATCTATCCCAACTCTGCTCTTAGTCTGTGTGACCCTGGATATAACATGTTTCTCTGTGTTTCTTCATTCTATAGACAGCTTTCTCTTCTATAGAATTAGAGCATCTGGATAGATAAACAGTGAAGTCCTTTTTAACTTTAGCATTTTCTTTGCTGAAGCTGGGCACCAGAGAATAGTCAGCATGATTCAACTTTAATGGGTAAGTATTGGGTGAAAAACTATGTGCCAAACACTATAATAAAAGCTGGGGATACAAACATATAGAATGGGTAGCAGAAAAAGTATAAACAATACTGTGAACTCTGACAGACTTATCTAGACCATCCCCTGGGCCATGTACAGCTCTCTAGTACTATTTGGTTGGAGGGGAATTAATATATGTTGAATGGATGGATGAATGAATGAATGAATGAATGAAATTATTTCCAATGTTTTGATATGACTGATAATTTCCATAAATAGCCATTTCCAAGAAAACAGCTTTAAGAGAAATTATCAGAGTGGAGCAACTATGGAATAAAACTTTGGACCTGACTTCAGGGAAACTGTGAAAGAAGCATATGATTCGACAGTTAAAAGTCTGGAAAAAGAGGCTGCTGTAGGGAATGTTAGATAACATTTTCAGCCATACCCCATGCATTCTGAGATCACCATCCTTAGCTGCTGATTCCTTATGTTGTATAGACATATATCATTGTCTTATTTTTGAGGAAACAAAGATTTAAGCCACTTATTAAATGTTTTAATATTTGTATGATATTCTTTAATAGTAAATTTAAATTTGGGTACAAAAAATTTTTCCCCACCATTCTCCACTATTATATATCTATGAGACATTGTGATAGAGAAGTGATACCTTATATAGGTCTTTTGGGACCTGGATTTGAATCCTGGGAAATATACTTAATGAAATCATTGATGAGAGTCCTGGCTTATATATAAAAGGTGCTCAAAAACTGTTAAACACAAAGTCTCCCAGACTAAAATTTTTAAAAAAGAAGAAAGTGAAGATGGTTGCTACTACATAGAATAGCTTCTCTCTACTCCACTTGCTAAAGAGTTAAAGACTCATGAAAAGAAAAAAAAAAAAGTTCTGCTCTTGATCTTTCCTTTTTAAAAATGTCTATGCTATATGCACCCCAGTGTTTATAACACCATTATCAACAATAGCCAAATTATGAAAAGAGCTCAAATGTCCTTGGACTGATGAATGGATAAAGAAGAGGTTATATATATATATATATATCACCATTATATATATATAATGGGATATTACTCAGCCATCAAAAAGAATGAAATCTTGCCATTTGCAATGACATGGATGGAGCTAGAGAGTATTATGATAAGTGAAATAAGTCAGTCAGAGAAAGACAAATACCATATGATTTCACTCATATGTGGAATTTAAGAAACAAAATAGGTGAACATAGGGGAAAAAACAGAGAAGCAAACCGTAAAATAGACTCTTAACTATAGAGAACAAACAGGGCTGCTGGAGGGGAGGTGGGCAAGCAGATGGGCTAAATTGGGTGATGGGTACAAAGGAAGACACTTGTGATGAACACTGGGTGTTATATGTAAGTAATGAATCACTAAATTTTACTCCTGAAACTAATATTACACTGTTAACAAACTAGAATTTAAATAAAAACTTGAAACAAACAAAAAGGAATTAACTTGAGTTTTGTGGAAAATATGCTCACCAACAGAGTACCCATTAAGCACATCGGTAACAATCCACAAATGCACAAAGGGGGTTTATTAAGTCTCTTGAAATCTTCAGAATGTCCTAGCTAATTTTATCCTCAGAAAAGAAAATAATAAGAAAGAGAGCACAGAGGGAGAGGGAGACGCAGACTCCCTGCTGAGTAGGGAGCCCTATGTGGGGCTTGATCCCAGGACCCTGGGATCATAGCTTGAGCTGAAGGCAGATGCTTAATCAACTAAGCCACCCAGGTGTCCCATATTCAACTCTTTTATCATGAACAAAACAAATTTGATGCTAAGAAAAGTATGGTATTAGATCAAGTTCACGTGGTTCACTAGTGGGAGAAGCCTTGAGTAGAGCCTTAATTCCTGACTCCCCATTTCAGAATGCATTGCAATTTAAAAAAGGTGATTTTTGTGGGAGTGGGTGGGACATATGAGCGTAGTTCATAGGCAGAGGATCCATAAAATAACAAAATAATCATGAACTCTAACTTCAAACTCATTCTCTTCCATTTTCAAGGTTCTTTCTAGGGCACTCAGCAACCAACTTAAATCCATTCTTACTAAACGTAGATTTCAAATACTAAGGAGAACTGTGCCAGTGGACCATGGGACATCCTCTGTGCTTCCTGTAATGTCTGTTAAAGGAATAAATTCACTAGTAATAGGTAATAAATATTGAAGGAAAAACACTCAAAAACTATATTTCGGGTGTATCTTAGTTTGTCCTGGCTGCTATAACGAACATTTATCTCTCACATTTCTGGAGGCAGGGAAGTCCAAGATCAAGGTGCCTGCAGATATGCTATCTGGTGAGAGCGCACTTCCTGGCTAATAGATGACTATCTTGTCTCTGTATGGTCACACAATGGAAGGGGCAAGGGAGCTCTCTGGGGTTTCTTTTATAAGGGTGCTAATCCCATTCATGAGGACTCCACCCTTATGACCTAATCACCTGTCAAAGGCCCTGCCTCCAGATACCATCACAACTGGGGGTTAAGATTTGAACATATACATTTTAAGGGAATACATTCAGTACATAGCAAGGTGCAAATTCATGATGATATAGAGGTCGTGGGCAAAAGATGAAGAGATATAAAAAACAAACCTGTTTTATGACAGAATCAGTGTTTTTATAAGACGTCTGTCATTGGCAACCAGAAGATCCGGGGTGACTCTATATTTAAAATGAAATAAAATAAAGTTAAATAGAACCACTAAAATCTTCCATTAAAAAAGGGCATTGGAATGGCTTTTGCCTTCATGTTTAGACTTAACTCTCAATACTTCATATCCCTCAAATGCTCCACTCCTCTCACACTGAACTTGAGTTCCTCAAAAATACTCATTCCTGGAGGTCTCAGAATATGTGATTCCCTCTTGTCTATTATTTCCTGCTCCATAACCTTCTTTATCAAACTTCTACTCATCTTTTAGGATGCAGCTTAGATCTTGTCTAAGCATGGTGATCACAGAATCTGTCATTATAAGCAAGACAATTTGAAGAAAGAAGGATGTGTTGCTAATAATCATATAATAAGATGTTTAAGCCAGAACCATCCCAGGCAAACTCAAGGGGAAGGCACCATTAATAATGTTCTACTTAGCACTATAGCTTATTTGTAAGTACTGTAATTATCTGAGTTCTGCTTGCAGTATTCTTCTCAATGAATAATACTTTACAAATTAGATTATTTTTATTTATTTTTTTAAAAGATTTTATTTTTTAAAATAATCTCTATACCTAATTCAGGACTTGAACTCACAACCCCGATATCAAGAGTTGCATGTTCCACCGACTGAGACAGCCAGGCACCCCTATTTTTTTTAAGTAGGCGCCAGGCCCAGTGTGGGGCTTGAACTCATGACCCTGAGATCACGAATCACACGCTCTACTGACTGAGCCAGCCAGGTACACTGAATTAGTTTATTTTTAATTGTCTATCATTTTAGGCTGGTCCTATACAGGTGTGTTCAATGTGAGAATTTTTATAAACTTTTATAAAGCTTTCATTTTTAGAGAAAAAAAATGTAGCTTACATTCATTTTGATTATACATTCTTCACAGTTTAGGAATTATTAAACAAAGACTATGTAAGCCCTGTGTATAAGAACTCATATTACTACTAAAACTCATTGAAAACTAAAATGTAAGATAAATGTATCTTCTTCTGAAATTGTTCTTCATTATCAATGCTTAATATTAGATATTTGATCATAAAGAATGATTTAATCTAAAAATGGATTGAATTCTACTGAAAATTTCACAATAGCTCTTTAGTGTTCTTAACTAAAGAAAACTATTCTTGGCAGGTGACATAAAAGAGACTGAACAGTGATTTATTTGTCCAATAGACATGCATTATGAGCCAGCAAGTTTAATTCCTCATGAGATAATGAAGGTCACATCTCCCCTATCTTTTAGCACATCTATTAATTTTTAAAGAATGTGTTATGACTTTCCTGGGAATTATGACATCTGAAAATTTCAGTTTTCATTTTCCCATTGGAGATAACATTTTATCTTGAAAATAGTGACAAGAAACAAAGAACTAGTATAGCAAATAAAAGGAAAAACTTTCCATCTCATCCACTGGTAAATATATGTTTGTATAATAAAACACACTTTATAGAACATTAAAACAGTCTGGTAATGGAAGACAGCATATCTTGTCTCTTTAATCACTGAACCCCTTAACTGATGGATAGAATTTCACTGAGTTGACTAAAAAGCAGATTGTTTTACATTATGGGTGGTTATTCCAAACTAAGTCGTGACAATGACCTACAATAATAGCAACAATAACAATATGAAAATAGTTGTAGTCCTTATTTGTTGAATGCTTACTATAAACTCTATTTGCCTTTATAAAAAAGTCCCTATATATAGGAACATTTTATAATTTTGTCCCAATTTCCCAGATAAAGAGACTAAGGCAGAGAAGTATTAAATAATTTTGCCAAAGGTTCACTTAGCTGGTAAGTAAATAAATGTAAATATAATAAATTAATAATAGTTATAACAATGAAACAAAATATTGGCTATGATTTATATAATGCTTTCTAAGAGTTAACAATAACTAATCTATACTTACAAAAACATCCTTTAGTATAAATAGCATAGTCCCATTAGTCCAGAGAAAGACACTGAAATTTAGAGAAAGTAAGTAACATATTTATAAGTGTATAATAATAGTAACAATAAGAACGATGATAATTATGATAAGCTTAAAAAATCAGTGTGGGCCAGACTCTGTTTTAAATGCTTTTCAAAAATGTAATCATAATCCTATGAGGTAGGGTTGTTCCTGTTACAAAAACAAGAAACTAAAGTATAGACTAGGATGTCTAAATCCAAGGTTCATGATATTAATTATTATGCTATAAGTCCTCACTCATAAGAGGCCAAAATTGTGTTCAAAGGAGTAAGTAATAATGGTAAAAAAATTCAGGTTTCCAGTTAAATTCACAACTTAAGTTCTAAAATAATATAACACCTGTCACCAGTTATACAAAGTTGAAATTAGTTCAAATGGCTACTATCATTATTCGGCTAGCTCTTCACTTTGATCATCCATCTGAAGAGCATTATCCTAGGAAAGCACACTGTTATACCTAAACACTTTAACATGGAATCTATTTACACACATACCTGTTCATCAAAACTCCTTGTTAGTCCCACCTGATTAGACAATTTCCCAAAGAAGACATACAAATGGCCAACAGACATGTGAAAAAATGCTCAACATCAATGATCAGGGAAATGCAAATCAAAACCTAATGAGATATCACCTCACACCTGTCAGAATGGCTAAAATCAACAACACAAAAAACAGCAGGTATTGATGAGGATGTGGAGAAAAAGGAACCCTCTTGCACTGCTGGTGGGAATGCAAACTACACAGCCACTCTGGAAAACATTATGGAGTTTCCTCAAAAAATTAAAAATGAAAATACCATACAATCCAATAAGTCCACTACTGGGTATTTACCTATTCACCCAAAGAAAATGAAAACACTAGTTCAAAAAGATATACGCATCCCTATGTTTAGAGCAGCATTATTTACAATAGCCAAGGTATGGAAGCAACCCAAGTGTCCCACTGATAGATGAAGAGATAAAGACATCACACACGCACACACACACACACATACATATAATGGAATATTATTCAGTCATAAAAAAATGAGATTTTGCCTTTTGCAACAACATGGATGGACCTAGAAGGTACATGCTAAGTGAGATAAGTCAGAAAAAGACAAATACTATATGATTTCACTTATATGGGGAATCTAAAAAATAAAACAAATGAATAAACAAACAAAATACCCGTAAATACAGAAGAAAACTGATGGGTTGCCAGAGGGGAAAGGGTTGGGGGGGATGAGCAAAGTGGGTGAAAGGGAGTGGGAGATGCAGGCTTCCAGTTACGGAATGAATAAGTCAGGGGATAAAGGTACAGCGGAGGGAATATAGTCAGTGGTATTATAATGGCGTTGTATGGAGACAGATGGTAGTTACACCTGTGATGAGCACAGCATGACAAATAAACTCGTCAAATCACTATGGAACACGGCGTGTCAACTATACTTCATAACATAAACAACAACAACAGACAAATTTCTTGTCAGTCCCTGAAGGAAAGCTCAAATACGAATTTATCTGTCAATTAATGCATGTGGTCTTTAGTACATAGCAAAAGTACTTAGATTAAACTGGATTAGGAAATCTTTGTTCCCATGAATTTTGGGAAAGCTGTATTTATGGCCTTTTTGTATAAGCATATTTTATCTTTAATGGTTGCCTAGTAAAAAAGTTTAAATGGTCAGGAGGCTCCAACTGACCACTAAACCATCCCAGAGGAGGCTGCCAACAACATACAAGAGAGAGGGAGAGAGAGAAAAAGAAAGAAAATCCCCAAAGAAAATCCTCCATTAAGAAAGTGGATTAGCATTACTTACTATTACTTAAGGAATGAAAAATGCAAACATTTTCTCAAATGAAAGAAATAAATATTTCGTCTTCTGTCTTCCCTCTTCTTATCAGGATACCAATAATGTTAACACCTGGGTGGCTCAGTCGGTTGAGACTAAATCTTGGTTTTGGCTCAGGTCACCATCTCAGGGTCGTGGGATAGAGCCCTGTGTCAGGCTCCACACTCAGTGTGGAGTCTGCTTTGGATTCTCTCTCTCCCTCTCTATCTGACCCTCTGCCCCCCTCGCTTGCATGAGCGTGCACGCACCTTCACTCTCTAAAATAAATAAAAATCTAAAAAAAAAAAAAAATAAGGTTAGTCTGATTCCTCTATTATTCAGAATATCATTGCATATTATCAAAACTCCTTAAATAAATGTATAAATATCTTTTGAACATGTAACATTTACTGATTTTACAAATGTTTACTGAGTATTCAATGGATGGCCAATATTATTGGATACAGTCAAATATAGTAACCCTTATCTACCCTCAAGTTGTTAAGTTTTGTAGAAGATGCCAAAGCAACTAATAATAACATAATATAGAATATTGTTCATCAAGAGGAAGAGACAAAATGGAAAACAAACAAATGAAAGAGATCAGCTAATGGGAAGAGGTGGATTAGGCAAGATTTCATGTGTGTATTTCTCATCCCTTATTGTTTCTCTTCTAGACTGCAAACCTGTTGAGGACAAACTCCAAGATGGAATTGCCATGTTATCTTTCAGTAAGGCTCCACACAAAGTTTTACTCACAATAGACAATATACATGTCTGCTAAATAACTGCATAAACTAAACAGTTACTATGATTTGCAGGCAATTACCATAGCTTTGCTAGAAACAATCTTCCAACATATATTACATGCTCTTCAACACAGCTATATGCATATAGAAAGAAAATTGTTCCATAATTAGAATAATATTCTTTACTGGCCCCTCAAGAATATGATGACCAAAACTGATACATGCCTAATTCCTATCTTCCAGATGGGGGCAAGTTAAATAAGTGTTTGTTATAACTCCTCACACACTATGTGATTTTAAAAATCATGTATAAGCCTTTCATTAACTTTTAAAAAATCACCACATCAAAAACTAATGATGTATTGTATGGTGACTAACATAACATAATAAAATTTAAAAAAAAAAAGAAAAAATCAGTCATGCTTCATATAAGGTAGCAAATATCAAATGAAATTGGGAAATATAAAAATGTATTGGCAACTTCAAAAGTTGAAAAATAAAAATAAACAATATTTGATATTTGCAAAGAATTTAATTTGATCCCTCTACCATTGTAATAGAGCATTATGGTCTTTGAAACTTCACTTTGATTGGGGCGCCTGGGTGGCTCAGTTGGTTAAGCAACTGCCTTCAGCTCAGGTCATGATCCTGGAGTCCCGGGATCGAGTCCCGCATTGGGCTCCCGGCTCAGCAGGGAGTCTGCTTCTCCTTCTGACCCTCTCATGCTCTCTCTCTCTATCTCATTCTCTCTCTCAAATAAATAAATAAAATCTTTGAAAAAAAAGGAAACTTCACGTTGATAAATGTAATAAAATAAAAAGTACATTGAAAAGACAAAAATACAGCAAAATAATGCTCCAACACAAACATACAAGAATATCCTTTTTTCCACCAGTGGCTTATACTTTTATATTTATTTATTTTTTTTATTATGTTCTAGCCAGCATACATACAAGAACATCTTATTACACGATTAAAATCATTTCTAAGGAAAATGGTGAAATAATATCAGCATATATTAAAATAAGATACAATGTACATCACAGGAGGTATTAAAAAGTTAGCAATATCATGCTGTAAAATGTCTTAGAGATATACACACATAATGTAAATAGAGGAAGATTTTATATATGTGCAGGTATGTGTGTACCTTTGTGTGTGTGCATAAGTGCAAGGGGAGAAGACAAAAGACAATAGCCACTTTCCGTGTAATGTTTACTTTCATATGGAAGACATGTGGTGAACTTCATAAACTGCTATTAGGAAAACACAGTACTGTAAGGCTTAAGCTATTGCTTTCTCAAAATATGACTTAAATAAATTAAAATAGATGTGGAAACAAAAGCATGGCATGTTTCTCAGTCTTTGTGGTTTATTTAGTATCTTAAAAATTATCACATACCTTATAATTTATACTATTCCAATCAGGGGACAGCTAATTCCCAATGTCACAGAGAAGAAAAAAATTCTTATTCTATGCAATCACTGTCAATCATGTTGGGAGTAAAAGTGGGAAACAGAAAGTCACAGAGAAAATAAGGAGTAATCAGGTTGGGTCTACAAATCTCGACTGTGGATGAGCACATTTTAATTATTCCCCTTCAAAAGAGCAGATGTCTTTATTGCCTGAGGTGTGTGGAATAATTCATAAAAAGGGATGTCACCAGCATAAGTGTGAAAATGCAGTGTGGTAAAATCCAGCTCATGCTTTACATAGGTTATTCTGGCTTCAGTGATGAGAACTGAATGTAGTGGCAAGGGCAGAAACAGATGGACCAGTTAAGAAGTTTTTGCAATCATCCCAGTAAGAGGTGGTGGCTTGGGTGAGGCACCAGCAGTGAAAGTGATGAGGACTACTCCAGTTCTGCAGATACTTGAAGGTAGAGCTAAGAAAATGAGCTGACTGGATATGAACTGGGTCGAGTAGTTTGACGCATGAAGAGAATTCAAGTATTCAGTTGTGGACATGATCTCGATATAGCCAATTTGATATGAGTTGGAATTTGGGAAATACATCTGGGCTAAATATTTACAATAGGTTAAAGAGAAGAAATCACTAAAACTAAGATTTGGGTGGAGAGTGATCTCAAGAGAGGATAATGCCATGCGATAGGATATGCTAAACATTTCCAAATTTATTTTCTTTCATTTCAGGGCACATATCTAGATTATACTTTCTGGCCTCCCTTGAAGTGAGGTATGACTACCTTCTGGCTTAAGTGCCACCACTGAATCTGGGGCAAATTAATGTCTCATGGATGATCCTTCCTATTCCTTCACTCTCTGCCAACTTGATAACAGACATGCACAATGACTTTGGATATCCTACGTTAATGAAGCTTGTGGAAGACAAGCTAGTCTTGCTAGCGTTCCCCATATCCAGTTTCGCTTCTCTAGTCACATAGAAGACTATTTCCAAAGCCCCTTTTTTCCAGTTGTAGTCAATGAGTTTAAAGTACAAATGATTCTTTTTATTTCTAGACTGAAAAAATTAATTGCTGGTGGTCCACATTCTCTGCTGCAATAACCAATGGGGATCAATGAGATGGTGTAGCTATAGGATGGTGGAGGCTTCTTCAGCCTGGACCATGGAGATAGCTTGCCCTGGAGAGTTGCTGAGACTTACAGTGGACTTTACATGAAAAATGAACCTTTGCTATGTAACATCGCTGAGATTTTTGAGGTTGTTCTTTACCAGGCATAATCTAAGCTATCTCAAAGAAAACAATAATGGCACTATAAGATAGAAGAACCACCACAGTACACTCCAAAAAAAGAAATTCTACTGTTTCAACCATAAATTACTTTAAATTGTGTGCTTCCCAATTCTGTTTTTTCTCTCGAGTTACAAATAAAATGGGAAAAAGTATACTCTTTAAACCTGTATAAATTATGAGAATAAGGAAAATATTTTAATAGGATCTAATTTTGGTTTGGAAACTTAAGTTTAAATTTAGTCAAATTGGCCAAATATTGAATTCTGGCACAACCATTAACAAACCCATGTTTTTATTCATTAAGTATTATGTTTATCAAAAATTAGAATGAAAATTAAATGAGATGAGTCATGTAATGCATTTTGCACAGTTCCTGAGACATAGACAGATAAGTATTATCTAATAATACCTAATTTATCTTAATAATACCTACTTAAGAATTGTTCTTAGTCTTTCAGTGATAAAAATGTATTCATGTGGGGACAGAACATTTCAGAGGTAAATTACACATAGAGCTTTTTCTGAGTCCTATTTCTAGTATTATTTAGTTTAATTCCATGAGACAGATTACTAACATAGCTATTAATGTCAATTAAAAATTGGTTATCATTGGTTCAGAGAGAGAGTATATTCTGCAACACTAGAGATATGGTCTCATTCAGTTAACATGGAATACATTAGTCAGAATGAAGATTTATAGAGTAAAATGAAATATGAAAGTCCTTATAATTCTGTTCAAAATCAGAGGACTCTCACAGATGACCTCTTAAGGATATCATTCCACATTTTGTGATTATATGAGATTGAAGAAATCTTAGGCATAAAATAATTCTACATACTTGTCCTAAAACACGAATCAGAAAGATTAAACAAAGTACCCTCAATTATTTTTTGTAGATGGTAATCTAAAGATTGGACCAAAATTCAAGTGTTTACTCCACTTTGCTATGATTTCTAGTGTACACATATCTCCTAATTAGCTATTTGGTAGGTTAAAAATTATAGACTTGTTTCCTTTAAAGTCATAGAGTTAAGCAATATTAGATCATGGGCTCCTATTTAGTTCTCAAAAATTAGTATCTATCATAGTGTTTAGGAAAAAATGCAAATTAGATATTGGCTGAAAGAGATAAGCAGCAGTACTCTTCTGTAGGACAGACATGGTCCATGACACGAAACATACTTTAGGTTATTCCTGTGATACTTACACTTCTACATGTAGCTGCTCTACCAAAGCCTGGAAAGGTACACTTTTTTACAAATAGTAACTGAGTACTGAGTAGTAGCTGATCTACGTTAAAGGCTTCAATACTGGGACCAATAGATAAAATCTTCCATACTTTAAACAAAATAAGTGCTGGCACATAATAGTTGCTTAATAGTATTTAAAGAAAGGCACATGAAGTATTCTGTTTCAATACAACGTCATTGAAAGGGTTACCTTCCAATTCAACAAGTTATTCACCTAATATTCATTTTAGCTTGGAGAAAAGGAGGAATTATTGGCTTATACGATTGAAAAGTCTACTTACTTTTAGATGCAGGTGCTTAAATGAGGCTACCAGACTCTGTCTTTCCACTCCTTATTCTATTTTCCTTTGTGATGGTTTCATTCTCATGCAGACTCTCCCCCACATGGAACCCAAAAGGCTATAAGAAGCTCTAGACCCATACCTTGCCAGTTCAGCAACACCCCCACCCCAAAAGGGAGCCTCTCATACTAGAAGAGAGGATGGATTCTGACCAGACCAAGCAACATATAAACACTATGTCAAGTTAGCTATTATAATAGAAATTGTTAGTGAGGTTCTGTAGTGTCAAATATATTCAGGCAGTGTCATAGCCACCTACGAGTGCTTAATTTTTCTTCTTTGCCTGGTAGTCATTAAGTGCCTGTGGTTGGATAACTCTTTGTTTATTAAATAAAAGTCATTTCCTAGGGTGCCTGGGTGGCTCAGTCGTTAAGCGTCTGCCTTCGGCTCAGGTCATGATCCCAGGGTCCTGGGATCGAGTCCCACATCGGGCTCCCTGCTCAGTGCGGAGCCTGCTTCTCCCTCTCCCACTCCCGCTGCTTGTGTTCCTGCTCTCGCTATCTCTGTCTCTGTCAAATAAATAAATAAAATCTTTAAAAAAAAAAAGTCATTTCCTAATATGTTCCAGGAGTTTTCTGGGTATTAAAGTCATAAGATGAAAAGACACAACATGTATTGTGTAAAAGAGAGATAGTCCTGAAAATACATAATTACAGCACCATGACATCATTCTTATATAAAGACTGATTGGAGCATAGGATAAAGTACACACCTGCCTA
The DNA here is from genome assembly GCF_054177405.1 of Leptonychotes weddellii. Lineage (NCBI taxonomy): Eukaryota > Metazoa > Chordata > Mammalia > Carnivora > Phocidae > Leptonychotes > Leptonychotes weddellii. The sequence continues at coordinate 158,479,141 of NC_138370.1, read as the reverse complement.
GGGAAACAAGGTTTTCCAAGTGAAGTGTCTGGGAATCATTAAGAAGACATTGTGACAGTGCACTAAATTAATGTTTCCAACAGTTTTTTCTTACAATAATATTTTATGTTCTAGCAGCCACAATGGATTCCTCACTGCTGTGGAGACTTGCTTAATGGTTTTCCCAGTCCTTGTTTTTGGCAAGTCTGAGATAAGGCAGAAATAGATTAGAATGTGGTACTATTAAAATCAAGGAGAATGTGGTCCTGGTTTATCCCTGAAAATGCAGTTGAGGCATCTATATTTTTCCTTTTCTACGTGTGGAGAGTTTTGTGCACACGTGGATTACATGGTGATAATCAGGACTGACAAACATCAACTTTTAATGTATGCTCTCCAGTCCTTATTTCCTGTAAAAGATGCAGCCCCTGAAAGAGTTTTATTAAAATCCAATCTTATTACTTGTTCTAGTCTCTCATCTTCAGGCCACAATAACAATCCCAACTTCATGTATTTTACTCAAAAGTCTATGATTACTTATAAATAAAAAGACCTGAATCTTATCAGCAGTGCTAAAATATTTCCTTATACTAAGTCACATTTTTTCCCATGTCATAACATTTCTGATTGTGTTTTATGATTAGTGGCCTATCAGTTTATTGGCAATATTTGTGGTTGTTTTTCTTTTCATAGAGGTGGTTGAAATAGCAGAGGATCTTAAATCAACAGTATTTTAGATTTGGTAAATTGATATATGTCCCAGGAAAGCTGAAAGCTATACTTGGAGGTTCTATTCTGAGTAAGGCTGTCTGTTTGCATCCACACTCCCAACACTTATGAGCTGGTTGGCCCTGGACAAGTTACTTACCTTCTCTGTGCCTCATGTTCCTCATCAATAAAATGGGTGTAGTAATAGTACAAATTTCAAAAGGATGTTATGAGATAAAAATGAGTTAATCCTTATAAAACCCTTTAACCAATGTCTGGCACATAGAAAGCATTTTCAATTAATATTCACTATTATAATACCCCTGGTTTGTAATACATCCTGTAAATTCTCAACATCTAAACTTTAAATATTATTTTCTTTCTATTGCTTCACAGTCATAAATGGCATAAAGTTTATGCCCCCAGGGTCCAGAGAGTTAAAATAACTTAGAGTCTGGAGTTTGAATTGCAAAATGGTCCCATTGCACTATACAATATGTAGCCACCAGCCACATGAGGGTTTTCACATCTAAATTAATAAAATTAAAAATTTTATTGTCACACTAGCTACATTTCAAGGACTCAATAGCCACATGTGTGTAATGGCTTTCATATGGAACAGCACAGATATATGACATTTCTATGACCACAGAAATTTTGTTGGACACAGCTAGTCTATACTCTCCTAAGCTGGTTTCCAACAGAGTTCTCATTTTTGTGTCTATTATAAATTTGACAATAATGTGATATATTTACACTTAGGAGATACCAAATCACCATAATTTTTTAAACTTGCAGTTTTTAGCAAAGGCTATTATTTTCTGATATTCAATCTTTCTTTTCATTCTAGATATCAACAATTGATACTCATAATAAACCTATTTGGCTAGGTTTGCCGTCTGTGACTTCAATGTAGAATAAAGATGGTCTGGTCAAGATGGGCTGAGAATATTGGCATTGGCCATGAGGCTTTGTGTTATGATAAAACATGTTTCACTTTGCATTTGTGTCCAGGAGTAGTTTGTAGACAATGCCCTCATATTTATTTTAAAGAACCTTAGGATGATATTTTCTTTAATTATTTCAAACAATACCTATTAAGACTATATCAAGAAGAAACCCCTTCTAATCAGTTGTACGTGGGGATGCCAACAAGTGTATGACACAGTTCTTGAACTCAAATGACTTGGTCTACATGGGTTATAAAAAGAACACAATGGAAAACTATGAAAGTCAGGATATTATACTTTTAAATGAGATGAAAGAGACATAATGGAGGTTCAAATGAGGAGAATATATCAGAAATTTTTCAACTTGATCTTTAAACTTTCCTAAAAAACATTTTTGGTATATTTTACCCTCTGGTTTCTTCTTTTCCTGACCATTCCTATCCTGCCTCTTCAAGTCACAAACCAGTGAAAACATCACATCCTATTACCAACATTTTCCACACAAGCACAACTGAACCACATATAAGGTAGGTTTCAACACGTCTCAAGCAGTGTATCTTGACCAAAGTCTACTTATTTTTTTTCATAATTCACACTACCTTATAAAGCTTATTTTGTGGGACTTAGGTGTGCTCATTGGAGAAAACGTAATAAAGATTATGTGGCAATAAGTCATGTAACATTGTCAGTCATTAAAAAAATAATCAGATTTCAAGTTTAAGGCTTATAACCATCATCCTGTGTATTTCAACATCCTAACAATGATTAACTGTTTGGGTTTTTAAGAATAAAATAATCCTTAAAGTTTTCTAATTAAAAAGCTTTAACAACCTGATTTGCCTAAAACTACTATTTACAAAATGTAGCACAAAAGTAATGAAATCTGCCTTTATTCTCACCAAGTGATACATGAAGCAATGAAATACATCACAACTTTCTTTAAAGGATCAGTTGAACTCAGTTACTTTGCTAGAAGATTGCTTGTTTTCATTTGCTCTGGCATTGGATAGTAAACAAAATCAAGGAAATAACAATGAACTCAATTATTTTGCCCTACTGTGTTCCTTGATTGGGTGAGGGAAAGTGAGAAGAATCTCCTCCTTAGGTTCACCTCCCTTCCAATGTAAGAAATGCTACATTAGTGAGAACTGCTTTTACCCAGTCCTACT
>NC_138370.1:158458614-158475835 GCF_054177405.1 Leptonychotes weddellii | reverse complement strand
CCCCCCCGCCAATTATTTAGTTCTTATAATGTGATTTATTTCTCATTCATGAAAATCCCACTGGACTGAGTGGGGTTTTCATGAATGAGAAATAAAATTTTATGTGTCAATCCACTGAGATCTCAGTGGTTTTTTGTTGTTGTTGTTGTTGTTGTTGATGTTGTGGTAGTTATTACTTGCCCTGACTAGGACAATTACAGGAGCCATATTTTTAACTACTCAGTTATATTGTGTCCTTCAGGAAATCAGAAGGTGAGAAATGGGCTTCAATTCATTAAAGGTGCTTTGCACTGTGGAAATATTTGTGATGTCATCTTATTTTCAATATTTTAATAGGGCTCAGAAAATACTCGTTGTTGTGAACAAGCAAATTTGACTAAATTGATACACTTTATGTAACTCCAGGTTTACAACAATATTTAAAAGCCTTATCATCTTAGCTTTGTCCCTTCATTCAAAAATATTGGAGGAAAGGTGTACAGACTACACTTAAGTAATCTGAGAAAAGCAGCACAAGAAAAGAGGTGTCTTAACATAATATATATTTTCCTTCTGTTCTTGCCTCAATCAATGATAGGTTGTCTGAAGGTAGTCCATATTCCACTTTCACCAACCCCTCTTTTTTATATAGAAAAGATAATAGTTGCCTAAAGAAGATTCTAGCTCACACATTTGCTGTGTTTCACAAGGCATCTTTGTTCCTTAAGAGATAAGGCTGAATTCCTTCCACAACTATATAGATACATATATTTTTCGAGGGACAGGAAAATGAGAAACAGAAATTCACGCTTACATTTTGGTTATCAGAGATCAAGTGAAATCAGAGGGGTATTTAATTAAAAATTATCTCTGTACCACATAACAGCACATGCCACTTTTAATTCTGCAGTTCTTGTGGAGTGTTGCAATAAATCTAATTTGTCACATTTTTACCCAAAAGAAAGCCCAGAGAGGTTGACTCACTTCCTAAAGAGAGCAGAGTTGATTAGTGGCACAAGTATAGTTCAAGCTCAAGGAAATGACAAATGCTGCTGGAAAATTCTGGAACCTCTGTTGTCTTACAAACTGACTCCCAACTGAGCCATGTGCCTATGAAGTAAAGTTGTTCAGAATATGGTTAGTATTATAGCTCAATTAGTGTTCCTTTATTTTGTTTCTTCTGTCTTGGAAAATGTGAGGACCAAACAAGATAACACACCCTGTCTAACAGAATGCCTGGCTCTATGGAGATAGACAACTAATGGTAGTCCTTTCTCCTCATACTCTCTCACCATTGTTATTTCTTTTTTTAGGAAAAAAAATAACTGTAATTCTTTTCTATCTTGATTTTCCAATAATAGCAAGTCCAATTTCTTTCCTACTTTTGGTATTTAGGGCTATTCATTCCTTTACACAGAACAATTGGGATATATTCTTCTCCTTCTACTTGCTTCCTCCTACATCATTTTATTTTCCCTTCACAACCTGTGACTAGGTCTTTTACTAATTCCATTTTAGAGGAGAGAAACAAACCTAAAGAAGTAAAATGACTTGCTCTCGGCCATAAAATAAGTGACTAGGTTAGGAATAAAATCCAGAAATCAAGATTTTGATTCTTTTGAATTCTAATGAACTAACTAGATTAAGGAGTTCCTCAGCCTATATCATCCACTGAAAACATACTGAGGTACATTTTGCAGTCAAATACACAAGTACATAAATGGAGTCTTGACATGTGCTTGTGTGATTGGTCTTATTCTCTTGTGCCTCTTTATCACAAGACTTTTTTATAAGAAACTATTGCCCCTTTAGTTGGGGCCCTACAAAGAGCATGCATGGAACAGACCTGAACTAATCCTTAGAGAGAAACCAAGGCCAGCTCACTTACCTCCATCTTGAAGGAGACTTGCCCACTTGCACACAACTAGGAACACCCATTCTGCAGAGCTACATATGGGTGAATAAGAATAGATGGTTGCTGTTTTAAGCTGCTGAGTTTTGAGTGATTTATAACCTAATATTAGTTGACCACACACCCACGCATGTGTGCACACACACACTCACACACACACACAAACACAAGTTACTGTCCTGACAAGTGTCAACAGTGAATAAGCTTTGGATAATTAGAGAGAAAGGCTGCAATGCTAACAGACCAGGAATGCTAAATTCAGGATCTTCAATATGATCTAATATATAATAAATTTAGGAGTCTCTGTATCTCAGGATTATCTCAGTTTAAAGCTGTAGAATAAGCCTTAAACAATCTGGTTTAGCAAAGATAGTACATAAGACAGAACAGCTCAGAAGGGTCTCTGGTTCCCAAGAGAACTTCATCAGTGACGGAGAGATACCAACCAAATTAATCTAACTGCTCTTCTTCTTCTGATAACATCTAATCCTCGGGCTGCACATAATGAGCCCTTTGAATTTCCAAGCTATTTTTTCTGGAATTCCACAGTTTTGAGTCTCACAAACCTCAATCACCAACCCCCGTGGAGATGTGAAAGTCTTTTCCCAGCACTCTCCGAAAAATGTTAAGATTCAGTCTGATTAGATAGACCTGAGTCACATGCCCACATCTCTAAAACTGTGAACTGTTGTAATTGGCTTAATCCTGAAGCTAAATCCTGAAGTTTCCCATGTGACTAATCCCATTCACATCATCTGGGCAGAAAACAGGAGATGATCATGTCACCATGCTTGTTAGCCTTTTCACTTAAACTCCACATAACATGAAGAGAAAAATAATCCATTGAAATGTATGATTGACTCCTGACAAGGAATGGCTTGAAGAGGAAAGAGGTGTTAGTTAAGATCACTGTGGGTTTGCACAGCTTTGAGTATTTTCTAGTTTGAACAAGTTCCACAGCATTTTGCAAACACTTTGATATAATTGAAGACCACGATGCAGACTTTTCAGGAAGTCCAGACCATTGTTTTGACCATTATTCCCATTTGAAAAGATGAAATATCCATGCCACCCCAGAGGCCTCCAAGCCAAAGCTGAGTTGTTGTCTGGATGATTTACACGTGGATAACAGTCAGCCAAACAATATGACATACTACTCACTGAAGGCGTGCCAAAAGCTGAGCAGGCTCTTCCTCTGGGTCCTATGGAAATTAAACATAAAAATGAAGAGTGAACCACATAAAGTAAATTACCTTTAGAATAATTATTTTAAAAAAAGAAAAAATAAGGCCAGACTTATATCTTAGTCCTCAAATATTGTACATATGAAAACTTTAAAAACACCAGTATCCTTTGATACAACTGATACTTAGTGAGCCCAAACTATATGTTCAAGTGTTTACTAAGTGCTCTATATCATTAAATCCTCATAAATATAATATCATTATTTTCATTTTCCATGAGCAACTAGTCAATCCATGTGGCCCTTAAGTGGTAGAACCAAGATTGAATCCCTATTGTCTCGTATCAGTCTGAATGTCCCCAAGAACATGCTATTGCCAAAGAGGCACAGACTATTACCACAGAATAAAGTAATAAACTATGCTGAGTGAATTTAATCTCCAAATGCTTCTAAACAGCATATTTTGATCTGAGTTTTGAAAACAAAAATTGATATGGGTTTAGGTGAAACGGAGAGGAGAACTGCAATAGGCCATTTTAATACCCTGAAACTATCAATTTCTCCAAATTCTCTAGTATCTTTATTAAAAAAAAAAAAATCCATGGGGTGCCTGGGTGGCTCAGTCAGTTAAGCATCCAACTCTTGATTTCAGCTCAGGTCATGATCTCAGGGTCGTGAGATTGAGCCCCGTGCTGGGATCCACTCTCAGTATGGAGTCTGCTTGAGATTCTCTCTCCCTATCCCTCTGCCCCAACCCCACTCATACTCTTTCTTTCCCTCTCTAAATAAATAAAATATTTAAAAGTGATAATAATAATAATAATCCACTTAGGTGTATATTTGGCATGGTAAGGCCTTGTGCACTATTGCTTAATACTTGTTTGTTGAATAAAAGTGACATTCAAAATGGGCTAAGCCATTTATTAGAATCTTATTTTTATTGTAATCTACCTGGTATGGGATTAGCCTAATTCTTAAAATTAAAGGAACTCTGAATTTTTTCGTAAAATTTAAATATTGATGAGTTTATGTTACTTAAAATGATTAGGATCTAAAAGCTACTCACAAGCTTCTGTTAAACAAAGCTATTTTATTGTTGAAGCCTCAAAACCATATAGCTATAATTTTTAGTACATAAAAGGAGCTTTATTAATGATAAGATGACAATAAATATATTTTTAGTTGTAAATGATTTTAAAATAATCATTGTGTATACTCGTACATTTAAACTACATAAATTCAATATTTCAACATTTTTTATTTCTCTTTCTACTGATTAAAATGTGAAAGTAAGGGTGCCTGGGTGACTCAGTTTGTTGGGTATCTGCCTTCAGCTCAGGTCATGATCCCAGGGTCTTGGGATCGAGCCCACATCAGGCTCCCTGCTCTGTGTGGAGCCTGCTTCTCCCTCTCCCTCGGCCTGCCACTCCCCCTGCTTATGCTCTCTCTTTTTGTGTCAAATAAATAAAATAAATAAATGAATAAAATCTTTATAAAATGTGAAAGTGCATCAAGACCACTCTATGGGAATCTGTGTATGTATATTGTCATTGGTTGCAGGGTTTTTGTTGTTATTGTTATTTTGCATTTTACATAGTACTGGTTAACAGACAAAAGTGTATTTGCAGCATTTGATTTTACAGTAAAAATAATTTCTTAATGTCTTGCCCCCTCCTCTTTCTCTCTTTTACTTCTATCAGAATAATTTGGGAACTCTGATTTTCCTCCTGGCTTCAAGTTCAATCTTTTTGTTGTTGTTGATAATCCCAGCATTTTATTCAGTACTTTCAGAAGAAGACCTTTGATACAAATGCACAACAGTCTCCTTAACTCTGATGGGCAGACCTGGTGCTATTTTTCTCCCCACCAAATCAGTTCTTGTCTTATCCATGAAATTGCTTTGCTATGTATTTTATTAGGCTCGAAGTCTTAATACTCTTTCTCCTGCTGAGAAATGAAGAGGATATAGGTCCCTGGATAAACTTATCTGCTGGGAAGGGAACACAGAAATGTAATCTCCTAACTGGCCTCATATCATTTGGCTGTGCTCTGCACAAATGCATCTGAAGATATTTATCAGACTCTTAAGCTGGAATCTTCATGAAAACAGGCTACCTCCCCTAGATTCAAATAACTGGGTTTATATCCTCTAGCCCAAGGGTGACTTTTGAGTATTAAATCAGACCTGTGGGTTAAAAGAGAAGTGGCCTTAAGATAGTTTAGATTTACTGTGAATGGCAAAAAGTGAACAGTGCAGAGGGAGAGGAACATCTGTACAACACTTCCTGTTGTAAAAGATCCTACCTTGAACTTGCTGATTGAGAAGAAATAATACAGTGCCTTGCAAATAAACCATGCTGATGGATGTCTTCTGCTGGAACAGAGCTCACTGTATTTACTCTCTTTCTGTTTGATGTCAGCATCTTAGCACTCAGCATGAACTCCACTTCAGCTAACTGTCGAAATAAGTTATTTCTAGTCGATAATGAATGCTTCCCAAACATGTTATTATTGAAAATAACAGGTTCCAAATGTGTGACCGTATGGTATACAATTCATTTTCTTCCTCTGTAAGAATTGGATTTTCTTGTCATTAGAGCTGAATTGTGTGTCGACACTGTGCTAAGTTAGAACATCCAGAATCCAGACCAAAGGCAAAAGTTGCATTGGAAGATTATACTAACAACTGCAACTGAACAGTGGCTTATAATCTGCAAAGAGCTTTTGGAGTACTCTCTTTGAAATGTCTTGTTCCTCTCTAAGGAAATAACATATATATTTGTATTTCCATATTAGTGAAGGGTGGATTTAAGCATGGGGAATTGAAGTGGCTTGCCCAACATCATCAGAGAACTAGTAATTGAGAACGCTGAGCCTCAAACCTTGAGTGTTTCCTTCCAGATCTAATGTTCATTCTTTTCTTATTCTAAAAGTAAAATATAATTATCTGGATTTACTTTAACAATAGAAAAGAAGAGAGCACAAAGACCCATAATGGGAGAGTAACTAAAAACAGCTCAGACAATGTCAGCGACTACATCTTGCTTGTTAGGTTACACGGATAGTTATAGAGTGTTGTAAAAAGGATTCAAGCAAATTTCTGGCCTGTTCTTGAAATCACATTTCAAGGTATACATTTAAGAGTCCAATCATTTTGAAAGACCTCTTTTTACGTCCTTCCCTGTGTTCTTTTTTACCCTGAAATATCATCTTGAACGATAGTTACAACTGAGCATGCTCTTTAGACTCTTGTCGGCATACACATATTCCATTGTTTTAGGAGCACCAATGCTGATAAACAAATGGATCATTTCTCCCTCCCTCCCTCCTGGCTTTCCTTCCCTCTCATCCCTTCCTACCTTTCTTCCTTCTTTCCTTTCACACTTATTCATTCAATACCTAATATTAACCTAGGCACAATAATAATACTTATTGTTTTTGACTTTCAGTTGTCTATTTGAGATTATTCCACTATATCACTTAAGGAATTATTTCCCCTGCTTCATTTTAATAGAATATTGAAGAAACCGTTTTTCCTGAAATGTTATGCCTGCAACCAGGCTGGAATGAGTGATAGCAATAGCCACCCATTCTTACTTGCATCAGATTTGCCTCCTGTAAGAGCGTCTGCATTTGGCATAACACTGGGTTTCAGTTAGGCTGTGATGATCAAAATAGCATGTACGCGATGGGGAAAATATGGTGATGACAAATAATGAAATCATTACAGCGAATCTGCAGTTCCATTCCACTAACTGGTTTCGCTCAATTTAGCAAGGAAATTATAGGTTCACTTTTTCAGGATAGATGCTCCTGGAAATAGAAAAGATGTTTGTAAACAGAATGCTGTTACCTTCCAAGTAAGGGAGTTTGCTCTTTAAGCATGCTTTGCTAAAAAAAAGGAAAAAAGAAGAAGAAAAAAAGAAAAAAGTGGAAAGGGTCGAACTACTCCAATAATTGATATTTTTGTAAATCTTTATGTTCAAGGCCTTAACACTTTATGGAAGAAACTAAATTATGTTTCTCCATTATTACCCCATTTAATCTTTACAACAAGGTGGGAATGAGGTCTGTTGTCATTGTTATGCCTGAGTGGAGACTTTCAGGGATTCCCTCACCCGTTAGGAATTCTGTGCCTTTTGGCTTTGGGTTTTCATAACTAGCACTTAGTGGTAGATAACATGATGGCTCACTAGTCCTCTCTCCTTGTTATTTAAAGATGCATCAGGGCACCTTGGTGGCTCATTTGGTTAAGTGTCAGACTCTTGATTTTTGGCCCAGGTCATTATTTCAGGGTTGTGAGATTGAGCCCCACATGGGCCAGGCTCTGGGCATGGACGCTGCTTAGGATTCTTTCTCTCCCTCTCCCTCAGCTACTCTCCCCTGCCCCCTCTAAAAAAGTAATAAATAATAATAATAATAAAAATAATAATGCATCTATTCACTTCACCATGTGACTCTACAGGACTTCTGCCTACAGTGAAGTGAGTACTTTTTCCTGCCCCAGGGATGCTGGGTTTGGCCGGTGATTTACTTTGGGCATTGAATGTTCTTAGCAAATGGAATTCCAGCAGAAGCTTAAATGTACATGAATGTTTCCACTTCTGGTGCTTCTGGCATCCACAATGAGAAGAGCACATATCACATTGTTAAGGGTCCCAGGATGGAGCAACACTTGAGAAGACCTAAATTAAATCCATCACCTATAGCAAAGCTGGGTTGAGGCCAGCCAAGCTCCAATGAGCAGCGCGTAACTTACAGATTCACTAGTGGTCTCTCTGCCCCTTCTTCCTGAGAAGCAAATCCACTGGAAAGATTACAAAAGTTACAAAAGAACTCTTTTATACAGGATGCTGATGACACAGACATTGAGACCAAATGGCTCCATTATGATTCCAAATAAGGAGAGTGAATAATTTGGGATTTTAGTTGCTTCAATTTGTTTTAAAGACTAGTGGCCACCTAGGAACGAATAGTAATATTCACAATCCAAGTATTTTAACTTCTCTACTGTTGTCAGCCAAGGTTCTCAAGTTATTTTCAGATCAAAGTTATCTGTTGAATGAATTGGAACAGGAAAGACAGACCTTGCTTTTAATAAAACATCTTGATTTTCCTCTTTATTATTATTAAACTTATTTCAGAAGATAGAAGTTATTACTGAATTTGTTATTTATTGATTACTACTATTTTTTCCAAATGTATTAAAGCAGTCTTGTTTACAAAATAAGTTATTCAAAATAAAAACAAAACTAGAGTCATTAATGTAGCTCTTTTTTGTGAATCATTTTATTTAGGTTAATTCATCTTTACAATGCTTTTCAGATTTCTTGCTGAAGAGAGGAAGGTTTTCCTACATATTATCTCTTCCAATCTCAAATGGAAGTTTTGGCACTCTGATAGCATTAATGTGTCAGGTACAATTAAGTTGAAAATTCTCTGAGGACAAATGGCTTCCACAAAGCAGGTGGGGAACCCTTGTGATATTTCTTGAGGTGGACTTCATGGCAGTCCCTATTAAGGTGCTTTGAAAAGTTCGATTAGCCATGCCTAGGCAAACAGGCAGATCCTTTAGTACCTTCTGGGTAGTTCTACTTTAAATTGGTAAATTTTTTTAAATGTGCAGTAATTTTTTTTTCCTTTAAGAGTTTTGTGTGTGAGCATGTGCATGTGTGTATATGTACAATACATTAGACAGGAAGAATAGACTTACCATATGTGTTCCACTTAAAAATAATGATAGAAACATCCAAGCCGGCCTAACAAACGGACGAGAACTGATATCCCTGCAGCCCTCTCAAATCCTTCATTCTACAGAGTCCTGGAGAACACAATAATGATACTATTTGGACCCAGATTTTAAGGAACAAAGACTGCCACTATAGCTCAGCTGATTCTTATAGCTTCCTCCCAGAAAGAAAAAATGAAAAGAAAAGAAAAAGGAAACATAAGATATAAGAGGTTACCACATGTTGGGTCAAAGAAGAAATCAGAGAAGAGAATATAAAGAAAAGAATGACAGTGAAATTTCAAGAGCAAAATAAAGAATATTGTTATCAAATCAGTGTGTGTGTGTGTGTGAGAGAGAGAGAAGAAAAATGTTTGAAACATCTTTTTGTTCTAAATGTTAGAAATTTCTCCAAGTTTGTATCACTATTAATTCTAAAAACTGACTTTTTTTTTTTTTAAAGATTTTATTTATTTATTTGAGAGAGAGAGAATGAGAGAGAGAGAACACATGAGAGGGGATAGGGTCAGAGGACTAAGCAGACTCCCCGCCGAGCAGGGAGCCCCATGCGGGACTCGATCCCGGGACTCCAGGATCATGACCTGAGCCGAAGGCAGTCGCTTAACCAACTGAGCCACCCAGGCGCCCCTAAACACTGACTTATTAACGTTTTTCTTCTGTTATGCAGTTGTGCTTTTTTTACCTTCCAAATGGATGCTAATCAGTGAAAGGTGATAGTATTTTACCATTGCATATTGTTAACCTCCTGTACTATGCCTTTATTTATTGTGTTTTACCACCTTATTTATTCCTTTTACTGCACTAATGTGCTTTGATGATAAAAGCAAAGAAATACATGCAAAGATAACGAGCTTCTGGTCAAAGGTGAAAAATGCTTGCGATATTCTTCTTCCTACCTGACACAGTGATAGTCAACATTATATTAATTAGATCTTATTATACAATCAGACTCTATTGTTTACATCAAAACAAGATTATATAAGACGTTTAAAAAAAATTGGCACATCTTTGCACCTATTCTGGGCCACAGGACATTTTTGCTTCAGAAATCCAATTCTAAACACAATCTGCGAGATGAGCAGTTTACTGATTTCAATGGAGGCTTCAGGCAACTACTTGTTACCTTAAAACATGACCATTCGCTTGGATATTTTTGAAGACATTTTCTCTCTATGCTACGGAACTTTTACCTGCCAACATTTTATCAACATGTTTTCAATGGGAAATTTATTTCACACTTTCTCATAACAATACCTCAATAACCCATATGTCTCCATATGGGCTATTTGATAGGTCAGAATGTGCTGCCTGTGTACGGCTATGATAAGGGGAAAATCCCAAAATGCCAGTTTGGACTTTTTCTTCCTTGTGCACTGAAGACAGTATTTTTCCTTATCATCACTTATTGGGTATTATAGGTCTAATTGTAGAATGAAGCTTAGCATAGGGAAATTCGCTTCAATTAGAGACCCTCAGAGCCATCCTACCCTTGCCATAGAAGTGTTTAATTAGCTAAATAATAAAAATTAAGATGATTAAGTTTCTTAGCAAAAGGCCTTTGTTTTTCAGAAATTATTGAGATTAGATTAAATGAATATGGTTCTTTGCTGCTGGGTCAGTGCGAAGGAAACTTGAGCTCAGGTCCAGTGTTCTGCTCTTCTTTGGCTGTTTGATTTTAATCAAGTCATTTCACCTCCCTGAGCCTCATTTCCTTCCTGCAGAATAATGCTCCTCACACCTGTTTTAGGTAACTCCAGCCATCTATGAATCAGAGGTGAAAATCAGGTAGTGTATTTAGTTTTAACTTCAGTACATCCAAAGAGCGGATGAGTAATAGATTTCATTTCATTTCATCCTTCCAATCAACCCTAGCTGTAGCTGGTAAATGACGAAGTAAGGATTCAAGTTTGATTGCCTCTACTATTTCCTCCCTTCTTGACTTGAGTTAGAATTTACTGCCAACAAATGAGACAAAGATAATATGTCTTTAAGATCATCAGGAAGAAGAGAATTCTGGGCAAATGTCAGCTGGCACTCTTCTACCTTCAACTCCAAATCATCTATTTCTTCAGAACCAAAAGGGCTACACAGACATCTAAACCAATGTATATATCTATATGTGCCTATTTATTAGAAAATAAAATCCAATTCCAACACAACATCTCAGGTTTTTTTCTAGTCTTCTCCCTTTTTGTATTTCTATAATGTCTAACACTGAAAAATCTGGATCACATTATAATCAATATTTGTATTTATTATTTGATCATTTTACATGTTTGTTCTATGTTACTAATCTCCCAGCCAAGCCAGCCACCTCTTTCCATGGCTCTGCACTCATTCTAAACTGCTTTCTAGGCTATCAGATGGCTCCTTCATGGGCACCTCCCTCTCCATTTACCTCCCACTGGCCTCCTTGGCCACTGGTTACATAAGCAAATACTTATAGTTCACCTAGCAGTGTCCCAATTCCTTCCTCCAGACACACTTTTGACCTTTCACCACCCCCTTCCCTTACTGCACTGCTTTCTTAGCCACCAAGAACGCGGAAGCTTCTAGATGACCTTCCCCATCTCCTGCTTTCCTGCCTGTCTGCCACCCTCCTCTCCTGCCTCACTACCTGCATTCATGGTCACTGACACACAGGTCCCTCCTTGAAGAGGAGGAAAGGAAAGGTTGAAGGACAATAAGAGAGGGAGGATGGAAGTAAAGGAAAGAAAGAAGAACAGAGAAGAGTGGAGGGTGGGTGGAGGAAGAAGAGAGGAAAAAGGGTGGAAAGAGGGAAGGGAAGAATTTACAAAGACTGTAGAGAAGATCAGGGAAGAGAATGACAGAGAAGGGGAAAAGGAAGGTGAGAATAGGCTCGTAAAAATCACAAATGAACCAGAAGAGACAACTCAAGATGCGGAACATAAATATTCAAACACTGGCCTTGCTGTAAATGTAGAAATGGCTGTTTATTCATGTAAACTTTCCTGAGGCTTCTCATCACACTTAGACTATGAACCAAAGCCCTATTTGGGCTGATGGTAGTCTCAATATATTTATTTATTTGCTTAATGTAATCATTTCCCAACCATGCCAGCTGTCTTACCCAAAAAAATCAATGTTAACAACTTTAAAAAAAGCATGTTTTGTTTTTTTATGTTTATGTAATCATATGCCAGCATATTTGTAGACACACACACATATATTCACACACCCTTAAATATAAGAAATCTTGGGATTACTTTGCTTTATAAAAGTATGATTCTGTTATATAAACAATGCTATTCCTTTATTCTTACTCAATTTTATTTATGGGTGTGCTAGATTTCATTTAAGAAGGACTTTATCAATTCACATTTATAAGAGGATATGTACCTCACACCCATAGCAGGAATAATTATCCTTCATTTTACTTACTAATTTGATGAGCATAATGTGATGGCTCATTGTTACCTTAATTTGTGTTTCCAAATTGTGAATTTAAGCATTTACAAAATATATATAGGCCATCAATTGCTCTTCAGTGAATTGTCTATTCATGTGCTCTGCCCAATAGATAATTGGAATAATGTCTTTTTGCTCAATTTGTTAAGAGCAATAGATATGTAATAGATAGTAATTCTTTTTGTCTTACCTAAATTGCAAATTTATATTTCAAATCTGTGATATGCTATTTGGTTTGGTTTATGTAATAATCTGCTATAAAAAATTATTATTATTATTTTTTATATTTCAAGTCTATTTGTTTTCTTTTTTAGCCTCTGGATTTTGAAGCTTGGTTAAGAAGCACTCCCTACCTTAAATTACATAGTTGTGTTTTGTTTTTATTTTTTGTCAACATTTAAGTCTTGTACACATTTATAATTTATCTATTGTTTAAAGTATCAGGTAATAGGTAAACATTGTTATTTATTTTCTAGGCGAATAAACTTTTTCTATAATATTATAAAATAATTCATCTTCCTTTTAATGAATTGAAATATCACCTTGCACTAATATCTTGGTATCTATATCTATATAGTCCATTTTTAAACCAAGAATATGTTAATTTGATTAATATAGCTTTATATGTTTAATATGTGGTAAAGTTCTCATTTTTCATAACTTTGGGGGACTTATTTGAATACCTATAACTTATAACTTATAACCTATAACTTAAAAACTCTAATGTCATTTGATTCAACTTTTGAAGGAAAAAATACTTCCAGTGATTACACTTGGAAATGTTTTAAATACATATATCACTTTTTGGAGATGGACACTTTTCTAAGCACTTAATTTTAAAATGGAGAATAACTACTGATTTTGAATACTTATCATAATTCCAGTTAGTTAACAATTAATTTATTAATTTTGGTGGTACTGTTATAGGACTATAATCTTCTAATCCCACTGTATTATACAAACATATCTTCATCCAAAAATTTTCTAATGTTAAAAAAGCAACATATTTTAAGTTGCATGTGTCTAATTTGTATCAGTTATAGATTGGTTGAATCAGCTTAAATTTTCATGTAGAGTTATAAAATAGAAAAATAAAAACACACAATAAATTCTGTTTTTATGGTATATCATACATTACGAAGCACAGTGTAGTAGAGTATATTTTTTAGTACGCATTAAAATATCTTTTACATGCTGCCTGAGACTTTTTATTTCAGAAAACTAATTTAGAATAATAAAAGGAATAGAAAGGGCATCAAAGCTTTTCTATGGTGGTTATATCATAATTGATGCCTTGAAAATTGTATCAGGGGCTAAGGCCGGCTTAGAATACAAGTCTCCTGATCGGCATTTCAGTTCTTAGTTCACTGTGACAGCTCATTCTCATTTGTGGTGAGATCACTCTTTGACCATTTGAAAGCCTCAGGTGGAATTTATATACATAACATACATTTATTTACAGAAATATAACACCAGTGTCACCCTCACCAGCACCATTCTGATGCATATGTGTAACCATGAGAACTAAAGTTGAAAAGAAGATAAACCAAGAGACACAGATGCCTGAGAATCTAATGATGCTGACTATAGCGTCTGACAATCTACAGTCAATCCCCAGATTCCTTGATGTGCCTAATGTCAACTACTCTTTGTGTAGATGCTGAGGAAACAGAATGGATATGACACCTCTTCTCTTATTAGTATTTCAACATATCTTGAAGACTACCAAAAATCAGAAAGTGACAGCTGGTGTCTGGCCACTTGCTTGGACTTTGTATCTTAAGACTTTGCTTTTTGGTTTTGCCTCTGCACTTTAGGCCAAATGTTAATGGTGAAATCATTTAAATTCTTCAAATCCCAGTTTTGTAGTCTTCAAAATAAGAACAATAATAGTCAACCCAATGGCTCACAAGGTATCAATGAGAATAAAATAAGCAATGTGTTTAACCACAAGAGAAAAGTAAAATCATATTATAAGGTGATTTCAGATAGTTTTGGGTTTTAAATTTCATTTTCAGAGGATAACACCTTAGCTTACATAGCACTTTGGATTTTGCAGACAACTTGAACATGGGTCATCTCATTTAATATTCTCAAACTTCTATATTAAAATAAGTCCCTTATTTTTGAAATGCTTGGGTTGGAATACCCAAAGATTAAATATGTAGGCAACAGGATAACAGGGAAAGACCCAAGTTTTTATTCCAAACTCATTGCTCTTTTATGTGTTTCTATTCAGAGTAATAGAAACTTTCATAGTGTAGAACTTAATATCACTAGAAATAAAAAGACACTTAACTAGAGTGGTTTTCTTTATTCCTCCAGGGAAAACTGATTGCTCTTTATGTACACAATTATATAATGTTAATAACCCCAAAGTACTTCTAGCAATTTCTAAAAGAGTTAATTCATTGACGTTTTCATAACTCAAATGCAAAATTGAAATAGCTTAATAATTCAGAATAATATATCCTACACTCCTCTACTTCTAATAACTCTCTGAATGTGCTTTCTCTTTGCAAATTCATGTTCCATTTCATATCCCTCCAGATTCCCTTCTGTAGCTTTGATTTGAATGCTTATAATATGTTTGATGTTATATTATGTCTGATTTTCTAATGTTTCATATTCTTTGAAGAGAAAACATATCTTATTTGTTAATGGAGCTGAAAACAGTGAGGTCTCCCTGACCTCTTATTTGTAAACAGTCTTTCAGTTTTGCAGGGAGGATAATGTTTGCACATAATGAAAAATATAACTAGTATCCATCCATGGGGCAATTATATGTGTAAAGATGTATTTCATAAATGAACTTATCTCTCATAACAAACCCAAGAGCCAGATATTATTGTTATCATTCCATTTGCATGGATAAGGACACTGAGGCTTAGAAAGTTTAAATAAGGTCCCCATGTTCAAACTGGTCACGAGCTCAAATTAGATTTTAACCCAGGCCATCTGACTCCAAAGTCTTTGCTTTTAGTTGCCATGTTACATTATCTCCTATGATAGGCGATTATTACATATTTATCAGCTAGAAGAAATATTGCTTCAAATTTAAATTACTGAAACCAAAGCTATGCCTGGTCAGTTGGTTTATGGATTTATTTGATATAAAAATTCAATTAAAGAAAACAACTGAGAGCTAAAATGAGTAGGGAGAATTCAGATACTGTGTATCAGAATCAATAGATAGTGTATACATTCAGCTTAAGAATTGATAAACAAATTTCTAACCTGATCTAATAGAAAAAGTGTTTCAATCATAGTATCACATTTTGAGATTCTCCAGATTTCCATAGATGTTATTACCTCTAATAAAGAATAAAAAATCAACACTCCATAACCACATCTCCTGAAAGAGATTATTATTATTTGCATTTGTTTTTGCTCTGTTTTTAAGGTGCTTATCATCTTATGAAAATCAGATGTGCAAAAGTGATTCTGAGCACCGTTCCTCCAATTATAACACTGTTGTTTCCCCTTAAGTTTTCTTTGCCACTATTCAAAACCTTGCTTCAGAAGTCAGAAGGATTTATTTTATTTCTGGCTGTGAGTTTCTGACAAAGTTCTCAGGTACCCAAGTAGAAAGTATGCCAAACCTAAAAGTTTCAATGAAAGAAGACTGGAAATCTGTCTATTCTCACCTTGCCTTTTGGGAGGCTTTTGGTTCACTTTGGGTTGTTCTGTCTCCCATTTTCCTTCAATACAGGTTGAAGAACAACTCAGAGTCTTTCTCCAGCTCTGGAGCAGGCACTCTTCACACAGCAATGCTGATGAGAGACCTGGCGGTGAGGGAGAAAGGGAAAGAAGCATTTGACATGTTTTCCATTTGTATGGTTAGAATGACCCAGTATTAGTGCCTAGCAGCCCAGCTCTGCTTTTCTGTGTGCTCGTGGGAAGGTCATGATTCAGGAAAATCATAGTTCAACCCTAGCTTTAGTACTGGATATTTTTACAACATGGGAGAGTCACTTTTAAAAGGGTGTTAGAAAACCCACATTCTTAGAGATTTCTAAAGATAGTCTACTATTGGGAATTGTCCATTCTTGACAGCACAAAGTTGATTATGATAGTCTATGATGACACATTTCAAGTTCTTGAAAGATGCAATTTATGTTAATTTTCTTAGATTGACCCACCAGTGACTCTATATAATGAAATTACTCTTTCCATAAAAAATCATATATATATAATTACACATGCATAAGTGTATTTATGCATGTGTGTATGTGTGTATACACTCCATGTATTGAGTGAAAGAGCATAATGGAATATAGATCAAATCTCACCTTTGTCTCTGCCACTCACTGGCCATGTAACTTTTGGACAAATGATACCATCAACCTTCTCTTTTGAGACAAATTAAATCATGTAATTTTGAGTTCTTTAGCAGTGCTACTGTTCTTAATTTCTAAATCAGGAATTACTTACACTTGCACATTATAGGAAAATGGTGCAATCTGTCACATGCCTGTAATTTATGTCAGGTCATTTGCATTTAATGTCTTTATATACTGATTTTCACAATCATAATTTAAGCTTAGAGCTTGATTTTTAATGCTTTTTATTATGGCTTAATACAAAAAGTTAACTCTATGTTGTTTCACCTTTTCAATTAGTTCTGTAGTTTGCTCACATGCTAATCCCTCTGGCAGAATTGTTTCCATTATCAATGAGGCTTTATGGGTAGCCCACAAATCATTATGAGGTTTGGCACAAACTTTTAGATTAATGAGATAAATCTGATTTCCCTCGGTCTTCTTGTACCTAAAATGTCTTTTCTGAGAGTCATATTTGTGAAAATGATTTGGCTCAGAAAATCTGTTTAAAAACATGAAGGTAACACATCCCTTAGGTGAGGATGATTAAGAATATAGGGATCATGCAATTAAGTTTAATTGGATTAAGTAGAGCAGACTGACTTTCATAATTAATTTAGTTTCATGATTGGTCTGTGGGGGTATTA
>NC_138370.1:158407437-158458114 GCF_054177405.1 Leptonychotes weddellii | reverse complement strand
AGGAGGGTGCATCGTGTGGCGTCTCTTGGGAAGCTGGCAAGGTCTGTGGCCAGTGCTTCCCCATAGAGTGTTGGTGAGTTTTGAAACCCCTGCAGGAGGCGCATCCAAGTCAGTTGCATCTGGCACCCTGTATCAGGTTCAGACCATTCAAAGGCAAACAGTGGCTGGCTCTGGGGAGCTAAGTGGAGGCAGAAGAAGGCATCCTTCAAATCTAGGCAAGTGAACCATCTGGCCAACCCTGGGATTTGGCTGAGAAGGGTATATGGATTCAGGACCACTGGGTACAGAGAGATGTTCACCTTGTTGATGCCCCACAGGTCTTGAACTGGTCGGTATCCTCCTCCTGGCTACTTTACTGGCAGGAGCGGGGTATTCCAACTGGCACTTGACTAGAATACCTGCTTCTTTGAGTTTGGTCAGATGTTCTTGGATGCCAATCTTAGCTTCTTGTGGAAGGGGGTATTGCCTTTGCCTCTGAGGTTGGGCTCCTGTGATCAGTTCAACAATGATAGGGGCCCAATTCTGGGCTAGTCCAGGTGGGTTGTTTTCAGCCCATACTGAAGGGAAGGTGAGTCTGAACTCTGGCGGGCTGCTCAGTTGGGCCTGGGTGTGGTAATTGTTAGTATTAGAGACCCCATCTCCTTTTGCCTTGGGTTTAATCAGAGGCTAGTGTGTCCAGTGGGCTCAAAGTTTATCTGAGCCTGATTAGGAATTCATGTCAGACCTTGTGGCCCCTGAGTTTGCACTGGAGAGCCTGGCAAAAGGGCCATTGTATCACCTGTGTCCCGGTGGCCCTGAGGATGGTCGCAGTCCTTTTGCTGAAAGGTGCCACTGGGGAGGTGACAACAGAGTGCTTGGCCCCATTATCAACCATAAAAGTCATTGGTTGGCCCCCCACCTTCATTTTAACCGTGGGCTTATGAGGCAAAGGAGGAAAGAGCCCAGTCCCCCTCAGTCTGAGTCCATTCCTACAAGGCCTATGAAGTTCTCCTCTCGGGGTTCTTCCTTGTAGTGGCTGGGCTTTTGAGCTTTTCCGTGGTTGGGACATTCATTTTTCCAATGCCCTTTACAGTAAGCACATTGATCCCTTGCCAAGGGGGCTCTGGGCTTCCCCCTTTTCAGTGGTTGGGGTCTCCCCATCTTTGTACTGTCCTTTTCTTTCAGGGTGGTGGCAAGGAGGCTGACTTTCTTTTTCATCTTTTTGTTGGCTTCCCGTTCCACTGCAACTTCCCTGTTCATGTAGACCTTATTGACAATCTCTATTAGTTGGCTGAAGTTCATCCCAGCAAAACCCTCTAGTTTCTGAAGTTTTTTTCTGATGTTTGGGGTAGCCTGAACCATGAAGGAAGTGTTTTACCATCTGTTGGCTTTCCTGTGCCTCGGGGTCAAATGGAGTGTATTTCCTGTAGGTTTCACATAGTCCCCGGGGGACTCCCCTGGTTGTTGAGTGACCGAGGATACCTTAGTCATGTTCATGGGTTTCTTAGCTCCTCCCTGGGTTCCCCAGAGGAGGGCCTTCTGGTACTGGTGGGTGTGGGCCTGTCCCTCAGTTGTGGTGAAGTCCCATGCTGGGCACTCTTCGCGTGCAGCCATATTAGCCCAGGCAGCAGGGTCGATGACTCCCGCTGGTGAATGCTCTTCCAGGTACTGCCATGCACCTTTCATTATTCTCCTCCTTTCCTCTGTGTTAAACAGGATGCAGAGTAACTGTTGGCAGTCTTCCCAGGTTGGCCGATGAGTCTGGAAGAGGGATTCTATGAGGTCTACCATAGCCTGTGGTTTCTCAGAGTAGGATGGGGTGTTATGTTTCCAATTGAGGGGGTCAGTGGTGGAGAAGGGCTGATAATACATCATGGAATGGCCAGGTTGGACCGTGCCATCTTCATCATGACTCTCGGGTTCTGTGTCTCTCATACTGGCATTTGGAGGGCACTTGTGCCTGGCCTGGGGTGCAGCCTGGCTGCCGGTCCCGGAGAAAGTGGATCTTTTGGGCCTGGAGGCACCGGTAGTTCCTCTGGGCCTGGGGGCACTGGTGAAACTGTTGGTGGCGGAGTGCCTGGAGCTGAAGGGCCAGGTGTGGACGGTCTTGGGGGCAGGGTCGGTTCATCCTCGGGACCTCTGGCTAGGATTAGTGGAGACTGGGGCTTTTGTTGATTTTCTTTAGGTTGCTTGGATGAGGCAGTTAAGACTCTGGCCTGTCCCTGACTATTGCAAGTGAATCGCACCCAGAGGGGGAAGGGTCTGAGCAATTCCTAGCCAGGAGTCAATGTACAAAAACTGGTCAGGGTGTCCTGGTTCTCCTGTTATGTCTCGCCATACTCAATGAATCGTTGGGACATCCAATGTCCCTTCTGAAGGCCACCTGACATCAAAGGTGGGCTATTCCAATTCACATAGGGTTCTCAACTTGCCGGGGTTCATCCTCACTCCATAGTCTCCCAAAAACCCCTTTTTGAAATTTTTGATCATGGTCTCTAGAACTGTAGGTTTACTCTGCCCTGACCCCATGGTGATGTCCCTGTGTGTGGTGGTGCAGAGACAGACAAATGGGCGGTCCCTCCTGAGGTGAGGAGACCAATCAGATGCCCGTCTGGCCATGTCCTAAAGGAGCTTAGGTGAGGCTTAGCTGTAGCAGTCTCAGCATTGTGACTTACGATCAGAAACTATTACAATGCCACCATAGACTGTATGCTGTTCACCACAGAATTGCAGATGGGCCCACTCAGACTCTGTAGGCTTCTGGGGACCTTAAGGGTGCCTGCCTATGGAGTCACAGAATCAATCTGCTTGAGGAAGCCAGGTCGCACAGCACATTCACTCACACATTCACACTCCAGAAGTTATTACATTCCCTCCCTGGGAATCCCTACCAGTGAGACCTCTAAGAGGTCTCTGGGAGGTGATCAGGCTCCCCTTCCACCCCAGTGGGGGTGGGCCTGTCTGGGTCCTGGGGCCCCAGGCCTTACTGGAATCTGACTTCGGGACCAGGTCCTCACCTGCCAAGTCTCCTTGAGTCTGGCAGAAACAGCGGAGTGAGGCCGGCCCGAGAGGACTGGGCCAGGAGACTGCCGAAAATTAGGCAGGGCACACCTTCTTCATTACGATCCCTCATTCCCTCATTACCCAGCCGTTGCCCCCAAACTGGTGGCAACAATGGGCCAGTGCAGTTGGGTTTCCCGGTCAGGGAACCAAATGTTATGGAACCTGGACTGGATCACCCGATGGAAGAACCAAGCGGCACCCAGAGGTCTTGGAGGATAGGAGGTTTATTTAACACTGGCGGGCTCAGAGGAGAGTGGTCTCCAAAGGTCTGAGCCCCAGCACAAACAAAGGAGGCAATTTATACACTTCTACTTCTGCATACTTGGCAATTTTGGCACGTGCACAAAGCAGGGCAGGGAGAAGAACCTGGATTGGTGCACGTGGGAAGCAGAGCAGGGGGAAGAACCTGGAAGAGTCCCAGGCAAGGACTGGGACTCTCCCTCTGGCTCGGTCAGCCATCTTAGGACACAGATTCTCCTTATCAGAAAGAATGAGTGATTAAGCAAGGGCATAGGATATAAGATCTGTATACAAATGTCAATGGCTTCCTTATACACCAGCAATGAACAACTGGAATTTGAAATTGAAAGAAATCGAAGAACTAAATAAATGAAGAGATATTTTGTGTTCATGGATTGGAAGACTCATTATTCCTAATGTGGCAATGCTTCTTAAATTGATCTATGGATTTGATGCAATCCCAAGTCAAAATCAATTCGTGGATATCAACAAATTGGTTCTAAAGTTTATATGAAGAGGCAAAAAGGACCCATAATAGTCAACACAATATTGAAGAAGAAGAACAAAGCTGTAGGACTGACACCACCCCACTTCAAGACTTAGTATAAAGCTACAGTAACTAAGGCAGCATGGTACGGCAAAAGAATAGATAGATAGATCAATGGAACAGAATGGACAGTCCAGGAATATAGTTAACTGATTTTCAAAAAAGGATCATAAATAATTCAATGGAGAAGGGATAGTCTTTTCAACAAATGGTGCTGGAACAACCGGGGATCCACATGCAAAACAATTAAATCCAAACAAAGATGTTACAATTCTCACAAAAATTAACTCAAAATGAATCATAGGTTTAAATGTAAAATGAAATATTATAAGACTTTTAGAAAATAACATAGTAGAAAATCTAGGTGACCTTGGGTTTGGCAATGACCTTTTAGATACAATACCTAAAGCACAATCTGTCAAGGAAGAAAAATAAGTTGGACATTATTAAAATCAAAGTCTTCTGCTCTGCTAAAAGCACTGTTAAGGAAATTAAAAGACAAACCACAGACAAGAGAAAATATTTGCAAAACACATATTTGATAAAGGACTAGTATCCAAAATATGCCAAGGACTCTTAAAACTAAACAATAAGAGAACAAACAGTGCTCTTGGAAAATGGGCAAACTTCTGAACAGAAACCTCCACAAAGAAGATACAGATGGCAAGTAAGCACATAAAAAGATCCTTAACTTCATTTATCAGTAGAGACTTGTAAAATAACAATGAGATACCACTACACAACCATTATAATGCAAAAATCCAGCAAACTGATAATACCAAATGCTGGTGGGGATACGGAGCAACAGAAGCTCTCACCGCTTGCTGGTGGAAAGGCAAAGTGTACAGCCACTTTGGACAATAGTTTGGAAGTTTTATACAAAGCCAAATGTAGTCTTATCATATAATCAGCATTCATGTGTTTAAATATTTAGCTAATTGAATTGAAATCGTATGTCCACACAAAATGCTTATAGCACATCAATGTTTATATAAGTTTAATAATTTCCCCAAACTGGTAGCAATCAAGATGTCTTTCTATAGGTGACTGGATAAACAAATTGTGGTACATTCATGCAATAGGCTATTATTCAGTAATCAAAAAACAGAGGTGAGGAGCCTGGGTGGTGCAGTGGGTTAAACGCCTGACTTTTGGTTTTGACTCAGGTCCTGATCTCAGGGTTGGGAGATGGAGTCCCACATAGGGCTCCGTGCTCAGTGCCAAGTCTGCTTAAGTTTCTCTCTCCCTCTCCCTCTCCCTCTGTCCCTCCCCACGCTCTCAAACGAATAAATTAAAAAATCCTTAAAAAGGCAGAGAGAGAGATCAAACCATGTAAAAACATACAGGAGGGGTGCCTGGGTGGCTCAGTCGGTTGAGCGTCTGCCTTCAGTTCAGGTCATGATCCCAGGATCCTGGGATCGAGCCCCGCATCATCGGGCTCCCTGCTCAGTGGAGAGCCTGTTTCTGCTTCTCCCTCTGCCTGTGACTCCCCTAGCTTGTGCTCTCTCTTTCACTCTCGCTCTATCCCAAATAAATAAGTAAAATCATTAAAAAAAAAAGAAAAAACATACAAGAAATTTAAAGGCATACTGCTAAGTGAAAGAAGCAATCCACTCTAAAAAGGCTACCATAACTCTATTATTCCAATTATATGGCATTTTCGAAGATGCAAAATTGTAGACAATAAGAATATCATGATTCCAAGTTGTTTGAGGGGAAGAGAAAAGGGATGACTGTGTGACACACAGGGAATTTTTAGAAGAGTGAGACTATTCTGTATGAAACTGTAATAAGGGATCCATGACAGTATGAATTGTCAAATCCTATAGAACTTTATGTCATAAAATCGAACTTTAATATATGCAAATTAAAAAGAAATCATTTAGGAAGTCGGGCATCCCAGGAAAGAATGAGACCATTACAAGAGAAGTTAAATGTATTAAAAATATACAAAGCAACTTCACTGAAGGGGGTAGGGAATAAAGTGTTACCTAAGTAACTTGGAACATTAATGGAGACTGGGAGACTGCACATAACCTTTGTAGTCTAGTTGATAAAATGGTTTCTGAAGGGTGTATGGGTTAACAATTAGATACTGCTATATGTGTATAACAGAAGTAAACAAGTAAATGCATGGCAGAAGCTTTGGTGTGGGAGGTGACAGATCAAGGAGGGGTAGACTAAATCCTTGTGATAATGGGATAAAGTTGGAGACTTCAGTAAGAACTTATGTTTAACTTAATATAGATACAAATGCAGTAGATATAGATGCAAATATCATTCTTTCTTTCTTTCTTTCTTTCTTTCTTTCTTTCTTTCTTTCTTTCTTTCTTTCTTCTTTCTTTCTTTCTTTCTCTTTCTTCTTTCAAGATTTTATTTATTTGTCAGAGAGAGAAACAGTGCAAGAGGGAACACAAGCAGGGGGTGTGGGAGAAGCAGAGTTCTTGCTGAGCAGGGAGCCCTACGACATGGGGCTCCATCCCAGGACCCTGGGCCCATGACCTGAGCCAAAGGCAGACGCTTAATGACTGAGCCACCCAGGCGCCCCTCTTTTTTTTTTTTTTTTTTAAGATTTTATTTATTTGTCAGAGAGAGAGAGGGAGAGATAGAGAGAACACAAGCAGGGTGAGTGGCAGGCAGAGGGAGAGGGAGAAGCAGGCTCCCCACCAAGCAAGGAGCCTGATGAAGGACTCCAACCCGGGGCTCCTCCCAGGACCCCAGGATCATGACCTGAGCCGAGGGCAGATGCTTAACAGACTGAGCCATTCAGGCATCCCTAGATCTTTGTTTCTAATAGCTTTCTCCAATAAAAGGAACCAGGACTCCTTTGAGAAGTAGCTGATTCTAGAATTGGGGCAGGAAATACCCAAGATAAGCCTGAAATGTCTTACAGAGTCTGGAACATCTTTGTAGCGCCACAACTAAAGAATTTCTAAATATGCAAACAAAAACAGCAGTGAAAATGATGGGGGTGAGTCAAAAGGGCACATGAGCCAAGTGAAAGAGCTTTGTTATGAGTTGAATTACATCTCCCCCAATTTTATATATTGAAGTCCTAACTCCCAGTATCTCAAAATGTAACCTTATTTGGAAATCGGTTTGGGTTGTTGCAGCTGTAATTAGTTAAGATGAGGTCATAGTGGAGTGGGCTGGGCCCCTAATCCAGTATGGGTGTTGTCCTGGTAAAAAGAGCAAACTTAGATAGCTATAAAGGAGCAAATACATGCTACCCTAAAGAACAGGTAAGTTTGTTGAGTTTTAGTTGGCATCATGGCCAGACCAAAGAAGATACATTTCTTTTCATCAATAATCCATACTTCCTCAAAAGAGGATTTGGTTTGCTCACAAGGAACACTCCAACTGTGTACAGTTTCAACGAAGCCACGTCCAAGTGAATGCCTTCTTTTTATCAAATCCAGCCTTATTTGCCTTCCCCACTTGCACAGATCCTCAGCTGAAGCAGCTGTGGCCAAAAGTGCACATTTTGTTTTGGATAATTAGCAATCTGAAGCCTGGCAGTTTTTGCAGGGAAGAAAGCATTTGAACCACTTTCTTAAGGTTTCTTGAGGATTCAGAGACTCCTTCTCAAGTCCAATCAACACTTCAAGCCAAGGAAACACACATAGAGTCATTTTCATGCCTATTCAAAACTCTTTTTTTGACTAAAAATAGTATTGCTCAGTTTGATCACTATCTTTGTCAGTTCAACTCAACAAACATGCCTTAATGGACTCTTGGATGTTAACCAATGCTTTTGGTTCTGTGGGAGGTCCGAATCCTGCATGGGAGATATAAAGTTTGTAAAAAATAACTATTACACAAGGCAGCATATAGAAATTGCCTATGAAGAAGTACAGACTTACTGAAAATAGGATGTAAGTTTTCACAGGATCATAGAAATACAAGGTCCTTATATAAATTCACTGGAATTTCTCAGAGTATAAGTTTTTGAGTATAAAACCTGAACTCATTTTATTGTGACAAGCCTACCAGAAATTAATGTTAAATAATTATCTCTTGGGAATAAGTTTATGCTTCCAAGGGAATCAAAAACAGCAATTTCTCTCAGAGCAACGCAAAGATGTCCTCTTTTCTCATTGCTTAGGCAGAAGCTCTTTCTAGCAAGTAATGTCCTAGAACAACCCACTTATTCTTGATGGTGTCTCCTGTTTTTTGTTTGTTTTTATATGTGTTTATACACATACATATATATATGTATATATATTATATATTGTATATAATATATATATGATATGTTTATATTTTGTATATAATGTATATAAAATGCCCAACAAAAGTAAAGGTAAGGTTGATTATCTTTACTTTTGTTGGGCATTTTAGAAAATTCTGTTGAAAACATCTTTCTCTCTTTTACTTTTTAATTCATTTGTTTTTTAATTGAATGCCCTGAAGAACTATGGAAACAGTTCCAGAAAAGTTTCAGAGAATTAAATTCATCTCTGGACACCGAGTGACTATGAATATCATAAGGTGAAATCCAAAATCATGTGCCAGTCTAGCTATAAATAGGTACCCTTCACATAAAATTGAGAGAGTTTATAGGTATGTATATAGATTATACATTATACATTAAATGTATATAGATTATACATTTGCATAGTGACACAGGGAATGTTAATATACTTACTTACTCATCTATTTATTCATTCACCAAACCTTTATTAAGCCATTTAGAATGTTTAAGTATCAAGCTAAACCTACCAAAGAGGAATAAGAATATATTATTCTTACCTTCAGAGTATTTAATTTAGTTGGAAAAATGAAAAAAAAAATATCAACCAGTGACTTCAATAAAGCATGATTAATGTTCGAGAGAACTTTGTACAGAGGCAGTACTATAGAGAGAATGTTTGTGTCCCCACCCAAATTCATATGTTGAATCCTAACACCCGATGTCATGATATTTGGTGGGGGAGGGATTTTGAATGAAAAGTAATTAGGTCATGAGGTTGAGCCCTCATGAGTAGGATTAATGACCTTATAAAAGAGACCCCAGAGAGTCTCTGTCCATTCCACCACGTAAGAACACAGTGAGAAGGTAGCCATATACGAACTAGTAAGCCAGTCCTCACCAGACACCGTATCTGCCAGCACCTTGATTTTGAACTTCACAGCCTCCAGAACTAAATAAGAAATGAACTGTTGTTTATGAACCACCCAGTATATGATATTTTTGTGATAGCAGCCCACATGGACTAAAATAGGTTGCTTTCACAGATGTAGAAGGAGGCTGAGATAGAAGTCAGAGAGATTCTCCAGAAAGTAATAATGCTTTAGATTGAGTCTTGAGAGAAACGTATGAGTTGAGCAGGCTGGAGGTAGGGTGTGGGTGGTAAGGCTTTGTGGGCCAAAGGCTCAGTGGTGTAAAACAGCCAGATGGAGAAAACTTGTAAGCAGTATGGACTGGCACTCTGTCAGAGCGTTTTCACAATGAACTGAAATGGTTTACATCACTATCCTGCCTGATTGATTACCTGTTTCACTTGACTGGGACTTATTATATGGGTAGTAGAGACGGTACTGTTGAGGATTCCTCATTCCATTCCCCTGAGGCCCTTCTACCATTTTGATTGATGTAGTCAATACCTGTCCTCTTCCCCCTTGGTTTAGGGATTATGCCTGTAGCCTTCTTCAGAAAATCTTCCATGGGTGGTTGAAAGTACTACCTACAGCAAGGTACAAAGTCCCAGCACTTTTACTTTCAATGGATACTTCTGATCCCCTAGGTGTCAACCTGGAGTTAGACCTTCTCTAACAGTTCTGTTTGCATAGCTTCTTCCTTTTCCAGGCATATGCTCCTTGTCCTTAGATGACTTTTTCCCAAAAGCATTCTTCAATAAATCATTTTCATAAATTCTCACCTCTGGCTCTGCTTCTGTGGAACACAACCAAGGCAAGTGGGATCTGTGTTTCATTCATTTTTATGTCAAAATACTAAGAAGTGAAGACAAGTTACAAACACTGAAAAATAAGTTGTTAAATGAATACACCTGAAAATTACAGTTAGTAGAATTCAAGCATACTTCATAATTTGAAACCAGATCATAGATGGTAATTATTAAACATGTAGTATGTTCTAGGCATCTTGCTAAACTTGTTACATGTATAATCTCAGTGAAGCCTCAAAAGACCCCACAAGGCACATTAAATATTATCTACATCTGACTGATAAAGAAACTGGTGATTAGAGAATTTGAATCTTTTGCCCAAACTGCCCAGTGAGAATGACCTATACAATTCATCCAAGTTTTCTGTTTTTTGGTGTGTGTGTAGTGGGGGGAGAGGGTGATCCTGGTGGAAATCTGATAATCTGAACCTCGTTAATT
Organism: Leptonychotes weddellii; assembly: GCF_054177405.1. NCBI lineage: Eukaryota > Metazoa > Chordata > Mammalia > Carnivora > Phocidae > Leptonychotes > Leptonychotes weddellii. The sequence continues at coordinate 158,447,938 of NC_138370.1, read as the reverse complement.
GAAATGTAATTGATTTAGTAAAGAGTTCAAAAGCTCTGAATATCAAATGTATAACGTATTTATGAAGGTACTAACAAAGGAGCTGCATCCACTACTTGAGTTATTAAAAAGATACTTTATTAATGTAATCTGTCATTAATCTAATTTATTAGAAATATTTAATTTATGCTGTAAGATTCATGCTAAAAAATAACTTGTCCTCTCCCCACCTCCTCTTCCGAACATGGGGAACAGCACATTGTTCACAGGCAATACCCGAGTGTCCGTTTAGCATCTGGATTATATAAGGCATAATTGGATATACTCTATGCAATTAGAATTGGAATTTTTTGCTGCCGAAGCACTACGTTGCAGTTTTTGCCTGGAAATGAGTGTAAAGCATTTTGTTTGGTACTTGGAAAATCTACCTTGACAGTGCTTCATAATAGAACCAATTATCAGGTATGCTTTTACACATAGCCTTCCAGACCCCAATTTAAATAGAAAGTAGTGACAATTTCTTTTGTGAAATAGTTTCCATAGCTCTTAAAATCAACCATAATATGAAGACCTACATGCTTATCAAGACAACAACAAGGGACCAAGAATACTTGTTACACAAACATGTACTTTGAGGTTGAGATGATTGAATTGTCAACTAAAGAGAATGATGGATATTAACACCCTCTTCCAAAGCCAATTCTTGCTGAATGTCTTTAATAGCTATTATCACAGTTAAACCTGTACTCGTTTATTTTTCTAAAAGAGAATAATAATCTTCTTAACAGAAGACCAATACACGTTTACATACTCTTAAACATATTTTGATCTTTTTTTTTTTCTTTTTTTTACATTGACTTATGTGAGCATTCAGACAAACTGTCTGTTCACTAGAAAAGCAAGTAGAATGCATGATGGGGTATGTTAACTTAAACATAATAATGCAATGTGCTACTACTTTATCTATATTGTGTGCAAAAAACGTTTCCTTGAAAATTACTGAACAATTTTTGTGTATAATTACACACATATATATATCACAAGGGAATGTAGCGCTGGGGAATAATTCTCAAATGTATATAAGCAGGCCAGCACTTAAGAATTATGTGGCCTCATTCACTAAGATTTTGATTCAGTTGATTTGAAGTAAGAATCAAAAACTGTATTTTCATTTTTATTTTTTAACTCTTAGGGTGATTTACATGCATAGTGATATTTGGAAACCAACAGCTTAGTGCTTAATATATAAATTTATAAATATTTTCAGTTATTTTGATAATTATATCACATACAATCACTACATCATTATATCATATACTCTGACTACTGACATATACAATTATCAATATGTCTGAAAGTAATTATGAGTACATACATAGAACATGTTCTTCAACTTTGAACTTTAGCAAAGCCTTCCCTGATTTTACTTATATACTGAACATGTTTTGAATATTGAAGTTAGGGCCTTTTTAATAGTATCTTATGGCTGAAAACAATTCCAAAGTCTCAACGTTCCTATTCTGTCACCTCAAGACAAAATTATCTTCAGGCTTCAGGTGAATTAAGTATTGATGGTAGGAAATCCCATGCCTACTATAAGATCCTGATTATTTCGGTGAGCTGAAGTAAGGTGTCTAAGAAAAGCAGAAGAAAATGCAGTTTATCTTAGTGCAGTGGGCATAAAACTAGCATATGTTTACACCTGGGAGTGCATAAAAACATCCCAGGAGTTTCAGGAATACAAATAGTGGTGAGGGATTCAATACCCACATTCACATCTTCTATATATACTTTTGCCTACAACTTATCTATGAGTGCCTACGTCATTATGCAGATTCTCATTTTCCATCTCCCCTTTAAAAATCACCTTTCTCACACTTCCCAAAACAATGGAAAACCTCTAATCTACTTTTAATTTATTATAGTAGATTGTGTTGGGATTTAAAAATCTCAGAGGCACCACAGGAACAATTCACAATATTGATGTAGGTGCTGAGAAAATGAGTGATTCAAATAACTGTGTAACAAATCCTTTTGCAAATCAGTTTTCAGTTTCTGATTTGAACAGTATTGATGGAAGATCCAATTGATTTGTCAGTGAAGACTTCATTAAAATTAATTTTTGATGATAGGTCATCATGTAACTTTTGGGTGTAATACAGAGGTAGTTCAAACAATTGAAAAAAATTTTTTCCTGTCTATTTGTTAATGTGGACAAAGTGTATCATCATTTACATATATAAAGAAAGGACTGCAAGGATCTAGTTATAAATAATATTTCTTTACAAATTTCGAAACAAAATGAGTCTGTGTTTGAATTCCAACTGTAGACTAGTTTTAAGGTCTATAACCCTAATATAATGTCAAATGAGTTAGAGCTCAAAATATCCACTTACAAATATTTATTTGGGAATATTGGTATCTTTACAATAGCCAGTTTTCCAATCCATTAAAGTGTTATATCCCTTGATTAATTTAGGTGTAATTTAATTCTTCTCAATTATGTGTTTTAGTTTCAGATTTCTTTCTAGCTATTTAATAAGTTTAGGTGATATTATAATAATAATTATTTTTAACTAAGGCAATATTTTTAGAGAAGTTTACAGTAAACAGCAAAACTGAACAGAAGGTACAGAGATTTCCCATATACCTCTTTTCCCCACACGTGCATAGCACCCCCAATATCAACATCCCCCACTGCAGTGGTATGCTTGTTACCATTGGTGAACTTACATGGACACATCATAATCACCCAAAGTGTATAGTTTATATTATAGTTCATTCTTAGCATTGTATGGCCTATGGGTTTTAAAAAAAATGTATAGTGATGGTTATACATCACTGTGGTATCACACAGAGTATTTCACTGCCCTAAAAATCATATGGGCTCTGCCTATTCATCCCCCCCTCCTCCCAAGCTCCCTGGCAACCAGTTTTTTTTTTTTTTTTTACTGTCTCCATAGTTTTGCCTTTTCCAGAATGTCATATATTCAAATCATACAGTAGGTAGTCTTTTCAGATTGGCTTCTTTCACTTAATAGTGCATATTTAAGATTTCTCCACATCTTTGCATGGCTTGATAGCTCATTTCTTTTTAATGCTGAATAATATTCATTGTCTGTTGTACTACAGTTTATTTATGCATTGACCCACCAAGGGACACCTTGGTTGCTTCCAAGTCTTGGCAATTATAAATAAAGCTGCTATAAACATCTGTGCATAGGTTTTCAGCTTCTCTGGGTAAATACATTAAGAGCATGATTGTTGAATCATATGGTAAGAGTATGTTTAGCTTTGTAAGAAATCACTAAATTGTCTTTCCATAGTCTGGTGGGAAGTTTGCTATATCAGTTTCCTTTCTCACCCTCACCGAATGAGTTCCTGTTGCCGACATCCTCACCAGCATTTGGTGTTGTCAATGTTCTGGATTTTGGCCATTCTAATAAATGTGTGGTGGTAGCTCATTGTTTTAATTTTCATTTCCCTTATAACATGTGATATGGAGCATCTTTTCATATGCTTATTTGCCATCTATATATCTTCTTTGTTGAGGTGTCTATTAAGGTATTTGACTCTTTTTTTTTTTTAATCCAGTTGCTGACTTTTTTACTGTTGATTTTTGGATAACTCTCCTTTATCAGATGCATATTTTGCAAATATCCTTCCACAGTCCATGGCTTGTCTTGTCCTTCTCTTGACATTATCACTCACAGTGAAGAAGTTTTACATTTTAATGAAGTCTAGTTTATCAACCTTTCCTTTCATGGATTGTGCCTTTGGTGCTATATCTAAAAAGACATCATTGTACCCAAGTTATCTGGATTTTCTCTTATATTATCTACTAAGAGCTTTATAGATTTGCATTTTACATTTAGGTCTATGATCCATTTTGAGTTAATTTTTTTGGTACACATTTAGTTTTATTGTAACAAAGCAACTTGTACACTTTTAACGTTTAAAACTGAGCATCATCTTTCCTTTCCAGTGAAACAAAAAGAAAATTTAAAAATAAACAGGAATAAAAATTACAATAGAGAATGTCAATTCCAAATAAGATCCTAAGGTTCTGCTGATTCTCCCATCGAGTGGTAGGGCTCAAGTCATCATTAGGAGAGAATTTTATTTTAAAAGTGTCATCTTAAACTGCAAGGATGTCTGTTAAACATCACAATTAAACATGCCAAAGGAGAAGCCATGTTGTCAAAATGCCCACTTAACCCACCCAAACATCTCAAACCCACCCTTTGCTGACCTTCTATAACCCCATTTTTTTAAGTTCTTTTTTCTTTTTTTTAAACAAGAGAAAGTAGACAGGTACATGTTGGTAAGTACTAACTGTCCATATTCACATAGAGACACAGTGTAATCTCTGATCCCAATATACAGAGAAAGGAGGGAAAAAGCTAGAATTCTATGCACTACTACACAGGGGCCTAGCACCCTCTAGCTTCCAGCAGAGCTAAGGGAGCAGAAGGTTTTTCTTTTTTCCCACAGAGCACGGTGGTGTTGATTCCATAAAGTTTTTGTTGAGAAAAGAAGGGATAAAAGTGAATTTGGAACAGAAAAGGGTAGAGATTCTTTTCCCACTGTATTTTGCTCAAGGTATTTCCCCCCGAAATAAGTTGAGAACCATGGTATAAAGGGAGAGAAAAGAGACTTCAAAAAATGGGGCAAATGAGCACAAGAGGAGGAAAAAAAAAAAGACTGCAACTTGCTCCCAGGGAGTGAAGAAAATTAAAAAGGAAGGTTGGAATCCATCAGTGTTCCATTAGTCATCTTCTCCTTCATCCTACTCTCCTTCCTCCCCCTCATCATCATCTTCATCTTCTTCACCTTCATCCTCATCTCCTTCTTCAGCGATATCTTCCAATCCTTCTTCTTCTTCTTCATCATCATCATCTTCTCCTTCCCCTTCTTCATCATCCATATCGGGAACCAAGTAGTACTGTAATGGATTTGGCCAAATATCATCTTTGGTGACCTCTCCTAACTCATCTGCACCTGCATCAGAATGGTCAGTAAACCAGGTGAAGAAGCTCTCTGGTTCCTCTTGCTGTCTCTTCCTGCTGGCTTTATTCTGTGTTTGACTTGAACGTTTTGTCAAATCCTTTCCAGATTTCCATTTGATTTCGGTAGACTTTGAAGATGGATCACCACTCATTCAGATGAAATTCTTTGGAGCTAATTTTATTTTTGAAGTAAGGGTTTTCATCAAAATAAAAATCTATTCTGTAACCTGATTTAATATCTTCAAATTCTGTCACTTCAACTCTTGTCAAATAATGCAGCGCCTCTTCATCCTCCTCCCCAAGCAGTGCAGACACTTGTGGATGGTTGACAAATGTTGTTACCCCAAAACTGGGGATTTTGGCTATCAATTCTGACCTCTTCTGAAAAAATGGTTGGCGGAGTTTGTTATATTTCTGTTCTACTTTCAAAATCTCCTCACTGGCTTGCTCATTAAGTCTGTCTATTTCATTTTGTACTTCATCAATATGTTTAATTGCTTCTTGCTGTTCTTTTTCTCCCTTAGGCAAGTGCTGAGATGTCGATGTCTCCTGAGGCTTGGGGGCAGGAGGTAGTCTTGGTTTCTTCATTTGAGGCAGGAGCGAAGACTGGCATTTGGGGGCCATGCTATGAGGAAACTCCATGAAACCAGGAGAGAGGCACGTCTGGAAAAAACTCTGCTTTCTCTTAAGTTAATTTTTGTGAAGGGTGTAAGGTCTATGTCTAGATTCACTTTTTTTGCATGTGGATGTCCACTTGTTTCAGCACCATTATTTGAAAAGGTATTTTGTATTCATTTTATTTCTTTTGTTCCTTTGTCAAAGATCAGCAGATCATATTTATGTATGTCTATTTCTTGGCTCTGCTCTTTCCATTGATATATTTGCCTATTCTTTCACTAATACCACACTGTCTTGATTATTTTGACTTTACAGTAAGTCTTCAAGTCAAGAAGTATGAATCCTCTATCTTTGTTTTTCTCCTTCAGTATTATGTTAGCTATTCTGTGTCTTTTGCCTCTCTATGAAAATTTAGAATCAATTTGTTGATACCCACAAAATAACTTACTGAGATTTTGATTGAGGTTTCACTAAATTTAGTAATCAATTGGGAAAGAACTGACATCTTGACAATTTGTGTATTCCTGTCCATAAACATGGAGTATCTCTCCATTTATGTAGTTCTTTGATTTTATTCATCAGAGTTTGTCATTTTCCTCATATAGATTTTTTACATTTTTGTTGCATTTATACCTAAGTATCTCATTTTTTGGTGCAAATTCGAATGGTATTGTGTTTTTAATTTCAAATTTCACTTACACATTGCTGGTCTATGAGAAAGTGATTGACTTTTGTGTATTATCTTTGTATTCTGCTAATTTATTATAATTGCATATTAATTCTTGAGTTTTCTGGTGATTCTTTCAGATTGTTTACATGGACAATTATGTTATCTGCAAACAAAGACAGTTTTTTTTTTTTTCATTCCCAGTCTTTACATCCTTTATTTCCTTGTCTTGCCTTATTGCAATAGCTAGAATTTCCACTACAGTTTTGAAAAGGAGTGGTGAAAGGAAATGTCCTTTCCTTGTACTTGATCTTAGTGGAAAAGCTTCAAACCCATCATTTAGAATGATGTTAGCTGTAGGCTTTTTTGTAGATATTCTTTATCAAATTGAGAAATTCCCTATTTTAGTTTAGTTTTTAATCATAGATGTTAGATTTTGCCAAGTTTTTTTTTTTTTTTTGGCTTCTATAAATATGATTATGTGATTTTTTTTGTAGCCTGTTGATGTGATGGAATACATTAATTGATTTTTGGCTGTTGAAGCAGACTCGCATATCTTTAATAAATCCTACTTGGTCATACTGTATAATTTTTGTTATATGTTGCTGGATTCAATTTGCTAATATTTTTTTGAGGATTTTTATATCTCTGTTCATGAGAAGTATTGGTTGATAGTTTTCTTGTAATGTCTTTGGTTTTGATCTTAGGGTTATGCTGGCCTCATACAATGTGTGAAGAAGTATTTCCTCTGGTTCTATTTTCTGAAAGAGATTACAAGAATTGGTATAATTTTTTCCTTTAAATATGTTGTAGAATTCACCAGTGAACCTATCAGGGTCTGGTACTTCCTGTTTTGGAAGGTTATTAATTTTTTATTCAATTTCTTTAATGGATATAGGTTTATTCATATTGTCTGTTTCTTCTTGTGTAAGTTTAGGTAAATGTGTCTTTCAAGAACTTGGTTCATTTTGTCTGGGCAATCAAATTTGTAAGTGCAGAATTATTCATAGTATTTCTTTATTACTCTCTTAATATCCACAGAATCTATAGTTATGTCACCTCTTTCATTTCTGATATTAGCAAGTTGTATCCTCTTTCTTTTTTCTTAGTTAGCCTGGCTAGAGGCTTATATATATATTATTTTTTTTTTTCAAAAAACCAATTTGGTTTTATTGATTTACTGTATTGATTAAGCTGTTTTTAATTTCATAGATTTTTACTCTAATTCTAATTCCTTCTTTGCTTTTGCTTACTTAGGATTTAACTTGCTTTTCTTTTACTAGTTTCCTAAAGTAAAAGTGGCTATTGATTTTAGGTCATTCTTCTTTTTTAATATATGCATTCAATGCTATACATAGTCCTCTAAGCACTCCTTTTGAAGCACCCCACATATTTTGATATGTTTTTATTTTCATTTTGTTCAATTTTTAAAAATATGTCTTGAGATTTTTTTCTTCGACCCACGTGTTGTTTAAAAGGGTATTGTTTAGGGGCATCTGGATAGCACAGTCAGTTAGGTGTCCAACTCTTGGTGTCCACTCAGGTCATGATCTCAAGGTCTTGAGATCAAGCCCCATCTCAGACTCCATGCTCAGGGCAAAGTCAACTTGGGATTCTCTCTCCCTCTCCCTCTGCCCTTCCTGCTTGGGCTTTCACTCTCTCTCTCTAAAATAAATAAATCTTTTTAAGAAAGGGTATTGTTTAATCTCCATGTATTTGGGGATCTTAAATTATCTTTGTATTGTTTATTTCTAGTTTTATCCATTGTGTTCTGATAGCAGACATAGTATTATTTCTGTTCTTTTAAATTTGTTGAAGTTTGTTTTATGGCCCAGAATGTGGTTTATCTTGGTGAGTGTGCTATATGATCTTGAGACAGATGGGTACTCTACTGTTGTTAGATGAAGCAGTCTTTAGAAGAATTATCATTATAAAAAATTCAGTTACTACTGCAATTGTTAGAACTTGGAGTTTAGGCTGCTGGCTGGCCAGTGAACTCACGAGTATAGGTAGTGTACTACATGACCCATGAGTCTTTCACTATCACCACAAGGGTCTCTGGACCAATGAGTGGAGTTTGACAGTAATTCTTGCTACAAGTTAAGAAGAAAATAAATTATTTGTTGTTGCTGGTATGTAGACATAAGATTTTTTATCTTGTTTTTGTAATAGTAACATTTTGAAATTCATTGATGAATACTAATCTTTTTGTTTTGCAGATACAACCATGTCATCTAATAATAATGAATTTTATTTCACTTTCAAAATTCTTTAAACTTATTTTCTTTACTGTCTTATTGCACTTACCAGACTTCCCAGTAAAATGTAGAATGTAGTGTTTCCAGTAAATGCTCGAGCAAAAATTGAACCATTGGGATTTCATCAAGATAAAAAGCTTCTGAACAGCAAAGGAAACAATCAAAACTAAAAGGCAAACTTCAGAATAGGAGAAGATACTTGCAAATGACATATCTATTAAGGGTTGGTATCCAAAATCTATAAAGAACTTATCAAACTCAACACCCAAAAAACAAATAATCCAGTGAAAAAAATGGGCAGAAGACATGAATAGATATTTTTCCGAAGAAGACATCCAGATGGCTAACAGACACATGTAAAGATGTTCAACATCACTCATCATCAGGGAAATACAAATCAAAACTACAATGAGATATCACCTCACACCTGTCAGAGTGGCTAAAATTAACAACACAGGAAACAACAGGTGTTGGTGGGGATGTAGAGAAAGGGCAATCCTTTTACACTGTTGGTGGGAATGCAAACTGGTGCAGCTACTCTGGAGAACAGTATGGAGGTTCCTCAAAAAGTTAAGAATAGAACTACCATGTGACACAGCAATTCCATGAGTAGGTATTTACCCAAAGAATACAAAAATACTGATTTGGCGGGATACATGCACCCCAATGTTTATAGCAGCATTATCAACAATAGCCAAATTATGAAAAGAGCCCAAATGTCCATGGACTGACAAATGGATAAAGATTTTATATATATGAATATATATATAAAATATATATATATTCATATATATATAAAATGGAATATTACTCAGCCATCAAGAAGAATGAAATCTTGCCATTTGCAACGACGTGGATGGGGCTAGAGAGTATTATGCTAAGTGAAATAAGAGAAAGACAAATACCATATGATTTCACTCATATGTGGAATTTAATAAATGAAACAAATGAACATGGTGGGGCGGGGGGAGCAAACCAAAAAATAAACTCTTAAATATAGAGAACAAACTGATGGTTACCAGAGGAGAGGTGGGCCGGGGATGGGTTAAATAGATGATGGGAATTAAGGCATGTACTTGCTGTGATGAACACTGAGTGTTGTATGTAAGTGATGAATCACTAAATTCTACACTTGAAACTAATATTACACTGCATGTTAACTAACCAGAATTTAAATGAAAACATGAAACAAACAAAAAGAAATACATATTTTACCACATCAAGGATTTATTTTTGCTACAGGCCCTTTGTAGATACCCTTTTATTCAGATATAAGATTTTCTTTTATCTCATTATTAATTTTCAAATAGTTTTTCCAAGAGTTATTACAGTTGTTGTAGTGGTGATATTTTTAAACACACAGGATTTTGTCTATTGTCTAATTTTTTTCGTGTATCTATCAAAATGATCGTATGATATTTCTTTTTTATCTTAATGTGGTAATAAAATACATTGATATTTTGAATGCAGACAAAGCTTGCAATTTATTAATAAATCTATTTAGTCATGATGCATTATTCTATTTCAATGTATTTCAGTACACTTTCATGTAATGTCTAGTGTATTGTATCTTTTTTAAAACTTGGAAGAATACACTGTTGAAGCCATCAGGGTTTGAATGTGTGATTCCATTTACATGATATTCTGGAAAAAAACATTAACTATAAAGAAACAAATTATATTATTCATTGCCAAGGACCAGGAAGTGAAGAATGGGATTGACTGTTTGGAGATAAGAGGGGTTTTGTTGTAATGATGGAAATAGTTTATATCTTGATTGACATTGTGGTTATTTGGCTGTATAGATTTAGTCAGAACTGTATGATCTGTACTCTACACTAAAAACAATGAATTTTACTCTGTAAATTTTTATCATTACATGTGATTTATAAAATAATGCAGTGTGCAATTATGCCTCAATATTATACTTCAACTAATGATAATTTAAAAAAGTATATTCAACCTAAAGAGAAGTCATATAGAAATAAGTGTTTTAGAAATGCTGGATTTGAAGTTAAAAAAAAATGAGTTTTAATCTCAACTCTGCTTATCAGTTGTATGATCTAAGGTGAGTCATTTCATCTCCCCCAGGAATCTCATTTAAAGAAAACATATCTATACCATGAAGCTCTCATAAGGACACCATTACATACTATTTAAAAATATAAAGGACAAAACTACAACACAGTAAATATCCATCAAACTTAAATATGGCATGTTGCTAACTATCTTCAACATCTTCTTAACTTGGATAAGGATGTTAAAAACTCTTCAATGAGATAATCTTTAAATTTGTAATGGGCTTTTGTATAAAAGAAGAAACTCTCTTTTTTGATTGTCTCAATTAGTTGGATTGAAGTTATAAAATGGAATATGACTGGTTCATTTAAGAAGAATTTCTGAAGAGTAATGAAATAGGGCCTATATTCTTTCATTATTTTTCTTTCATGACATAAAAGCTATCTGCCCAGCACCCAACTTAATTCTATTATATATGTAACCTGATCTATGTAAAGTCTGAATAGAAGGGCATTGAATATTTCCACTTCAGAAGCCAATATAGCCAGATCCTTGCTCTTCTGTCCCTCCTACAACCACAGTGATATCATGTAGACTGACCTTGGATATAGACCTGCAACCAAGCTTTCAGGGTTCCCTGAATTTCTGCTATTTATCCAATCCTTTTGTTGATTCCAGGTGCCATAAATATTCTTCCACTAAGTTTTCTCCTTTTATTTTTATACTGGCAAATTTAGTTTATTTGCCCACTACAATAACCTTGATATATACTACAGTGAAAAAATATCATTGCCATCAAGGAGATTACTATTTAGGTTGATTGGAAAAATAACTTACATCACAAATTATAATTGATGACCATTTGTCAAGTAAGTGAATCTATTGAAAGAAAAATGAATAAAAGGGACTTCCACTTGATCATGATGATGTTAAAAAATCAAACTTACCCCCATGTCTTAAAAACAAAACAAATGATAGAATATATGAAATAATAGTTTTTGGATATTGAACAGCAAACTATGGAAGATAGTGATCCCTGCAAAAAGGAAAACAAATGAAGTGAGCTCTGCATGTGCCCAATATGAAAGTGTAGGAAGGGCATACCCACATAGAGCCCACCAATCTCCTTGTGTGAAGGTGAGAGTGTCTGAATTTGTGGAGTTGTCTAGAATTAATGGAGCAGAGTGCCAGAAAGAGAGCCGCACACAAAGAGAGCAAAGAACCAAAGAGAGTTCCTTTCAAGTCTTTACCTGAGTATTACTAAGTACAGGTATTATGAGAAAGCTCCCTGAAACCAGGGAAAGGCATATAGGAAGAATGAGGCACAAAAAGATCATACAGGGCCAGGAATAATTTGTGTTCTCACCAGAGTGGAGAGACCTCCTAAAACAAAGGGCAGTGGTAGAGATTTCAGAAGGGAATTGCTTTAGTACTTGGGCATTATTCACTCTTCATTAAATGCTACTTTGGAACTGCTTCAGAAAGCCTAAAAGCAAGCCTGGAAATAATGGTTCAAATTAGTCCCAAGTAACTGCATCATGGGATGAAGCCTCAAAGTATTTAAAGAAACACACACACACACCTCCAACACAAAAACATTAAATTCTCAATCGCATTCAATAAAATTAACAAGCATGAAAAATATGAAAATATGACCCATGAGGAGAAGAAAAATCAGTCAATAGAAATAGAACTAGATTTGATACAGATAATAGAATTTCAAATAGGAATGATAAAAAAGCTATTATAAATATGTTCCATATGTTCAGGTAAATAGAGGAAAGCATGAGCATGCTGAGTGAAGAAGCAAAAGATATAAAAAGACCCAGATCAAACTACTAGAGATGAAAAATAAAATACCTTAGTATCAAGAGGAGATTAGACACTGCACAGTATTATTGAATTTGAAGACATAGAAACAGTATCTACAAGATGGAAAACAGGGAAAAAAATGGAAAAAATAAAATACACAGAGAATCCGTGAGCTGTAACAAAATATTAAACAACCTAATGTACTTATACTCACATAATTGCACAAGTCAGCTGGTTGGTAAGTGAAGAGTTGTTTGGTCTAGAATTATTTCAGTTGACATCTTTGACATCATCTCTACATGATCTCTCATTCTCCAGCAGGATAGCCCAGGCTTGCTCAATGTTGGTGGCACAGACCCAAGAAAATGAACAGAAATGTGCAATATCTCTTAATGGATTTGGACCAAGATCACTGTCATTTCAGCTTTGTTATTTTTGCCAAAACAAGTCCAAGGTCAGCCTGAATTCAGTGAGGTAGGGAAATGGACTCCAGCTTTTGATGGCTTCACATTGCTGGAGATGTTGGCACAACAGGGGAAGAGTGAGGGCATTTTTTTTTTTACAATCTATTCATCATATATGTTTTAATAATAATCACCAAACTTATGTCATGCTGAGTGGCACTTTGCAGTCTCAGTATTATTCTCCAAATTCTGTTTCAAGTAATAAATAGGCGGTTCAGACATAAAGAAAAGTCTTGGTCTCAGTAATACTTCCGTTTTCTGAGAGTTTATCCTGTGGATATATTTCTACTTTGAGTGGTCACACCTCTTTCCACATTTTTCCTAATAATTCATATCTCTGTCTATGTAAAGTATAGTTGGACCCTGGGATACTTTCTAATTTTCATAATGTCTAGTTATATTTTATTTTATTTTTTTTTTAAAAGATTTTATTTATTTATTTGACAGAGAAAGACACAGCGAGAGAGAGAACACAAGCAGGGGGAGTGGGAGAGGGAGAAGCAGGCTTCCAGCTGAGCAGGGAGCCCGATGCGGGGCTCGATCCCAGGACCCTGGGATTATGACCTGGGCTGAAGGCAGACGCTTAACGACTGAGCCACCCAGGCGCCCCTCTAGTTATATTTTAAACCCAAATTGTGTATCTCTCAAACAGTCATGAAGCTAATATTTGATTTGTGAATAATTAGAAGACATTTTACTTTCATTTCTAAGTATAAGCACTTTGGGTATAAGATACTATAGAAACGAATTGCCTGAATGATATACAATATTCCGATGTAATGCCACAGTGAGCTAATAGTTGTGACTCAGAGATCTAAATGCCAAACCCTCTAGGCTTGCTTTGAAAAGCTCCATATGTGTTACCATTCATGCACTATACAAAGATAAAATAGAAGAGCTCAGGAGTTTTCTATAATTATATAATTTATTCTCTTTATCTAAAAATAAAGTGAGTTAGAAAAAGCGTTTGAACATTTGGAAGAAAATAACACATTTAAAGGCTCAATTGTTTCTTTATTAGGAAATTATTTTCAGCGAGTTGTATAATATTTCTTCATTGAATAATCTAAAATGGAGAGAACTGACAATCCATGAATGGTGAATAATTTGCCAGTGTGGGAGAATTAGCAAAGAGATATTTTAATTATTATTTTAACATAAACTACTTATTTAACTTTAAAATATTTGTGTTACAAATATCTCACTCTAATTGCACCTAATGGACTAATTTATCTAGACTCATATTTCCAACTGCCAGGTGCCCAGTGTACTGGACCTTCATTTGTTTAGCTACCCTTTACCTTTGAATACCCTCTCTATTTTGAAATTGTTCAGTTTGTGACTCTTATCTTCCCAGGGCAGAAAACAGAAAACTTTCATTGCCAGGCTCCTGCAGAACTGGGATTCATGCATATATCTTAGGTTTTACCACCAGATGAACTAACAAAACAGATTCAACAGTGAGTAATATGAGAGAATAAATCTTCTAAAGAATGTATTGTAAAATCGATCTGGTTCTTCAAGGGAGACAGTAGTGGAGGTTTTGGCTTTTAATTTTGATTATAGTTGCCTAGAAACAGTGACATATGTTGTGATTAGCAAACCTCCCATGTGCTTGGCTGGGCTGCCAGTTGAAGTACAGGATGCCCTGTTAAATTTGAATTGCATATAAATAATAATTTCTTAACATAAGTATGTCCCAAATATTGTTACTTTTACTTCAAGAAAAGAAGTATCTGTTGTTTACCTGAAATTCAATTTAAGTTGGTGCCTTTCTTTTAACTTGCTAAATCCGGCAACCCTATTGCTTGGGCACATCTGACTGCTGAGCTTCAGAGTGGATTTATACCCCTTCTTGAGACTCTGTGAACTTCCTAAAATAACTCTAGAAAATTGCTTTTGGCTACCTAGAGTTTATTACTTAGTAAATAAAGTTATGATGACAAAGACTCTTTGATATAGTGTAGGAGGTACCTAAAGAGTTGTAGGAATAGGAATACTTTATTAGAATAAACTTTGCATGTACAACCTACTTGTCATTTCCCAGAGGGCAAACAAAATGTCCTCTTCCTCATGGCAGTGGGAATTAACACTTTTCAGTGAGGGCAACATCATTGAGGAAAGGCTGGAATTGCTGTCCTTTGTAAGCCAAAGATACAGTTGGTAGGTGATGCCTTGAAACTGACTTTATGATTTTAATGGAGATGAACTTTTAGGTGGCAGAGGGCTCCATCACTGTGGCTCTGAAATGTACTTGAGTAATTATACCCACCTGGCCACCATTAGTGTTAAGCGCTACAAAGCAGGTGTAGTTATGCAAATAGGTTTCAGAACCAGGATGGCAGCCATGATGACCTGATCCACAGTGATCCTTGGCTGTGACTAACTGCATTTGTACTTAGTACCAAAGGAAACGGAACATAAAAATAAATCTCTAAGAATTTTTTTTATGTAAAGAGATCTAATTAGTCTCATTATCTAAGAGTCAGAGATTCTTGAGAATTTTAAGAGGCAGTATGGAAAAAGACAGTTTGAATAACCTTGAGGAAGGTGTCTGGAACAATGCTGCACAAGCAGTCTATAAACCTTCCAGCTGGCTTTCTCCAAAGAGACCTATAACTAGGGTAATTGTGCCCAGAGAAGAGCCAAGTACACGGAATATTCAGTGACTGACAGTGATTCTGAATTAATACCAATTCCTAGTTTAACTGTGCAAAACTGCAGTTTATAGGTTTTGGGGGGTCAGGTGGTATATGGAGTTTGGACCAAGTGTCCCTCAAAATGGCCCAATTAGTCTATAAATATATTCTGTGGCTAGATCTCAATCTCTAATGTATGGTTAGAAGAAATATAATCAGCAATTAACTGTATACACATTAGCTCTTAGACTTATAGGATGGCACAAGCAACTAGGCAGAAATTTCTGGAGTGTTTCTTTTCATGTCAAGATAGTAAGCCAAACTCAAGACTGGATCCTTGATAAAATGTAAAGATTGGTACTAAATCAGACACTTAAAAGGTGCACTATTTATGATTCTGTTCATATTCAAACCTTCATAACTCTGGGATTTGCTAGTTTTTACTACCCAATGACACAACACAATTCTATTTAATTGACAGCTAAAACTTACACCTGGTTATTTCAAACTTCCTGCCACTGGAATAAAAAGGGAAAACAAAGATTATTGTGTTGGCTGGATAATTGATTTTGATTGTCAAGGGTATATAGACTTTTTATTAACCCAATCTGGGAAAAAAAACATTAGAAATAAACCTAGAGGATCCTCTGAGATGACTTTGAGTAGCCTCATGTCTTTTGGAGAAGTTAATGGATAGTAAGAACATCACAATAAATGTAAAATAGCCAAGGACTCCCTTAGGAAATTTAGTTTTGAGTAACCGTTCCAGGTAAGTAACATTGACCTACTGAACTACTAGCTGAGAACAAAGTGAACATGAGGTGTATATTGAAAAAAGTAGTCTTGATACCAACTATGGTCTTTTAATCAGCCGCATAAAAAAGGAATATGGTATCTATCTTATTACCTATCTCTTATTATCTAGTTATCTATCTACTGATCAGTCTATCTAATCTATCTATATCTCTTTCCATCTCTCTATCCGTCTATCTAAATGTTCCATCTACCTCCCTTTAGTTCCCCTTCTGTTTTATATAGTATCTGTATTGAGTAGTATTGCATAGAGGTTAACTTTATTTTGCCTGTAAGTTAAAAAATATCTAGACTCAGTTTTGACTGCTTTATAGGAGGAATGGATATTACTCAGAAATCTTAGACTTGTAGATTTAGTGACTGAATTGACTTCTTTATAAGAAATGGTGATCACTTTTTATTTGTATAAAGAATAGTTCTGTTTGTTTGAATGCATGCTATTTTTGGAAGTTTAAATAGGGAAGAAGTGTACATAGTGCATATATTAAATAATGTTTGGCCAATATTAAGACCCGGGCACTAATGGACATTTGTGATTTGCAGTGGTCTAACATCTGTAAGCACCTTGTCTATATTTAGAAATAATCCTCATTTTGAACCTTGCCCTGCGGAGTTACAAGTCAGAAAGTTTTTTTCCCAAAAATCCCTTGCAGCTCAGATGCACAGTAGTGATTCATGTTCTACTAGTCAGATGTATTTAAGATTTGCAGGTGAGTAAAATGAAATGATGGTCACATGAGAGTTAATAATTGATATCTTAGAAATGTCCTGATGAACATGCCTGATTCTTTGTGGAAGGCAGGGACAGTACTCTGTTCACTCATAAGCATTATCATTACCAAGTGAGAGTGGTTAAAGGGTGTCTACAGAGAAACTCAACAAAGACATTGGCTATAGATCCTGACTCTGTAGGACGTCAGCATCTGGAATGTCCATAAATGTAGGTCCTGTAAGCAAGTAAGCATCTTCCAACAAATTTCTTTTATTCTATTGTGAATTCTGTTGCTTTATATTAAGCCAGCTGGTAGTATGGATATCATTTATCAACACTCAAATTCAGCTTACTCAAAGATGATTGTACTAAATTCTCTGAAACTAACTAATCCTCATGAAATTATCAGATCTATTAATGGCAACAAAGTTTGAAGAAACGGGGTTTTAATTTTCAAATTTAACATCAACTTTATCTCCTTTTCTGTCCTTCCATACCAACTGATACAACTTGAAGATTCCATATATTTTTCCCTAAAAATAAGAGGACCATTTCAGAACTACTCGGCAAGGTGTTCTAAGTTATACACACACAGTGATATTTAAAAATTCTTCCCATAGTTGTAAATTAGTACTGGGGTGGGTGGGTATAAGAATAACTTACAATATAGATTTAAAAAATCTCAGGTTAAATAATATAAGTTTTATATTCCAATATTAGAATTTGTTTCCAATACCTATCCTGCCACTTGTGTGTATGCTTGGACAAGTTCTTTAAAATCTTTGTCAATATCCTTATCTATTCAAAGATAGTGATAATATGAACCACAGTGTACCTCATATGTTTGTAGTAAGAATATTAAAATTTATAACTGTATCAGCCAGCCTATTGCCTGAAACCTAGAAGGAATTTGATAAACTCCTCTTCCCTTTCTCTCCCTTTGTTCTTTCTCTCCTCTTGCCAACATCCTTCTTCAAAACCTCATTAGTTCTTTCCTAGACTATTACAACAGACTCTTTGTTGTTGTTGTTGGTTTCTCTTCATTATTCAAACTAAAGTCTACTGTTGAAAAAAATAATCAGTTTAAAGTGCAAGTTGTAATTGTATTTCTCTTATTTGTGTTTCTCTATCGTCTAATAAATAATAGTAAAACTTATCTCTTTACAATTTAATAATATCTAAAACATGGCCTCATTTAAAATTTCCATATATTTTTCTCACTAATTCCTTATCCATACCTTAAACCTAAATTTATCTCTGCCCCCTGTGATTCATCAAATGGGCCACCAATTTCTCAATTGTTTGTCCTTCTTTACCATTTTCTTTTCCAGGTGCTTTTCACCTTTGTCTGTCACAGATCCCACCCATTGTCAAAGGTAAGACTTTAGGAAGACTTTCTTAAATATCCAAACCCAATGATTCTTTATTCTGCTTTAATCTTGCATTATGGATATCACTGATTTTGACTGTCATATCCATTATCTTGCTCTTCCACCTTTGCTTTTCATACACATTTTGATGTTAAATTTCTAAAAATCTTAGACTTTCAGAATTGGACAAGATTTTAAAATCATCCAATCCTGGGGCACCTGGGTGGCTCAGTTGGTTAAGTGTCTGACTTCAGCTCAGGTCATGATCTCAGGGTCCTGAGATCAGGCTTGTGTCAGGATCCCCACTCAGTGGGGAGTCTGCTTGTCCCTCTCCCTCTCCCTTTGTCCCTCCCCACCGCTTGTGCTCTGTCTCTCAAATAAATAAATAAAATCTTTTAAAAAAATCATCCAATCCTATTAAAAAGTAAGTAATCATTGCAAAATTTGTATCTAGACTTGCGTGCAGAGCTACTATGTAATCTGAATATGAAGTCTATCTCTGAAATTATTCTGGAAAGTATGCCTTTGTGAATTCAAATGAAAATCGACATTCACTTTAAGATATATAACATTAACATCACACTTAGGTCCTGTATTAATTGTATAGTCAATTAACACTAAAACTTTATTTTTTATTTTTTAAAAGGTTATTTATTTATTTGAGAGAGAGAGACAGACAAAAAGAGTATAAGCAGGGGGAGAGGCAGACTCCCTGCTGAGCTGGGAGCCCAACGTGAGGCTTGATCCCAGGACCTGGAGATCATGACCTGAGCCGAAAGCAGATGCTTAACCATCTGAACCACCCAGGCACCCCAAACACTAAAACTTTAATTAAAAAATGCAAGATCCATCGCTTTTTCTTGGTATTCAAACAGTTGGTTTGTTGGGCCCCAGGTGGAGAAATGTACTTTTTCTCTGTTAAATGTCCTATTGATAAAGGCATAGAAGTTTCTTGAAACCAGAAGACTTTTTACAAATAATTTAGAAAATAATAAATAAAACATTTTCATACACATATTAGAACAAAATAAATACAACTTCTTGGTTAAAGATTAAATTAATTATACATACTTAAAAATTTATTAAACTGTGTTTTGAAAAAAAGATTAAATTAAAACCAAATAAATATGATTTTTAAGTTATTCAACTCACTTCTCTTGAAAAGTTAGTTGTGAAATACTTTACTCCTGTACGAATGTATTGAACAGTACACTGTAAATTGATCCCAGGTATTCATAAAGGTGGTTGACTTTGTAAATTGTTCCCACTGATGTTACAGTGAATCTTTAGTGTACTGTAGTTGCACATTTATTTGAGGGATTGAGGAGGAATATAATAGTTTGTTTGCCAGTAATATTTTAAATTTACCTCTAAAATTTAAGTATATG
Organism: Leptonychotes weddellii; assembly: GCF_054177405.1. NCBI lineage: Eukaryota > Metazoa > Chordata > Mammalia > Carnivora > Phocidae > Leptonychotes > Leptonychotes weddellii. The sequence goes on along the minus strand of NC_138370.1, from coordinate 158,428,190 downwards.
GCTGCCTGAGATGCTTTGATTTCACAAGTTTACTGTATTTATAACCCCCAAGCATTCTCTATGTGCAAGATTTACTTACTCTGCCTGGTCAGAAACAACACATGCCAGTATGTGCTATTATTTTTGACAAGGACAATAATACAAATGCTTGCATTTGAGTGAGCATCATTCCTATCCCTGATAAATTCCAAAAGTCTTGGTTATTAGACCCTTTAGAACGTCCCAGGATTCCCATTTTCCAGGCCAAATTGCAAAGGAAACTCATAAAAATGGAAATTCATAAAAGAAATAACATCGTGCTGCCAATGTTCAATGCAAAAAAATTGCTTGGGTAGCAGTCCAAATAGAAGAATAAGCATTTATAATATTGTATGTGTACTATCCCCCAAAATTTATATTGAGGAGAGCCAGAGAGAAAAAAAAAAAAATTCATCCACTATAGCAGAGAGAGATGCAGGAATCTAAACAATTTTTTATAGGACTGAATTGATTTTAAAAGTGAATTGAAGGACTTTAAATAGGGGCTTATTTAGCTAATATTTTAGGATATTTTAATTAAATTAATGTGTCTCAGGTTTGAAATTTTCCCTAGGGATACAAATTGGACATAGAGAGCTTATCAAGTTGACACTCTCTCTGATTCTTTTTCATTAATGAAAGCCTGTATGTGCGCTTTAACTGTCATATGATACTCCTTCTGGAAAAGTGCAAGTAGGAAGGCAAAGTAACATATTTAGGGCTTAAAGGTCTGCCATGTAAAAGGGTGAATTAATGTTTCCTGCATGACTCTAGAGAACAGATCCAGGACCAATAAATTGCACTGAGAGAGCAATCATGTTTGGCTTAATATAGAAGATATACCCTTGGAATTGCTCATTAGCTGGAATAATGTGCCTTTCAAGGTCATAAGCTCTCTGTCAAAAAGATGCTTAATGTGTGTAAAATTTTTATATTTTTGAATTATGTGGGGACTGCACTTTTTTTTAAGTTGAAATTTCAAAGAACTACTTTATGTTTGGCAGGATTAAGCTAAATATATGCAATTTCAATGGATGCCACAAAACATTCTGAATTCATAAGCATCAAATATTCTTCTGTTTACAGTATTAAGAAGATCAGTTTTAATGCAATGTTCTTGAATTTATACTGAACAGGGGAATACAAATTTGGGTAACGGGTTAAGTTATTTTCATGTCGTAACCCAATTTATAATTAGGACAAGATGGAAGCCAACACGTTAAAGAAATTGTTTTTATATGGTATTCCAGGTATTCCCGATTGTCTTATGATGTACTTGCACACATATACACATACTGAACTTCTACGTTTACTGCGAGCAATTTGTCATGTAGACCTTTAAGGAGATAGGCTGGGATAGGTTAAAAATAATAAATGGAATGATAATAAGGAAATTTTTCCCTTGGACTTCAGTATCTTTTTTTTTTTTCCTTCAATAAGCAGTTAATCCCTTAGAGCTCAATTTCTCCTTTAACTTGGTGATTCTTTGATATCCTAGAACTGGGTTCCATTTTTATCTGACTCTTCATAGAGTTGCATAAGATGAGAGAAGGATACATTTGATTTGTCCGTGAACTGGTTTTCATCAAAAGAGAATGACCATTGATGCATTTACTAAAAAAGCCAGAAGAAACTTTGATCAGAAGACCAAAGAAATAGGAAAGATTAAGTGTAGACAGACTTGCCTCTAGAGGCAAAATTCTGACAGAAACAGCAGAATTCTCGCATTGTTGTAGATACTTCACCCTGATCAAATTATTCATCTTTGTGTGTTAAAATCAGTAAAAATAGAAAAATGAAAAACTTGATATGGTTAGATGTCTTTTTGGTAAGTCTAAGTGAAATCAAAGGCAGTAATACTGGCCTGTTCATCAGGGAATACAATGTAAGAATTAGAGGCATTAAGACTATTTGTGACTTGTTCATATTTCTATCATTTGCAATCATTTCTTACTGTAAAACAAATTATCAGTGATTTTATAAAATATAAAATTCGACTTTGTAACTTCACAGTGACACATGTTTCACATTAACAAATGTGGTATTGAATTGTTTGCTTAGGACAGAACTTACTGAAAGATGAAAAGAATGTCTTTTGGGGTGGTAGAACTGTTGCAGATAATACAGTATTTATTTATTTACTTGTTTACTTATTTACCAAATACTTCTTTTTAAAAATATATATTTATTTATTCATTTGAGAGAGAGAGAGGGAGCATGCACGCAGCAGGGAGGGGCAGAGGGAGAGGGAAAGAGAGAGTGCAGAATCTGTCTCAGGGCTTGATCCCATGACCCTGAGATCATGACCTGAGCCAAGACCAAGAGTCAGATGCCTAACCGACTGCATCACCTGGCAGCCCTAACAAATACGTCTATAGAATATACTCCGTACCACACATTTTTCAACTTGCCTTTACAAAGATAGTGTATCTAATATTCCTACATCCCTGTGAGGTAGGTATGATATTTAGTCCCTTAACAATTGAGAAAACGAAGGCACAAAATGGATAAGTAACTTGTTCATATTCACAGGCCGAGCTGGGGTTCATATGCAAGCAGCCTGATGCTAGAGTTTCACCTCTCAACCACTATACTATGTTCTTTTATGATACATACTATGTTCTTTTATGAATTTACTGAAGGCAATTAAAAAGCCAAAATAATGTTTACTCACCACGATTAGTTTCAGAAATTTCAGACTAATTCACAAATTCGTATGTTGAAGCCCCAACCCCCCCAAGACCTCAGAATATGACTGTATTTGGAGGCAGGATCTTTAAAGATGTGATTAAGTTAAAATGAGGCCATTAGAGGGGTCCCTAATCAAATCTGACTGGATACACAATGAGACACTAAGGATGAGTACACACAGAGGAAAGACCATGTGAGGACACAGCCAGAAGGTGCCATCTGAAAGCCAAGGAGAGAGGTCTCAGAAGAAACCAGACCTGCCAATATTTTGATGTTGGACTTCCAGCCTCCAGGACTATGAGAACATAAATTCTGTCGTGTAAGCCATCCAGTATGTAATATTTTGTATGGCAGCCCTAGTAAAATAATAAAATGTGCAAAAAATACAGTAACCAATGCATGTTATTTGATAAAAATCTAATGGGAAACTTCAGTATAAAAATTAAGTGAAATAAAAGATAAAATACTCATCTTCAGCTTCTCTACATACATTAAATATACTTTTAACTTTCCTGAATTACTAGATCTCCTCTTTAATTTACCGTAAATTCAGAAAATGAGTACATTATAAACCGTATCTCAAACTGAATTTGATAACTGAAAGTGGTTATCTGTATTGGGGGTGTGGGGCACAATTCATCCCATAACACAGTTTATTTATGCTCAAGGCTTATTAGATTATGCTTGCTGATAATGCAAATGAGAAAGAAGACATGAATCAGCTTTTTCAAGATGCTTACAACATAAGATAAATACATATTATGCATGAATCACATATTAGTAGTCTAAATGTATTTGTAAGGCACCTCAAGACATTGTGGGTTTGGGCCATCCTTTCAGCTATGGAGGATAACTGCTTATAGGTTAGGGGAAGTTATTTGTCATGTTGATGCGTGGCCACTGAAACCTATAGGATATTAAAGCAGAAGAGATTTTTTATATATTTTTTAAAGATTTTATTATTTATTTATTTGACAGAGAGTGAAAGCACAAGCAGGTGGAGCGGCAGGGAGAGGGAGTGGGAGAAGCAGAATTCCTGCTGAGCAGAGAGCCCAACATAGGGCTCTATCAAAATATTAGGAGAATTACTACAGAAGTTGTGGAACCTCCATCTTAGGTTTTTAAGATCACAGATCTACCCGGGAGACTTTATATGTTTATGACATCTACAGATTATCTCTATTACACCCTCTTTTAGACACTGAGCCTTCGATTATATGAATATTCATGTCCACTGGCAGCACTCTAGATTTGGCCATTGTCAAGTTAGTGTTTGATTAATGCAAAACTATACCAACTAATATGCTATTCGAATTTCTTCTGATCCGTTCTGTTCTCCATATTGTCTCCAAATTCTCCATATCGAATTTCTTCTGATCCATTCTATTCTCCATATTGTCACTAAAATAATTTTTCACTGACCTGCTTTGGAAATTCCAAAGACTCACATTTTCCATGACTGAGGCTAAACTCTACCCGACATTCAGTTGTCTCTGTCACATGTTTCTACTTTATTTTATCTCCCATTGACTCAAAAATCTGATGCCACCTTCTATCAAACCAGCAGCTTCACTTTTCCTAAAGTAAATCACATTAGTCTGCCTTTTGTGTTTCTTTTCTGGCCACTCCTGTACATTTTAATGCATTCTTTATTGACTACACCTATTCTACCTACATCTTATGATACACTGCAAACAATATCTGTTTTAGGACATTTTCCTGGATTGCATTGCTATATGGGCATATTTTCCTTATAGATCTCCTTTTATAATATTATATTTTGTTGCACAAATTAACACTTATTTTATAGTATCTTTTTTAATTAATAACTCCTCTTATCATCTTCATATCATTAAAAGAGTCTGAAAACTTAAGAAAATAGACTTTAAAGACACACGGAAACGAATTTTAATACTATCCCTGTCAATGACGAGTAATTTGGTGATATGCATTTCATAGCTCTGAAACTCTGTGTCTCCATAGTTACAATTTAGAGAATGATACCTGATTCATATGGCTGATTGAATATATAGGATCACACAATGCCTGACATATGGTAGTGTCCTTCCCTGTTTTATTTCTCCATATCTTTGAATTCTTTCCCATTCCCCAAGATCTACTTTAGCTTAAGGTTTTTGTTTTGTTTTTTGTTTTTGTTTTTGTTTTAGCAAACATGTAGCAGACACTCTAAATTCCTTTTCTTTGATATCTTGTTTGTATCATTCAGATGCCTTCTGGAAAATAGTCCTAGTATTTAAATTAAATTAGAAAGAGATTTGATATAAGAAATTTGTTATAGAAGTGTTAGAAATTAGATGGGCTGGAGAAACAAAAATAAACAAAAAGGAAGGTGATGTTCCCCAGAGCATTCTAAGAGCAAGAAGCTGTTACTATCCACTAGGAATGCAAGAGTAAATGAGAAAAAGGCAATGCTCTTGGTGGATCACAAACTGTAGGAGGCATAGGGTTGAATGTATGGGTGGAGAAAGTGGTATTCCTGGTAAACTAAGACCCACTTTTCTTCTGATGGTAAAGGAACGTAGGAGGCACAACAGCTGATGCGGTTGCCAGAAATTAAAAAATGTATTATCTTCTGTCCATTTTCTGATTTCATGCAAGTACCTCCAATAGGCAGTAATTAATCAGAACCCAGCTGGAAGGGTTAAGGTAATATAAAATTTTCAGGATTTCAGTTTGGCAGGCATAGGACATTGTTCACCAGTTTGTGAAGGTTATACTGTAGTAACAAACGGCCCCAGGGTATCAGTGGTTTACAACATGGTATATTTCTATCTGTCACATGTTGGCAGCTTTGGTGTGGTTGAAGCTTGGCTCAGTGTGTTTTCTATATTAGGCTGCAGGAGTAACTTGTATTTGTTGGATACCATTCTTGGTACAGGGTAAAACAGTAAGATTGCTTGTGGGAACATACCGTGGCCTTTAAAATATCTGCTTTGAACTGATCTTTATCATTTGAACTCATAATTCAATGGTCAACATGTCAAGCCTCACAATGTGGCTGGTGAATTTCATTCTGCCCAAAGGGAGACACTGAAATGTAGGTAATATGCAAAAAGATGTTAGCTCCTCTCATAGATAAATAGAGGAGAGCATATTTGGAAATGATAGCTCTGTGTTCACAAATACTCACTTGCCTTCTTTTTTTCCCTCTTCATGCAAAGTACATGCAAAACTCGTCCTCCAGAAAGATAGTCTAAAAGCCCATTCTATCTCAGCAATGGGCCGAAGACACAAAGTCTTGTAATAGTCTCTACATCAGCTGTATCTTGATTAAGAAACTAAAACTTTAAAAGAAAAAAAAAAAAGGATTGTCCCCCAAACACTTAAGATATATTGATAAAACAGAGATAAAATGACAATAATGATTAATCTTATTCAGAAACAGGAACTGGAGGCATATAGCAGTTATATCTATAGAAATTATAAAAACTTGGGGTGCCTGGGTGGTTGTTGGTTGAGCGTCCAACTCTTGATTTCGGCTCAGGTCATGATCTTAAGGCTGTGAGATCGAGGCCCGCGTCAGGCTCTGTGCTCAGTGGGGAGTCTGCTTGAGATTCTCTCTCTCTCTTCCTCTGCCCCACCCCCTTGTGCTCACCCTCTTTCTCTCTCTCTCTGTCTCAAATAAATAAGTAAATCTTAAAAAAAAAAATTATAAAAACTTGCTCCTGATATGGCCCATAATCTTGGGAATAGGGAGTGTTTCTTGATTAGGTCTTAGTTTCTATACATGAGAATAGCCTTCCCTTGGTTCTCAGCTCTTGACTCCACTCTCTAAGAGGTGCTTTCTTTAAGATTAAAAGTTATTTCATCCTAAAGTATAGGTTATTATGTAAGACCTGAGAGATTTTCTTCAGCTTTCATTCTGTCCTGGAGACTTGGTAGCCCACAGGTTATTTTATATTTTATATCTTGAACAGTTTTAATATATTTTAAATTTGGGCTGGTCACTTTTTTTTGGAAATATAATTCACTCAACAATTTTACCGGCGTTATATATATGTGATTTCAACCTGGCAAATTGTCGAAATAACTTGACACCCAATTTTTTTCGAAGCATGCTTCTCTCTCTAAACTAAGATATAGATTATTTCCATTTATCAGTCTCCTTACTCTGAGACATTTTGCCATCTAAAAGAATTTTAAGGGTGAATTAAGAGTGCCGCTTGTTTTTTCTTTCATTTTGCTTTTTTTTTTTTTTTAACAAAGTCACCAACAGCCACATCCTGGATTTGGTCTTTCCCTGTGACTGAAACTTAATTTATCTTTTACCTATTCCATCTCCCACTTTGCAAGCACTGGAATTTCTGGATCCTCTACTTTTCCCCCTCTTATAAACCAGCCAACTCTTTTCTAAGTTAATCTGTTTCTTCTAGTAGCTTGTCAAATGTACCTGATAACAACTAAGTCTTATCCATAACATTACTTATTCCAAACTCTTTAACAAAAACTCATTCAGCACATTATCTGCCTTAATTGTCACAGGTGGAATTTCCACCTGAAGCAAAAAAAACATTTTGCTTTTTTCTAACATGGTGTGACTGTTTTACAAACATGCAGTAACAGTTTTGGCCTTATCTTTTCCCTAACAGGACAAGCCAGTGCTAGAATTTAGACTTATGAAAGCATCCCATTTCCAGTACCAACTTTACTAGTTATGCTTCATTTACAACCCACCAGTCTCCATGGCTTATAAATATACTGCTGTGTTTCTCACTCATATTGCATGTTATCAGGTGTGAGTTTCAGGAGCCTTGGTTTCATATATTTCCTCATTCTGGAATTCGATTCAAAAGAACAGACCCTATTTGAGAAGTGCTATTCTCATGACAGAGGGAAAATGCAAGAGTTAGCAGAAATACAGAAGAGTTAGTTAAACTTCCACTTGGAATGGACTTGCATCATTTTTGCCCACATTTCATTGACTAAAGAAAGTCAAATGGCCACCCCTGACAATGGAGTCATGAATTACACTCTTCCTACAGTGAGGCCCCATAAGTCACATGGCCAAAAGAAGCATATTTCTCTTACAAAGAAGGGAACACAAAATTTCTAGAGCAAAAATGCAAAGTTTTATATGAACACACTGTAGAAAAGGGGTTGAGGGCCTGAGTACCAACAAACAATAACCAGCACTAGATTTTTAAAATTTTGCAACAAAATTAAGTCTTACCAATACTGATTGTTTTGCAGAATGCTTCTGTGAAACTCCATGTGATTTTGTAATTGGAAAACATTTGGGAAATCAATTTTTCAGTGAGTAGTTTAATGTGTAAGTTCATTTGAGTGAGGTCTTGGTCAAGTGGCCGTCAGTTGAATGAACTGGAAAAGATCACAGAATAGTGTTTGGCTCAAGCCAATTTATTTTATTTTACTGCTTCCATCTCTGGGTTCATAAATATTCATGACATTTGAACATGGAAAGGAAATAGGTTCTGCAGAGCTAGCGTTATAAAGTAAGTACTTCCTGCCATAGTTTTTTCAAATGAAAACAGACAAAAGATGTGATTGTGTTTAGATTCACTTACTTCAACAGAAAAAAATAGATCCAGTTACTTCAACAGAAAAAAATAAGCAAAATGTAAGATTACACTACACTTAAGGTTAAAAAACAAGGGAAAAATTATGTCTCTACTGTGTTCATCTGAGTTACTATCACCCAAATTTCAGTATCAAGATTGAGTGAAGCTTTTTCACTGGGTTAATGTGGCAAATTCTATTTAATGGGAGGTGTCCTTCAAGGACTAAGAATAAGGGACTCACTCCTCTTTATTCTGTAGCTAGAGCTTTCTGAAATAAAGGAGTGCTTAGAGTTATACCTTGGGGTGCTATGCCACAATTAATGAGAAAGATAAGAAACACAAAGTAGATCACCAAGGAAAGTAGATGGAGAAGCAGGAGCTCTAATAAGAATTCAGGATTTGAAGATGCTAAAAGGTGCAATTTGGAAGCAACATGATGAGATGGTAATGTATCAATTTTACAGTGATGGTACGGATCCAATGACATGATTATATAATTCACCTAACTGCAGATGACATATTCAGGTACTCAATAAACCCAGCCTCTTAGCTTCATATAACACGTGTTGCTAAAATCTGTTCATATTTTGGGGTCCATCTTAGTGTAGCAGGGCTTATATTTAGCTTATTTCCATTTATGTGAGCTCTTCATGGTTTTTAAGGTATTAAAATATTTTTAAAGTATGAAAATATTTTTGTACTAGTTGGGAGCCATTATCCTGAGCTCCTTGAGTATCCCTGTTATGAACTGAATGCTTGTGTTCCCCCAAATTCATATGTTAAAGCCCTAACCCAGGGGTGCCTGGGTGGCTCAGTCAGTTAAGCTTCTGGCTCTTGATTTCAGCTCAGGTCATGATCTCAAGGTTATGGGATCAAGCCCCACGTTGGGCTCTGTGCTCAGCGCAGTTTTCTTGTCCCTCTCCCTCTGTTCCTCCCCCTGTTCATGTTCACTCTCTATCTCTAAAATAAATAAATAAAATCTTAAAAGAAAGAAAGAAAAAAAAAGCCCTAACCCATAATGTGATAGTATTTGGAGGGGTCCTCATGATGGGATTAGTTCCCTCACAAGAAGAGACCAGAGAACTTGCAATCACTCTTTATACCACGTGCAGATACATCAAGAAGAGATGTATCTGCAAATCAAGAAAAGAGCCCTCGTCAAGAGCCCAGTCTACCAGTACCTTCATCTTGGACTTCTTATCCTCTGGAACTGTGAGAAATAAATGTTTGCTGTTAAAGCAGTCAGTTCATGATATTTTGTTATAGCAGCCCAAGTTGACTAAAACAATCTCTTACTTCCAGGCTTCTGAATCCCTTTCCTTAGTTTTTCTAGTTGTCAGCATGATGAAGTAACTAAGGAATGAATGTCCTGGGGGAGGTGGGGACATCCAAGCCTCTGTCTGCTACAGAGCAGTGACCAACTGTTATATTATCAATCTCTGCTATCAGTGTCTATGATGTACTATGTGTAAGTTGCTAAGTGCTGTCCCTTGAAATTATGAGTCAGGATTATCCTATCTGTCAGGCTCAAAAAACACATTATTAAAAACTTATTTAAAGCACTAGTTGAGTCTCATGCTTATATACATTGTATAAATGTCTGACTCCTCTAAGACTATCAGTTTTTTGAGGGCAGGGTCCATGATTTAGTTGGCTTTCAGTTCTCTCATGGTTAATATAGCACTTACCACTTACGTACTTACTAAATCTTTTCTGATTGAACAGAAGTCCCTCAATATTAACAATCAATGACGTTGTTACTTTGACTGCTGAGCTGACAGGTTGGATGCTGAGCTGCAAGGTTATGTATAGTGAATATAAATGGAATGATGCAAATCATCTCCCCCCAACCCCCCTCCCCCAAAAAAGGAGAGAATCATCACAAATGGAAAAACAAACAAAAAGAAAGCCTTGCTTTTGTAACAGGATTTTTTCCTTTGGTGCCTGAGGTTCTTGGCTACGCTGCTTCGAAGAATGAAGAGGTAGACCAGGCAGAGTAGTGTGCAGCAAAGCAAGGTTTATTGAGTAATAGTGAAGCAAAGTTTATTGAGGGATAATGCAAAGCTCGCAAAGATGGCAGGGACCCGAGAGGGTTGCCATCGGAGTTTATAAGTCTAGGGGTTTCTATGGGCTTGTTGGAGGGCTGTTTTAATCTGATTAACACTCCCTGCGCCTATCATCCAAGCGGGTTTTCATCACCTATCTGTCATGTGGGGAAGGGTGGAGGGCTCTTCCAGGGTCGTGTAAAATCCTAAGGGTGGTTTCCTCTTAGGGCAGGGGCCCCTTGTCCCTGCCTGCCTTTCTTCAGACGACTATCCTTCATCACTTTTACTGCATTTTTCTCCAAATAGACTAGGATGTTTTGCGATACATGGGACATTGTCCCTTGGAGAAGTCAAATGGCAGTGAAATTTGGTCAAAAAAGGAAATTTGCATATATGGAGAACCCCTGAACCAAATTCTGTTATTTGAAAAGACATAAAAGGCTTTTGTTGCCTATTGAGAGGGCTTTAATTTTTTTTTTAGAAAAGAAAGAAAAATGTATGTATTATTTTATGAGGTATATTTATCAGACTATATAGAATGCATAAGCTTTAAAATCTAGCCAAATAAAAATGAATAAAAAAGTAAACTCTAACCAAATATTAACTGTTTTTATTATATTACCATTACTCCTCATTATAATAATAGGACTCTTTCTGTATTGTATATAGCTATGGGTATATAAATTCCATAAGTGGTAGGGGTGCCTGGGTGGCTCGGATGGTTAGGCATTTGACATGATCTCCAGGTCCCAGGATCGATCCCCACATTGGGCTCCCAGCTCAGTGGGGAGTCTGCTTCTCCCTCTGCCTCTCCCTCTGCTTGTGGTCTCTCTGTCTCTCTCTCACAAATGAGTAAATAAAATCTTTAAAAAGATAAATAAATAAAATAAATTCCCTAAGTAGTAAAATTAAGTATATTAATGCAAAAATGTATTTTCCTTCTTGAAAATAAGTCCTATCAAGTAATAGTTATTTTGTTATTATCAGAATTGCAAAATCAGCAGTACTTTTTGAAAAGAACTATCCTGGAAGGGATTGTCAGGCATTTACATGCTGCATTTGTTAGTTGGTAGTTAGGAAATCGTTCTTCTTGGCAGGGAGGGTAGAGGGAAATACAAGATCAGCATGTTTGACTCTCTTAACATGCCCCAAACCTGCTCTATTCTCTCTTTCTCTCCCTCTCTCTCCCCGCTTCTCCTTCCTCCTTTCACTGTCTCTTTCTAACAGAAAACAAAGAAAAATAATATATCATGTATACATTATACATTAACAATAACCATGTGAATGATCCCTCCACATACGTGTAAAATATTAATTGAAAATAAAACAAAACAAAGACACAGAAGAAAAATGAATGTAAGTTTCCTGGATGCTACCAATATACCATGGGCTTAAAGCAGATTAGTATCCTTATAGATTAATAACAATGGCAATGATAGTAATAATAACAGTAATAGAAATAATAATGGGAAACATTTAGAGAGCTATTAAGCACCTGCACTGTTCTGAGGTTTATAAATATTGACACATTCTGTCATAATCCCATCACATAATGAGCCATAATTATTATTTTACAGATGAGAACACTGAAGGAGAAAGAATTGAGTAATTTGCCCCTGACAGTGGCGGGGCTGTGATTTGAACCCAGGCAGTTTTTGCTCCAAAGTCTGCTTTTTTCATGAATGTGCTATTTGGGACTCCCGTGATCCTGCTTACCTAGGGAGCTCTGTCACATGGGGATCTGAGGCACGGCGTCAGGACTCTACTCCTCAGTCCATTCTCGCCCCCCTCCCCCACCCCACGCTGCCCACTGGGCTAACATAACCAGAGGGCACTTAACCGAGTTTCTTAAGTCATATTATAATTTCATTGTTGATTGGTGAAAATTGGTCTTTTCTTCCCTTTTCTTAACTGCAAACTCTTTGAAGAAAAAAAACCAAAGTACTTCTTTACCCACCATGACTTCGAATAAAGTGCTAATAACATGTTTAATGCCCAATGTGTATTTATTTACTAGATGATTGGGAAAGCGTGGATTCATACACATAATTACAAAAGCCAGACCCACAAAGCCTATTTACCATGGGGTGCTTTACAGAAAAAGTGCTGACCTTGATGGTGAAATGGAGGGTAAACCCAGCAATAGTTGAATTTTCTCAAATTATCACCTAACTCCTGTTTTCCTTCTTTCTGTTCCACACTAAATCTAGATTTCTGCCTTTCTGCTTGATGCCTTTGTTCCCATTACCCATGTGCATGTTTTGTTCTGAGGTACCATGAGCTCAAAAAAATAGCTCCATGTATTACAATTCGACTTTATTCGAGGAAGGGGGAGAGGCAAAGCTGCCTGCCTTTGAACCTGGAGAGAAGGCTAGAACATGTGCAGATATCAAGGGAAAGATTCTATGCTGAGTCTTCTGGAAGAAAAGGAGTTTCAAGTTTTATGCCTCTCTTTTAAAGGGAAAAGTAGAAATATTATAAAATGTACAAAACTAAAATATGTTTTTATTGTCTGGGAGCAAATCCAGAAAGTATGAAGAGAATATGATTGTCCGTTTTCCCACTAAATTTCAATAAAGTCTATTAAAAAGCAAATAAGCCTCACAAATGGTTATATCAAAGATTTTAATAATCTTGAATAAACCAGTATTGACTGAATATCAAAAGAACTTTGAGCCTTGACATATATCTAACTAATACTCTGGATAGAGCTTAAGACTGATCTTTAATTAAACATTTTCCCTAAACATAACTATGGATGATGAAATTTAATCATTGGGATTTAGAGGCAATTATCAATATGAAATATACATATTGTCAGCTGAAAAAGAAACTCTGGACAAAGGAAATAATGTCATATTTAATGAATTTGCATCCAAACTTCCACAATATATATTGGGGATTTGATTTAATGTCAAAATTATACTTTGTTTATATCAGTGTGAAATATTTTTATATAAATTTTAAATAAAGTATGTACATAAAACTGAACCATCCAAAATCTGGGTCTTCCTTAGATATGTAGAGTTGAAAATCTACCTTTTAAAATGTATTAAATGTTTATATACTTAATACGGTTTAATCAGGGAGCTATGGCCTTCTTTTTTGATATTTTTTGTTCAGTGAATTATTACTCCAAGTTTAAAGTGATAATCTATTATCAAAATATATAAATATATATTATATTTTTTAAGCTCCTTTTACATGTGACATTGTTATACATTATATTTTATTATTGTGTTTTTCATTGCTAAGATGGTCAGGTCTATTTTCTTAGGATGGGATTCATTTTTCACATTAATAAATGACTCTTTTTTCATAACACTTGGCTCCTTAGCTTTTGTCTTTCCATTCCTATGGATACATATGAGATAACTCAAGACAGAGGAAAAGGAATAGTAGCTTTCTAACAGGCACAGTTGACCCAAATGTTAATACTCAAATGTTAAGGACAACAATAAAAAATATATACACCACGTTGTCTACCAATGGTATACAAAACTTTATATCAAGTATTTTATAAACTATTTTGCTATAAACTAAACTTACATAGTTATATTATTCCATGAAAATTATTCCCATCCCTATAAAGTGAATTTGTATATAATTCTTATTTGTTAGAATATAAGATATGTTATAATTGTTCAAGGGCATTGTATTTTTACCTTCCTCGAAACTGATAATAATTTGAGTAATTTACTGTTGTTTGCTGACCTGTTGCTGATCAAGTTGTTAATTATTCTACCCTTATAGAAATATATTTCACCCAATGCACTCATATATTTTTATAACATTTGACCAGAGAAAAATAAAAATAAAGGAGGAAATAATTTATAATTCTGAAATATGGTCAAACAATAAAAGGATTCATATAATACTATTTTATAAATATTTTTATTTTCACAGAAATTTCAGAAACATTGCTTTAAAGCCTCCAGGAGTTCTATATATGGAATCTCACATTTATCATTTTGATTACTGTACAAAACCTGGAAAAGTTAAAACTTTTAAATTAAAAGATTATTTAAGTTTACTTTGTTACCAGGATATTCCATTAGCCATGGGTTCATTAATGATAACACATTATCCTCATCAACAGTTTGAGATGGCTTCTAAGAATTTCATCTGCTGCGGGCCTGGGTGGCTCAGCTGGTTAGGCGGCTGCCTTCCGCTCGGGTCATGATCCCGGAGTCCTGGGATTGAGTCCCACATCGGGCTGCCGGCTCAGCAGGGAGTCTCCTTCTCCCTCTGACCCTCTCCCCTCTCATGCTATTTCTCTCTCTCTCAAATAAATAAAATCTTTTAAAAAAAAAAAAAGAATTTCATCTGCTGATCCATACTCAAAAATGAAACAAAAAAAATTTTTTTTTAAGATTTTATTTATTTATTTGACAGAGAGAGACACAGCAAGAGAGGAAACACAAGCAGGGGGAGTGGGAGAGGGAGGAGCAGGCTTCCCGCTGAGCAGAGAGCCGGATGCGGGGCTCGATCCCAGGACCCTGGGATCATGACCTGAGCCGAAGGCAGACGCTTAACGACTGAGCCACCTAGGTGCCCCCAAAAATGAAACAAAAATTTGTCCTTGTTTTAGAAAAGCATGGAATGGTGATGAAAACCTCAAAAGGTTAACTTCATGTCCCTAATATGAAACTTCCTTTTGATAGAGTGTCACTAGATTTTCAACTGGAATTTACATGAATAAACAAACTTATGTAAATGGAAAATTGTATCAAACACCTAAATATTGGCCAAGAAACTGATTATGTCAATACAACTTGAATCGTGTGGGCTCCAGGCTTTGGGTTCTTTATTATCTGTTCTCTACTTACATGGACATGTTCATTGCCTGATGCCCTTGTCCACTATTCCCCAACAAATACACCTGTAGCAATAGTATAACCTTTGTGAGTTTCCTGAGATCACAGGTTATTACATAATTCGATCTATGCATAATTTGATATATTCTGTTATTCTTCCTTTGGTACACCCGTTTGCATGTATAGCCACCATCAGCTTTCATATTCTGCCTTAAATGTCAACACCGTCACAGACTTTCAGGATTTGCTCCATCTCCCTTCTAGAAAGTCATCACTAGATGTCATCACTCCCTCTCCTAAGCCATGCTGTACACTGTACCTGACTCTACCTTCTCACTAATTATATGCACAGTAATTTATTTGAATGTGTTTACTCTATTAGATTTTGAGCACCTTATTGGGTTTCATTCTTTAGGGCATTATTGCATTATTGGGTTGCATTCTTTCAGCCAACTCAACCACACAAAGTGTGGGATAATTTATTTTAATTGAATTTTATAAAGAGGTGAAATAAAGTGATTTGGAAAAAGCATTAATGAGTGAGAAAAAATAAGTGAAAGCAACAGGTTGGTATTGATATGAAATTTCATTCTAAGGATCAGAAAACAAACTAAAACAATTTCTAAAGTAACATCTAATTCATTGTTGCCACAATGTTGCTAAGTAAACTCTGTCTCATATACTTTTTCTTCTATTTCTAACACATATTATTTGATGCTTGGAAAATATAGTATCAAATATTAAATTAGCCAATCCTGCAATTATATGTGAACCCTCACAATGCTGTAAATCCAGTGGAAATATGTGCTCATAGATGTAAAATATTTAAGTCTTGAAGGAGATTTATATATAGTGGGGAGAGATTAATGTGTAGCAGAAGTGTAATGAGACAAATATGGAAACAGCCATTAGTTAGGAGTAACAAGTTCCTTAGGATGGGAACAGAGTGGGTGAAGGACTTGTATCCCACTAAAAGAATAGAGAAAGACTTTGTAATGGAGTAGTTAGTATTAAACTTCTCTGTGTCTCAGTTCCTCATCTGCAAAATGAGGATAATAATAGTACCCTCCTAAAACAGTGTTGTGAATGTTAAATGAACTGATAAATTTGGAGCTTTTAAAAGAATGCTTGACACAAGGTATGTGCTCAGCCAAAGGTAATGGACATCATTATTATTGCTACTGGTATTATTTAAGAGGGACCTTGACAGGTACATTCTGGATTTAGAGATGAACATGGAAAAATAAAAGATGCAAAAAAACCAAGTGTATTTCAAGAAAAGATAAAGAGTGTTGTTGATGGAAGCATAAGCTGGGGAAATGGGGAAAAGATTTGAATTGAGAAATCTGGTTTGACGGGAACGCAGGTTTTGGAAAAAAATAATTTATTTTGGAAAAAATAAACATTTATTGAATGTTTATGAAGTTTCGTTAAGGCCCTTAATTTTCTCCACGACAGTGCTTGTCAAGCTTCTATGTGCCTACACATTACTGGTGGACCTAATCAGATATGGATTTTTGGAAATCTATGGTAGGGCCAGAGATTCTGCATTTCTAACATCCTCCCATATGATGTCAATGTTGCTGTTCCAAACACCACACTTTGAATCTGCTTATTTACTTGCCCGTAGACCCACGCACAGCAGAACATAAAAACAGAGACCGTATCTGTCCTGGTAATCATTGTATCTCTAGTGCCTGACCATGTGTTTAGCACATAGTCAGTACTCAAAAAGTATTCGATGAATGAATGAATATGTAACTAAAAAAATGAATATAAAAATATGAAGGCACAGAAATTCTAGATATAAGTGAGATGGAGATTGATTAATGGAATATCTTTCTGGGGGATGAGGAAGTGCAGCAGAATGAAGAATATAGATGGTGTAGGTTAGTTTTGACCAGGAAAAGGAAAATCCAATATATTATATATTTTGAGTGTTAAATGAACTGATCTAATTGAACTGTATGTATGTGTGTATATATATATACACACACACACATATATATATATATATAATCAAAAAAATAAAAGGGCACTGTTGAAGTAGCAAGGGGGGAAGAGAATGAAAGTCTCACTGAATCTCCTGGAACAGCATAGAAAATAAGATACAAGGTTTTCACCACTTAAGCCCACCCACAATGCAAAAATGCTGAAATCATTCTGAGTTTTATGGTGTCACTCCAGGAAGCTCATCTCTGCCTGGTCAATAACTAGTGTTGAGATTTGTTTTTTAAATACACATTCTTAGGCCCATTGTACCTCTATGGAATCAACTGACAGCATTAGATGGAAGCCCCTGGAATATCTATTTAAATAACTTAAAATTATTGTTTTAATTAGTCTTTAGCAGAGCAGAAACTCAAAGCTATTATAAATGAATCTTTTAATTATTTTGTATTGTGCCTCATTGCCTTAGAAAGAGTATTTACAATTTAACTAGTGCTACTGCTAATATACTATGATATGGTTCCAAAAGGTGAATGCTCAAATCTCATAATATTAATCCGGAAACAAAATAAGAGTAAGACAGGGAGAAAAATTGAAAGCAGAAATGCATTTGACAAAATTCATGCTGAAACACGTGTCCTCCATTTAGGTTTTCCGAACATGTGAACTCTAGCCTTTGCTAATTGCTCACAAAAATGTCATTTATGAATATTGTAAGTCTTTAATGATGAGCACTGAAAGCCATTTGATAGGAGAAAGGATGCTGTATTGAAACAAATCATTTGTCTTTTTTTTTTTTTTTTATAATTTTTCTAAAGTAATCTCTACTCCAGACATGGGGCTTGAACTCACAACCCTGAGATCAAGAGCCACATGCTCTACTGACTGAGCCATTCAGGCACCCCACAAATAATTTGTCTTGTAAAATAATATCTCTATTGCATAAAATCAGCCTGGCATTTGAACTTAAGTTCTACTAAATTTAGGCAAACTGATCCAAAGTCAGTTTAGATATCTGGATATCTGATAACAGGTGAGATACTGAGCCTGACAATCTTAGTTCTGCAGTTTGGGTATTTTATGGTATTTATCTAGCAGTGCCTAAAGTATACTTAGAGCAAAGTAAGGACATTATAAAATTGGTATATTTCTTATTGGTGTAAATGAGTTAACAAATTCCTATTCTTACGAAAATGCCAGAATAATGATTAGATATTGGCTCAATTAAAATGTTTCAAAGAAGAGGAATTGAGGGATAGTGTAGGCAGTGAAGTTAAAAGTTGTGATGTTTGAATTAATTGTTTTAATGTTTTATCTTTCTAGCTTTGTCCTAAAAAGGAAGAGTCATTTCTTAACATACAGGTGCTATATTAGATTACATGTGTTTTTTGTTCTGACTTTGCTAAGAGAATTAAATTCATACTAAAATGTAATATTCTTGCTCCATTTGCAACATAAGAACATTAAATAAGAAAATCCAATTAATGAAAACACTGGTCTTGCATATGGAGTCATCACTGTAGATAACATTATTTTTTACCCTTTTTTCCCCTTTATATCCAGAATATACTAGCTTTCCACTACTTATTACTCAACAAACATTTTTCAAATTGTGAATAATACTATTATTGATATTTCATTAAGTTCTTGTATATTGCATCGGTAGAAATATAATTTTATATTAAAACCTGTTTCCAAAATGGCATTTGTTCATTGAGAGTGGTTTGTCAAATTTAACTCCACAGTTAAATTCAGAAAACAAATTTAAAAAACAAAAAACACTCACTGCCAAGTATGAAGACTATATATATTTTTTAAATAGGTGAATTAAATTGATGATGGATCACTTTAACATACCCCCAAATTAGTCAGTTATAGTCTTGTCAGTTATCATTGAATGTTTCTTAAAAGCACACAATTCCAGTAGTTTACACTGCTGATTTTATTCAGGCAAATTTTTCCTTGCCATAATTCCTATTCACATTATTTACATGTTTCATTTGAATTTGTTGAATGCTAGTTTGGATTTAATGTTTTCCCAATTAGAATTACTTAAAGCATGGGTGAGGTGATCCATGTTGACAATGCATTTTAAAATATATTTAATGTTTTAATGTTTAAAGAATATTTTGCCTTTAATATTTATTATTTGCTTCTATTTCTGTGTATGTATTTGGTAGTCTTTTTTTTAAAGTTTTGTTTATTTATTTTTAGAGAGAGAGAGAGCGAAAATGAACATGGGGGAGGGGCAGAGGGAGAGGAAGAGAGAGAATCTCAAGGAGATTTGACACTGAGTGTGAAGCCTGATGCAGGGCTTGATCCCACGACCCTGAGATCATGACCGGAGCTGAAATGAGGAGTCAGACACTCAACCCAACTGAGCCACCCAGGCACCCCTTTAGTAGCCTTCTTTGATGATGTACAAGACCAGGTTTTAAGCCATTGCCAATGTTTTCCTAATATAAAGAGACTAGTAACTTGAGTGATATTTTTTCTTTGTCATTTGCTCAAAAACTTAAATCACTGTATTAGTTTGCTATGGCTGCCATAACAATTTTGTGGCATAGATTGGGTGGCTTAATACAGACACTTATTTTCTCACAGTTCTAGAGTCTAGAAGTCCAAGATCAAGGTGTTGGGAAACTTTGGTTTCTCCTGAGGCCTCTCTCACTGGATTGCTGATGGCTGCCTTCTTGCTACACCTTAGCAGGTCTTTTCTCTGTGCACAAATGTCTGTGTCCTAATCTCGTCCTGCAAGGACACCAGTCATATTGCATCACGTCTCACCATTATGACCTCATTTTACCTTAGTACCTCTTTGAAGGCCCTATATCTAAATAGAGTCACATCTAGGGTACAAGGGATTAGGACTTTAACATATGAATTTGGGGAGGGGACACAATTCAGTCCAGAGCAATCATCCATCATAACATCTAGTCTTCTATCCTTTAAAATATTCACAAAATCAAATTACCTTTATATGCCCAAGTAATATTGATTTAATGGTTTTGACAGTGCCAGCAGATGATTCTGAAGAGACTTTGTCAATTCTGCAGGAACAATGTGAATGTTGTATGAAGCTTCTCACTGAATCTTGTCCAGTATTAATGGCTATGTGCATTCCATGACAGTAAAATTAATGAATACATAGTGAATCTCTAAGAGAAAGGAACAGTGAGACTACAGCTAACTGAGGTTTAATGTTGTTAAGTAAAATAACATGAAAAAGAAAAGCATACACAATGTAACTAAAAATTAGCATTATTTGAATGGCTATAGGTAATTGTTTCTGCTTTGTTTATTTGGGTCATTTCTCTTTTCTTTTTGATAAGTCTGGCCAGGGGTTTATCAATCTTATTAATTCTTTCAAAGAACCAGCTCCTAGTCTCGATCTGTTCTACTGTTCTTTTGGTTTCTGTTTCATTGATTTCTGCTCTGATCTTTATTATTTCTCTTCTCCTGCTAGGTTTAGGTTTTATTTGCTGTTCTTTCTCCAGGTCCTTTAGGTGTAGGGTTAGGTTGTGTATTTGAGAACTTTCTTGTTTCTTGAGAAAGGCTTGTATTGCTATATACTTTCCTCTTAGGACTGCCTTTGCTGCATCCCAAAGATTTTGAACAGTTGTGTTTTCATTTTCATTTATTTCCATGAATTTTTTTCTTTAATTTCCTGGTTGACCCATTCATCAGTAGGA